>NC_051284.1:28332213-29052732 GCF_015220745.1 Sebastes umbrosus | reverse complement strand
CTGAAGTTCAGGACAGCAACCAGGTGCTTCCTGCTGCAGGTGGAGAAGAAGAAAACATAAATATATATATATATATATATTAAGAGATATTCATCAGTGCATTGGATGTCCAATTTACCAGAAAAGAAGCACCACTATTTGAGTGTCTTTAGTCTGCACAAGCCCCGACAGGAGCTCTAATCAGGTGAGTGAAAACATCTGTGAGTCTTCACAGGTCCTGAACACCCTCACAGGTGTTTTCCCTTATTCTGGCTGATTAGACTTCTGCTCAGGTTAAGGTTGGAGAGAGTTCTGCAAAATCACTCGCGATCAAACCTGACTTTAGTGTAAACAAACGATGTTAGTTTTTACTTTGTACTGAAAATTGACGAAGGAAGGATGGATGACGTCATGGAGACACGTTAAATAAACACTAATCAAACAAGTTGCTCCTCCACTTCTGAGCTCCATCTCACTACTACTTTATGCTTCATGTTTAGCATTAGCTCACGCATTACGGCAGTTGTTGTCCTTCCTTCTTCAGTCAGCTTGGTTCTCTATCGGTCTTGATCCGTGACTGCGTCATCAGCTGTCCTCGGGGTTCCTCCCACACACAACA
This sequence comes from Sebastes umbrosus, assembly GCF_015220745.1. NCBI lineage: Eukaryota > Metazoa > Chordata > Actinopteri > Perciformes > Sebastidae > Sebastes > Sebastes umbrosus. The sequence continues at coordinate 29,052,134 of NC_051284.1, read as the reverse complement.
GGATAATCTTTAGAAAATCAGGGCTTTGCTGATTGTCGGGAGGAATCGGGCCCAAAATGATTTGATTGACGACTTGATTCTCGTGTAGTGTTTACCGGCATTAGTGGGTGGTGTTGCTGTTTCACCCAAATTGTTGCTTTCCACACACTAAAGGAACAAAACTGTTGAATTTAACATAACATGTCGTTATGTGTGGGGTTTCTCACAACATCTGTTACGGTTTGATAAATCCTTTAGTGTGTTCAGCCTTTACAGACGTAGGCAAAATTGTTGGTACCCTTCCGTTAAAGAAAGAAAAACCAACAATGGTCACTGAAATAACTTGAAACTGACAAAAGTAATAATAAATAAAAATTCACTGAAAATTACCTAATGAAAATCAGATATTGTTTTTGAATTATGGTTCAGCAGAATCATTTAAAAAAACAAACTAATGAAACTGGCCTAGACAAAAATGATGGTACCCTTAACTTAATATTTTGTTGCACAACCTTTTGAGGCAATCACTGCAATCAAGTGATTTCTGTAACTCTCAATGAGACTTCTGCACCTGTCGACAGGTATGTTGGCCCACTCCTCATGAGCAAACTGCTCCTGCTGTCTCAGGTTTGAAGGGTGCCTTCTCCAGACTGCATGTTTCAGCTCCTTCCACAGATGTTCAATAGGATTTAGATCAGGGCTCATAGAAGGCCACTTCAGAACAGTCCAATGTTTTGTTCTTAGCCATTCTTGGGTGTTTTTAGCTGTGTTTTGGGTCATTATCCTGTTTGAGGACCCATGACCTGCAACTGAGACCAAGCTTTCTGACACTGGGCAGCACATTTCGCTCCAGAATGCCTTGATAGTCTTCAGATTTCATTGTACCCTGCACAGATTCAAGACACCCTGTGCCAGATGCAACAAAGCAGCCCCATAACATAACCGAGCCTCCTCCATGTTTCACATTAGGTACAGTGTTCTTTTCTTTGGATGCTTCATTTTTGCGTCTGTGAACATAGAGCTGATGTGACTTGCCAAAAAGCTCCAGTTTTGTCTCATCTGTCCAAAGGACATTCTCCCAGAAGCTTTGTGGCTTGTCAATATGCATTTTGGCAAATTCCAGTCTCGCTTTTTTATGATTTGGTGTCCTCCTCGGTTGTCTTCCATTAAGTCCACTTTGGCTCAAACAGTGACGGATGGTGCGATCTGACACTGATGTACCTTGACCTTGGAGTTCACCTCTAATCTCTTTGGAAGTTGTTCTGGGCTCTTTGGTTACCATTCGTATTATCCGTCTCTTCAATATGTCATCAATTTTCCTCTTGCGGCCACGTCCAGGGAGGTTGGCTACAGTCCCATGGACCTTAAACTTCTGAATAATATGTGCAGCTGTAGTCACAGGAACATCAGGCTGCTTGGAGATGGTCTTATAGCCTTTACCTTTAACATGGAGGTCTATAATGTTCTTTCTGATCTCCTGAGACAACTCTCTCCTTAGCTTTCTGTGGTCCATGTTCAGTGTGGTACACACCATGATACCAAACAGCATAGTGACTACTTTTCACCCTTTAAATAGGCAGACTGACTGATTACAAGTTTGAAGACACCTGTGATGCTATTTACAGGACACACCTTAGTTTAATATGTCCCTATGGTCAAACTATTTTACATCTTTTCTAGGGGTACCATCATTTTTGTCCAGGCCAGTTTCATTAGTTTGTTTTTTAAAATGATTCTGCTGAACCACAATTCAAAAACAATGTCTGATTTTCATTAGTTAATTTTCAGTAAATTTTTATTTATTATTACTTTTGTCAGTTTCAAGTTATTTCAGTGACTATTGTGGGTTTTTCTTTCTTTAACGGAAGGGTACCAACAATTGTGCCTACGTCTGTAAGTCAACAATCACAGCAGTAGAATCATCTGAATGAATCTCAGCTCAACATCAACACGTCATAGTTTGGTTGATTCATTCCCTCATGTCTGTTGTTTAGGTAAATACCACTCACATGATTTCAGAGCGGATGTCAACATCATATCTGGGTTAATTCAGTCCATGTAAACTATTCAGTTCATTGGGGTTAAAGGTTTGAGCATTTTTAGCTCCTTTGTTTGTTTGTACCGGAGCTTCCTCGTGACAAACGTCACATGAAGCCAAATGATCACTGCTCTCTCTGTATTTTAGGGGGTTAATCAGTAATTAAAGCGTACTTCTTCGTTCACCATTTTTGCTCTTATTTCATCACCACTTCCTCATTCTTCTGGTGACTTTGGTTCCAGCTGTGTGTTGCGTGTTTCAGCCCCCTAAACGTAGGGGGGGGATTCCTGCACAGCTTCAGTCTGCTGACCTCTCCGTCTCCCCTCCGTGTAAACAGAAGCACCATCACAAAAAAAGAGGAAACTGCTGCTCTTTAAGTATTTTACAGAAATTAAAATCGGGATGTTGGTTGAATGTCTTCACTCTGGGTTTTTTAAACCTCAAACCGCTACTTCTCCACACAGAGACGCCACGTATGTTTCACTTTTACAAACCTGCCTGATTTCTAAGAAACTGAGTGTTAGTAAAACAGGAAAGCTCGCGTCTTCAGCCCGTGTGACCTTGGCTGGCTTTATTGCTGTTACAGTAAAAACGGATGTTAATCTCGTTAGCCTGACAGCTCAGCGTCGCCCTCCTGCCTGGTTGAACCTGATGTCTAGAAGGGAAGGGGAAGGCGCGGTACACCCTGGACAGGTCGCCAGTTCATCACAGAGCCAACACATAGAGACAGACGCCGGCCCAATCATAATGTCCCCACTCACAGACTTTGAGTTGCGTTCCCTTTTAGTCTAATGGGCTTAGAGCTGTCCCACTGTCAAGAGCATGAGGGCTCTCTCACTGGCATGACATCACACAATGGACTATGGAAGTGCACACTGTAAATGGTAAACCATCAACTAAAAGGCAACATAAAGTACATTTTCCTGTATTTAATTAAACTATCATAGAGTAAAACCCGTTCTGCATGTAAATTGATGTCAAAATATGTCGCCAATGTTAATAGTATAGGTTATGCCCGGTTCAGACTACACTATATCAGCCCGACACGGCCGTCGTAGGGTGTCGGCTCGGATCGGGATCGATAAATGAGTGTCATGTGCGATAGTCGATCGTTTTATCTCGTGTAGTGTGTCATAGTAAACGACAACCGACGCCGCGTCTGGGACGCCTCACGACGTCCCGACAGAAAGTCTAGCATGTTTGAATTTTATTTATTTTTGCCTTCCATGACGTGTTCCGTCACGGCCGTGAATTTGACTGGCTGAGCACAGATGCACGCAGCTTTAAACAGAAGGCTACTTATTATGCACAATGATGTCATCGGACCTTCAAATGCTGCCGGACCTCGCGGTAGGATATTCAATCTAGGTTGTGTCGGAGTAAAAAACACCACCGCCGTTGTGTCTTTGCGTCATGGAGCATCCCGTTGCGCGCCCGCTTTCACTTCTCCCTGTGAATGATATTTTTAGTGTTTTCAAGTGGGCCACTTTACATGGTCGGCTTACACGGTCAGGGCTCAAGCCCGGTGCCGGGAGAGTGTGTATTGTCGGAACAAGGGACCGACGTGTAGTCTGTCGTGTGATGCGGCCGAGTCACGACAAGAATTTATGACTCTCAATCGTCTAATCTGACATAGTGACCATCGCAACCGTCAAAAATATTGTGTAGTCTGATCCTGACATTAGTCGTTAGTAGGTGGTTATGGCAATCTCTGGAAGTTATCTTCTCTGCACAAAAGTTAGTCGGTAAAACATTAAAAATGCCCCAAAAAATGTGGAGGCTGCACTGCTGAGCGTTGGATTGTGTGTACAGTTGACAAAGAAACATCAGTTGTCACGGCCAGACATGTTTTTACGTTTACATTTGGCGTCGTGCCCCTGGAACGCTTGGAGGTCGGAAGCTGGAAATTTCAACGGGGAAAATTCCGGTCACCGAGTTGTCTGGAACGCAGCATCAGGGGGACTTTGGGATTTGGCCAAACATTCACACTCACATTCACATCTGTGGGCAAATGAGAGTCGACAACGAACCTAATTAACCTAACCTGCATGTCTTTGGACTGCAGGAGGAAGAAAAAGCCACTCTGACACGTGGAGAACATGTAAACACTCGTGGACACGTGGAGAATATGTAAACTCCACACAGAAGGGCCAAACCTGTTATAGATTAAAGGTCCAACATCCCTCCTCACAGGTGTTTTCAGTTATGTTGCTGCAGGTTGAAGCTATGCTGGGATTAACGTGACTTTTTTTGTTTTTTTTCTGCAGTGAATTGTGCTGGTGAACCAGGTTCATTCATACAGAATGATTAACAGAGTTAGAAACACTTACCTGCAGTCGGGGTAATGCTCCACTAAAGGCTCTAGATGGTTCTTTATGTCCGTCTTGTTCTTCTGTCCGATGATGTTGCACAGGTCGTCTCCGGCATCGTAGAGCCACTCGTGAGTCGACTTCTAACACAGAAAAACAATAACAAAACACAAAATATGTTTTGAATTCTTGAAGTGTTGGAAAATCAGGATTTAGTGGTGCTTATATTTATTTTCTTATTGCAATTCAAGAACGCAAGAACATTGTTATCATGACATGAACCTTTTTTCTCATGACCATGACTTCAATATCTTACTATTTATTATTATTATTATTACTATTTTAGTCCAGTGCTTCCAAAGGGTCACCGGATAACTCTGAGGGGTCGTGAGATGATTAATGAGAGAGGAAAGAGGAAGAGGAAGTTCTGAAACGCACAGTTGTATTTATTTTTCTCTCTTTGTGTGAAACATTGGGTGTCTCTTTGGTGAGAACTGACAACAACTCGTAGACATCTGAAATGTGAAGCCAAAAAGGTTTGAAGCCACTGGTTTAATTTTGAACACTGTATTGTATTTTATTAGCTTATCGTATGTTCTGAATCTCTACAGCAGTAAATATATCTGTAAAATTAAAGTTGTAAATAAAAAGTACAACATTTCCCTCTGAAATGTAGTGGAGTAGAAGTTTAAGTAGCATTAAATGTCAGAAATACTCAGATTAATTGACTTAGAATTGTACTAAGGTACAGTACATGAGTAAATATACTTTCCACCATTTCCATTAAACCTGTTTAGACCATATTTTTCCGTATTGACTTGCAGATCAAACGGAATAGGTCGGGGTGGACGGGTCAAACAAACGCAGGACTATCACCCAGGAGACGGCTGTTCGTGTCCCGTGTGAAACCAATTCATCGTTGACTTATTTTAATTTACGTCTGTAACTTAAAGGGACTGTTTGTAACTTCTTATAGGTATAAATCATTGCGGGTCGGTGTCCCATGCGCGCTCGCGTGTGGCTACGCTGTCCAGACTCAGACTCCAACACAAACTACACGGAAGCACCAAAACCTCTTGGTTGTATCTAGTGAAGCCCGTCTGTTAAACAGTGTTGACCGTAGTCGGAGGACGCGGGGGAGACCGTAGCTTTGGTCTCCAGGACCGCAGTCTCTGCTGTACTCTGCTCCTCTGCTCCTCTGCCTGCCTGTCTTCACTCACACACCGCGCTCGTTCTCGCTCCTTCGCTCCACCTCTACACGTGCATGCGTGCACACTCCACACTGCAGAAGAGTTAGTTTAGCTCTGAGAATATCTAGTGAATGTACAGTGGACGTTTGTGCAGAAATAACTGCTGCAGCTCCTCCAGACCAACAGAGGTTTCCCGTTTCCGCCGTTTCTTAACGGCCACAGGCGATGCTGTTAACAAGCATTTCTGATTCTTACAAACAGCCCCTTTAAGCCAAACGAAGATGTTTTTCACTAAACCTAACCAAGTAGTTTTGCTGCGTTTTTTGTTTAGCTCTGTATCAGTTTACAACGTAACCACGTGTTTAAAACTGTAATCTGGGAGAAAATACGTTTCCCTCTAAACGTTATTGAGGATGCAGTTTAGTTGTATGGTAACGTCATTTTTTTAAGAGTCAGGGTTGGTTTGGTGTTGAAGAGGAAGTAAAAGAGTTTATTACCATGTCCTCAAACAGATCTCCGAGTTTTGCCCACTGCACACGGATTTTGCTCGCGGCCTTCTCGTGTTTCCGGTTCTTGCACGAGTAGCTGTTCTTCATCAGCTGGCCTACGTATTCCCTCACCACGTGGTAGTGCAGTCGGCTCGCAAACTCCTGTTGCCGGGAAACACAAACAAACACACACACACACACACACACACACACACACAGAGAGAGAGGTGTGAGAGTGTTGTTGCAGAATAACAGGATGGGCACCAAAAAAAAAAAAGAGGAAGTGTAAGTTGTGGTTTTCTTTATTTGTCTGTTACACGACCAGCACCCGTCAGATCATCTGAACTAACACCTCCACTTCCACCTATTCATCCAGGCTTGTTTTCAGCTCACTCGGTTTAATGTCTTCTGCAGTCGCAGCATCCGGCCGAAAACAATGGCGCCCAGATTGATTCACTGGAACTTCCAAGAAGGGTCAACTAAAAAAGTAAATAAGGATTTCCTTTCCTGACCTCCAAAGCCATTAGTGTGAAATCCTTTATTTTTAGCTGATATTCTGCATCATTGTTACCCTAAAAACACACCAACACTGCCAAACCTAACATTGTTTAAGCCAGCTTGTTCCCAGTTACATCTATGAAGGATCTGTCTAATCAAGATCGTACGAATGCCAGTAAATCTTTGGCCCTAAATGGGAAATTTACCGTATCATATCCATCATTTTGGTAAGTAACCAATCATTATTAAGAGGTGGAGGTATTTCCTGTAAGTGAAATTGTTCGACTGCTACATGAAGATAATGAAGTGGTTGGTAAATGTTGGAAATCCCCCCGATGCTTTCTCTCCCTCCTCCTCCTCACCTGACCATGCGGAGGCCTCATCAGGGCGCAGTCACGAGAAAGCAGCTCCGTCCGACTGTTAAGTTGCTGGAAGTCTTCGTCGTTGGTGAGCCACTTCCTCGTCATCATCTTCCTCAGGTACGGCTGGAAAGCAGCACAGAGAGCACGTTCAAAGTGACAAAAACAAACATATTATACAATGTTTTTACTGTTTTATTCACCACAGGTTTGAGGTAGGTTATCAGTGACTTTATCTCCTCATTTAGATGTCTGCTTTTAGAAAAAGGTGTGTGTCATGTGTGCAGAAGGTTGGATTTCAGTAAGTCCTCCAAATTAAATGACAAACTAGGTCGTTTGTAAACATCTAAATTAGGGCTGTCAACTGCGATAATAACGTGTTAACGCAAATGCTTTTCAACACCACTAATTTCTTTAACGCATTAATGCAACTTGCGGTTTTTAGGTTGTAGAAAACCGAATGAATCCATCGGTACTAACCATGTCAGACTAGCTTGTTACAAAGGAGGCTAAATAATGCTCCAAAAAAGTCATGGCCATTTCCAAAGGGGTCCCTTGACCTCTGACCTCCAGATATGTGAATGTAAATGGGTTCTATGGGTACCCACAAGTCTCCCCTTTACAGACATGCCCACTTTATGATAATCACATGCAGTTTGGGGCAAGTCATAGTCAAGTCAGCACACTGACACTCTGACAGCTGTTGTTGCCTGTTGGGCTGCAGTTTGCCATGTTATGATTGGAGCATATAGTTTTATGCTAAATGCAGTACCTGTGAGGGTTTCTGGACAATATCTGTCATTGTTTTGTGTTGTTAATTGATTTACAATAATAAATATATACATACATTTGCATAAAGCAGCATATTTTTCCACTCCCATGTTGATAAGAGGATTAAATACTTGATAAATCACTAAACTAAAGTCGTATGAATCATATTTGCAACAACAAATAATGTCCTGCTGGTCATGTGAGTCACAAATGACCTGTTTTGTCTTTTAGATTGGACAGCTGGTGGTGAGATTATAAATCTGCCTCTGATAAGGTATTTACTGCAGTGTCTTACATCCTGATTTCACATCCCTGCTCTCGCTCTTCTGTTACGCGTTACGGTAAAAGACTTTCTTGAAAGCATCTCTAGATTGTTCGTGTTGAATAGAGGTTCATGGAAGGAACATCCCTTTTTCATTTCCCCTTTTTAGAAACCACAACAGCTTCTGAGTGAGGAAATAAATCAATGAAAACCAGAACTGGGTTTTCACTTAAAATAACGCTGATTTGACTCTCTGATTTGTGCTTTGGTTGTACCTTGACATCATCTTTGAACTGGTCCTCCAGCACCTGTAGGAGCCTCGTAATCAGCCCCTTCACCTCCTTTCTGAACCCGTCCACCTCTTCTGGACAGGTGTCCCGGTACCCGTCCATATGCTGCCTGCAGGAGGACAAACAGCATCACTGACCGATGTTGTGACGCAATACTTTTGTAGTATTGACACATTTCAGTGAGAACAAAAACTGAAGTACATCTCACTTACTTAGTTAGTTCACCCTTGTATACCTGAGTATTTCCATTTAATACTTTAACTCAACTACAATTCACTCTGAAATATTGGACTGTATCTGACAGCTGAAGTTACTTTTCAAATTCAAATTTTATAAAACAAAACAGTATTTAAAATGCTATATTAAAGCAGAGGTTTCAAATCTTTTTGGTTTGGGCCCCTTGTCACATCACACCTTAATACTTTTACTAGTACTTTTAATTTTGTAACTTTTAGCTGATAGTACTTCTGTGCTTTTACTTAAGTACGATTTTGAATGCAGGACTTTTATTTGTAATGGAGTAACTTTACATGTTGTATCGGTACTTTTACTTAAAGGGCGCATGTTTTCAAATATAAACATTTTCTGCATGATGACGCTGCTTCATGTACAGTATATATATACATCCTTATAGTCAGTGTATTAACGTTACATACAGTAACTTAGATGGCGGTCGGCGTGCTCCCAGTTTGAAGAAGCAGACAGGAGTACCGGCAGGAAGCTAAGCAACGTACTGCTGTGGACGCCACGTTAGTTCAGATCCAAAAGTCCCACAATAACACAGATAAACTAACCGATCGAAAGGGCTGTCTGATGGCGAGGTAAAGCTGTGAGAATATTCTAAATATAGCGTACAATTAAACTGATGTTGAGTTTTTTAAGTGACTAAAAGATGTTTTCCTGCTGCTCCCCGTCCACAGCCACTTTACCTTGCAGTGGCATGCATGTAATTTGAGTTTAGAGATATTTGACGTATTGATATTGGAATTATTGAGCACAAACAACCCCCAAAAAGCAACGGTCACTTCTGATAATAAAGTGGGATACAGAAAGAAGAAAGAATGTTAATCATAATATTAAAGTGTGATTTGTGCAGTGAAATCAGTTTCTAACAACTTAATCTGAACCTCTTAACCTTCAATGTTCAAAATGTTTCCCTAATGTATTGATGTAGAATTTAAATTTAAATCTGCGTTTGCTTTTTGGGTCTTTTATGCCTTCATTAGACAGAAATATAGAGAGAGGATAGGAAGTAAGGGATGGATGGATCTTGCAGTTCAAGTCTATGAGGTGAAAATATAATTCAATTTTATATGCAAACACATGAAACCATGTATTTTATGAATATACGTTACAACTAAAGCAACAATTTAGAGGTTTTGCACATAAAGTCCTTCACATTGCTTACTAATTTAGGAGCTTTTTTGTTTGTTTTTTGTAAATGACTGCAGGACTGAGACCCAGGCGAGGGAGAGGATGTGGTGTCAGATGTTAAAAAGTCAACTACAGACTCAACTGTACTTCGGAAACAGAAAGCAGACATGAAATCTGCAGCTATAAACCCACCGTCTAAGTCTGTCATGCAGCGACCCGCTGCAAAGCATCTGTGGGAGAAGCAGCTGGGAAGGTTTTAGAGGCTCATCAATCTCAGTACTTTCACTTTCCCTGCCGACTTATAGCACAGCAGCGCTTCTCAGTCGCAGCCCCGATTCCCCGAAATCACGTGAGATGGCAGTCTCCCCACGGCTGGCACACTCTGACACTGACCTCGTTAAAAGTGGGTTCGTACTGAGCCTCTGCTGTGCATGTTAAAGAGACAGACTGCTATACAACTCCAGGCTTGTGAAAAGACTCTTAGAATAGACTTGTGCTTGAATTGCATATAAATCGTTTTGGCATGAACGCTGGAATCTCCCCCCGAAAACTCTTGAATAGCTCAGAGATGAATCATCCAAACTAAAGCTCTGCAGGACTTTCAGGACATTCAAAACATCCTCCCGAGTCTGTGTGCATTTCAAATGCTTGTTTTCTGTGTTAGAGTTTCTTTGTGAAGATACAGAAACAATTTAAAATCATTAGTTTAAAGGGACTCTATGTAACTTTTTACACGTATAAATCATGTTTTATTGTGTATGTGTGAACAGGCTGTAACCTAACCCAAATAATGAGACCATTTACAGCCTGTGGACTGATTTTAATGTGAAGAATAAGGCCCGTTTTTCAGGGAAAATCCAACGGATGTGACTAGGGATGTTCATAATTAACCGTTTAACCGTTAACCGACATTAAGCATTTTAACCGATTAACGCTTCTAACGTATTTGTATTTTTCACTAATGTACTGTGTTTTAAACTTTCTTTGTACTGTTCTTTATGTTATATGTTTTTGTGAGCTAAAGACAAAAGTTGTATTCTCTACTATTTAAATACAGATAAATGTATATGTACCAATTTGAGCTTTTATTTTGAAGATAAAACAACCCAGAAGCATTACCTCCGCATTACCTATTTTAAGCTGTGCTCTTATTTCTGCTCCTGTGTAAAACAGGAAGTCGTTGCTGAATGAATCTGTTGACATATTTTACCCTCTGGAGGCGTGCTTTATGGTTTTGTCAGGGCACGTTGGATTATCGCGGTGCCTCGTGGGTAATCTCAGGAAGCCATGTGACTTACTGTAAAGCAGTGAAGCTGTTGATGTATGTAATCTGATACTCGGTCCAGAGAGGCTGCGGTCTGAAAGCGCTGCAGTGACGTCTGAACTCCGCCTCAAACCTGTGAAGAGGAGAGAAGAGGAGGGAGATGGATTCAGCTGTCAGACGAGTAACAGGGTGTAAAACTCCCACTTTTAATGGACTTCCTGTTAAGACGTCCATAAACTATAAAGGGACAAAACCTTAGTAAACACATAGTAAAATATATATTTAGTGTATAAACAAATATCTCATGTTTGTATTTAAGTTGCAATAAATCCATAAATGTGATTAATACTCATTTTACTTTATAATTAATATGCCGAGATAGTCTGCAGGCAGTGGTGGAATGTAAGTATGTAAGTATTGTACTTGTACTTTACTTGAGTATTTCCATTTTATGCTACTTTATACTACTTTATACTTCTACTCCGCTACATCTCAGAGGAAAATATTGTACTTTTTACTGCACTACATTTGTCATTTGACAGCTGTAGTTACTTTCAAATTCAGATTATTAATGCAAAATATAAATCAACTAATAAATTACAATTTATTATTATGAATTAAGCTACAGTATATAAAGTAATTAAAATGAGCTCCACCTTTATCCGCTGCAACATTAAAGTGATTAATACTTATAATCCAATAATATAATATATATTATTCTGAAATGGCTGCATAATGAGTACTTTTAAGTATAATTTAATGCTAATACTTTTATACTTTTATTTAAATAATATTTTGAATGCAGGACTTTTACTTGTAACAAAGTATTTTTACACTGTGGTATTACTATTTTTTCTTTTTAATCAAAATATCTGAGTACTTCTTCCACCACTGTCTTCTTTATTGTTTTATTACCGTGTAATTTCTGGTGTTTTATTTCTATTTTTTTTATATATTTAAACTGTATCTTTATGTTTATGTTAGAGGAGGAGAGGGCAGACAAATGAAATATTCTCACATTGCGACAGTGTGGTAATTGCAGGTTATTGCACATTCCCGAGGGCGGGATCCTGTTTTTGGTTTATTTTTGGTTTATTTTGGGTTGTTTCCTTGTAGGTGGGGTCCCCCTCACACTTCTCCCTTCCTCTTTTAACTCTCTCTATATATTTTTTTTAAAATAAATGTGACTTTTGTTGTGTACCACGTGGCATTTTCTTCCCCAGAGTGTTTGACTTATTCTCCTGGCCTGGTGATGCCATTTGACCTTTGACCTCCTCACTAATAAATGAATTGTCGGAAGATAAAAATGATGACAGTCTGATGTTCGTACTGTATGTTCTTGAAGACACTAAAATAACTTATAATGAAGGAGTTAATAAGAATACCCGGCTTCTAAAGACTTGAACTGTTATAGGTTGTTACCGTCCAATAGTTGTCGGGACATTTTACTCAAAACCGCAAACTTCAACGTCACATTGACGTTAAATGAAAAGTCAGAGGATGACCAAAGTCAGCAGGTTTCATCCTCTGAGGGCCACGAATGCCTGAACCAAATTTCATTGATATCCAGCCAATAATTGTTGTAATTCTGATATTTCAGTCTGAACCAAAGTGGTGAGACGACAAGACAACATTATCCTCCATCTAGGTGGCTGAGTGATGTAGCACACATGGACAATTGGTGCCTACATTACCCACAATACAACTCAGCTGCAGACAGTGTGGTCGTAAATTCAGGTGTGTTATGCTCATACATTAGCTACTATGGGAAAATATCTAGTAAAATAACAGTTTATATCTTTCTGACACTCTTTACGGCATGCACTCACTCACATGAAGCATCCTCCAAAGATATTTTGGAAGATAAATTTAAATTATGTCTTCAGAAATATATTTAAACTGCTAAACATTTATCATTACATTCAATTGGAGGCTTTTAGGAAATGTTTAAAAGCTGTTTTCTGTTTCAAAAACCCCGTTAAAGTCCCAGTCTTTAGTTTCTGTGCTGTGAGTATTACCCAGTGAAACTGAATATTTGAGTGGTGTAAAGTAACGAGAGTGATGTAAATCAAATCCTTCACATTTGATTGGACCTCTAAAAAGAGGGCGGGCTTACAAGAGCCTAAACGTTACAGGATGATTGATGATGTCATGATATTATTGGTTGAAATTGGTTGTTACTGGCTAGACATAAATATACAAAGAAATTGTTTGGTTGTTTTTCTTCATATATTGTTAAATAGGTGCACAATATGACCACAGATAGGATTTAAAAGGGTTAAAAATGTACTTTTATATCATCTCGACTTTAAACAACAAAAAGGGAAAACATTTAACATGCAGTTCACATGTATTGTTTATGTGTTTCTGTTTTTATTGCTGCTTCATCTTGAAAGGAACACTGCTGTCTCTGTGTTAACGTACCTCTTGGGGAACTCTTTCAACTCTTGGAGACAGGAAGAGATCACTTTCTGTTCCAGTTGAGCATCAATTTTTTGAGAGTTCACAGCATATCCCTTCACGTTCTGCAGAGAATAATACACAGAGTAACTATGAGGTTAATATGAAGCTCTCTGTTGCCGCCACATGGTCTAAATACTACATTACATCATGGATGGATGAGGAAAAAAAACATCCCACTATTGTTACTTAGACTTTTGGATATTTACTTGTTTACTTTGTTTTTTAAGAAGACAACAGTTCAAGAAAAATAAACACAAATAATATATATTTTTTTAAATAAACAAAAACACACAAAACTAGACAAAAACAAACATATTAGGCCACATACTTAAAAACAAATATTACATTTATTAATATATAAAATTGCTTCTTTAAAAAAAAAAGATTTTAATAATAAAAAGGTGAAAATTATTGTTGTATATTTTTTTCAGAGTATATCTGCTATGTATTTTTTATATACTTTCATTAACTATTTGAATACTCTACAGGCACACTTTGATGGTTTTGGTGGTACTTTCATGATAAAATATACTCTACTATTTTTAGCAGACAAGTTTTCAGATTTGTACACAGACTTTTTAATAAATAGCATACCTATATGTTTAAGAAGAAGATTTTGATAACCTCAAAAGAAAGCCTCTCGTGATATCTCATCCTCGATGTCTAAAACAAATAAAACAACTCATTGTGTCGTACCGTCCAGATGTCCATGTGAAGCTGAGAGTCCAGGAAGTCCTCATCCTTCTTTGGAGTCTTGCCGTCCCTCCAAACATCATCGTTTTCAAGTCCAATGACTCTGTCCAGTGAAGACTTCACGTCCTCCTGCAGTGACAAACAGAGAGACGAAAGGTGGAGGAGTTTGTAAAAAGCTCTCTCTCTCTTCTCTGATGATGCAATTTGAGCTCATCTTCCCAGCGATTGTAAACATACTTAATTATTATCACAAGAACTGCTGTAGTAATTAATAATATATAAATCTTTAGTTCATTTTATTGCCATGTCGATTGAATGAGCCAAAAATCAAGGCTAAAGGTCACAGACGTTGGTTTAGTTTCTTATAAAATTCACTTCAGTCTCCAAATCAGAGGCTTTTGTGCTTTTATTTTGTAGGTCACTGGAGGGCAGCTCACCTCTCAACATTCAAATAATACTAATATACATAATACATTTCTAGTTACATTTAATAGTTATGTTTGTATGGTTTTGTGACTGAAACGTGAGTAAAAAAATGATCCTGGATGTTGATTTACAGTTTTTTGCAATTGCTTAAAAACATTTCCTGAAAATAGGCAAAAACCAAAATCTCTTTTTTGTATCACAATTTTACACACAAACACCAAATAAATAGCTCTTTCCACATGCCTACTGCACCCCAATGTGCTAAGTATGCAGTAAAACACTATTATCTTTAGTTACAGGTGCTTTCACAGGTGCATTCTGGGTGCAGGTGATTGATAATTGAGGTAGTGTTTAGCAAACAGCACATGCAGGCTTTTAGTTTTGAATGATGTGTCTATGAAGTGTTGAATGAAGTTCATCTAAAGCCCACAAAAAACTGAACGAGTTGTCTTATTCAGTTTATTCCTACATACATATACCTTCACTTCGGCATTAAATCACTGAAATGAACCTGCTTTGTCTGCTTTTGGTTCCAATCCTGCATTTCTTGAGTCGTGAAAAACTCTTAAATCCATCCAGAATTTAACCTGATGAAGGTCTGAGGACAAGTGATCGATGGTGTGCA
This sequence comes from Sebastes umbrosus, assembly GCF_015220745.1. Lineage (NCBI taxonomy): Eukaryota > Metazoa > Chordata > Actinopteri > Perciformes > Sebastidae > Sebastes > Sebastes umbrosus. The sequence goes on along the minus strand of NC_051284.1, from coordinate 29,037,105 downwards.
GGATTTTTTTGTTCGCCTGCACTTAAAATAAACATTTTATTTCCCAACACGAAGGACTAAAGGGCCTGTTTACTTTAACTCTTGTGGAGACATACTGAATCCTGGTAAAAAAACAAGTTTTATTAACTCTCTTAGGTTGCTAAAATTCCCCAAATTCCCATAAAAGTGACAATATGACCTCAGTGGTGCTCCTCACCTTCACTCTGCAGCAGTACTTGTCTTTCAGCTGCTTCAGGAGGTCGTCATCCAGCTGCAGATCAGCGCTCTCGTCCTTCATGTCCGGCTGCAGGGAGAGACTTCCCATGATCCTCTCGCTGTGGTGAAACAACATACATTTATCAACATCTGCGATCTGTTGGTGCTAAAGAACGCTGAAGACGTGTCGCTTCATGTCGGGGGAGGAAAGAAGAAATCAGGTTACAAGCTCTGCAGATTTCACCAGAACTTTTTCATGTTTGGGAAACATCAGCTTTAAATTATGCTTTACAAAATACTTAAAAGTAGATGATTATTTATAAGTACATTAACAAACACACAGTTCCCCAAAAATGCTTCAGCTGTAAAATAAGATGCATCATTCTTATAAGTTTAATAAAAATCCAATCAGAGTTCTTTTAAACGGATTTGTGTTAACTGTAATGTTACAGTATGTGAGTTATATACTGTTTTCTAGGATGCTACTTTACATAATCTGTGAGATACACGACCTGATTTATATTTTTCCATTTTGTCCTCGAGAGAGTGTCGTGCTTCTTTTTTCATCGGTTTATTTTTGGTCTCCCAAATGTTGTTTCGAGCTCAGTTTTTTAGGTTTTGGCGTGGCCTGATTCAGCGGAGCTGCGTCTGTTTTCTTCTATATGTGCTTCCCCCACTTCTGCTCTCTCTGGTGCTGATTCTTCAAACATCTCTGTCTGCACCATCTGTGAACACATCTTTACTGTGGGAGGGAAGTCGAGATGTGCTTTTAGAAGTTTTGGGTTTTTCCTGCAGAGTTTGAGATCATAAATATTTCTGCAGGAGGACAATCAGTCTGAGAGATGTCTGGCGTCACGGAGTCATCCAACTCTTTCTTTATTTCTTTTTTAATATTTTTAATGTTATTTTCATTTTCATTTCATTTTATTTCCAATCATTGAATGGAGGCAAAAATACATGCACTGATTCTGTGAGTATTTTTATACTTAGCAAACTGCTGTTTGTGCCAGATGGTTGAATAAGCACACACTACATCACTCTGTCACATCAACCTGTCTGATTGTCTGGCCACTTGTGTTTTTGTCCTACAAAACTGATCCTAGTGGTGTTTTCTATCACCCTAGATCTCACCCAATTTATCACAAGATGAGTCAAATTATACACAGGTAAGGGAAGGCCTCAAAAGTCACAGATTAACTGCATGTAAAATTGGTTTTAGTAATGTAACTACTGCACATTTGATTGGGAATTTGCACCACTAACGTAAGTACAGTATCAACTAAGGTTGGTCCAGTATGATTAGATCATTTTGTGTCAAAATGTATTATTTTTTGTTTATATTGTGCTCACTTGGTGCATATTCCCAACACATTTTTTGTTTAATCAAATTACCGCAAATGACATATTATTCCAGCATAAGCATACTAGTTACATTGGATATAATGGCAAGTTGGAGGCAACAGAGGACAACAGTAGGGTGGTGGGTGTGGGGTCAGTAGGGGACTAGCATCAAGATTAATATCTAAATATGGTAATAACAGGTTGAAAACAAAGTTATTCTTTATTTGTCTTACTGTAAACAAATCCCATGAAAAAGCAAAACCAACAATGTGACGGACATTGTTGGTTTTGCTTTGCTTTCTCAATACTTCTCTACTCACTGGTTCATACTGAAGTCATTAATCTTTAAAAACACCTCAAAAATATATGATTTCATTTTCTAAAAAGGCTCAGTAAATTCCTAAAACAGCTGGACACTGTAGTTTTTAAACAAACATCACTCAAACAGGAAGAAAAAGAGCGTCTGTTGGGGACTATTTTCAGCGGCGGAGTAATTCACATTTGGTGCTCCAGTGAGTATTTGTGGCTCATTTACTAAGTTTACATGCACAAAATATTCCAGTTTTTGCCCTTATTCCAAAATAGTTAATATTCCTACAGTGTTAAGCAGTTGCTAGTTTCTGTCTTTTTGTGTGATTTATAGTGAAATATATATATTTCAGATCCTGATTTTCCATCCACTGACCTCTTGTAGCGGTTGATGATCCAGTCCAGCAGAGCGTACAGGTCCCTCAGCTCCGTCACCTGCTGTTCCAGCTTCCTCAGGTGCTGCCCGACGACTCGGTGGTAACTCCTCACGTAAGTGCTGAAGACATTAAAGCTGGGCGGGTACGACCAACGCAGCTCCTTCTTCACGCTCTCCAAATCCTCCACGACGGTTTTACCCAGCAGCCCCAGGTGAACCGACAACCAGGAGGAGTTCTGCTCCCTCCGCTCCAGGTGAACGCTGCCCACCTTCACCTTCACGCCCTCGCCCACCGCCTCCCTCCAGGCCTCCATCCAGCTGCCCGGAAGCCCGCCGGGTTCCTCGGCTCTCCTCTCCTCCTCCTGGATGATGCGGGCCACGGGTACCAGCAGCCCCTTGTTTCTGGAGGGAAGAGAGTTGGAGTCGCGAACGATGGTGTTGAGCTTGTTCCTCAGTTCTCCGTAGAGGAGGTTGAGGTCTTTTTCCTTCTTGGCCAGCTCCATGGGCGAGTCCTCGCCGCTGCGCTCCTGCTCCCGCTCCTGCTGGAACTCCTGACGCAGGGCGAGCAGGTTCAGGTGAGCCTCCTCCAGCACCTCCATCTCGATCAGCTTATTGATCTGCATCACTGGGAGAAAACAGAGAGGATGGCTGGTCACTTCAAATGGTTTATGACAACTGTAAATGTCCCAGTAAAGAAAAAAAAGAGAGAGAGGACACACACTGTTACTCTTTCTTAGGTAATCTGTCCTGTAAATCAATGTATGTTTACAATAAATCCACAATCCACAACAATAAGTTAACTTAAAATCAGAAGAAATCACTTGATTGTCAATTTAACAGTTAAAGCAAAGAGTCCTCTTTGAGGCAGGATTCAGACTCTGACTGTCTACAGACAAACTGTGTATTCACACGGTGAATAAGATCCTATCATTAACTGCTTTTGTTGCCAAAACAGAGAAAAGAGAAGTTGAATGTACAGACAGAGAAAGAGACGGTCAGGAAGGTGTTTGCTTTGGTGAGAAAAGGTTGCATTCATAATCATACTACGAATGTCTTTTTACACGTACAAGGTTGACAGCCCATTTTCTTTATGTAAACTGAAGGACACTAATGCAAATATAAGCAACTGAAAATCAAATCAGAATATAGTCATTAGTTCTTCAAAGTCAAAAGCTTCAAATTTCCATCAGGAAAAATGTGCAAAATCAGTAACTTCTGACCTTACTTTAGCAGAACTAGTGTTTTCTCAAAATTGGAAACTGAAACCTTAAAGGGACTGTATGTTACTTTTTACACATAAATCGTTTTTTTGTTGACAATGTGCGAACAGGCTGTAACTTAACCTAAAAAATGAGAACTTCCACGACTTTCTGGGTTTCCTCCATCAGCCTGTAGACTGCTTTTAATGTGATGGACCTGGGCCCGTTTATACCGGGAAAAACCAACGGATGTGGCATCATGCACGCTCACGAGTGCCTTTATTCTCAGCTCCGCTTACAGGCTAACAGTGTGCAACCATAGCTAACGTTCGGTTAGAATTGGAGTCCATTAATGGCGCATTTAGCAGCTAAAGAGACAGGTATTTCTCTCAGGAGGTGGTGGAGACCAAAAACAGAGCTAAAAGAGAGAGAATATTGGACTTATATTCATCAGGTGAACTCAAAGACTCCTAATGAATGATCCTGTTGCTCTGTAACTGTTGGATGTAGAAATAAGCAAATCAAGTTCACCATATCAACTTAAAAAGTGAAGGTTGAAAATATTGAAACATGCTAACGTTACAAACAGGAATGTGATGGGTGGCCTTTAAGCACGGCACATCAGCAGCAAACCCTCCGTGGATAAACAAGCTTATAAAACCATGTGAGAGAGACTAAACAGTACCTGACAGTGGTGTGTGTGGTATTTCTGGCATCGTGTACGACTCCTCCATCTCCTCCCACACTACCGCCACCTCCTCCTCCTCTTTCTCCTCCTTCGTCTCCTCTGCTGCGCCTTCAGAGACGGGGACGAGTGTGCCGGTTTTATCCTTCTTGGTGACGAATTTCAGGCTTCGACGAAACGACGCTCCTCTTTTCATGATAGAATCACCAAACCTGGCCATGTTGGGATCTGAGGATGGAGAACACACAGTTTATGGTGACCAGAGATATTATGTCATGTAGAGCTTAAAGTCAGCAGCCAGGAGACTTATTGATATGAAACGTTGATCCAGTATTAAATGATTGCTTTACCTGTCTTTGAACGCGCCAGACCTTTGCCTTTCTGCGGAGCGCCGTCGCTCTCGTCTTCCTCTTTTCTGTGGAAAAGGCCTACGATGCTCTTCCGAGGAGACGTCAGCGGTGAGCCGGCGCTCAGACCTGACAGAGTGGCAGAAAGTCTCTCAGTTAACCTACACCAGTTTCCTCATTTCACAATCTCTCTTTGTCACGTCAGTAAGAAAAGAAAATCAATCGATTTCTCAAGGTTCATGTTTACATTTATGTGTGGGTGCATGACTTTGGCGGTGTTTCGTCCTCACCGTGACCTAAAACTAAACCGACTGAGGAATGCACAGATTACGTCCTGATGAAAACCGACAGGTCTGGCTCAGCTCCAGCATTTAAAAGTGAAAGTCACTGCGGAGATTTGAAAGCAGTTTGTCCTCATTTCTGCTGACATTTAAAAAAATCCACAGGACTTACTCTAAATGAAATGACCTCATGTGTACGACTAAACTGGATTAATGTAACCTTGCTGAATGCTGCAGAAATTACAAAACTACTGTGCAGGATGTTTTCCTGTCATGCTGCTGTCGGTGGAAGTGTTGTGTTTTAAAGGTTTAATCAACCCTAAAAGACTTCAACACAGGTTAAAAAAAATAGCTCAAGGTAACGTTTGCTGCTTTCCTGCAACCATCTGTTCTTCTTGCACATAAAGAGAAGCTCTGTTTTTACTGCAAGACTCAAGTCTGGAAAGCATCTGCTTTAAAATAAATAGAGCCTGCCTGACTGATAATGATCCAATCAGCTTCTGCCTCTCTCTCTCTCTGTACTCCAGAGCTTTGTTAAAGGTGCTAAATGCGAGATTGAGAGCTAACGATGCTAACAGCGCTAACAGTGAAAACAACGGCAACAGTGCTGACAGAGCTGGAACCGCAGGGTGGGCGCTATACTTAATCTTTTGTGAAATACTGGGTTGTTTTTGCCTCTTTGGGGCCTCTAAAAACTATTTAAATTAAAGGTACACACACTGAACGATAACACCCTGATTGATTATGGAGGACAGAACCTGCCATAATCAAAAGTAAATAAATAAATGATTCGATAAATAAATAAATATGCCATTAAATTAACCAAAAATAATAATTAATTCATTGATCAAATGTGACATAAATTGATATTTCTGTTTTAATTTGCTTCTTTATTTATTTATCTTTGTATTACTTCCCTGATCTACAGAATCTACTATTCTATATAATTTCCCCTTTTATCTATTTTTATTTACCATTAAATGTATGTATTTATTGGTACATTTATTTTTTTAATTAATTTTAGATTTATTTTTACCATTATTTATTCATTATTAAATTGTATTTATGTATTTATTTATTTATGCATGATTTTCCTTTTGCATTAAGTAATGCCTACATTTATTTTAAATATTATTTTCACTTAATTTAATGGCATATTTATTTATTTATCGAGTCATTTATTTATCTATTTTTTTTTTATTTTGGCAGGTTCCGTCCTCCATAGTCGATACCTAGGCTGTGATTATAGTCAGCTGTAATTCTGCGATAAAACAATAAATTCTCACACGTTCATTTACCAAAATAGAAATAGATATTGATATAGATATTAAAACTGTGGAGGTGTCCCAACATAAATAACAACAATTATTACATTTTTATGAAATTAGGTTTATCAGAAAAACAAGCAGCGGTGCTTCACCACACATTAAAGGTCACATATTTACTGAGTCAGGTGATTGTTTAACTGTTTTTTCCTGGTGGGGAAACTCTGCATGAACTCCCCGGTGAGGTGGATTACAAAATACTAACCACGGTGTTACTCAAAGCTCATCACACTAGTTTCTGTTTTTATTATTATCTCTCACGCTTGCACACATGACCTCAATCATCATCAGCATCTAACAATTACTCTCTCGATTAATCATTTGGTCCATATATTCTGGACAAAAACTGTGAAAAGTGCTCATTATAATCTCATAAAACTTAAGTTGATGTCTTTAAACAGCTTGTTGTGTCAGATCAACAGTCTTAAACCCAGAAAATACCAATTTATTGTCGCACAGCAAATCTTCACAAGCTGGAACTTGAATGTTTTGTGTTTTTGGTATTTTATCTCCCCATTGTTTACACAAGATCACCTCCACGCAGAACATTTACTGTACGAGTGAGAGTCCCAAACAAAATCTTTTGCAGAGGACACGCAGAGACACATTTATAGCAGGTTTTGTTTTTAGAAAAAAGTTAAACGATGCTTGTCTTGCTCTTTCTGAACTATATTCCCACCTACACATGCAGTATCACCCACACCTGAGTGGAACGAGTTCACACACGTCTTTCTGGTAGGTGTTAAAGGGAATCCTGGGAAATGTAGGCAACCACGAATTACAGTAGAGGTAAACAGGGTAATTCAATACAAAATAAATGACAAACTTCTTATCATATATAAGCGCATATTTCCCGGTTAGAAGGCGGAAACTCAGGCTGAAACTGTAATCACCTCCTGGTGACTTTTTGGTCAGATAAGCCGGCACACAAACACCTTCTGACCTTGAGATGTCCTATTATTACTGTACCTGCCTGACAGCAGATTTTAATGACGGTACTCACTGGGTGACAGAGGCGGTTGTGACCCCGACTCATCGCCGGTCGCGACCTTTGACCCCATGCCTCCTGACGACAGCGGGCTCTTCTCCGCCGCCCTTCGGATGCTGTTTCTGAACGACTTCAGCATGCCCTTCGAGATGCTGCCGCCGTTGGTCGGCGTCTTCCCGTTGCTACTAAGGGACACTCTGTCCTCGTCGGGGTTCTCCATAGACTTGTCCATCATTTCTGACATCTCATCCCGTTAAATAACATCCACCTGTGAGGAAAGAGAGGTTAACAGCTTCCTGCACTGCCTGCTCTACGAAGGAATGTGTGAAGTTAAGATGTGCTTTTGGTTATTGTGGTTTCAAACAGGAGGGAAGGCGGAGCAGTTTCTGTTTACAGACAACAACACATAACACCGCCTGGCAGTGCAGGTCATGTCAACAGGCACATGAAATATGTTGGGAATATGTATGTTGTAACAGCAGCGACAAGGAAACAAGGGTGTAATTTCCACTGGGGAAGTCCCAAAATACTTTTTCTGTTCCTCTCTTCAGGTTGGTTTTCTTTAATAAAATCACTCCACACAGTTTCCTCTGACTGTCCATCTCAAATAATCCAGATAAAATAAGAGAGGAGTTCATAAAAATGTTGATATATTCATATATTATCATGTTTATTTCCATATCATATAGGTTTTAAGTGTTGTTTCTGTGTCATTTGTGTGATTTTAACCTAATAAAATAAAACAATACTAATGATTAAGAGATGATTAAGAGAAATGAAATGCGATATATATGATATATAGGTTTATCACACAGCTTTGTGGAATACTAGATTCTGATTGGTCAATCACGGCATTCTATGGTCTATTATTTCTTTATAACAGACCGTTTCTATGTATAACAGAACGTTGCTATGGGCGCAGTTCTGATGTTGGACTCTGCCGGACCGTTTTTGTGTCAAATTATTGATTTCTTAAGTAAGTAGCCGTGTAATAAGCAGGATAATGTTCAGCTAGCGTGTCATTGTTGTGAAATAAACCCCTTCAGGGCGATGCTGCACCCCTCTCGGGGTTTATTTCACAATAATGACCGGCTCACTGTACATTATCCCTTACTTAATTTATTTAAAGGGAAAGTCCACCAATTTTGTTATTATTATTAGCCCAATAACATCTGGGACCCCACTTTTATTTGCACTTATGTAGCATTAAAGTTTGAGAAATCTTTATTTTCCACACAGAATCGAATATATTCTGTAATAACTTGTTCCGGCTCTTCATGAAATATGATGCACAAACATCATATTACATTTTGTTTTTGTTTAAATGTTCTTGTAACTAACTGTACTTGCCATACTTATCGTAGTATTTGTATATCCATGTAAACTTTGCACTCCTGGCCAAAAAAAGACTTAGACTTTTATCCCTCCCCGTATAAATAAAGGTTTCATTCTGTGTGTCAATGTTTGCCCCGGCCTGCTAGTATCCAGCCATGTAGACACTTTCAGTTTTATTTCTTTTCACCTGTATCTGTTGTTTAATTAAGCTTTTGTGTGGTTGATGAGTTGTAAAAGTGAAAGTAAAAAAAAGCAGCTCAACAAGAATGCTCTTTACTTTCAGTATCTGCCACCTCATCACTTTACAGCGCAGCTACAATTTAACTAAAGGTAATTCATTAATTCAAAGGTTTAAGCAGAGGCAGGAAGAAGTGGGGAGTCCGTTAAATATCAATAATGTAATGCCTCTTTATTTGAAATAAAGCAAACAGTGACATCATTAAAAAAACTAAGCTCTTAGTCTCCTCAGTCGGTTGTATTTTTAAGGACATGTTACTGTTGATTTAAGGTTTTAACATACTGATTTCTTCAATGTTGGTAAGAGAATTGAAAATAGAAAATGGAGATTAATCATTATTAGCCAATACATTGATTTATAAAGATATAATAATGACAGGATTAACATTAAATGTCTAATAAAGGACTCCGAAACAGTTCTTTAGTATCATTTCTATAAGAAAGTCATTATGCAGATGCTTAGGACGGGTTAAATTAAAGTTTAACAGTGTAAATATGGGATTACAGCGATGCCATATATACTGTTATATCATTATAAGCACTGATATGTAACTTTAAACTCTCAATAGAGGACCTCAACTGTATTATATTATATCAAAATTCATAATAGCATATAATACAGGCCTGTCAAGTCATGCTTAATACGGAACAATGTGCTGATAACAGTGTTTGACACCAAATAACCTTCTATATATAACAAAACTTATCACTAAAAGTGAAGCAAAACTCTCTGTTTGATTGCAAAGACAAATATTTGACCAAATGCATACAATCTGTACACTAAGTTAAAGAGTTACAGGCTCATACTGTGTTGAGAGAGAGAGAGAGAGAGAGAGAGTAAAAAGGTGTCTGCTTACCTGCGTAGCTCAGGTAGAAAATACTCTGCCAGCTCTGCTTCTGCTCTTTTATCACCTCCACTCTTACCTGCTTTCACTTTCTCTACCTGTATGGTATAAAGCCGGTTTGTGGTGATGAAAGAAAGGGGAAGTTACTGCATACCTGGAAGGTGAAAATGGGGTTAAAAATAAAGTGTTAAAAGCAGCCAGTTCTTGCAGGCACGAGCACACGACAAAGATCACTTACCTGTGATTAGTGTTTGGAAAAAACCCACCAGAGAAGAAGAGTTAATGATTACACAGGTATAATAAACTGAAGGAGAAGTGTCGGTCACAGACAGTTCAAACTGATCTTTATAAGCTCTTAAATTACTAATTATTTGTGATAACATTTTTGCACTTTAAAAAGATCAGTTTACAGGTAGATTGTTTGTCTTACCTGGAATGTGGCGTTAAAGTAGGAGCCCCCCTTGATGACGTACTTCAGTAAAGTTGGAAAGATATTGACAGATTCAAACTTCCTGGATCAATAACTCACAACCAAAACGTTGTTAAAACATAAATAAACGGCTCTTTTCTAACCGTAGTGAGGTAGACAACGAGCTGCAACCTCATTTTAATCAACACATTTAACACATAACGTTGGTCTCTATGTGCAGCCGGCTGAGAACTGAATGAGCAGGGACCGTCCACAAAGTGCAACGAACAGAAAAGAGAAACATATTCATTAACTTCAGTATTATGCAGTGTAGTACCACCAAAATCACTTCACACATCAATGATCTCCTCATGGCTGTACTACAACATTTAGTTTTGGAAAAAATATTATTTTGCATAATGTTTTTTTATTTTTAATGGGAAAAAATATTCGATAACTTCAGTAATGTACAGTGTAGTACCACCAAGAATTACTTCACACATCAATGATCTCCTACGGAACCCCCCTAGACCCCTAGGAGAACATTTTTATTATCTCGTTCCCTCGAGTTAGGTAACTGATTGCTGGCATTGCTGATGTACGGAGCCCCCCTAGATGATGTACTTCGGTAAAGTTGGAATGATATTGACAGATTCAAACTTCCTGGATCAATAACTCATAACCAAAACGTTGTTAAAACACAAACGTAAGGTAGACAACGAGCTACAACCAAGTTTTTAATTAACACATAACATTAATCTCTATGTGCAGCCTGAGACGAGTGGTCAGGGACCATCTACAAAGTGCAATGAACAGAAAAGAGAAAAATATTCAATAACTTTAGTATTATACGGTGTAGTACCATCACAATTACTTTACACATCAATGATCTCCTCATGGTTGTACTACAACACTTAGTTTGGAAAATATATGCTTTTGCATAATTTTAATGAATTTTTTAATGGGATAAATATTCAATAACTTCAGTATTATGCAGTGTAGTACCACCAAAATCACTTCACACATCAATGGTCTCTTCCTGATTATACTTATTAAAGGTCCCATATCGTGCTCATTTTCAGGTTCATACTTGTATTTTTGGTTTCTACTAGAACATGTTTACATGCTTTAATTTTTTTTAAAAACTTTATTTTCCTCATACTGTCTGCTTGGATATAACTGTATTTACCCTCTGTCTGAAATGCTCCGTTTTAGTACATTTCAATGGAATTGCAACGGAATTGCGTTGTTAGGCAACAGTTTGGGTCCATGTTTACTTCCTGCCAGCTGATGTTATTTACAAACACTTCAACAGGAAATAAACTGGGACACATTTAGAATGTTTATGTTTAAAACTGTGAAATGGTCTAAATATTGTAGATTTGTGACATCACAAATGGACAGAAATCCTGAGGGCTTGTTTCAAAAGCTCAGTTTCTGAATACGGGCTGTGTATATTTCTCTGTGGATTAAACGTTTCGATACTTTTACAGTATTCATATAGAACTTAAACCTGTTTTAGAATATAAAAGTCATGAAAATGTCACTTTTTACAATATAGGACCTTTAAACTAATTAAGACATTTTGATGGCACTATACTTAAAAGTGAAGTTATTGAAAATTTTTCCTATTAAAGATTCACCAAAATTATGCAAAAGCATATTTTTCCAAACTAACTACTGTTGTAGTACAACTATGAGGAGATCATTGACGTGTGAATTAATTTTGGTGGTACTACACTGTATAATACTGAAGTTATTGAATATCTTTCTCTTTTCGGCATTGCATTTTGTAGACGGTTACTGACCCCAGTAAACTCCTGCTTCAAGGTCGTCAGTCATAAATTAATAGGTGTAATAATTTAGCAGTGGTGAAAGAAGTACTCAAATCCTTTAGGCTCTCCATTCAAAGTTGTACTTAAAAAGTATTTTTGTACCTCAGTACATTTACTCAAATTACTGTACAATTTCGGAGTACTTTACTTGAGTATTTCTATTTTATGCTACTTTATACTTTTACTAATATAATATAGGTCGTCAGTCATAAACTAATAGTTGTAATAATTTAGCAGTGGTGAAAGAAGTACTCAGGTCCTTTAGGCTACTTACAGTAAGTAAAAGTACCAGTAAAATAATGTAAAAATACTACATAACAAGTAAAAGTTCTCCATTCAAAGTTGTACATAAAAAGTATTTTTGTATCTAAGTACATTCACTCAATTACTGTACAATTTCGGGGTACTTTACTTGAGTATTTTCTATTTTATGTTACTTTATACTTTTAGTAATATAATCTAGGTCATCATTATAAATTGATAGGTGTAATAATTTAGCAGTGGTGAATGAAGTACTCAGTAAGAAAAAGTACCAGTACAATAATGTAAAAGAACTATATTACAAGTAAAAGTTCTCCATTCAAATTTGTACTTAACAAGAGTATCACCAGCAAATTAAGTATCCAAAGTACACCTGCAGAATATATACTGTATATTATTAGATTGTCAGTGGTGGAAAGTACCAAAGTACATTTACATATATTATATATATATAATACTGTATAACTCACAGGAGGCATTTTTCTGCAGAATGAGTACTTTTACTTTTGTAAGAGAAAAAATAAACCTAATTTTGTGTAACAAGATTTGTATCTTTCATTTTCCTTTAATCACCCCTTCTATTATATCTAGAGCTGCATACAAACCTAAAATAAACCCTCAGTTGTTGATAATGCCGCCCTGCTTTCTACTTGCACTTTGTCAGGTCAGGTCAAAGTGTGCCAAAGTTGTAATGACATAAAAATACAACATGATGACTGTCATGCCGTTTACGTCCACTGGAGGGAGATATGTGACATATCTGTTTCTGGTGATGATCCAAAAATTATTCATGTGCAGTCGAGGAAGAGGTACTGTCCTTACCTTGTTTTTTTTTAATTGCAGAAGATAGAAGAAGTTAAATTAAGTCTGTGGATAGAAACATTGAGATTTGTACTCTGTTTGAACCAGGTCAAACATCTGCTGCAGCTCCATGGTCGAGAGAAGATCAGCATTGTACATTTCCGGTCCAGATGAATCGTGACCAACTGCTCCATCTTGTGTGTGTGTGTGTGTGTGTGAGACATACAGTGAGAGGATTATAGATATACGGAAATGAAACAGTTACCGAGCTGCTATCTACAGTATAGTGTCAACAACAGCTTAACACAACTCATCTATCCCATTTTATCCATCCATCCATCTATCATGGCTTCTCTTCTTCCTCTAACCCAGGGGTCTCCAACACGGGCGCTTGCAGCATATACTGTATATATACCAGCGCCGCCCGAAATTGACTACCAGTATCATATTTGTAATGTCGATAGGAAGACATATATTGAAACATTCCCCATGTGTGTGAAATGCTACAGGCTTGCTCTTGTGTGCACATGACATGTAAGTCAATTTTGGTTTGTATTGATATTGCCTTAAATACTTTTGGCATTTTAGTGTAAAACATAGATCCTGCCTGTAGCTGGCACACAATCTTGCGGGGTGAAAAGCTATAGCATATGAAACCTGTGACCGAGATTCCATGTCTTTAGCATGTTTATTTTTTAGATAACTCATAAAAAAACAGCTCAGACATGCGTTTTCCCATGCTTACAATGTGTTACAAAATTGAATTACTACCAAAAGTTATACATATATAATTATGTGTGAACGTTGTGATGAATGTAGGATGTAATGTCATTGACCCCCCCGCACCCCCACAGTGACAAAGAGTACATTTTAACCATAAATCAGCATTAATCAACATGGAATCATCAGGAACTTCCCAGAAAGAAGCCATGCCTGAGCTCATCACGCTGTTTCCCAACTGCTCCACTCCTTCTTTAAAGGGATGACAGCAGAACAGTGGGGATTGTTGAAATCATGCAGACCTGATGACTCCACCACCACCATGATGGGAGAGATGCTGTTGGAGATCACAGCAGCCTTGACGAAAGCCTTCTTGATTGGTTTTGACACCGTCAAAAGACGGTGGACGGTGCCAAAATCAATCTGGGCGACACAATCTCTCAGGGTTTTGCCGCAGCTCTGGGCGTTGATGTCTCAGTTCAGTGTCCGAGCTCAAAAAGCTTGACGAGATTGATCGCTCAAGAAGTTTCGGAGAGCGTCCAAAGTGCCCTCTCTAGCGATACCTGGGCTTTGGGTATCGGCCGATACCGAGTACCGATCCGATGCCAGTGTTTAATTAATAAGCTGTACGCCTCACTGTGTGGAAGTGACTGGAATCATTCTGTTATGTGTAAGCCAACATCAGGCTGGACTTAAACATTGTTTTTCTAACTTTGTAAAACAAAATGTAACAAATAAATACATACATAGATAACACAACATAAATTTGGTGAACTGTTATTTAGTATTCAAATAATAAGATTTAGTATTCAAATAATAAGATCGTACACAAGCAATTTAGCAAATTAACAGGAATTACAATTCAGGTGTAAAACTTTTTAATGCAACGGCAAATTGGTCAAAACTTAAACAGGAAATAAAATTCCAGTATATAATGTATGTCGTATATAAACATAGAATTTAATTGAATAGATCAGCCCCATTGTCACCGATATCCGATCCAGCTATTTGAGTCAGCATCGGCCCGATATCTGATCCAGTTTTGGTATCAGTGCATCCCTAGTATAGGGAGTTTTTGCAATTGGAGAATGTAAGAATCACCTTAGGCCTACAACAATGATTAATTAAAGTTAAAATGTTAAAAAATAACCATTATTCATTTCTACATTAAGTTTTTGTCAAAGCCAAAAGCCATCTATTTATGTTTTTATAACAAGTTGTTGGTCAGTAGTCCGTAACAGATTTTATTTCACTGCACTTACAGGTAGATTTTTTCAGTTGCAATCATATCCTGTCATTTCTATTGTTCTATTATTCTTCATGTTAGTTGAGGAAGAGCAATTATTATCTTTTAATAATGGTGTATGATCAGTTTTGCCAACAGTCCTGGGATTTTCACCATGCGGCTTGGCTCAGAAGCAGCTCCGCCACACAATGGCTGCTTTTGAAAACAGGCTTCAGATTAGTGTTGCATAATGAAAGGAAAGCTGTGGTGTGTGTGTGTGTGTGTGTGTGTGTGTGTGTGTGTGTGTGTGTGTGAGCCCAGATGTCCATGAGCTTAGACCATGTTGAACGTTCAATTATACTGCAGTGCTAACCCTCTTTGTCAAACTGGGGAAATGTAATTGAGATCATTTGATAATGTTCTTTGTGTTGTATTGTGTGGAGAAAAAGAAGCAAATTAACAACATTATCCCCAACCGCAGTCAGATATTTACTCTGGTTACTTTTCATTCACACAGCAGGGTTAAAATGCGTAATCAGTCCATTAATTCACTTTTTGTTTCCATAAAACCAACTTGGAAATGGAAGATTATTGACACAAGGGTTTAAATGTCTTGTGTGGTTCTAAACTACAATATATTAAAGATATGGCGAAATGAAAAATATATTTTTGAAGTATCCTGTGTTAATTTTTCTTTTATTACATGCTAAATACATGTAAATAAAAAACAATAACAGATTTGGCCGGTTATCACAACTTATCAACTGTAGCTAGTTAGCTATTTAAGCTAGCTAGCTTCAGTTGATAGCTAGCTATTTAGGCTAACTTTAGCTCCATGAGTCGGTTTAAAACGCTTTCTACAGTTGACTTTTTACTGTTTCTAGTTGACTCATGTTAAAATGAGAATCTTGTGAGGTACACTAAGACACAGTGAAGTGAAAAATACATTTTCGAAGTATCCTGTCTAATAAAAATGTCTAAAAATAAATGTAAATTAAAAAAAACACGTACATTTTGCCGGCTAATATCGCAACTCTAGCAGATCTTTGCTAGCTAGCTTAAGTAGTTAGCTAGCTACAGTTGATAGCTAGCTATTTAAGCTAACTTTAGCTCCATGCGTTGGTTGAAAACGCTGTCTCCAGTTGACTTTTTACTGTTTCAAGTTAACTTATGTTAAAACAAGAATCTTGTGAGGTACACTATGCACTTGATGTTCACATATTTAACATTGTGCTAAAAGGCTAAAGCTGGAAATCGCAGATGATTGTTGCCTAATTTAACAGGTTTAAATGTCGTGTTTTGTTTAACGGCAATAAAGACATGGAAAAATTACAAATACATTTTCAAAGTATTCTGTGCCCCATGTTAATTGTTCATTTACATACATATTATTCATGTGCTAAATTTAAATCTAAATGCGATTTTGTTGGCTCTAGCAACAGTGGCTAGCAGATTTTATGAGGTGTATAGCTATTTAAGCTAACGTAATCTTAACGTTAGCTCAATGGCTTAGATAAAAATACTGTCTTTAGTTGACTTTTCTAATGTTTCAAACTGACTCATTTTAAAACATGAATCTTGTGTTGTGCTAAACTAACACGTTCTTATACCAACTCGTCACATAATGCCCCTCGGTGTCACTTTATTTTTGGCATCAAAACCACTATTTACCGCCTCCATTGCTGTATCCAGTTCTCTTTATACAACCATGGCTGTATATACCTAGCTATTTAAGCTACTCTGAGTTGTTTAAAAGTGCCGTCTCCAGTTGACTTTAATGTTTTAATGTTTCAAGCTGACTTGTTTTAAAACAAGCATCTTGTGTTGTGCTAAAACTGCAATATTTTAAAAACACAGGGAAAGTTCTAATCTTGTGTTCCTATGTTCATCTTAATATGCTGTTAAAGAAATATTTTAGTGTATTTTGTAATCAAAATCTAAAAAAAAAGTTTTGATGTTTCATCTTGAACTTGGGGACAGTTAAATAAATATATCCAATAAAACGTGATTTGAGGCAGCTAGCTAACAAGCCCTTCATATAAAACCGCACTTAATTGTTAGCTAGTGAGTAGCAGAGCAATATCATAGTAAGATATTTAGATGTCTACATTAAATTAGACCTTGGTATTTAATTTATTTCCTCCTCCAAGCTAACAAGGTGGGTGAGGGAGGTGAACAGTAAACTAAACCACATCCACATATTTCGTTTCACTCGGAAATACATCAGTTTGGTAAAGCTAAAGATGACATATCGCCCCTTGGCGTCACTTTAGGATTAGGCAACAAAACTGCAATAGTTAGGTTTAGGAAAGAAATACATGGTTGGGCTTAAAACTACTACGTTTGTACAGTGAAAATGACACTGAACGTTGTAAACACGGGACACGAACAGCGGTCTCCTGGATGAAAGCCTTGTGTTTGTTGGACCCCCCTACCCGGTGTGTCTCTTTCGCTCTTTAAACTACGTCACCACACTTTCTTTGAGCGTTTACTGTTGCCGCGGTGGGTTAACATTATACTTGATGTGTTTCATACGGGCACTAAAGGGTGCCGTGTGCAGCAGTACCGAATGCAGACGACCGTGACAAAGCCTCGGTACTTAACTCTCTGGCAAGGCTGATTAGGCACCAACATACACAGAGAAACGTAGACTATAGCCTGCACCCACATCACTAGTGTCACCTTGTACCCATGGGCAGCCCTGGAGTAAAAAGAAATCTCGATGCTGGTATTTCTCATTAAAATGCTGATAGCTCCGTGCTGATACAGCTCCAACACTGAAATAACACCAAGTCATGTTATTTGGGAAAAATATTACATTCGACTGAGTGAAAATTACATATGGAAATTAGATCCATTCATGCCTGTCAGTCGCCCAGTTTTCAGATGACCCAGACAGCTCGGAGGTTATTTTTTCCCCGTCAATCAAACGGTAACCGCAGACAGGAAATCACCCGGCAGAGCTGCTGCTCATCTATTGTTGGTCAGAGCGCTCAGGCCTCTTTGCTGCAGATGGAGCTCTGGTTTTATGCAGATACGACACAGTTTGAACTCTGAACCACGATAATCAACGTAAAAAAGCTGCACATTGTGTCCAATGTGTTTAAAATAACATAGGAATGCCTTTTAAATGTGTATATTTAGTTTTTTTGCACAAACTTGTGACATAGTAAGTCACTTTCCTGAGCCCGTCTTTTCTCCCTCACGCATCCCTTTCATGCCTTCATGTTGGTTTAAATTCACAGTGGATATTTTTGGCTGTCTACCACCATTGTTTAGAGGGTTTATGTTATCTTTTCCAGAATGCTGTGACAAAAAAAATACTCCACCAACTTGCCCCCGGGTGAATTTCCATTCTGTTCAAGCTGTCAATCTGTCCATCAGTGTTTCTGCTGCAGAGCCTGTTTATCATTTCATTATCTGTCACAGCAACTGACTCTAGTTGTTATGCATCTCGGTCATTCTCGCCAAAATGTTGTCCAGTGTTGAGCGGTTATTTTAGTGAAAAATAAAAAAACAGAAAACTAACTCATTGATTCAATATAATTAATTTATGGTCACAGCTTGGGGGATTGGGAACATTATAAAATTTCAGTATTCGCTCCAAAGCAACTATGAGTTTCAAAAATATCTTTTGTTGTAATTTTAGTTTTTTAATAGTTAGCTTCCAAATCATCAGCCATAGACAATGTTTTCGACCAACTCACAGAACTAACAATAGCTTAATTAGCGAGCTACAGCTGATAAAATCGGCTAACGAAAGTAGTTATTTCGGCCAACAAAATCAACATTTAGTGGCTAGAAATTCAAACCCTGCCTTTGTCTACTTCTGCCTGATACTAAGAACTTAATGTTTCATAAATTACAAAGAATGTTCATGGTAAATCTGTGTCCGTTGTCATTGTCACTGCATACCTTTGTCACGGTGGACATGAATTCCCAGGTTAAACAGACATTTTGATCAAAGACCGCGTAGGGAGGAGCTTAGGTTGACGGAATAACTTCTGTGTCTGTCACATGATACCATTGGGCCCAAAAAGACTTTTCCCCATAGACTTACATTGGGAAAGAGACGTCTGTAACTCAATCAGTTTTTTTTTTAGGCAATTCAACTTCCCAGTATGAACACTAGAATAGCCCTTATTTAAATCATTAAATCATTTCCTTCCTCCATTACTGTGAATGAGCCCCAGACCGCGGCTGGAACGCGGGCTGAGAGGGAGGTACTTTATCACTTGGCAGTCGAGCCATTTTGGCCTCATGCACCACTGAGCAAGTCTCACAGGAATGGACAGGAGACCGCCTCCAACGCTGTATCCAGTTCTCTTTATACATCCATGGTTAAAACACAGGACTTTCACCCAGGAGACTGGTGTTTGTGTCCCGTGTGCAGGGTCTGAAATTAACTTTTTTCACTGCCTGCCACTGTTTTCATTTTGTTTTGTCTGCCACTCAGAAATTGTATCTGCCACTTTTTAAATCTATGGACTAAATTAAGGAATAACATTTTATAACTGATGGCATTTAATGTTTGATATACAGTATTTTACACAAAAATACATTATATGCATGGTAAATTACCGTTTTCAAATTACACCGTAGCTTCCCGGGGAGGGAAGGGTATTGTACACAGTACTGTACTTTACTTTGTTAGTGTCACCTATGGTGGTTACAGTATTTGCATAAAAACACAAATTATTGTATTTAAATATTTGCTTTGATAAAAAAAAACAAGATTACACTTGACCACATCATGATAATGTTATAATTTACCTTCACCAAAAGGCTACTAATTTTTACTGAGCTTGAATGCATCATAATGGAACTTAATGGAACCTCTGTTAACGTTAGTAGCGCCGTTATTTAGCCAAGCAGGACTGTGCTGCCTACCGGCTGCTAATATAATAATAAGCCAAAATATACCGGACACGGAATTGAGATTTTGACGTCATTTGGAGCCAGAGTCTGCGCCGTGATAGTGATAGTCTGGTGGAGCCGCGGTATCGAGGTCACCTGGCTGAACCAATCGCGAGCCGAGCACTGACGCAGCTTGTTAGCGAGAGAATCATGGCTACCAATCATCGCCTCGCCCCCCTTTTTTAGCATCAAATAACTAATTAAAAACAAACTTATCAGAAAAATGAACACTTGAACATATATCAGCGTGATGAGAACTACCTAAAATGACAGACACCAACTTTAGGTAAAATGTATTTGACGTGTACTTTAACTTTTAAGTATGACCCATGTCCCATCCACTAACATGGAGGAGGCGGGCTTTATGACCTATACTGCAGCCAGCCACCAGGGGGCGATCCAGATGTTTTGGCTTCACGTTTGGGGAGCTGTCATGTCGTTCATCTTTATATACAGTCTATGGTGAAGACCTATATATCTAAGTCTAAATATACTCTTGAAGCCAGCCAGGTTTGTTGCGTTAACTAAAACTGATCAGTAGAGTGCTAAAAGGAAAAGACAGAGTAAAGGGAACTGGAGGAACAGTTAGTGGTCATAAACAGTTCCTGTGCTGCTCACCATGTTGTCACAAGAGTTTTGCTGGAACGGGTTGAAGGCAAACACACACACACACAAACAAACAAATACAAACACACACAATAACCCCCACAGAATACCGAGCTGTGGGCTGTCTTCACAGAGGAAGGTCACAGATGGCTACTAATGCCCCGATCACAAAAAACATCAACCTCTATCTTCATCTCCGCCATTACATCCTCCCTTAAAACACTACAACACACACACACACACACACACACACACACCATCAGCTGCCATTTCAGAGAATAAATGAACCTCAACTGGATGTTTTTAAACTCTGTCATGTGTTGCTCCCGTGTTGCAGCATAAAGTGTTGTCAGTAAAAACAGAGTTATGTGGGAGCACGAGGCAAAGGAATATGCATTATGTAATACATTAGCAAGTTATCAGTCATTCATATGTTTAATAATGTTTGATGTGATGTGTATGTTTACCAGATGTTAAGATAAACTGTTACTTGAAATGACTTGTTATGAATGTACACTGGCGGAATGTACCGAAGTACATTTACTCAAGTACTGTAGTTAGGTACAATTTTGACATACTTGTACTTTACATGAGCATTTCCATTCCATTTTATGCTGCTTTATATTTCTAGTCCACTACATTTCAGAGGGAAATATTGTACTTTTTACTCCTTTACATTTATTTGACACTCAAAGTTACTTTTTACATAAAAAAAACATGCTTATATGATATGATGCAATATATACTACTAATCTACAAAGTAGAATAGCCTACAAAGTATCTAAACTTGGCTCTACTTTGATGAACTACAACATTAAAATGCTCTTACATGTATTTTTAGTGATAAAAACAATAATATAATACTATATAATAATATAACACTTTGAAAGAAGCCTTTCTGCATAATGAGTACTTTTACTCTATTTTGCTGAAGTAACATTTTGAATTCAGGGCTTTCACTTGTAAAGGCATGTACACAATGGGGGCGTGACGAACACGAAAATGCAAAATATTCGCCTGCAAATGTCTAGGGCTTTTATTGTGAAGGGTGCACAACATGATTGGTTGATGCCTTTATTTGCGGTGCGAAAGCTAAAAAATCAACCTTGTTCCGCTTAAATAAAAAATTATATTACAAATATATTCTGTGTGAAAAACAATAAAAACAACAGTTCGAAAAAATATATTGACATGCGAATTAATCGCACAAAAAAACAGGCTTTTAACCAGGAGACTCGTGTTCAAGACCCTTGTTGTTCGTGTTACGTTACTGACGTTTTTCATGTTTTTTGTTGACGTTTGTCACATGTTTTCTGTAGTTTTTTCCGTTCGTGTTTTACTTTCTTTACTTACTTATTTGAAGCCCAACCATGACGTTTACCTTACCCTAACAAAGCGGAATGTCCATGTAATGCCGTGGTATTTAATAACCCTTCCCGTGAGACCGGGTTGCAGTCCTTCATACACTCACTAGAACACCAAATGTGTATTGATCGCCCGCTGAAAATAGTCCCCAACAAATTAATTATTAGCTGCTATTTGTGTAACCATTGCTAAAAACTACAGTGACCAGCTGTTTTAGGAAATTACTAGCTATATGTTTTAAGGAATCTGTTAATGACTAGCAGGCCAAATATCCACTTATTACAGACTAAAAATAAGGCTTATTTAGACACCTTTTTCTATCAGAAATGATACTGATACCAGAGCGTCTCAGGTATGTAGGAAATCTGACACCATGTTCATGTTGAGTCTCACCCCAATTTGCACAATCTATATGTCAAAGCTGTGATAATGAAAAAAAAACTTTAACCTGGCTTCCCTCCCTCAATAATAGGTGAAATCAGCAAGGGACTTTCCACCTGTTCAATTTCATTGAAAAAGTCTGTGAGCAGTAAATCGTATAGAAATACACATCCTGTTTCTACTGTATGTTTAATTTATTCAATGAAAGTGGCGTTTGACATCACAGGTCTGTTTTCAAAGATCTCCAGTTTGGAGGTTCAACCGCCTCGCTGCTGCGTGGTACAAACATCAAACGCACCTTCAGTCTCAGATGTATTTATATCCCGTCAGCCCCACACACACTCACACACACAGTCCCCTTGTCTGTGGTGAATAGACCCTTTTAAAGGATTTTGTCTGACCACTTCCTTTATTCTCCCCGCTGAAGGCTAATTGAGGTTGTGCAAATTAACAGAGGGAGCTGTCAGACGGCGGGGAGGCTGTGGGGAGGAGGGGGTTGGGAGTTGGATGGCGGCGAAAATAAGCACTTCCTCCTCTGTGGTTCCCAAAATAACCTGCGCCCCCGTGGCTTGATCGCCCCACTCCTGAGGACCGGGTATCCCAGCTGTGAGACGGGCTGTCAGAGTCACTCTCTCTCCGACACACACACACACACACACACACCTTCTCTATTATGCAGAGAAAGCAATATCAAGCTTGTTTATGCTGCCATTTATTACACGTTATTACAGTTTTACTAGGGCTGTCAAAGTTAACGCGATAACAATGTGTTGCACAAAGTTGTTTTAGCGCTACTGATTTCTTTAACGCATTATTTTTAATTAAACTCTTAAAAATCCGGAGGGCCGCTGATCTTTCGGAGGTTGTAGCAGGCTTAATTTTAAATATTTAGTGAAGATACTGGTATCATATGAAACTAGAAAAACCCAAGGAATCCATTGGTACCAGCCATGTCGTACTAGTTTGTTGCGAAGGAGGCTAAATAACGCTCCAAACTCACAGTCAGTGTTACAGTTCAACCCAAAGGTGTTGGATGGGGTTGAGGTCAGGGCTCTGTGCAGGCCCAGTCACGTTCTTCCAAACCAAACTGGGAAAACACATTTCTTCATTGAGCGGTCTTTTGTGCACAGGGACATTTTTGGCATTATTACCTCTACGTTGTATGTTTCCAGTTGTTATATGTTTAAAATAGTTGAGTTAATGTAGTACAGTTACATGTGCAGTAACTGTTTCGTTGTTTACTTGGCTTTATTTATTGTTGTATATTTTATTCTGTTTCATTCTCTGTGCTTGCCGGGACTTCGCCTCTCTATTAATTCAGTTTTGTCTCATATTGCAATCTTTCACAACAAATAGAACAATAAAACGCATCAGACTCAATCAATGTGCAACGATTTTTAACGAATGATGCATTTTTTAAAACATTTTTTTAAGCACATACGAAAAATACGTACTTGGTAAATAATGGTATTTACGCAGACTTTGATGAAACGTATTTGTGATACGTCAAAAACAATCCGGGAGAATGTACGTTCCCTCGAAACCTAACTGACAAAGCAGTTTTGTTGTATGAGAACGTAATTTTTAGGAATCTAAGCTGCGTTCAGTCACACTTTAAAGATCCTGACACACCAAGCCGACGGTCGGCCGTCGGTGAGTGTTTGTTGGCTTAGTTTTTTTCGGTGTGTCCCGCTCCGTTGGCTCTAGTCTACCCGTGTCTGAGTTGTTCGGCTGATTCAGCATGTTGAATCAGCGGCGAGGCTCATCGGTGAGAGAAATCACTCTGATTGGCTTGTATATCCGCCGTCCTCGGTCTTCCGGATTCCCTTTTTGAATGACAAATACAGACTACTGCCGCTTGCCGGTTCGGAGAGTTATTTCCTCTCACGCAGGCGAAGAATTGTACGTGGTAATTGGCCGTCGGCTTTAGTCTTTTCGGTGTGTTCGAGTGCAACTTTTTGGCCAAGACAAAGGCTACGTGAGGCGACGCAACTGTTAATGTAACTCGTAGTTCTTTGATGTCGGGTTGGTGTGTCTGGGTCTTAACTTTGGTGTAGAACTCTGCAAGTCACTTTTTCAATTGCATGCTGCACTTTCTTAAAATATAAATAAATAAGCCAATCATTGCAATCATCATCACGCTGTGCAGCAAAACGCTGTTCAAACCCAAAGACCTTTATTTTTAATTCTAGCAGCCATCCCAAATTTCCAATATGTCAGGCTGAATTATGGGGAAATAAAATAAAGCCCAATAAATCTAGAATATTTCTATTTGTAAAATGAAGCAGCCATAATCCTTTATCATCTATGTATCTGTCTGTCTATCTCTCTATCTGTCTATCTTAAACACACCGTACTCCGCCTGTCTCTTGTTGTTGAGATGAAAATGGCAGCATGATTGCGTGCAGCATACAGAATGAGCAGCTGAGTTCCTGTGAGAGCTTTAGTGCCTCTTTGTTCAGTCACAACAAAGTGTCTCTACAACAGAGAGAAGAAGAAATACGAGACAGAAAATGAAAGATTTAAATCACCTCAATTTTTGTGTCTGGATTAGACTTTCAAGTTTGAAGACAAAGCTTGATTTTGTGTGACACCGAAGTCAAATCCATGTTAAGCACAAAAGTGTGTTTTTGCTGCACAGGATCTGATGCAATGATATTAATGTTAAAACCTGGCTTTGATGTTCCGAGGACAGGGCGGTCGGTGAGAGCGGAGGAGCTACAGTTGTATATATTTTTGAGGAATTAGCTGCACAAGAGTTGAAATATTGAATAAAATCAAAATGGAAAGTTCAAACAGGAAAATCTGACAGCAGAGTCCAATGCAGGATAAAAGGAAAGAGTGGCTGGATAGTAGGAAAACAAGAGACAGAAAATAATGCTTTTACTTGCTGGGCTTGAGATGCCCTGGAGCAGAACGCTTCGATCTAGAAACGTCCTCGGTGAAACCAACAGATGTACTGGGCAGCTTGTATGGACGGTGTAATTGAATTTGAGAAAAGCTGTGTAAAAGAAAAAGAGTTATATGTTCAGAAAATCAACCCCAGGATGAAAATAAGTTAAAACATGATAGTAAAATATAAATAAAATATATCTCGTGACCCAGAGGTCGATGAATGACTGCAGGGTGAAAGCAGCCACGCTCCACCTGCTGTGTGAGCTGCTGCTTCAGGTGATGCCACGAGCTCGATAACACACCTGGCCGGCTCTGCCAGCATATGGACGCCACCAGGAGAGGAAATGTAAGCCGCCACGGGGGGGAGGTTATTACAGGTTACACACAATCCATCTATTCTCTCCCGCTCAATGTTTACATGGACTTAAGTAATCATGCTAATGAGCCTAATTCAAATAACAATTAAGAGTACCATCAGCCTGATTAATGTCCCATCGACATTATGATGTTAAGTTATTATATGATCAGATTAGTTGTATTGCACATTTTGAATTTATAAATAAACCTAAATATTGCAAAACTAGTTCTAATCTAAAGCTATTGAGAAGATGCAACAAAGGCCGATAAAAATAAAACAATGATACTGCAGAACTCCTTACACTTCTTTTTTTGGTTTTATTTCCTGCAGTGCGGATGAATTGTTGCCTAAAAACTGTAAGAATACCACATCACAGACATTACACGGACATTCTGCGTGGCTTACAATAAGTAAGTAAACCAAGCCTCCAAGAAGTGCACCGGGCTTTAAAGCCAATATTCATAGTGACCAAACAGTGGGAATACAACTTCTGTGTCCGTCACGTGATCCCATTGGGCACAAAAAGACTTTTACCCATAGATTTACATTGGGAAAAAGACGTTTGTGGATAATATTTTGGGGGATAAATCAATTTCCCAGTATGAACAGCCCTTATTTAAATCATTAGGTACTAAAAGTTGTAAAATACACTAATAGCTGAATCCCGAGTTATTTCCCTTCCTCTGTTCATGTGAATGAGCCCCAGACCGCGGCTGGACCGCGGGCTGGGAGGCGGAGTTTCGCCGGACTTTATCAATCAGCAGTAGAGCCATTTTGGCTTCATTCACTGAGCAACTTTCATAGGAATGAACAGGAGCTCTCCTACAACGCTGTATCCAGTTCTTTTATTTTAAATATTCAACATTATTGAAATTTAACACAAAAACAGACAAGCACCACTTCACTTAACTGGAAATCCATCAGAAACAGACTCCTATATATACATGTAAACATATACTAGTCAAGCTTGTTCAATAGGGAGTATGTCACCCCTGTCTTAAGCAGCCAATTGAGCCATTGTTGAAGCCCATTCTTCATAAGGGGGTGGGTGTTTTTTCTTCCAATGTCTCAGTAGCATCTGTTTAGCCTGTATCCAGTTCTATTTATACATCCATGAAGTAAACCAAGTAAAACATGTATGGAAACAACTATGGCAAACACGTCACAAATATCAACAAAAAACATGTCAATCGTCAATAATGTAACTTGCAAAACAAAACAACAACGGTCTCGAACACAGGTCTCCTGGTTAAAGGTCCGGTGTTTGTTGGGCACATCAACCTCTCAACCTGCCTGCCATAACTGGTGTTTCTCGCTTTTTATCCTATATCATTGACTCTTACCGTAGCATTTATATGCAGAATGCGGAAATCAAAAGAGGCGTACTTATTGCACACTAAATGCCTTGCGCATTATCGTGGCATTTATACACCTTTTCTTGCGAACAGGCCGAAATGACATGTATTGGTGATGTACTCTCCACTCCTGGGTCCATTTACTTTTATTTGTTTTATTCATGTTGTTAAAAGGATGCATTCATTCAATGCTTAATGCCTCAGAAATAAAGACAACCTGCTTCTTTCCAGACTCATCAATGTTCACCGTCCACACAGAGAGAAATATATCCTTTACAGAGCAGGAAAAAACACAGTTTCCTCTGGAGGACGAAAGATAAATGTGTGAAGCATTCAATGCAGCAGGTCACACAGCTCTACTGTATATCATCAAACTCCCTACGGAGCGCCCGTTCTCACTAACTATCCTCCTCCAGAAACATCAGGTTGCCTTGTTGCCACGTTGCTTGAGGAAGAATCAGTTGTAGGAATTGTTTCTGTTGGCTTTACCAAAAAAAACATCTAAAGCACGGTATGAAACACAAAGACAGTTGTCGTTACATTTTTTATTCGAGGGCTTTCATCCAGTGAAGCTGAAGTCGATGTTCCTTAATAGCTAATTAAAATCAGATGGAAAGCTTTGTTTTACCTGTCTTTCCTAGTAATAAATAATAGTTCCCTGGAAAGAACAGTTTTTGTGCTAATTAAAGGGGAAAAAATGTTAAGTTGGTACATTTTTGATGAATTAATTCAAGATCAAAGTTTCCAATAATAAATTAATAATTAATTGTTAATTTACTTGCTTCTCTTTGAAGGTAACTGCCACCCAATTGGGGACTGCCCATTGTTCCAACAGCCCGTTATTCCGACACCCGATAGTCCGAAAAATGCACCATTGGACCGAAAGCCCATTAGTCCGACAAAACATTATTCCGAATACAAACACCCATTGTTTCAAAGTCCCGTTGTTCCGAAAATACATACTCCCTGCACCACCGTCTTATCCCATGGGCTTACCGTGCTGTTGAGTATAGCCAAGTGTCTTTTATGTGTAGTTGCATGTGAATCTAAATGATAAAACTAGACACAATGGAGCAGGACTCATTTTTGAAGAACAACATATATTTAATTCATTTTTGTATTAATCAGAGCAGCTTGGACAAGTTTCCATCGCCTTTGCGGATGATTTTGTAAACGCTTAAACAAGACACAATGTAGCAGGACACATTATTAAAGGAACATTATATTACATTTAATTCATTTATTTTTGTTATTTATGCTTAATGATAAGCTGATATCTTTTCTGTACGTGTCGTCGGCGGCGGGTAAAACCGTTTTCAATAGTCCGTCTGTTCCCTCGTTGTTGATCGGTGACCTATATGATGAGCATAGTAAACGTTGAAACTGTAACTTCCTGATACCTAAACATATTCTTCATCAGAATTTCTTTAGAACAATTTGAAGTGTGCTGTTGTCTTAAGAGAACTTAACATCATTCGGCCAGCACGCTGTCGACGTCCGCTCCTCTCTGTCCTCTCCTTGTCCTCCTCTTGACTTGGACCATGCGGTGCTCTGATGGTCTCCATCTCCAAATATGTCAAATGTTGTCCAATTTTCTGCAGAACAGATAAATAATCATATAAATTGATCAGAGTTCAGGTCAAAGTTAACGCGATAATAACACATTAAAGCAAATTAGTTTTAACGCCACTAAATTCATTTACGCAACTTGTGAGGTAACTTGTTAGGTTGCAGCAGGCTCAGTTTTAAAGCTAGTGAAGATACTTGCATCATATGAAATTATAAAAACTAAGGAATAGGTCGCAAAGGAGGCTAAATAATGCTCCATTAGATGGGTAGGCTATAGCACTCCGCGCGTCCGTCCTTCCGTTCGTTCGTGTGTCATGCTTTTGTTTCCGGAGCAGAACTCGAAAATTATTTAACTTAGGAACTTCAAATTTGGTATGATGGTTGACAGTGTGGTTTAGTTGTGCCTTTTGGGGGTTAGAAGTCCAGGGTACCCAAAATGTTTTGAAATTTTGGCCAACAATTGTGATTTTTTTTCAACTTCCATTTCGTTTCCGGAGTAGAACTCGAAAACTATTAACTTACTACTACTAAACTTTCTCCTACTTACTAATCTTATTTCAAATTTGGTATGATGGTTGACAGTGTGGTCTAATTTTGCCTTTTGGGGGTTAGAAGTCCAGGGTGCTCAACATATTCTCAATTTTGGCCAAAAACTTTTTTTGAATTCAATTTCGTTTCCGGAGTAGAACTCGAAAACTATTTAACTTGGGAGGTCTGTATCAGAATCAGAATCAGAATCAGAATTGTGTTTATTGCCAGGTGTAAGAGATTTACACTAGGAATTTGCTTTGGTTATGTTGGTGCAAAATAGATACAAGATACAAGATGGAGCCTGCTGCCCTGGACAAGTCAATTCATAGTGAATGGAGATGATTTTAATACAAGAGCCTCAAATGAGTTGAATTAAATATTGTGTTTGGATGTTAAATTAAAAAGAGAGCCCTAGCAACATGGATATAAGTGAAATCTGGTGGGGAAGCTTCATTTAATGGTAAGAAAACATTTGGTTTCAGCCATGTTTCACATTAAACCAATCATATCCAGGCACAGAGAGTGTCCGATGTTAGTAGGCTATATAAGTAAATAAAAATACCACAAATCTATCTCCTGATCTTGTTGGTTTCTTATTCTGTCAGTATGAAGATACAACAAGGTCGATATTATTTTACAAAATATTACAATGAATTATTAGTTCTACTTTATTATAAAAAAAAATATAGAAGCATTTCTAGGGGGTTCAGTGAGCCCCCTGAACCAATGCTAAATGTGCCTGGTTGTGTTTTTTGGACAACAATGGAGCTATATTAAGTTTTGGCTACACAGACAACACTTGTTAGTAGCATAAATTCATTGTTGATAAAAATAAAAAGACAAAACAGAGTTGTCTTTTAATAGAAACATCTCTGCCCCTCAGTACCAACGGGGGGAACGAGCAGTAACACGAGCCCGGCAGAGATGGGGTTATGAGAAGCTGCAGATTAAAGTGCTATGACACAGGGAGTTGGATGGACTTTAAATAATGCATGCGGCGTCATCAGCTCTGTGTCATGAGGACGAGCCGGAGATGCAGAGACTCGGTTCAGCCTGAGAGGCCCCGAGGCTCTCCGTGACCCGCCGGATCTCTGAGGCTTTGAGCGGGTCAACGAGCAAAAAATGAGGAACAGTTCAATTTCAATCAGGCGGTGTTTACTTCACAGCAGAATGACACATCACAATCAAGAGAATAGCTTTGTAAATGTCACCCTTTGCCAGCATCTGTTCTTTACGACTGAAGCAAGTTTTATGTAAAATCAAATCAGGAGTGATGTAAATAAGTAGAGTACAAATGTGAGGTACTCTAAATAGGCTACTGTCCTTTTTTCAGTGATACAATGACCTTGCGTCGAAAGGAGCCAGTTGAGGTGGTTCGGGCATCTAGCACGGATGCCTCCTGGGCGCCTCCCTTGGGAGGTGTTCCAGGCACGACCAGCTGGGAGGAGACCACGGGGAAGACCCAGGACTAGGTGGAGAGATTATATCTCTACTCTGGCCTGGGAACGCCTCGGGATCCCCCAGTCAGAGCTGGTTAATGTGGCTCGGGAAAGGGAAGTTTGGGGTCCCCTGCTGGAGCTGTTGCCCCCGCGACCCGATCCCGGATAAGCGGTTGAAGATGGATGGATGGATGGACAATGACCTTCATGGTGGTAAAGACACAACAAACTTGCTAGCAATGTTTTAGTCAACTCGTTAGTTTAGCTCGTTTACTAACGGTACAGTAAGTTCTCACAGTTTATTCAGAAGACGAAGCTTATTTGTCTCATAACTTTCTGCAAACCACTGCTACCTTTGAAACTGCTTTTACTACGACAGGAGGAGGTTACATAGAAGGTAGTTCGGTATTTTGACTGCACAAATTGATGTTTTTGCACTTCGTTTTTTGTTCAAACTAAACAAATGAGCTATAATTTGTAAACTTTAGAGATGCTAGTATGTGGCTTTTGCTACCTTTGGACAGATGAAGGCTGTTTCTCCCTGTTTCAATTCAATTATTTTTTGACTTACTTGCTTTTTACCTGTTTCCCCCCCCAATAAATGATCAAAGCTTCTACCTAAAAGGAACTACGGTTTAAATGAAAAACTAAATAATTAAAGCAGATTCAGTATGCATTCTATAGTGTGCTACAAAAATATCCTAAATACAAATAAACGTTAAAGTTTTTGTTTTGTATCTTACATGTGGAGTTTTCTTGTAGACAAAATCTCTGTTTACATCCATTGTCTTTCACCTAAACACACTGTAAGCATCCTTGAGATATAAACAAACATGTTGAATGCTTTTCCTACCTCATGAATAATTTGCGATATTTCTTGAAAAGTTTGAAGCCTGCTGTCACAGTCTGTCTCTCTCTCTGTCCGTCCTCTCCAGCCACATTGCCTCTATTCCCCCAGGCCCCGTCGCTGCCATTTTCAGCCGGCAACATGACACATCGCATCAAGAGAATAGCTTCACCTTCATCTGGAGCACAGTCAATTAAATAGGAATGCTCTCTCTCTCTGAAATGACCTGTGATTGGTCTCCCGTCACGGGCTAGATTTCTTAAAGGTACTATATGTAACTTTCAGAGAATCCCTGTTATTAATAACACCAGGGGGTGTAAATATGTGAAAACTAAACTAAAAAACATCTATTTGTAAAGAGGCTAAAAGCATGAAAAAAAATTCAGAAATATGTGAAAAATATCCGAAAAGTGTCAGAAAATTATCAGTAAAATATGTGAAAAATGTCCAAAAATCTGAGAAAATGTTTGAAAATTTGTAAAATATATTAAAAAAAATGTCTGAAAAATATCTGAAAATTAAACAAAATAACACCTATTTGTAAAGAGCCTAAAAGCATGAAAAAACATTCATAAATATGTGAAAAATGTCGGGAAGTTATAAGTGTAAAACATCTAAAAAAAGAAATGACGGAAAATTATTAGTAAAATATGTGAAAGAAATAGTAAAAAATATTCAAAAAATATGTGAAAAAAAAAATATCCCCAAAAATAACTAAAATATGTGAAAACTAAACAATTTCCTTTACATAGAAATCAGACTACAGGCTGTTATAGGCAACCGAGAAAGTCTTGGAAGATCTCAGTTTTTAAGTTACATAACAATCTGTACACACAATGGCAATACAAAGCATTAATACATGTGTTATAGTATCTTTAAAGCCTGAAAACAGAGCCACGAGGAGGTGCATAAGTCTAGTTATCTCTCAGAACACTTGAATTACAATATGCTGAAAGGTTATTATAAGATTTTTGCCCAATGATGCCAAAAACTTGTTGCCTCCTGAAGCTTTAACAGACATTTTATTAAATGAAAATCTTCTAGATTATTAAAATACGATTTTGAATGGAAGACTTTTATTTGTATTTCCACACTGTGGTAATGCTTCGCCCACCACTGGACAACATTGTTAAAATACAGACACAAACTGTAACCCTCTCAGCTCTTCACACGGCAGATATTTGTGCTCTTTCAGTCTCAGGGCTGTTTACCTCACGAAGCTTTTATAAAACCAACTACAGTAGGCGGCGGCACACTCGCTCCAGCAGCAGCAGCTCACATCAACCTCTTTTCCTCCTCCCAACCGGCTCCAGGCTCCACCTGCAGAGCCGCCCCATCTAAAATTGATTACGGTGACATTTACTATTCATAGAAAAGGTTACTAGAGTAACCTTGTGCTGTGCCGCATGTTTGAGTGGAACATTATTCCCAAACAAATGAAGAGGCACTCTTCACTGAACTGTGTACCAGAGCTGAATGGCAAACTGGTTGTGTAATTGGTGTGAATGCTGGAAGCGTGTTGACACACACACGCTCAGGACTTGGAGATTTTCAGGCAAAGAGCCTTTTCCTATCCATCTCATTCTGTCACCTCAATGGATCAGGGCCATAATCACAATCATAAGTGTTATTAATTGCACCATGACATGTCAAAATGGCTGCTGTGAAAAGGGCATGTTACACCATCATTGGCTACTTATCCATGTCAGATCAGACTTTGAATTGTGAATGGACACGCCCCTTCCTACCTGCCTGATCCCCTTAAAAATATTATATAATTTAAAGAATAAATAAAAAAATAAAACTGTATGATAAGGGACTGTTTGTAAGAATCAGAAATGCTTGTTAACAGCGACAACTGTGGCCGTTAAGTCAACGAAAGTCAGCGTCGCGCTTGCTCGCTCTACATTGACATGAACAAGCTTATTGTTTTATACGTGTAAGAAGTTACAAACAGTCCCTTTAACAGGACACTAGGGATGGACCTAATGTTTCAAAATAAAAGGTAATTCAACCCAAATACTACTTTCTAACAACTTACAGGTTTTTTCCGTGCAAATACTTTCCGTCCAACGACTTATAGTTGTAAAGGTTTATTCCATCCAAATACTACTTTCTAGAAGTCTATTCTGCATAGATTTCTGTGTTTTCAGCAATGCTTTGCAATTAATTTCAGCTGCCGGCATTCACATGCATTTTCTGCAGGAAATGCAATCATCTAGTTTCATTAAACTATTCTATTATATATTGCTTTATTTAGCTGCTGTAACGGCTTGTTATGCACACTCAATTTGACTGTTAAATGTCTAGGTTGCTTTAAGAATTCAACAATCATCGCATGATCATCATCAACATACATACATTACATCCACCGTTATTTTTTCATTTTTTTATTTATTTATTTATTTACATATATATGTACACCCTGGACAGGTCGCCAGACTATCACAGTCACATTCACACCTACGGGCAATTACGGGCATGCAAACTCCACACAGAAGGGCCCCAAGCCAGGTACGTCGTCTTCTTTACTGGATTCTTCGACAGTGGGTTCGTCATCTTCACTGGAGTCTTCCTCGACAATGGGTACGTCGTTTTCCTCACTGGATTCTTCGACAGTGGGCTTGTCGTTGTCCTCACTGGATTCTTCGACAGTGGGCTCGTTGTTGTCCTCACCTGATTCTTCAACAGTGGACTCGTCGTTGTCCTCAATGGAGTCTTCCTCGACAGTGGAAACGTCGTCTTCCTCACTGGATTCCTCAACAGTGGGCTCGTCGTTGTCCTCACTTGATTCAACATCGACAGTGGGACTGCAGGATTGGCACCTACTTTGAAAGCAGCTGGTGTCCTCTTCATTTTCCAGTACAGGGACATATGGAGCCGTCTGATAGGGGAGGTTGCTCCAATCCACACCCTGGAAGAAATGGGTGTTCTTTCACCTCACTGGCTCCTCCTGGAT
Organism: Sebastes umbrosus; assembly: GCF_015220745.1. Taxonomy (NCBI): domain Eukaryota; kingdom Metazoa; phylum Chordata; class Actinopteri; order Perciformes; family Sebastidae; genus Sebastes; species Sebastes umbrosus. Next base: position 29,003,169 of record NC_051284.1, on the reverse strand, counting down.
AAGAAGTGACACAATCAAACATTTCTTCGTTCGAGCCACAAGAGAAAGGTGTTACGCCATACAGGAAATTATAGAGTGATCCCACCAGTCTCTCTCAAACTGTATGGAGGAAACCTTCTAGGGCCATGAAGAGAGGCGTGCCGCATGTCTGTAGGAGGACATGAAATACGGGGAGGAAATGGAAAATGAAGTACGAAAATACATATATCAAGTTTAAATAAGTGGAGAAGAGAAGAGACTAAACTTACTTACCGCATACTGCAGTTTGATCTACGTCATGGCAAAGGTCTCCTTGTGGAGCACATAACAGGTCAGATGCTATGTTTAGGTCTTCTTAGTGTGGATATAGTGTGTATGCATGCATGACCAATCCAAAACAACCTCCTTACCTCATACATACTCCATCGTCATGTACATGTGGTTCGTTGTCTCAAATGAGCAGAACATGGACACGACAAGAGGGCTGTCGAGGAAGGTGAGGATGTCGCATTCCAACAGAACCGCTTCCCTCTGGTCCGCGTACTGCAGTTTGATCTGCTTCATTGCAAAGGCCTGTTGAGTCTCCTTGTGGCGCACAAGGTTTGCAGTCCTGGACAAGAGGGAAAAGGAAACGTGAGCAGCTTCTGTGACTGAAGATCAGCTCTGATTTGAAAAGAAACAACACATTTGAGCTTCTTTTCTGCTTTGACTGGACTCCCTGCACTATCTGAAGAGTCAGTCTGAACATTTTTTTTTTTTTTAAAGTTATTGTTTTGGTGGCATTTTCCATTTTTATTGAGAGGACAGTGGATAGAGGGGAGAGAGAGAGAGTGGATGCGGAAAGGGCCACAGGCCGGATTCAAACCCGGGCTGCCGCGGTCAGGACCAAGCCTTGTTACATGGGCGCCCGCTCTACCAACTGAGCTAACCCAGGCGCCCCAGTCTGAACACAAAAGAAAGCGGTCTGTCTTACTCACCCAAAGGCACCACTGCTAACCGGTTTGATGATCTTGAAGTCAGTCTTCACCGGTTTTATCGGATGAGACGCGCAGGCTGCTAAATCAGGTCAGGTCTAAATCAAACACATCGATGCTTGTCCAAAGTTTCTTGTTTGTCAGCTGACCTTTTAACAATGAATAAACAAGTGAATAAGCTGGAAAAATGGCCTACCTCATGGAGAATCTTCTCCAGTTTGTTTTCCAGCTCCACAAAGCAGTTGGAGCTGACCAGACCGTTCTGGACCGCGTTGCCACAGTCTCAACCAGCTGGAGCTGGGTGAACTAAGGGCCCGGGTGGCCTGGGGAAGGTCATTAATCGACCGGGAACTCTGTCATCAGGGCAGGAACATCTTCAAATCTATTCCCAGATCGAGCACAAGTTAGTGCAAAGATGTTCAAATTGAGCATAAACTGTTTAATCTATTGTCTATTTAGCATTGAAACAATGAAATGCTTTATAACACACTGTAATGACATTTTTAAATGTAAATTATAATAAGACTTTGGCACTAATCGATTTGAACCAAGTGAATGAGAGCAAAATGTAATTAAACAAGTAATTACAGTATAGTAGTATATACATTAATACAAATGACCTCACCTACTGTAGTTTATCCAGTAGGTGAAGTAATACATCTGATAGGGACACACAAATACTGAATATAAAAGCTGATATAAAATAAATAGTAATCCCATTTTTAGAAAAGAAAGAAAACTGCTGATCAGTAGTGTACATGTTTGATATATTTATACAATAAAACTGAACCCCTCAGCGTTTGTTTGGACTACTCACAGATTTCTCCAAACGCGATAACTAGGTTATCGGAAGAGCCGTGACTTTGAACTCAAAGTATATGGCCAAAGAAGGAAAACAAGCAGTAAGAGCTGATCTGAGGTCTGCTGTCCAGCTGCCGTCTATGAGAGCCGGCTGTCACTCACTGGCGAACTCCGACCAAACGGTCAAACTAGGCAGTGCTGATCAAATATGAACCAATATTCTGTTACGTTAATGCCTATTTCTCTCCTCAAATGTTTTCAGAATCATCTTGTAGTGCACGGTTTAGCTGGAAAATTAGAAAGTTTGTGAAGCAGCCGCCATTATGAAATCTGGTGAAGGAACGCCAAGTTCCAGTCACATGACCGGAGCACAGCCAATAGGAACGCTCTCTCAATGAAATGACCTGTGATTGGTCAAAGTCTCCCGTCACGGGCTAGATTTTCTAAAGCCTGAAAACAGAGCCATGAGGAGGTGCAGAAGTCTAGTTATCTCTCAGAACACTTGAATTATAATATGCTGAAAGGTTATTAGGGAATTTTTGCCCAATGATGCCAAAAATATACTATAGCCTCCTGCCACTTTAATAAAAGGAAATAAATACTTACAGTTCCCAGGATACAGAGTCTTCTTCTTTGCTGAAGTTGAAACAGGCAAAACAAGCTGTCAACCGCAAATGCACTGAAAAGTCAGTTTTGTTTTGTCGTTATCGGACGCCGCTGAAAGTCAACAGAGAGGTATCTGTCTCCTGTGCTCGCTAGAACTATAATGCTAGATAGAGAATGAATTCAACGAAATATTTTAAAAAGTTATCTTTTTTAAATGTAGTTCGAAATACACAATTACTAAGCTTAGAACACACAATAAATACTTTAATACTCTTGATCTTGAGGGTCACCTACTGGGGGGCCCAACCTGTCATCCATGTGCTCACCTGCTAACTTCTGTTTCCACGGCAACTTCATAAGTTTTAAAGGTTCATTCCACCCAAACACTTTCTGTCTGATGACTAACAGCTTTAAAGGTTTATTAATTTATTAATAAAACATGCACGTTTCATGTTCCTATTTAAATATCAATTGAGGTTCAACTGGAGTTTAACAAAATTAAACATTACATGACACATTTAGGAGCAGCGGCTATTTTATCCATTTATAGGAAAGAAATACAGCATTTTTTGTATTTTTTCTTCAGGGTTTTGACATAAAAATGACATAATTACAAGTATTATCTCATTAATTAGATGATGCCACATCATAATTATGAAAGACAAAGATACTTTCTCATAATTATGAGTTTAAAACACTTACAAGTGGCTGTAATTGTGCTTCCACACAGCTGCATGCTAGCGGAGCTGTGTGAACACACTTGAGGTTTTCCACTTGAAGTCACTCAAACAATTACAACGACAGCGTGCTACATGTTTGGCGGACGGATGTTTACGTTGGCTCGCTGAGAAACATTTCCAGTCGCAGCGGTGTGCTCGGCGGTCATGATGAGTCCAACGTGGAGGTGTTTTTTTCACACCGTGTGGGCGTCCAAACTCCAAGGCTGAGAGGAGCTCCTCGCTGGCTGGCGTCCACACAGCGAGGAGCTCTTCATACAATCAAACGCGCTGCATCTCGCTGCTCTTTAATTAAGTCGGTGCACCTTCAAGTGTTTCGTGGGATTCGTGCTGTGTTTCATCAGTTCGGCCTTCCAAGAAATCTCCTTTCTGCTCCTGTTGTACGGCACGTTATCAGCATCAGTTCTATATAATGAGACCACTTGAAGCCACAGCACACGGCAAGTTACTGTCGAGCTTTTACTGACTTGATTATGCATATAGTTAACTACCTACATATAAAAACCTGATAATGTATCAACATTAGACGTGCATTATTCAACCATAGAAGAATAATGGTATAATAATGATTTAAGATGCTCGATTACAGTTCCACATTTTGGGAAATATGCTTCTTCGCTTTCTATCTATATGTTAAATATAAGGCTTCAACTAGCAGCCAGTTAGATTAGCTTAGCACAAAGACTGGCGACAGGGGGAAACAGCTAGCCTGGCTCTGTCCAAAGGTAACAAAGTTCACCTACCTGTACCTTTAAAGCTAATTAATTCATAAATTATAACTTGTTTGTTTATTTTATACAACAAGACTCGGTAAAAAACTGAGTATATGTATGGACCGCGTACGGTCAGTTTGTGAATTTGTGGCTAAATTGTTCCACTAATAGTCAGTGGTCATGTCTATAATGTTAAATCCAGCGGTACATGTCCACCAGGTTTGGCGAGGACACAATAGGGGACATGCTTCTCCGCTCAACTGGCCGTTCAAGCGGTGACGTACCCTATCGTTGAATGCATCTGATTGGTTACTGGTTTTCTGCTCGTCGTTTCAAACAGGAAACAACATGACGGCCTACTCATAAACGTGTTATTCCGTCTAAACAATCCTCCAAAATCTACTTCTGAAAACTTTTTAAGGGAGAAATAGTCTCTGCCACTGCTGAATCTGGTTTCATTTTAGAACTAGATCGCCTAGTTTCACAGCTTGGTCCAAGTTTCGTGATCCGGACGCGTCTCGCTGGACGGGCTCATTTGCATAAAGGACTCTTTCCACTCAGCTGACATTTTAACAATTCAGTTTTTGTATAAATTAAACAAACCAGATATAACATGTTAATCGGTTAACTCTACAGGTGCTGGCAGGTGAACGTTGTTACCATTTGACAGAGCCAGGCTAGCTGTTTCCCCCTGTTTCCAGTCTTTATGCTAAGCTAAGCTAACAGCTGTCTGTGGCTTCATATTTAACATAAAACCATAACTCTCAGCAAGAAAGCACATTTTTGGAAGTGTATAAAGTGCTTTAATTCATGTTCAAATATACCTGAAATTTAAAATGGTTAAAATCTTTTTTTGCTTTTTTAAATGAATAAAAATTAATCTGAATTTTACATGAAATTAAGTTGAAGATGATTGACTTCATTTCCAGCTCTGCACAGATGTGGCTGTGGGTTTGTACTGTATTGTTTTGTGATTTTACTTACCTCCCTTGTCATGCATTTTCTACAGAAAAGCCCTTAATTACAGCTGAACATTGCTGCCACCATGATATAAAAAAATACTTGCTCAATTTCTCATTATAACGACAAGTTCCTTATATTAAAGAGACACTTTTCGTCTTATAACAATATATTTTTCATGCTATTATGATGTATTTTCTCAATATTAACATGGACCAAATTATTCAGTTGTGTTCTTGTTATAATTACTATTTTGTTTTTTCAAAAATTGATGTAGAAATTCTTGTTATAGTGATCAACAAAAAAAGTAAACATCAGTTGTTATACCAAGAAATAGATTTAGTTCAAAAGAGAAACTTCATCTTATAAGATAAATACATAAATAAATAGAAAATATATATATTTGTCATGGTGGCAGAAATATGCTGGCATCCTCTATAAATAAAATGTATTATTATTAAACTTTATTTCAAACAAGCAATAGATGAAATGATGCGGTCACAGAAGGGAGAATTGTGTATTAAACTAAATGTTTACATATATTTCTTCTGTATTGTTTCTTCTGTAGACTGAATGATACGTGTGACCTTACAGCCAAAGTGAAACCTTGTTATATCCAGTCGTGTTGAGCCGATGGCGGACGGCGTCCAGCTGCAGGTGGCGGGCGGCCGTGCGTTACCTCGGCCTATCACGGACACATTTGAAAGAGCCGTTTGAAGCCAGCGGGAGTGGGAGATGAAAGTCCTGGCACAGCACACTTTGACATCATCAAAACACAACTCCCTCACACAACACTCAGCAGCTCTAATGGCTGTGTTAAAAGGTACTTTTAAATACACAGATTTACAAGTGGCCGCTGGCGGGGTCCGCCTGGTCTTTGTTCCGAGCTGAACATGAATGAATTCTGCATAATGAAACAGGAGAGCAGCCGGAGGAGAAACAGCCGAGCTAAACAATGGTTATTTATGGGAGACCGAGTCTGTTCACGACCACAGAAACTCACTCCAAAACCTGGTAGAGAGAAGTTTCATTTCTGTCAGATAGATGAGAAGGAAGGAAAGAGGGGAGGAAGGAAGGAAGGAAAGAGGGAGGAAAGAGGGGGAACAAAACAAGGATGGAAAAGGTAAAAGAGAAGAAAGGAAATAAGGGAGGAAGGAAAGAGGGGATGAAGGAAGGGGAACAAAACAAGGACGGAAAAGGTAAGAGAAGAAAGGAAGGAAGGAAAGAAGGGAACAAAACAAGGAAGGAAAAGGTAAAAGAGAAGAAAGGAAATAAGGGAGGAAGGAAGGAAAGAGGAGAGGAAGGAAAAGGTAAAAAAGAAGAATCATGGACAATCATGCTATTAATTGCGATTAAATATTTCAATCGATTGACAGCCCTAGATGAAATCTAACTATAAAATTTGATTTGCTGGTTGGGGCAAGAGGGAGAGTTAAAGGATCAGATTGGATGAAGTCATTAGGATACATCCTCTGGGGAACATGAATGTCTGAAGCAAGATTTGTGCCAATCCATGTAGTAGATGTTGAGATATTTCACTGGATCTGTGGAACATTTGACCAGCTGGTGGCGCTAGAGGAAAAGTCAGAGTATCACCAAGGTTATTAGGATTCATCCTTAGGGGTACATGAATATACCACTAAAGTGGTGCACTGACTGATACAAGCACCTACAATCAAACTCAGAAACACTGATATCTGTTGGTATGCGAGCAGCGTCCGTGAATCTTGTGATGATGTTTTGCTGATTGCAGCGCTGCAGCATCAAATGTTAAAAGCTTCCACCTTTGTGAGAATTATGTGCAAAATATGAGCGAGACATTGAGCCGTCTTTAAGAGGAGAGACGAGTCCTTCCTCCCTCTGAAAAACAGCTTGTGACATTTGAGAGATAATTGACACTGCACCCCCCCCCCTCGCAGCCTCGCGCCCCGCAGCCCGTCCTTTTCCCAGGAGTGACCCCGCTTGCTCCGATGAAGTGCTCTTCACAAGGTTGTCATCCACAAAGGTCACATCCAGAGAGGGAGCGAGGCATGAAAGAAACAAGATGGGAGATCTCCGCCATCCATCTCGCTGTCTGGATCAAGACACGAAGTCGACCTTTAACAGTGTATCAGCCTCAACAAGCTAACAAAGTATACGTGGGAGCGCGGCACATATTGCCTGTTGGTCTGAGTGTGTTTATACAAGACACAAGGAAGGAAGAGACACTGAGACAGGAAAACTACAAACACTCAGATTTATAATCTATACCTGCTAATTCTTGTTTTCTTAAAGTTTTATTTTAACAAGTTAAATTGGTTAAATGCATAGTCAAAACTATTTTAATTGTCTCTTTATAATAACCATCATTTATAAATGGTAAATTGAACTTATTACACAGCTTTGTTGAATACTAGATTCTGATTGGTCAATCACAGCGCTCTACGGTCTGTTATTTCTTTATAGCAGACTGTTGCTATGTATAACAGACCGTTGCTATGTATAGCAGACCGTTGCTATGTATAACAGACCGTTGCTATGTATAGCAGACCGTTGCTATGCATAACAGACCGTTGCTATGTATAGCAGACCGTTGCTATGTATAACAGACCGTTGCTATGTATAGCAGACTGTTGCTATGTATAGCAGACCGTTGCTATGTATAGCAGACCGTTGCTATGTATAACAGACCGTTGCTATGTATAACAGACCGTTCCCTGTGGGGTAACAAACAAAACAGTTAAACAATTCATCCTCTTAACTACGACTGAAAATAACAATTATTTTCCCTATTGATTACTCTGTCTTATTATAAAAATATATTAAATATATAAAATGAAAAATCACAATTTCCCAAAAACAAAGTCTATAAACTGTTTGTTTTGTCTGACCAAACAGTTTGAAACCCCAAAATATTCAGTCAACAATAATATAAAACAACCTCTAAGTGATGGAATTTTTTGTGATGAAATTAATGTCAAAAGATGAATAACATTTGAATAAAATTATTATTATTAGCATTAATACATGCTTCCTGTTCTTCTGCCGTGACAAGACATACAGCAGCAGCAGATGTTGGGTTTACTTTCCTTGAATAATAACTGTGAGGCAAAAGAAACATAAATCAGAAACTAAAATAAGAACAGAGTTTGGATTCGTGGAGCAGCCTCCAGCTCCGAGGAGAAGAAACACACCTGAGCTCCCTCCACCGAGAAGGTAGAGAATACTGCAGGGCTGTATCTCTGTTTTAACAAATATCTTCCACCAAATAGTACGATTACTAATATATATACAGTCTATTTAGTTAAGGCTATTTTTAAGTAATTTTAATGTTTGTTTTTTATCCTTACAGTGCATTAAAGCAGAGGTTCCCAGTGGTGGGATGTAACTTAATACATTTACTCAAGTAGGGTACTTTCTACTCCTCTTTTCATTTCAGAGGGAAATATTATACTTTTTACTTCACTACAATTAACAAAAAATCCTTTTAATCTCATTTTGACTTTATCAACTGATGTTGTCTCAGGGCTCTTTTACTACTACTTCCCCCTAGTGATGAAAAGTCATTTAATTTCAGGTTTTGTTGCGCTGTAGATAGATAAACGTGTTGGATCCAGATGTGTCAAAAAAACAGCAGCTGCTCTCGCTGAACGCGCTGCAGCCTGAGAGAAGTGCTGCAAGTAACACAGTCAACAAAGGGGACAATAAAAAGTGATGAACACAGCTGGAGCTCGGTGCGTTCCAACACCCATACTAATATACATAATATTTAGTATGCCAGAAACACATTTAGTATGTCCCATGACAGCTCACTGACAGAAGCTGCCATGACAGATGACTATGAACAAGAGGGTCAAAGTTCAAGGTCAAGGTCAATGTTATGAAGAAGTAGTACTGTATGTCCCAATTGTATGCATACTGCATGCATCAGTACATATTTCGTAAGGGCAGCTGTAGCATAAAAAGTATGTGATTTGGAAGACAGAATGTGCATCACTTTTTATTGTCCCCTGGAAACAGTTTCCGTTGTCGTCTGTGCTGCTTGAATGTGTCAAAGTGGTGAAGATATTTTCTTAATTTGCTTGTGTTTACTTAAAGGACCAGTGTGCAGGATTTAGGGGGATCTATTGGCAGAAATGTGTTGGATAGGGGAAGACTGAAGGGACATGGCGGCGATCAACCGTACGAACGAAGGTCTCAAAATAATTATGAGACAGCTGCAGTGTATGAGCACAACAGACAACGGAGTCCCCAGTTCACCCGTACGTGAGCGTTAACTTAGCAGATAGATAACTTAGATGCTGCGTGTAGTGTCGGCAGCCACTTTCTCAGTAAAAGTCTCCACCGTTTAGTTTAGCAGGTTGTCAGCTGTGTGTCCGCCCGGCGTAACGATATTCTGTCTACCTGGATTAACGATAGCGATTATCCAACAAACCGTGTGTGTGTTTGTGCTACGTTAGCATCTGTAGCTCTGCTGGTAGCTTCGTGCTCACCGTAGTCACACAGCGTGGCGTCACTTCAGCGAGTTTCTGACAGACCGTGTGTGTGTTGTCAGTGGCGTTCTAGCTGTGAACGTAGGTGTAGCAGACAGTGTGTGTACACTTTATTTTCATTTGTCGGTGAATAAATGCTACTAGGCTACAACTCCTCAAGACCCGAGCCAACTTCCTGTATCTGTAACGCCGTCTCAGACTCTCTTAAGGTGGACCAGCTTTTCTCCTTTAAGTGACGAGTTTTCTCAGCTTTTTAATTAATAATTAACATTTCTCCATAGCGTTAATCGGTTAAAATGCTTAATGTCGGATAACGGTTAAACGGTTAATTATAAACATCCCGATTAGATATGTGTATAAAACAAATGTTTGCATAACAAGAGATGAATGTGTACGAACTTTACAATCCAAACATACGTCAGATTGCATTGAAGTCTATGAGATCTTCTGTCTTCTTTCCTCTGAAAGGGAAGTACCCGTATGTGTCGGTCTGATGTATAAGAGACAAAGAATCTCAACCAATCAGAGTTAACCTTCCTTGTCCCTTCAACCACCACAAACAACAGGGACAATAAATTAAAGAGCGTTTTAAGAATTTTGAAAAGGTTTATTACTTGTGCAATAATTTAGGCTTCCAGTATTTTAAAAAATATCATGTCTGTGACAAACGACACACGTCTAAAATATACTGGTTATCATTTACTTCTGTAACAAAATGGACTGCCTTTAAACTCCTGTGAACATATTGCTCCATTAAAGTAAAACACGACTACATTCCCTTTAACACCTACTGTATGAAGACAACATATCGTATAATATATTAAAGAACGTGTCGTAAATAACATCGAGTAAAGTGATGAAGGCTTTCTTAATTAATCAAATACTGCTCTTTAAAACATCGTAGCTATTAGTACAAAGTGAATAGTGACACCAAGCATCACCAGAACTACAGCAGTCAGCACTTTAACATATACAGTGATGTAATTTACATCTAGAGTTAAAAACTGTGCACAAAATACAGTAGCTACCATCAGTAGTAGTAGTAGTAGTAATATGGCACACATGAGCTAAACAGCATTTAGAAACATCTGTCCAGATCAGATGGGCATCTGGACGGCGAGGGGCTTGGAGCCAAAGAGAGAGAGGACGTTTAATTTATCAAATTAAAAATATCTAAAGCTGGAAAACAATAGTCGTATTAGACGGGGAAACCCTCGGAGATTAAGCGTTTAAATCCTGACATTAAAAACACGCCTGCTGCCAAAAGTTAAAGTAGATTTTCAGGCAGAGAAGAAAATCGCCAAAAGGCAAACTAGACTTGATCCCTACAATCATCTTTATAAGCTTAAATGATGTGTCAGAACAACCGCCTTCATCAGAAGAAGAAGAGGCGTAAACAAAAACACCTTCTGCAGATTTATTTACGAAGGTGGCGACAGGACTCTGGCTCCAAGCCCGTGAAGCTGGGGTTTGGGAATCTGTTTTTTTTTTCTAGCCTCTCTAATCTCCGTGATCTTTTCTATCAATGCAAACGTGCTCTTCTACTGGACTCTATTTCATTCATCCATTATCTGGACACACTCACAGTAACAGTGGGTTACGCAAGAGGAGGAGACTTTGTTCAGTTGGAGTCCTGCATCTCCGGCCCTGAAGCCTCTTCGTCAACGCCGACATTCGATTCAACGCCCTCATCTGGAAAAAAAAACATGCAGATGTTGCAGATTACCCCCCCAAATATTTCAACAGGATATAAAGCTGAGTTTGAACCCCTGGTAACAAGGGCGGTCAATCGATTAAAATATTTAATAGCGATTAATCACACATTTTTTATCTGTTCTAAATGTACCTTAAAGGGAGATTTGTCAAGTATTTAATACTCTTATCAACATGGGAGTGGACAAATATGCTGCTTTATGCAAATGTGTGTATATATTTATTATTGGAAATCAATTATTAACACAAAACAATGACAAATATTGTCCAGAAACCCTCACAGGTACTGCATTTAGCATAAAACAATATGCTCAAATCATAACATGGCAAACTGCAGCCCAACAGGCAACAACAGCTGTCAGTGTGTCAGTGTGCTGACTTGACTATGACTTTCCCCAAACTGCATGTGATTATCATAAAGTGGGCATGTCTGTAAAGGGGAGACTCGTGGGTACCCATAGAATCCATTTACATTCACATATCTGGAGGTCAGAGGTCAAGGGACCCCTTTGAAAATGGCTATGACAGTTTTTCCTGGCTAAAATTTAGCCTAACTTTGGAGCATTATTTAACCTCCTTCTCGACAAGCTAGTATGACATGATTGGTACCAATGGATTCATCAGGTTTTATAGTATCAGTATTGACTTGTCTCTAGCTTTAAAAAAAAAAAATCGCAAGTTGCATTAATGTGTTAAAGAAATTAGTCGAGTTAACTTTGACAGCCCTAGTAGAAAAATAAACAAAATAAAAGCGGTCCACTTCAAAATAAAGCCCAAATGTCTCAACTCAACTGGACGCATATTCTCTAACAGCTTTGTTGGCCACAAACACCAAATGTTTTATATCATCATGTGATGAAAGCTGCTGTTCAGCTGCATTTCACAATGTCAACTGATTCTCAGAAGCAGCGTGATGCTGATAAAGTCAAAGGAAAGAGACGCCCAGCGGCGGTCAGATGCAGATCCACACTATCGATTTATTTTTATACAGCCCAATATCACAAATCATAAATGTGCTTCAGAGGGCTTTACAATCTTTACAGGATACGACACCCTCTGTCCTTTGTGACCCTCACAGAGGATAAGAAACACCCTTTTGCAGAGTAACAACTCAATGAAAGTACAGCATAGAGGTGAAAATGAGTTCCCTGTAATGATTCACATTTATCCTGAGTTGTGTGACTTCCTGTTTGGGAGACGGATGATGAGACCGACTCCATATCGCAGCTCATTTTTCAACTCAGTGATGCATAGCGTCAGATTTCTGTGCCGCAGTCGATCACTTTACATTCGTCCTCTCGTTCAGGTGAGAACGACTGCTGCAAACTGCGTCATTAGCATAAAGAACTACAGGAAGTCGTGACAGGAAATAACCTTTTATGGGTTTAAAGAGACGGATGTTATTTGTGATCGTGTTTGGAGACACTCAGAGGACAGATGTTTTCACGACTGTATGAACACAGCCGGTGGTGGAAAGTAACTAAATATGTTTACTCATGTACTGTACTTAAGTATAATTTTGATGTATTTGAATATTTACATTTTTATGGTACTTTATACTCCACTGCAATTATTTCATGGCTATAGTTACTAGTTACTTTACAGATTATGAACTTACATAAAAAACACATCATAAGCTTATAAAATAACTACATTTTTTAACATTAAACCAGTGACTCCAAACATGTTTGGCTTGTGATCTCTTTAAAAGTCAGTCTTTAGTCGGGGCTCCTTCAGTGGTGGATGAAGTACCTGAAAGTTTCACTTATGTAAAAGTACAGATATCTAACCAGAAAATTATTTTATTAGAAGTTTTACTGTACTTAAGTATCAAAAATATTTATCCGATATTAAATGTACTTAAGTATTGAAAGTAAAAGTAGTAAATGCTGTTAATAAAAAAGCGAGCAAGTCAGAATTTTGAGATTTATGAAGTTTATGGGGCGGTCACACATGCAAAAAAATAATATTCACTTCCCGCTCACTTCCTTTCTACACGAGTGAAAGTGCGTAAATACCTTTTGCTTCCGGTTGCAAAGCAAATTCACATCTTTGCATTCAAAATGCAGTTTACTTTGGTGAACTTTCAGTTCGAAAAATCACCTCAGCAGGCGATAGTTACTCGCTTGCATTCACTCATGTGTGACCTTGCCCTTTATTTTTCCTCTTAACATGAACACCACCTTAATAATGGAGGCTACATTACACTTGAAGAAAAACAAGGTCTCAACAACTTCAAGGATTTAAAGAGAAAAATCCAGTTTTTCCTTCCCTCGTAGTCGCTAGTAGCAAGTAGCATGATCTGACATCTGGCACTTTGTTTGTCCATCACATGAATAATATAACTTGCAAGCTCGGACCACTGATTCGCCAAACCTGCTTGCGCGCAATAGTAACGAGTAACGAAGATGCTTCGGGGAAATGTATCGGAGTAAAAGTACTAGTGCTGACCGATAAATCGGATTTTCATCGTCATCACGACATGAACATATGCGATAAACACATCGCAAAAGACAGAAAAATCATTTTATTTAGGGATGGTTACCAAAACCCGGTATGAAACAGGCCCTGGGGTTAAAGACCGTTTGTATTTGTTATCACGCTGCAGCCTCCTCCTGCTCTGGGTCATATTAATATTTTAGATTGTTTCCAGTGAGATATTATAGAGTTCATATAGTGACAACATTTAGCCTAGTTATATTTAAAATATTAAATTCTAATCTGGTTCTGAATTTAAAGACAACCAGGCTGAAATAAGTATCCCTAATATGCTGACTTCAATATTTCAAGTGATATCATTGCAATATTGACCAATGATATTGCACATCGCAGGTTTTCCTCATGTCGTGCAGGCCTAAAAAGTACACATTTTATTTAGGTAATGTATCCGAGTAAAAGTGAAAATTGAGAGAAGTATAAAAACTAAAGTAAAGTACAGATACTCCCAAAAAATACTTAAGTACTGTTACAAAGTATTATTACACCACTGGGCTCCTTGTAACATTTCAGATGTCTGAGTTGTTATCAGTTCCACCTCTGACCTCCTCACATGGTTTAATTTAAATAACTGTTCCAGATCCAAAGAGGTAAAATGATCCAATATTTCAATATATTTCACAAAGAAAAAGCCCCAAAAAATAAATACAAATGTGTGTATCAGATCTTTGTAGTTTCTTCCTTCCCCTCCCATTAATCATCTGATCGGAATACTTCTTCTACTTTTAACTTTTGTTTCAGTCACTTGTAGTTGGCCAGTTTAAATCTAAATGAGCCAAATAACAAAAGGAAACCAGGTTTTCCGCTGTGACCTCTGACACTCCTCCTCCTCCTCACCTGCAGTTTGTCCGCCTGCACTCGGCCTCTCAGTTTCTGGAGAGCTCGGCTCGTCCGGCGGCCAGCGGAGCTCGCCGCTCTCCACCTCGGCGGCGTCTATCGGCTCCACCACGATGGAGGGAAGCCTCTTGGACAGCTTCGGATACCTTTCATGGGTATCTGGGAAGATCTGTTGGAAGCTTATGTAAGGTTTAACTGGAGGGTCAAAATATCTGAGGAATTACTCACAGCACATGAGAAAGAACAACAATGCGGTAAAAATGGGATTAGGAAAACTGTGTGTGTCAGATAAAAGATTAACAGCTGGACTTCACTGGTTTGTTACTTTGATGTGCAAACGCTCGTGATGCTATCTTTCCTATTTTCTAATTATATTCTATCTAATTATTGTTGGTAAAACAAAGAGAGTCCCTTTTTCAATAGAATTTAACATAAGAATTTAACAAACAAAACATCTCACCGGCGCTATCAAATAATAAAGCATGAGTGATGACTCTTTACATGTAATGATAATACATTATGTTTACAAAATAAAGCGTACAGTAGTAGATGATAAATCACTCAGCTGGATAAGACACACACCGTTTGCTCTCACAGCAGAGTCCAACTAATGACCTTCGTCACGCCAACCCACATTTCACTCTTGCTCATCCCTCCTGTGACTCACCACAGTGTGTGTTTTCTACTCCAGTAACACAGGACTGGTTTGAAACCATCAAAACACAACCAGAAGGATACGGAGCCCTGATCTGCTCCTGCTCCACCCCCGCTGAAGTCCTCCGTCCCGGGCTCCAGAGATTTCATCACCTCGGTCATCCTGGAGGGAAACACATGCTGATGATCACCAATCAATAAACTGTCTGGACTCTGTTACCGTTGGATTACTGACTCAAAAAGTTGCACTCGAACACACTGCAAGACTACAGCCGACGGCCAACTACCACATATGTGAGATGAAATAACTCTCCCTACCAGCAGGCGGCGGTAGTCTGTATTCGTCATTCAAAAAGGGAAACAGAAAGACCGAGGACGGCGAATATACAAGCCGTTGTTATGATGCGTTACATGAAACAAAGCAGCTTCTGCCGACCATTTTCACACCACTCACCACTTAGCTTCATTCCAGACGGCCATGTCGTTGTGAAAATATCCGTGTGTTGGAATGATCAGATGAGATGAAGATGAAAAATGAGAAGAGCCTTCTCGTGCACTGATTCGTTAAACACGGACAGATGTCGAATCAGCCAAAAAACCTCCGTCACGGGCAGACTAGAGCCAACGTACCGGGACACACCGAAAAAACTAGGCCGACAGACGCTCACTGACAGCCCCAAACTGTCCAACGTCCGACTGTCGATTTGGTGTTTCAGGACCTTTAAACTGATTTTTTTGGCCACTTGGGGGCAGCAGAAACAATTTGTTAATTCAACATTGATATATAATCACCTTTTTTTAACTTGTTAGCAAACAGTTGCTTATTTAGAGTCGTGTTTGTGTCCATCTGATGAATGTAAGTTCATTATTCTCTCTCTTTTAGCTCTGTTTTTGGTCTCCACCAGTAGGCAACCTCCAGGTCTGAAAAGTGAAGTCAATGCTGAAGTGCCTTAAACTGTCATTCTCTCTAACAGCCAGCAGGGGGCGACTCCTCTGGTTGCTAAAAGAAGTCTGATTGTATAGAAGTCTATGAGAAAATGAGCCTACTTCTCACTTGATTTATTACCTCAGTAAACATTGTAAACATGAGTTTATGGTCTCAATCTCTAGTTTCAAGTCTTCTTCAATACAGCATGATGTTCATTTAGTAAATTATGGTCCCATTTAGAGTCAAATAGACCATAAAGCAGGGGATGCTTTAGGGCGGGGCTACCTTGTGATTGACAGGTCGCTACCACGGCGTTTTCTGGTCTGGGAGTTGTCCGTGTTTTCATCTTAGAACTTTAACTCTTTCACAGTGTATTTTCACATCATGAAAGTTAATTATAACCTTTTTGGTCACTTAAAAACATCTTATTCAGCGTTTGGTTGTACTTAGCTCCACCCTCTCGTCACTTCTGGTTGCAAAAAAACAAGATGGCGTCAGCCAAAATGCCAAACTCAAGGCTTCAAAACTGTAGTCCACAAACCAATGGATGACGTCAAGATGACTACGTCCACTTCTTATAAGTCTTTGGTCTCCACCAACTCCTGACGGAAATATCTGTCTCTTTAGCTGCTAAATGCTCCACTATGTTCACCAGCTAGTCTCTAACTGGGTCTGTTTGCTGCTGAGCAGGTAGTGTAGAGCGGCTTTTTACAGGTTTTTCTCTGAAAACGACGCCATGAGAGCCGTGAGAGTGAACCAGAACAGTAAAGTTGTGGGCCGGACAGATAAACAGTGAGCTGAAACTCACTATGAAGCTCCGTAAAGCCGAGAGGAGCTGCTGCTTCAGCTGATAATTCTCTGTAGATTCAACACTACAAGTGAACACTTAATCATTTAGATTAAAGCTGCTTTAACTAATGCCACAATGTGACATCATGGCGTCCCCGGCCTCATCCATTATTTTCTTATATCGTAACACGTAATCATCCATTATCACGTACTTTAAACCTGCGATTACTGCCTCTTTAAACACCAGCCGGCAGCGCCAGCCTTCAGCTCACTAGACTTTAACATGTGACAAGTTATCAGAAACACCACTTTCCATACAATCAGACCGGCAGTTGCTGTTGCCATGGGGACGAGCGATTGAGATTGTATGCCTCTGATTGTCTGAGTAGTGCACTTTGCCTGAGCGCACAAGCGAGGCCCGAGAGCTGATTTGGGGGGGTATTCATGTGTGCACCGTTACGCAGCAATTACCGCCGTCAGGACTGGGGTCGGCGGCGGCGGCGTTGTTGTTGTGGTGATGAGACTTCTCTGTGAAACCTGGCTTCTGTACCCTTCATCATGAGCAGCGCTGAGACAATACGGCCTTTATTCGCCATCAGAGGCTGGTATTGTTCCTCTGTGCGGTCACTCCGGCCGGTCTCATGAAGGTAGCGGCCTGGAGAGGAGGAGGCCCTGCGGAGCTCTGCACATGATTCCTCTCTGATCTGAAGTGCATCCACTGAGGCGTAACAGACACACGAATTTAAATGTTGATGCCAGGCGTGACTGTCATGCTTTATTTTCTCTCTCTCTCTTTCCAGCTGAATAATAATAATGTCTTATTTTGAGCCATTAGGTCTGAACAAGGTTATCCATGTGTTAATGTCTGCAGGAAGCCGCTTCACTTCTGCTTCAGCAGAGAAATTAAATGTTAAGACTCTTTAGCTGGTTTCAACTGGTGGTTCAAATGATGCATTTTAAAGTATGTAATATAAATATTATAGGTCTTGAGTTGAATTGAACTCTTCATGAAAAACTAAGCTTTTACACTGGAGCCGTTTTATTTAGCATTTTATTTGTGTTAAAGTAAATGCCACTTAAGTGAAGATGTCTTGGTCCTTGACTTCAAAATGTACCTTAAAGGGAGATTTGTCAAGTATTTAATACTCTTATCAACATGGGAGTGGACAAATATGCTACTTTATGTAAATGTATGTACATATTTATTATTGGTTACCAACACAAAACAATGACAAATATTGTCCAGAAACATGAATAAATATGCTCAAATCATAACATGGCAAACTGCAGCCCAACAGTCAACAACAGCTGTCAGTGTGTCAGTGTGCTGACTTGACTATGACTTGCCCCAAACTGCATGTGATTATCAGAAAGTGGACATGTCTGTAAAGGGGAGACTCGTGGGTACCCATAGAAACCATTTACATTCACACATCTGGAGGTCAGAGGTCAAGGGACCCCTTTGAAAATGGACATGACAGTTTTTCCTCGCCAAAATTTAGCGCAAGTTTGGAACGTTATTTAACCTCCTTTGTGACAAGCTAGTATGACATGGTTGGTACCGATGGATTCTTTAGGTTTTTTCGAGTTTCATATGATACCAGTATCTTCACTCTAGCTTTAAAACCGAGAATTTGTGTTAACACGTTATTAACCACATTGCTCCGTAGCGCTACTAGTGGTCAAAACCTTCACAGGGCACCATTAAAGGTACATTATGTAGGATTTGGTGCCATCTAGTGGTGAGGTTGCAGTTTGCAACCAACTGACTACCCCTCCACTCACTCCTCCCTTTCCAAGACTGCGGTAACGTGAGCCGACGGGTGCATTTATTTGACAATTAATTGATAAAAAACCTAATCAAATATCACACGGTCATCAGTAACTTCTCTGTTGATTAACTAATTGCACTTGTCATTATTCTTTATTAAAGGTCTCATATTGTGCTCATTGTCAGGTTCATACTTGTATTTTGTGTTTCTACTAGAACATGTTTACATGCTTTAATGTTAAAAAAAAACTTTATTTCTCTCGTACTGTCAGCCTGAATATACCTGTATTCACCCTCTGTCTGAAACGCTCCGTTTTAGGGCGTTTCAACGGAATTGCGTTGCTAGGCAACAGCTTGGGTCCATGTTTACTTCCTGTCAACTGATGTTAATCACATACACTACAACAGGAAATAAACTGGGATACATTTAGAATGTTTACGTTTAAAACCGTGTAATGGTCTAAATATTGTATGTTTGTGACATCACAAATGGACAGAAATCCTAACGGCTTGTTTCAAACGCACAATTTCTGAATACGGGCTGTGTGTATTTCTCCGTATATTGAGCGTTTTGATAGTTTAACAGTATTTATATAGCACTTAAACCTGCTTTATAATATAAAAGACATCCAAAATCTCACTTTTTACAATATGGGACCTTTAACATCTGTTGTCTATATATTTTCAAAAACGTAACCTGCAGAAGCACTTTAATAATTCATTAAAAAATAAAAAAAATCTTTATAAATTAGAGCTGAAATGATTAGTCGATTAATACATTAGTCAAACGACAGAATATTAATCAACTAGTATAATAGATTTATTGAAAGTCCTATTTTTTTAACCAAATTTCAGTTTCTTAATGTGATGATTTGCTACTTTTCTTTGTCTTATTGATAATAATCTATATATTTCTTTAGTTTTGTGGCTGTTGGCCAAATAAAACAAAACATTTGAAGACATCCTGTTGGGTTTCAGGACATTTTCTGATTTCACAGACTAATAAATAACAGCCAGATTAATTGATAATGAAAACAATCGTCAGTCGCAGCCAACTGTACAAGCCAAAAACCCACAGAAGCACCTTGATGTACTGCAGCATCACAGACTGGAGTTTTTGAAGCCAGATACTTGCACCTACTTAAAAAAAAATTTAATTAAATCTCCAGGAAATTCTTCTTTTGCAGCCTCATTTCCATTTCTACTGTTTGCTTTCTCAGATGAAAGATGTGCATCTGGTGTGACCTCACGGATTAAAAATTCCTCCTCTTCTTCTGTCTGTCCATCATCAGATTCATCACGATGGAGTCGGTCCAGTTAAAGGAGCAGCAGCTTCCACAACAATAAATCCACTATTTTCATATTTTGCAGGGATATCGATAGAATGACCGCTCTACTCTCTACTCTCCTCTTCTATTATCTCTCCAGCTGCACTTCAAACATCTATTATTTCACATTTCTGCTGCTAAATCAGAGCCAGCAGCACCACCACCTCCTCAAAATGCAGCTTCCTCAGATAAACCCAGTAAGTTTTTTTTACAGCCCAAGGACATAAAATAAAAAATCCAATCCATGCCCAAATATAGTGATACTCTTCTTTACTCACCACACAGCCTTTCTGTATGCTCCACTGCTCTGTTTTTCTTTCATTTCTCATGTTGTTTGTTGCCCCAGTTCACATTTCCTGTTCTATTTTTGTATTCAAATGGCACAGAAACTTAAGTTTTTTTTATATTATACATCATATTTGTGATTAATGTGATTTACCTGCATGGCACACACACACAACAGGTAGTACTATTAATAGATTTTTAAATAGCAGTGTATAAAACACAGCTACACCTACACTTAATACAGGCTGCTTTCTTTCTCCCACACAATGAGCACCAGCAGTGCAGAAAAAAAACACATCTGAAGCAGCTTTTATGATTTTTTTTCTAAATCTAAATTATTAAACTCATCATTTAGTTTAATAAAAACAAATAAAAGCAGATTTGAGTGATTGATTGTGTTTCCAGAGTGGTTGTTATAATAATAGTGATAATAAAAAGCTGTCCTTACCTGTCTGTGGGCTGATCCAGTGTCTCAGAGCAGGAAGGTCTCAGTCCTCCGCTGCTTCATCACACTGATGCTGCTGCTGATGATGAGGATGAGGATGATGATGGTGATGATGATGATGATGATGATGTTGTGGGCGACAGGCGGCTCGAGGCTCCCGGTGAAGTTGCCGCTCGGATTGAACGAATCGTTCTGAGACTGCGCAGTGGAGCCGGACCGGTGCTGCGTTCAGAGACTGTCGGAAACGTTTTGATTACTAAGAGGAGCAAGGTGTTGTGTGTAGTCAGTGGTGGAAGAAGTACTCAGATATCTGTTACTTTAGTAAAAGTAGTAATACCACAGAGTACTCAAGTAAAATTACAAAAGTATTAACATCAAAATATAATTTAAATACCAAAAGTAAATGTACTAATTTTGCAGAAATGGCCCATTTCAGAATAATATATATTATATTATTGGATTATAATTATTTAATGAATTCATGTGTACATCACATTAATATTTTAGCTGGTAAACATGGAGCTCATTTTTATTATTTACATACTGCTGAGTAGCTTAATCTGTAATAATACATAATAAATTATCAGTTGATTTGTATTAATAATATAAATCTGCAAATAACTAGTAATTAAATCTATAAAATATTGTAAATGTAGTGGAGTAAAAAGTGCAATATTTTCCTCTGACCTGTACATTAATATTACATTTAAAATTGTATAAATAAATTAAAAACATATATATACACACACACATAACATCATCATTTATTAGTTTATTATATTTTGTATTATTTATCTGAATCTGGAAAGTAACTAAAATCTAAAGTTATCAAATAAATGTAGTGCAGTAATAAAAATTACGAGGAGCACTTTAAGGCATCACTTAATTGAAAGTGACTCAGGGAGCAGCTGTTGATGATTTTAGAATTAGCTAATGTTGTTAACAGTTAGCTGAATTTATCAGGTAAAATTGTCATATTTTCTACTCTAAAACTTGAACTTAAAGACACACGAAGATGTTTTCTATTTCTATAAGCCTGTTTTATGCTTTGACACTTAAGTTAAGTTAGTTAAAGGTTTTGTAATGCTAATTATCAAACAGCAAACAATGAAATATGCTTCTGCTTGTAGCTAACTTCAGTCAAGCTAGCATTTATTTTATCCCAAGAACACAGTTATAGTAAATATATACTTGTGATCTGTCTCCCTCTAGTGTGTAAATATATGTATTGATATTTCGTATGACAGTGTGTTGAATTCATGACATAATAACCTAACTTGAGTAATGTAACGTTGCTTTTAAATCATCCATATTTTTAACAAATACTTGATTTTTTTTTTGCCTTTTTCTGGTAAAACAGAATAATAATAAGCCTTTCAGCATTTTGTATTTGAGTAAAAGTAGCAATACCATAGTGTAATAGTACTCTGGTATAAGTACATATATATATATTATAAGTACAGGTACAAGAGAGTATTAACATCAAAATACACTTTAAATACCAAAAGTAAAAGTACTCATTTTGCAGAATGGCCCATTTCAGAATAACATATATTATTTAATTATGATTATTATATTTTAATATTGCAGTTGGTGAGTGTGGGTCTAAATTTAAAATCTTTATATATATTTTATATCACTTTATATTCTGCTGGGTAACTTGTGAATTTCTCCTGAGGATCAGTAAAGTCTTATTGATGTAATAACATCATCATTTATTTGTTTATTATATTTAGTATTATTAATCTGAATCTGTAAATCATAACTAAAGTTATAAAATAAATGTAGTGGAGTAAAAAGTGCAATATTTTCCTCTGAACTGTAGTGGAGCAGAAGTATAAAGTGGTAGAAAATGGAAAAACTCAAATAAAGTAGAATACTAGTACCTAAAAATTGTATTTAAGCACAGTAAGTGGTGGAAGAAATACTCAAATATTTTACTTAAGTAAATGTAGCAATACAGCAATGTAAAAATACTCTGTTAAAAGTAAAAGTCCTGCATTAAAAAATATACTTAAGTAAAATTAGCAATACCACAGTGCAGAAATACTCATGTCCTGCATTCAGAAAGTTACTCAAGTAAAAGTACAAAAGTATGAGCATCAAAATATACTTAAAGTACCAAAAGTAAAAGTACTCATTATGCAGAATGGTTCATTTCAAAATCATATATATTATATTATTGGATTATAATTATTGATGCATTCATGTGTACATCACTTTAATATTACAGTTGCTAAAGGTGGAGCTAATTTATATTATTTATATACTGCTGGGTGGTTTAATCTATAATAATATATCATAATTTATCAGTATTCTGTATTAATAGTATAAATCTGCTAAGTGACTAGTAATTAAACTTATCAAATACATGTAGTGGTGTAAAAAAATACAACATTTGTTCCTCAAATTTGTACTTTTGTACAGTACTTGAGTAAATATACTTTACTGGAATTTGACCTATTTCAGTAAATCAAATGGAATCAAAACAGAATAAACAGGAAAAAGCAGGAACTGGAGCAACATAACAGTCATCATCAGCATCAACCACAGGTTTACTTATAATAATATTTATTTATTTATTGTTTTTATAACTTTTTCAAACACGATGCATCAGAGGAGCAGTAATCAAATAAAACCCCAGAGATCATTAAAAGCTATTTACACAGCCAGTTTAATATTCCCACTTTGTACAGTGATATTGAAAGAGAACATACTGTTGTTGATATATATTTTTACTGTAGCAAATTAGGTTCTAAGCAAAATATTAATAAAAAATATAGTTGCAGCAGTACACTTGCTGTGTTTGAGCATAAGCGTTTCATTTCAGCTCTGCGTTGTTATTATTTCTTTACATTTCAGCTACGGCAACAAGAATATCTCGGTGATACATGTACATATTTTCTGTCATATATATACTGCCCTATTGTATTGTAGTTCTTTAATGTCAACTTTACAGTGAAATCATTGTAAACATATTTTGGAATGTCAGTAACATCGATCGTCTTATTCTGATAAACCATTTTTTAAATCAAATGCACTGGTGATTATCATCCGATAAATAAGAGCACAAGATCAGTGTTGTACATTAAAAACTATGAAACGACAAATATATTATAAGTTTTGATAAGCAAAATACATGGCTTACTTTAGTTCTGTACCATAATAAGCAAGGATATTTGGTAAAGTTCTGTCATAATTTGCAGTAAGGGCACTCAGCTTATTAACAACTTAATCAGTCAGTGAATTACAACAATCCATCTCTTTACAGGTCAACAACATGCTACCAGAGATCGAACACCGGACTGATTCTCTCCAGTGATTGGTACGTTAAACTTGCTAACAATCCAGAACCTGTTTTTCTATCTCACCTCTCTGTCACTGTGACATTCAGTAACCCAACGCCCACTGAGGCTGGATAATGAGGGATTGTATCTTTAGACATCATTTACATCAAGTTATTTCACTCGTCGACGCCATCAAAGAACCTCATTTTCTCAGAGTGCACAGAGTCTTTCAGTCGTTGAATGGATGAAGCCGTCTCACCTGAGATGGGCTCAGAAGAGTCAAACCTACGTGTGATTTGTTTAGTTATAACGATTGTTTCTTTGCTTTCACTTCTTTCGCTTGATGTTTGCCTAACCGAATGCCTCTCGAAGACTGTTTTCTTTCCGCCTTGTGAGTCCTCGACAGTCCACGATGCAGCTTCGTTAGCCCCTGACTCGAGGGGAAGGCCTCCGGCTGATTGGATGTGGACAGCGCTTAGTAGCCTGGCATGCTCTGCTTCTGGGGTCGCTTGTATATTTGACGTAATGACGTGTATTTTTCCTGATTCCAGTCTGAGCGTGTCCTCCGATGAAGATGACAGTATGGTGATTTTCTCAGGCAAGTTGGGCTCAACCGAGATCAGCTCAGTCCTCGTGGTGGAGGTAACTATGTTACCGTGCATCTCTCCAAGCCCTGTAGCGACATTAGGATCAGAGTATTTGACAGTTACCTTGGTTGGAGAAGATGAGGACAGGCCAACATGCTCACTTGTCATGGCAGAGCTAATATCAGCAAAGGCGTCTGATGACTGGACAGAGCAGGTGGGGCTTAATTCCTCCTCCGCCGTTTCCCACACTGGGCTCTTTTCATCTTTACTCTCGTCTTTTTCAGCGCTCTTTGCAGGTTCTGATGGGGAGGACATTCCAAACTTAGGGAATCTAAACCAACCTGTCCTCTCAGGACTTTTGATAGTATCTTGCTTTGTTTCCTTTTCCTCTACCTGCTTTCCACTGGGTTCATTGGTTTCATGAACTTCCTTTGAGGTTTCAAGATTTTGTTCTGTTTTTGGAACATCAAATTCAACATCAATACTCTTCAGGATGTCACCAAATGATGGTAGTTTGAATTTACTTGGAGAGATAAGACCCGCGCCGTCAATCTCAGTCTTTGGTGTTTCAGCATCTGCTGCTTTTGACACATCTGTTTTAATATCAATACTTGGACCTTTTATGCTGACAGTAACATCCTCCTTAAGTTTAGCTCCATCAGTTTCAGAAATTTTTTCTGCATCAGGTGCTTCTACGGTGACATCATAGGTAGCAGCTCCAAATTTCGGCATTTTCAGTGTTGGCATTTTAAATTTCGATTGTGATCCTTCAGTCTCAGAAGCTTTAATTTCCACACTAGCTGAAGATCCTTTGACTTTGATTTCAGGGAGTTTGACCTCTGCTTTAACTTCTGGCAGTGTGATACCTGCATCTTTCTGTGATGCACTTAAATCTTCTTCAGGTCCTTTTGCTTTTGGTAGTGCAATGCCGAACTTTGGCAATTTAAACTTGCTTCCTTGCCCGTCATGTTCAGCTTCAAGCTCAGGAGCTTTAATTTTCACTTCAGGTTGCGTGACTATCACTTCTCCCTCTGGAAGAGAAACATCAACACGTGGAAGCTCTTCAGGTTCTTTAACACTTGACTTTGAAAAAGAAAATCTGGGTAGTGAAAATTTAGATTTTTTCAAGTTTTCGTCAAGTTCTGCAGCAGGTGGCTCTTCCATTGAAATCGCCCCTGAAGGTCCTTGGACTTCTACTATGACCTCTGGTGATGTGACATCAACTTTGGGTGCTTCAATGTTGACATCAACATCAGGGGCTTTACCGCCTGTCCTTGAAAATGAAAATTTTGGAAATGTCCAGCCGGGTCGTTTCATCTTGGTGTCAACCTCAACTGTTGGTGCATCTGGTACTGAAATGGCACCTTCAGTTTCTTTGACTTCAACATCGGGCAGTTTTACTTCGGCTTCTGGTAGAGTCACATCTACATCTTTCTTTGATAAGCTTAAATCAATGTCAGGCTGTTTGACTTGAGGACCAGAAAAACTGAGACTTGGTAGTTTAAACTTGCTTCCTTTTTCTTCATGTTCAGTTCCTGTAGTTTTAATATCTATCGATGGGCCTTCAATGTCAACGCTGGGTGCTGCCATGTGAACTGCAAGAACCTCTTCAGGAAATTGAATGTCTGCTCCATCGATTTTGATGTCTTTGTCCATATCGGGCACTTCCACAGTGGCACTTGGAGTACCCATTCCAAATTTGGGTAATTTGAATGTTGGCATCTTATATTTTGACGGTGATCCTTCTTTATCCTTAATCGCAACCTTGATCTCAGGAGCTTTAATTTCCACTTTAGGTTCTTTGACTTCAATATTGGGCAGTTGGATTTCAGCTTGAGCTTCTGGTAATGTGACATCTTTCTTTGATACACTTAAATCAATTTCAGGTCCTTTGACTTTTGGCATTGAGATGCCAAACTTTGGTAGTTTAAACTTGCTTCCTGATCCTTCAAGTTCACTTCCTTTAGCTTTCACATCTACAGATAGGCCTTCAGTGTCAATGCTGGGTGCTGTGACATTCACTTTAGCTCCGTCAATTTTAATGTCTTTGTCCACATCAGGTACTTCCACACTGACCTTTGGAGTGGCAGCTCCAAATTTGGGTAATGTGAATGTTGGCATCTTATATTTTGACGGTGATCCTTCTGTATCCTTTGTCGCAACCTTGATCTCAGGAGCTTTAATTTCCACTTTAGGTTCTTTGACTTCAATATTGGGCAGTTGGATTTCAGCTTGAGCTTCTGGTAGTGTGACATCTTTCTTTGATACACTTAAATCAATTTCAGGTCCTTTGACTTTTGGCATTGAGATGCCAAACTTTGGTAGTTTAAACTTGCTTCCTGATCCTTCAAGTTCACTTCCTTTTGCTTTCACATCTACAGATAGGCCTTCAGTGTCAATGCTGGGTGCTGTGACATTCACTTTAGCTCCGTCAATTTTAATGTCTTTGTCCACATCAGGTACTTCCACACTGACCTTTGGAGTGGCAGCTCCAAATTTGGGTAATGTGAATGTTGGCATCTTATATTTTGACGGTGATCCTTCAACATTACCTGTTTGAACTTCAATCTGGGGAGCTTTAATTTCCACTGTAGCAGATGGTGGTTTTATTTTGACATCCGGAAGATGAACTTCAGCTTTGGCTTCTGGGAGTGTGACATCTACATCTTTCTTTGATAAGCTCAAATCGATTTCAGGCCCTTTAACTTTTGGCATTGAGATGCCAAACTTTGGCAATTTAAACTTGCTTTCCTGCCCCTCTAATTCTACATCAACTTCTGGTGGCTTGAACTCCACTTCAGGTTGTTTAACTTCCACATTTCCTTCTGGAAGTGAAACATCAACATCTGGGAGACTGACATCAACTTTGGACTCTTTTGAACCTTGCTTTGAAAATGAAAATCTGGGTAGTGAAAACCTTGGCTTTTTCAATTTAGCATCAAGGTCTGTAGCAGGTGCCCCCTCTATTGAAATACCTGAGGATTCTTTGATATCGATATCCGGAAGATTTACGTCTGCTTTAGCCTCTGGTAGTGTAACGTCAACTTTTGGGACATCAAGGTTGACATCAGCCTCGGGGGCCTTAACGCTTGTCTTTGAAAATGAAAATTTTGGCATTGTCCAGCTTGTCTTTCTCAACTTGGCATCACCCTCTATCATTGGCTCTTCGATGTCTACATCAGGAAGTTTGACTTCAACTTTTGCTTCTGGTAATTTTAAATCTGCTCCGTCGACTTTAATGTCTTTGTCCACATCAGGTACTTCCACACTGGCTCCAAATTTGGGTAATTTGAATGTTGGCATTTTCAATTTTGATGGTGATCCTTCAACATTACTTGTCTTAACATCAATTCCAGGAGCTTTGATTTCTACTTTGGCAGAAGGTTCTTTTACTTCAACGTCAGGGAGTTTGACTTCAGCTTTGACTGCTGGTACAGTCACATCTACATCTTTCTTTGATAAGCTGAAATCAATGTCAGGCCGCTTGATTTGAGGCCCAGAAAAACCGAAACTTGGCAGTTTGAACTTGCTTCCTTCATGTTCAGTTCCTGTAGTTTTAATATCTATTGATGGGCCTTCAATGTCAGCACTGGGTGCTGCAATTTCAACTGTAAGAACCTCTTCAGGAATTTTAATGTCAGCTCCATCGATTTTGACGTCTTTGTCCATATCAGGCATTTCTACAGTGGCACTTGGAGTAATAATTCCAAATTTTGGTAATTTGAATGTTGGCATCTTAAATTTGGATGGTGATCCATCTTTATCCTTTGTTGCAACCTTGATCTTAGGAGCTTTAATGTCAACTTCAGCAGAAGGTTCTTTCAGTCCAACGTCAGGGAGTTTGACATCAACTTTGGCTTCTGGTAGAGTCACATCTCCATCTTTCTTTGATACGCTTAAATCAATGTCAGGCTGTTTGACTTGAGGCCCAGAAAAGCCGAGACTTGGTAGTTTAAACTTGCTACCTTTCCTTTCATGTTCAGTTCCGGTAGTTTTAATATCTATTGATGGGCCTTCAATGTCAACGCTGGGTGCTGCCATTTCAACTGTAAGAACCTCTTCAGGAATGTTAATGTCAGCTCCATCGATTTTGATGTCTTTGTCCATATCGGGCACTTCCACAGTGGCAATTCCAAATTTTGGTAATTTGAATGTTGGCATCTTAAATTTGGATGGTGATCCATCTTTATCCTTTGCTGCAACCTTGATCTTAGGAGCTTTAATGTCAACTTCAGCAGAAGGTTCTTTCAGTCCAACGTCAGGGAGCTTGACATCAACTTTGGCTTCTGGTAGAGTCACATCTCCATCGTTCTTTGATACGCTTAAATCAATGTCAGGCTGTTTGACTTGAGGCCCAGAAAAGCCGAGACTCGGTAGTTTAAACTTGCTACCTTTCCTTTCATGTTCAGTTCCGGTAGTTTTAATATCTATTGATGGGCCTTCAATGTCAACGCTGGGTGCTGCCATTTCAACTGTAAGAACCTCTTCAGGCATGTTAATGTCAGCTCCATCGATTTTGATGTCTTTGTCCATATCGGGCACTTCCACAGTGGCAATTCCAAATTTTGGTAATTTGAATGTTGGCATCTTAAATTTGGATGGTGATCCATCTTTATCCTTTGCTGCAACCTTGATCTTAGGAGCTTTAATGTCAACTTCAGCAGAAGGTTCTTTCAGTCCAACGTCAGGGAGCTTGACATCAACTTTGGCTTCTGGTAGAGTCACATCTCCATCGTTCTTTGATACGCTTAAATCAATGTCAGGCTGTTTGACTTGAGGCCCAGAAAAGCCGAGACTCGGTAGTTTAAACTTGCTACCTTTCCTTTCATGTTCAGTTCCGGTAGTTTTAATATCTATTGATGGGCCTTCAATGTCAACGCTGGGTGCTGCCATTTCAACTGTAAGAACCTCTTCAGGCATGTTAATGTCAGCTCCATCGATTTTGATGTCTTTGTCCATATCGGGCACTTCCACAGTGGCAATTCCAAATTTTGGTAATTTGAATGTTGGCATCTTAAATTTTGACGGTGATCCTTCTGTATCCTTTGTCGCAACCTTAATCTCAGGAGCTTTAATTTCCACTTTAGGTTCTTTGAGTTCAACATTGGGCAGTTGGATTTCAGCTTGAGCTTCTGGTAATGTGACATCTTTCTTTGATACACTTAAATCAATTTCAGGCCCTGTTACCTTTGGCATTGTGATTCCAAACTTTGGCAATTTAAACTTGCTTCCTTCAACTTCTGCTTCACACTCTGGTAGTTTCACATCCACTTCCCCTCCTTTCACTTCCAACTTTCCCTCTGGAATTGTAACATTCACATCCTGAAGACTGGCATCAACTTCTGGGGACTTAACACTTGGTTTTGAAAAAGAAAATCTGGGCAGTGAGAACCTTGGCCTTTTCACTTTTGCATCTATCTCAACGCCTGGCTGTTGCTCTATCACAATGCTGCCTGAAGGCTTTTTGACATGAACATCTGGCAGATGGACCTCTGCTTTAACTTCTGGTACATCAACATCTGTGTGTGGCACAGATATGTGCATGTCACCTCCATCAATTTTGATTTCTTTGTCTATATCAGGTACTTCAGCGCTGACAGTTGGAGTGGCAGCTCCAAATTTGGGAAATTTGAATGTTGGTAATTTAAATTTGGATGGTGACCCTTTCACACTGCCTAGATGAGCTTCAATCTCAGGAGCTTTAACTTCTACTTTAGCAGAAGGTTCTTTGAGTTCAACATCGGGTAGATTGACTTCAGCCTTGGCTTCTGGTAGTGTGACGTCTACATCTTTCTTTGACCAGCTTAAATCAAATTCAGGTCCTTTCACTTTTGGCATTGAGACTCCAAACTTTGGCATTTTGAACTTGCCTCCTTGCCCATCGATGTCTGCTTCACATTCTGGTGGTTTCATATCCACAGCAATTTTAGGAGCATCTGGGAGTTCAACCTCAGCTTTAGCCTCTGGTAGTGTCACATCTACATCTTTCTTTGACCAGCTTAAATCAAATTCAGGTCCTTTCACTTTTGGCATTAAGATTCCAAACTTTGGCATTTTGAACTTGCCTCCATGCCCATCGATGTCTGCTTCACACTCTGGTGGTTTCATATCCACAGCAATTTTAGGAGTGTCTGGGAGTTCAACCTCAGCTTTAGCCTCTGGTAGTGTCACATCTACATCTTTCTTTGACCAGCTTAAATCAAATTCAGGTCCTTTTACTTTTGGCATTGTGATTCCAAACTTTGGCATTTTGAACTTGCCTCCTTGCCCATCGATTTCTCCTTCACACTCTGGTGGTTTCATATCCACAGCAATTTTAGGAGCGTCTGGGAGTTCAACCTCAGCTTTAGCCTCTGGTAGTGTCACATCTACATCTTTCTTTGACCAGCTTAAATCAAATTCAGGTCCTTTTACTTTTGGCATTGTGATTCCAAACTTTGGCATTTTGAACTTGCCTCTTTGCCCATCGATTTCTCCTTCAAACTCTGGTGGTTTCATTTCCACAGCAATTTTTGGAGCGTCTGGGAGTTCAACCTCAGCTTTAGCCTCTGGTAGTGTCACATCTACATCTTTCTTTGACCAGCTTAAATCAAATTCAGGTCCTTTCACTTTTGGCATCGAGACTCCAAACTTTGGCATTTTGAACTTGCCTCCTTGCCCATCGATGTCTGCTTCACATTCTGGTGGTTTCATTTCCGCAGCAATTTTAGGAGCGTCTGGGAGTTCAACCTCAGCTTTAGCCTCTGGTAGTGTCACATCTACATCTTTCTTTGACCAGCTTAAATCAAATTCAGGTCCTTTTACTTTTGGCATTGTAATTCCAAACTTTGGCATTTTGAACTTGCCTCCTTGCCCATTGATTTCTCCTTCGCACTCTGGTGGTTTCATATCCACAGCAATTTTAGGAGCGTCTGGGAGTTCAACCTCAGCTTTAGCCTCTGGTAGTGTCACATCTACATCTTTCTTTGACCAGCTTAAATCAAAATCAGGTCCTTTTACTTTTGGCATTGTAATTCCAAACTTTGGCATTTGGAACTTGCCTCCTTGTCCATCGATTTCTCCTTCGCACTCTGGT
Source organism: Sebastes umbrosus (assembly GCF_015220745.1). Taxonomy (NCBI): domain Eukaryota; kingdom Metazoa; phylum Chordata; class Actinopteri; order Perciformes; family Sebastidae; genus Sebastes; species Sebastes umbrosus. The sequence continues at coordinate 28,971,732 of NC_051284.1, read as the reverse complement.
GGTTTCATATCCACGGCAATTTTAGGAGTGTCTGGGAGTTCAACCTCAGCTTTAGCCTCTGGTAGTGTCACATCTACATCTTTCTTTGACCAGCTTAAATCAATATCAGGTCCTTTTACTTTTGGCATTGTAATTCCAAACTTTGGCAATTTAAACTTGCTTCCTTCAACTTCTGCTTCACACTCTGGTAGTTTCACATCCACTTCCCCTCCTTTCACTTCCACCTTTCCCTCTGGAATTGCAACATTCACATCCTGAAGACTGGCATCAACTTCTGGGGACTTAACACTTGGTTTTGAAAAAGAAAATCTGGGCAGTGAGAACCTTGGTCTTTTCACTTTTGCATCTACCTCAACACCTGGCTGTTGCTCTATCACAATGCCACCTGAAGGCTTTTTGACTTGAACCTTTGGCAGATGGACCTCTGCTTTAATTTCTGGTACATCAACATCTGTGTGTGGCACAGATATGTGCATGTCACCTCCATCAATTTTGATTTCTTTGTCTATATCAGGTACTTCAGCGCTGACAGTTGGAGTGGCAGCTCCAAATTTGGGAAATTTGAATGTTGGTAATTTAAATTTGGATGGTGACCCTTTCACACTGCCTAGATGAGCTTCAATCTCCGGAGCTTTAACTTCTACTTTAGCAGAAGGTTCTTTGAGTTCAACATCGGGGAGATTGACTTCAGCTTTGGCTTCTGGTAGTGTGACGTCTACATCTTTCTTTGACCAGCTTAAATCAAATTCAGGTCCTTTCACTTTTGGCATTGAGACTCCAAACTTTGGCATTTTGAACTTGCCTCCTTGCCCATCGATGTCTGCTTCACATTCTGGTGGTTTCATATCCACAGCAATTTTAGGAGCGTCTGGGAGTTCAACCTCAGCTTTAGCCTCTGGTAGTGTCACATCTACATCTTTCTTTGACCAGCTTAAATCAAATTCAGGTCCTTTTACTTTTGGCATTGAGATTCCAAACTTTGGCATTTTGAACTTGCCTCCTTGCCCATCGATGTCTGCTTCACATTCTGGTGGTTTCATATCCACAGCAATTTTAGGAGCGTCTGGGAGTTCAACCTCAGCTTTAGCCTCTGGTAGTGTCACATCTACATCTTTCTTTGACCAGCTTAAATCAAATTCAGGTCCTTTTACTTTTGGCATTGAGATTCCAAACTTTGGCATTTTGAACTTGCCTCCTTGCCCATCGATTTCTCCTTCAAACTCTGGTGGTTTCATATCAACAGCAATGTTAGGAGTGTCTGGGAGTTCAACCTCAGCTTTAGCCTCTGGTAGTGTCACATCTACATCTTTCTTTGACCAGCTTAAATCAAATTCAGGTCCTTTTACTTTTGGCATTGAGATTCCAAACTTTGGCATTTTGAACTTGCCTCCTTGCCCATCGATTTCTCCTTCAAACTCTGGTGGTTTCATATCAACAGCAATGTTAGGAGTGTCTGGGAGTTCAACCTCAGCTTTAACCTCTGGTAGTGTCACATCTACATTTTTCTTTGACCAGCTTAAATCAAATTCAGGTCCTTTTACTTTTGGCATTGAGATTCCAAACTTTGGCATTTTGAACTTGCCTCCTTGCCCATCCATTTCTCCTTCAAACTCTGGTGGTTTCATATCAACAGCAATGTTAGGAGTGTCTGGGAGTTCAACCTCAGCTTTAGCCTCTGGTAGTGTCACATCTACATCTTTCTTTGACCAGCTTAAATCAAATTCAGGTCCTTTTACTTTTGGCATTGAGACTCCAAACTTTGGCATTTGGAACTTGCCTTTGTGTCCTTCAAGTTCAATGTCTGTCTGCAAAGGTTTGATTTCCACTTCAGGTTTTCTAATTTCCAACTTTGCCTCTGGAATCAAAACCTCTGCTTTTCCAAGACTGGCATCGATTTTAGGGCCTTCTGGGAGTTTGATCTCTGCTTTGGTCCCTGGTAATGTGATATCTGTGTCTTTCTTTGATGAGCTAAAGTCAATTTCCGGCATTTTGATTCCAAACTTTGGCATTTTGAACTTTTCTCCTTGTCCATCAAGTTCACCTTCAGTCTGCATTTCCATTTCAGGCTTTGTAACCTCCAGTTTAGCCTCTGGAATTGAAACATCTACTTTTCCAAGATCAACCTCTGGAAGTTTGACATCAGCTTTTGTCTCTGGTAATTTTACATCTACGTCTTTCTTTGATAGGCTTACATCCATTTTAGGTCCTTTCACTTTTGGCATGGCGAAACCAAGATGTGGCATTTTAAACTTGCCTCCTTTCCCGTCCTGTTCAGCTCCTGTAGTTTTCACATCGATTGAAGGGCCCTCAATGTCAATGCTGGGTGCTGCGATGTGGACCGCAGCCCCCTCGTCAGGGATCTTTATATCAGCTCCATCGATTTTGACATCTTTGTCCATATCAGGTACTTCTACAGAAACGTTTGGAGTAACAACTCCAAATTTTGGTAGTTTGAATGACGGCATCTTAAATTTCAGTGGCGATCCTTCTTTGCCTTTTGCACGGACTTTTACTTCAGGAGCTTTAATTTCGACCTCAGCAGAGGGTCCTTTTAGTTCAACTTCAGGTACTTTTACTTCAGCTTTGGCTTCTGGCAATGTTACATCTCCATCTTTCTTTGATAAACCAAAGTGAAATTCAGGTCCTTTTACTTTTGGCATTGACATTCCCAACTTTGGCATTTTGAACTTGCCTCCTTGCCCATCGATTTCTCCCTCAAACTCTGGTGATTTCATATCCACAGAAATTTTAGGAGCTTCAGGGAGTTCGACCTCAGCTATGGCTTCTGGTAGTGTCACATCTCCGTCTTTCTTTGTTAAGCCAAAGTGAAATTCAGGTCCTTTTACTTTTGGCATTGACATTCCCAACTTTGGCATTTTAAACTTGCCTCCGTGTCCATCAAGTTCCCCTTCAGCCCTCAGAGATTTGATTTCCAAATCAGGTTTTTGAACATCTACAGTTCCAAGATTCACATCAATCTCAGGGGCTTCTGGGAGTATGACTTCAGCTTTAGCCCCTGGTAGTGTGACATCTACGTCTTTCTTTGACCAGCTTAAATCAAATTCAGGTCCTTTTACTTTTGGCATTGAGATTCCAAACTTTGGCTTCTTGAACTTGCTTCCTTGTCCATCAAGTTCGCCTTCAACCTGCCAAGGTTTGATTTCCAGTTCAGGCCTTTTGATGTCCAGCTTTTGCTCTGGAATAGAAACATCTACATTTCCAAGAGTAACCTCAGGAATGTCTGGGAGTTCAACCTCAGCTTTAGCTTCTGGTAGTGTGACATCTACGTCTTTTTTTGATAGGCTTACATCAATTGTAGGTCCTTTCACCTTTGGCATGGAGATGCCGAGATCTGGTATTTTAAACTTGCCACCCTTTCCCTCCCTTTCAAGTGATTTTATCTCGGCCCCATCAATGATTATATCCTTATTTGCATCAGGCATATTTACGCTGATATCTGGAGTTAGTGCTCCAAATTTGGGCAGTTTGAATGTGTGCTCCTCAGCTTCAATATCTCTTCTGATATATGGAAAGGAGATGTCAGCCTTTGGGCTCGCAGCATCGAGATTAACATCAAAACCTGTAAGCCCATAGCCACCATCCATTTTGCCTGGTGAACCATCGACTGAATCATCAATGTATTCAATGCCGTCAATTTCGGGTATTTTGACATCCAATACGACTCCTCCAATCTTGTGTTCAGTCTTTGAGATTTCTTCTTCTTGGAGGAATATTTTCCTTTCTCCTTTTACGTTGTCAACTTTTGGCAAGTGAATTCCAACATCCGGGATTTTTATGTCTGGTTTTCCAATCTCAAAGCACGGCATTGTTATCTTTGCCCTCTTTGATTTGAATGTAGCTGCAGATTGATATTCAGATTTGATGCCATCTGCGTCTTGTGTCTGAAGAAGGGCTACATCTTGTGCACTTTCTTTTCCAGGTATTATGATATGTTCTCGTTTATAAACCTCTTTGTCGCTTTGTTTTACATGGGTCACCATTAAAAGTTCCTCTGAGGTTAAATCAGCAGGTGAGATCTTTGGTAGTTTGACTGTCGTCTTGGAGATTTCTGGAGAGGCAGTTACGTCAAACTTGCTCAAGTGTGCGTCATGTTTTGTTTTAGTGGGTGTTTTCACTGATATTCTTTGTGCATTTGCGTCTATCACAGTGATTTCTTCAGGAATAAGCACTCCACTTGTGTCAACCTTTGGCAGCTTAAATCCAGGCAATTTTGAAACTGCCTCTTTCACACTGTCAACATCAATTGACATTTGTACAGTTTCAGATTGAATGTCGTCATAAGGTCCTGCAAAAAACGCTTTCGGTTCTTTAATTCCTTTGGCTGTGGTCCTCCTAGACATATCCTCCATACCTGGAATCTCAATGTCTTCACGTTTGGGAAGTTTTGTTCTGGAAAGACTGCTTTTTGACAATCTGTCGTAGGGATCTTCTTTCACTTCTGCACCCTCAGTTGTAAGCAGCTCAATTTTAGCTGTGCCTTTTTCAACATTTACATTGATATTTGGGATTGTTTCCTCGTCGTCAATGTCAGTAAAGCCTATTTTAGGCAGTTTGAATGTTGTCTTGCTGTCCTTGCCTTTCTTTGCTTTTTCTTCACCTTTCTGAGGAGACTTTCGTATCAGCGCAACGTCAGATATTCCAAGTTCCACCTTTGGTACACTCATTTCCATTGGTGATTTGGCTGAGATTTGGGTGTTGGCATCAAGTGCAAGTTGATCTTTATGTGTTTGTGACTCAAAACTTAGGATGGCATCTGATTTTTCATTTTCAGGTTGGTCTGCTATTTCAATACTTGCCCCCAGTGTTTTCAGCCTTTTTGGTGACGATTTCGCTTTCTTGTTTGCTTTATCCTTCCCCATAATTCTCATTTTTAATTCAGACTTTTCTTTCTTCTTTTTCTTCCCGTCAGGCGACTTGTTACCAGAGGGGCTTTTTTGACCTGCCAGAGCCATGGTTAGATCTTCTGTTTTCAGAGTGCTATCTATCGTGATGAGTTCCACCTTGTGTTGCTCAGTTAGAGGTTCAGTCAGTTTTTGATAATCTTCCACTACTTTCCGATCCTCTGTCACATAGACTTGAGGTGTTTCTCCTGAGGGGCTTTCAAGGCACTCAGGTGAAATCATCGGCGCGGTCGTTGGTGCGTCTGTGTCCTGCTCTTCAGATGAACTTATGCGACCTCTTTTTGGCAGAACAGAAAGCTTCATTTTATGCTTCTTCTTGCCTTTGAGAGCATCCTGAGATTTTATAGGTGACTCTGTGTCACTTGTGGTGGGGCTAAGCTCGAGCTTTCTCTGCTCATCAGCCTCTGAGGAGCTGTGAGACCTCGTAAAGCGGGACTTGCGTCCTTTTCCAAAGGAGGGAAACTTAGGCCATGAAATGCGGGCATCGCCACGCCTTCTGGTTTTTCCTTGCTCCCTCATCTCTGGAACGTAGACGTCGTCCTCCTGTTGAGCAACAGAAAAATTAAATATCAACTTTAGCCCTAAAACTACCCATCAAAAAGAGTCTGACAACTTGAAAATAGTTACAGGGATGGTGTCAGATTCGAGGACCGGTTCGGACTCTGTGATGTCTGGTTTGCGTTTCAAGCAGAGCTTCACTTTGTAAGCCTGAGCGTGCTCCAGAATCTGAATGGCGTCCTCGTATGACACGTTGTCGAAATAGACAGTGGCGCTCAGAATCTGATCACCTGCGTAAACAAGAGCAAAATATTTCAGAAGCACACGGATGAGAAGGCTGTCAGGGTCTGTCCTATACAGTATGAGTATTCATTAGTCACTTTGCAAGTTTCTTCAGTTAAGGTAATGGCATTTGTATGGCAAAAATGTTAGTACTAGTTATTTGTAATGGGATTTCAAACTCTAAAATTGGAAAATATACAACAACACACAACACAAAATTTAAAAGTACCATTGATTTTCCAATGGACCCAATTAGTAGCTTCATTAATTCTCAATCAAATTGGTTTTACTGCTAGTTTACCTTCTTTCAGTTTCAGACTTTTTGAGGCAGGTGACTCTGGAACCACTTCCTTAATGAAGATCCCCTCTTTCCCTCCTCCACCATAAACGAGACCCTCTGAACATCCATCTTGGGCTGTTTTCACGATCACCCCAGACTCGGGGCTGTGAACTTCCTGCCGACACATCGAAATAGACAGGATAAAATCATTTTACCTTTAGCCGTGCTATTCTCTGCTGCAGCACAGCCTGAAGGCATTCTCAGATACAGTACAGAGAGGAGAAGGTGGGAACGTCTCACCTTCAGTTTACTCATCTTTGAAGTCGAACGCTTTTCAAACATGGACCCAAGCCCAGACTTTTTAGTTTTCTTTCCACTGCCACTTTTCTGGTGTGGGTCATGCTCCGCTTCACACTAAAAGAAAAATAGAGGAAAATTGAATTCTAACTAAACACGATACTGAAAAGAGATTACTGCTGCAGTCAGAGCTTCCGCCTTATTTAAACAAAGAAGGCGAGAGATATTTCATCAACGGGCTTTGCAAGAATTTGCTCTGAGAGGGAGGGGTAATACACTACATACATTCATACATGGGAGTAGCTGAGTCTGGATCATTATTGCAATATGCAACAGTAAACAAAACACAAAGCCCATCTTACAACACACTCTGTTGACACAAATACAGATCCTGATCCGTGTAGTGGGGTCATTGATATATTGTTTAAATTACTGATTTGTGCACTTAATATACTTGAATTTAATTCACATGATTTAGTGTTTAAAGGACCAGTGTGTAGGATTTCGGGGGATCTGTTAGCAGAAATGGAATATAATATTCATAACTATGTTTTCATTAATGTATAATCACCTGAAACTAAGTTTCTTGTTAGCTTATAATGAAGCAAAGAAACGAAACTCCGGTGTTTTTATGACAATAGCCTCTGCCGCCATTTTAGACTGAAAACGCTTATTATGTATATAATATTTTATTGTTCAACACAGGCCATTTCGGTATAATATGACAATAGAATAGAAATAATTTTGTTTGGCTTTTGCACAGCACTTTTTAGGCGGACATTTTACCAGCGTCCGGGAGTCGCTTTCAGTCCAAAATGGCGGAAGCGTAGCTCTGCTGCTGGGCACAATGGAACGAACAAGTGACTTTCACTTCTCGGCCATATAATGTACGTTCTTTGATATAGGTGCTCTTTACAGAGTCCGCCATGTTGCACCGCCATGTTTCTACAGTAGCCCAGAACGGAGAACCAAACTCTGGCTCTAGAGAGCCTTTCGCTTTTTTAAACCCCTGAAAGGTAGGGGTAAGCGGAAGGGTATTCAGTTGGTTGCAATCTACAACCACACCACTAGATGCCACTAAATCCTACACACTGGTCCTTTAAGAGCCACAAAACCAGAGTATATCCACATATCGCGGTCCAACACCAAGATACATTTGTATTAAATACAAGCTGTCCATAGTGAGAGTGTAGTGTAGGTGAGATCATTTGTATATCAATTACTCGCCGTGTGTTTCAGGAAGAAAAACTTAGTTTTTCTCTCATGCCTCCACGGTGAACGGAGAATCCAAAAATGGTGTAAATCCTTGATGAATTGAAGTATATGAACTCCAGGATTAACAACAGCAAAACTATATCCATTTACAAACTCTCACACTCGAGCAGTATAATCAAAATCTCATTTATCCAGGCATATGCTCACTACTTCCCAAACTACAGTATATAAAACACCACTACTGTCTCATGCTTGACATGCATGCTGCGAGTCTGTGCATGAGACGGTAGTGGAAACGTATTTTTGATATAGTTTTGCTGTTGTTAAACCTGGCCTCCATTTACAATTTACTCTGCTTTCAGATTCTCTGCTCACCGTGGAGGCATGAGAGAAAAACTAAGTTTTCTTCAGGATTCAAGGTAACACAGGGTGAGTAATCGAGATACAAATGGTCATTTTGTGGATGAAGTTAATTTGAGGGAACAATTATTAAAGTAATGGAACAATTTATCAGAAAAGTCCCCCCCCTCCCCCGCTTAGCAGGATTTGTACAACAAGCTGTAATTGGTTTTGTTTCCTCGGAGGCTGCGGCTACTTCAAGGTTGAGAACAGAACATTTTCCTCCATCAAAGATTTAGTTTTAAAGGCGCTGACAGAAAAACACATTTCGAGGGTGGCAGCCAAACATCAACACACCAAACTTAATTACATATCTCTGTTAACACTACTGTTTCACTACCCTTTGTTGTAGTCATCACAGATACTCCTCATACTTTGATTTTAGAAGACGAATAGCTTCATGTGAGCATAAAGGAGCCAAATACAGCAGCTTGCTTCTCTGTTGGTCACAAGCTCATTATTCTAACTTCATTTGTCTACGGCCTAAACAGAATATACTGTTGAATGACTCAGTGTGCTTACAAGTCTTTAAGTAACCAGGTTATAGTCTGTTCTCTGTAGTAACCTGATTTCTAAAATGTCATGTTAAAAAGAAACCCCAGTTGAGGTGAGAGATTAAGTTAAACCCAGTGATTTCTGTTTGATTACATTTTAACTGCGTAGCCAGGTTATTGAAGCGCATATAAACAGGTTCTCTGATTTAGATTAGATTTCTCTGGTTTCTCCCTGTAATGTGGTTTGTTGTGTCCATGTAGAAGAATGGTTAGGACTGTGTATTGGCAAGAATCTGGTGATACAATACGTATCATGATACAGGGGTTACTACACTGAGAGGTCGCATCTCTTTGCATGTAAACTATTAAAGGGACTGTTTGTAAGTTTTTAAGCGTATAAATGTGCCGGGTCGGGACACATGCGCGCTCGCATATGTGCGCTAGCGTGTGGCTGAAGTCACTGCTCCGCTGCCTGCTTGCCTTCACTCACACACACCGCGCGCGTTCTCGCGTACTCGCTCCACCTCTAGACGAGCATGCGCACTCACTCCACACTGCAGAAGAGTTAGTTTAGCTCTGAGAATATCTAGTGAATGTTCAGTGGACGTTTGTGCAGAAATAACTGCTGCAGCTCCTCCAGACCAACAGAGGTTTTCCGTGTCTTGTGAAGTGACGGGGCTCCGCGGAGAGAAACGTTGTCGTCTCATTACCGACCAGGTGCCGGTGTCTACCCTGCTCACTCCGGCTGCGGGTGGAGACGACAATGTTACTCGTTGCTACTTTCCTGCATCAGCCTGCGCTGAAGCAGGAAAAGCCAACACTAGGATCAGCAGTGATTCATGGAGAGACCTTCGTCTGGTCAGCTAACATTACTGCCAAGCAGCTGAAATATAGAGGGATATTGTGGTTTTAGCTGACGTGTGTTGCCTCACTGTTTTGAGCGATGCTCGTTCAGGTATATTTAGAGCGAGCAAGCGCGAGCCCGACGCTGACTTTCGTTGACTTAACGGCCACAGGTGTCGCTGTTAACAAGCATTTCTGAAAGTTACAAATAGTCCCTTTAATTAAAAATCACTATTGTTTTTGAGAATCCAAAACAGTTTCACAAAACATATAATTGGGATATTCTTTATTTTCTTACACCCCTAGTGGCAGTGTGATGTTGCTGTGTGTACCTCTTTGTCACTGTCGGTGTATTTTTCAGTTTCAGGATACTCCTCGACGGGGGACGATCCTTGAGGCCGCGGTCGCTCTCTCTCTGTGAACTGAGATGGCTCGTCACATGTCTGCGTGGACAAGAAGGTCAGTCAGTCACATGGTCTGTTCCCAAAAACAGCAATGCATCATTTCAAAGACATATCCTGACATTTGAGTCAGTTTCAGTCAGACATTTTTTTTCAACTCCTCTCCTTCAGCCACCTGAAAAACAGTTTTAATGTTAAAACTCGCGTCTCTGCACCTGCAGCTTGAACCACAACGGTGTGGAGAAAACTGTATCTAAAATAGTGTGATAACACCTTGCTATGCCAGAGACAGCATTTCCGGGCTGTTTGGCTGCGTGGCATTTCATAATTGTCACATTACTTAGCCGGTCTGTCAGTCCAACACCAGAGCAAAATATCTCAAAAATAATTTTATTTATTCTCTTATATTTGGTGCAGATATTAACGGTCCCCAGAGGATTCATCCTAATGACTTTAGTGATTCTCTGAATTTTCACCTAGCAACACTAATCGATCAAACAGTTTGTGAAAGGATATTTCTGAAATTAATGACTGAAATCCTGTAAGCTTTACTTTGTGATTAATGCTAAAATAGCATGCAAACATTATGCTGTGTTCCCGACAACTCAGAGGTTGGAAGTTCAACCGGAAATGTGTATAAATACCACGACATTACAAGGATATTCCAAGTGTTGTGAGTATGCATTTTAGAAGTGATGGATTAAGACCAAAGACAGCTGATCAGGACATCCCTAGTGTATATACGTGTATAACTGTGTTCAGTTTTAACATACTATTTTTTTCTGTTGATTGAAGCCAAGACAAAAACCTTTAGTGACTGATGAAGAAATCAAACAGAAAGACACAAACTAAAACATGAATTTCACTTTCAGTTACTCACTGAATCGTCCTCGGTACCGGGCTCTGGTGCTCTCAGCCTTCGACCCGCACCTGTTCACAAGAAAACACAGAAAATAGACAAAACATAAGTACCAAAATAACACCTGCTATGACAACTGCTAATTGTAATAGTATTTTAGTAAATAGTAGAGCTTCATTTAGGGGAGTTGGGAAACATTGATACAGTATAGTATTGCAATATTTTGCGTGGCCATATCGTATCAATCCGCGGACGTCAAGTATCGATCTTTTATTATATAAACTATTAACCTCTTAACCTCCGCTATTCTGTCTTTCAGATGTTGTAGCTCAGTCTTAAAGCTAGAGTGAAGATATCATATAGAAAACCTAAAGAATCGATTGGTACCAACCATGTCATGTTAGCTTGTTAGGAAGAACGCTAAATAACACTCCAAAGTAAATTTTGGTGAGGAAAAACTGCACTTTCAAAGACGTCCCTTGACCTGAAAATGGGTTTTATGTGTACACACATACATTTTTTATGCTAAATGCAGAACCTGCGAGGCTTTCTGGACAATATTTATCATTAATTTGTGTTGTTAATTGATTTCCAATAATACATATATACGTAAATTTACATAAAGCAGCATATTTGTCCACTCCCATGTTGATAAGAGTATTAAATACTTGACAAATCTCCTTTTAAGGTACATTTTGAACAGATAAAAAATGTGTAATTAATCGCGATTAACTATGGACAATCATGCGATTAATCCCAATGAAATATTTTAATCGACTGATAGTCACAATATATGTTATCGCAATACTCAGCATGCAAAAGTATCGTGATGATATTGTATCGTTGGGCCTCTGGTGAGTCCCACCTCTAGCTTCATTCAACAAGATTACGTACTTAATTACTTTATTTTATTGTAGTAAATTATGAAAAATACAATCTATAAAGTTATTCAAGCGGGGTTTGATGCAACACAGAAACTGCGTAAATATAAATGCACAAAACAGAAGTTAAGTTTTCCTGCATTTCTATTTTCTAAGCGGTAAGCTGAGCCTTTCACCCGGTCTGACTCCTGACGGTTGCTGTGAGGCTCACAGAGAGACACTGGAGCCGATGATGAGACTATTTAGAGTTCTTCCTGGCAATAATTCTCCAGAGACGCGCTGCCTCCTTCGCCTGTTAAGTGATCCACTCTATTGATCCGCAGATAAGACTCCCTGCTCAGCCCCTCAAGGCAGCTGAAAAGGGAAAGTCTGACTCCAAATGAATATGGTTAGTCAGATTATTGTTATTACCCGCTCTGAAACCTAACCTCTACTCCATCTGAATCCATTTTAAACCCATTCAGCCGTTTTAATGTGAGGTATCTGGATTCCTACTTCGGGATGAAGTCCATTTGTTAGTAGATCAAATGTTTGGAGTTAAAAAAAAAAGCAAATTCCCAAATTAATACGTTTGCATAAATCAAGGATTGTGGAGAAATGTGTCGCTCTGTCCTCCACATTTTCTGTGGTTTTAGATCCTCATTGGCTAATTAATTCATATCATCAAGAGACCATCAATCAGCGGATGTTATGTTGTCAGTAGATATTAGTATTGAATGAATGCGGTTGCACTCCCACATGGAGAGTCAAATTATTTCCATTGCAGATAAATGTGTTTCTTCTTTAAGCAGCTGATCAATCTCTTTCTATTGAGGGACAGTGACAAGTATTTCTAAGTCTTACTGAAGCACCAAACTACTCAAATCAAGAAAATAAAGGATAACGTCTCTCAAAACGTCTTATGTTTGCATGAACATCGTATCAACTCCCATAAACTGCAACGGTTTTGTAGTTCAATTCTTTCACATAACGGAGCAGTAAAGTTAATCAGTGGACAATTTTAGCAAAAGCAATATAAAACATTAACTAAAAGAACTTTTGCAGCATAATTAAAATCTTAAATGTGTGTCAATAATTGGAAGCCTTTGAGTGAAGGTTATGAGCTTTACTAGAAAAAATAAACTTAATTTAAACGTGATTAATTGCGTGATTGTCCATTAATCGCACATTTTTTTTATCTGTTCAAAATGTACCTTAAAGGGAGATTAGTCAAGTATTTAATACTCTTATGCAAATGTATGTATATATTTATTATTGTAAATCAATGAACAACACAAAACAATGACAGATATTGTCCAGAAACCCTCACAGGTACTGTATTTAGCATAAAACAATATGCTCAAATCATAACATGGCAAACTGCAGCCCAACAGGCAACAACAGCTGTCAGTGTGTCAGTGTGCTGACTTGACTATGACTTGCCCCAAACTGCATGTGATTATCATAAAGTGGGCATGTCTGTAAAGGGGAGACTCGTGGGTACCCATAGAACCCATTTACATTCACTGATCTGGAGGTCAGAGGTCAAGGGACCCCTTTGAAAATGGTCATGACAGTTTTTCCTCACCAAAATTTAGCTGAAGTTTGGAGCGTTATTTAGCCTCCTTCATGACAAGCTAGTATGACATGGTTGGTACCGATGGATTCATCAGGTTTTCTAGTTTAATACGATACCATGATGATCTTCACTCTAGCTTTAAAACTGAACCTGCTACAACCTAAAAATCGCAAGTTGCATTAATGCGTTAAAGAAATTAGTGTCGTTAAAACAAATTTGCGTTAACGTGTTATTATCGTGCTAACTTTGACAGCCCTAGCTTTTAAGTATATTTAATGTTTCTGTATCAAAATAGTTACCACAAGTAGAGACTAAACTTTCTGTGAAATAATTTGGAAACAAACTTTCTTCAGGCAAGCAATTGATGCAAAATGTATGATTTTGGGGTTTAATGTTCATTTAAAACCCTGAAAAAGGGTAAAATTGTGTTAAATTATTCTGGAGTATGCACAGTATTGAACCATAGACTGTATATAAGAAGTCGACGTAGTCACCGTCACCCATTGATTTGTGGACTACGGTTTTGAAGCCTCGAGTTTGGCATTTTGGCCGTCACCATCTTGTTTTTTTGCAGCCAGAAGTGACACGAGACGGTGGAGCTAAATATAACCAAACGCTGAATAAGACATTTTAGGCAACCAAAAAGGTTATAATTATGAAGAAGGAGAGAACACACTGTGAAAGGGTTAAAGATCTAAGATGAAAACACGGACAACTCCCAGACCGGACAACGCCGTGGTAGCGACCTGTCAATCACAAGGTAGCCCCGCCCTAAAGCATCCCCTGCTTTATGGTCTGTTTGACTCTAAATGGGACCATCATTCACTAAATGAACATCATGCTGTATTGAAGAAGACTTGAAACTAGCGATTGAGATCATAAACTCATGTTTACAATGTTTACTGAGGGAATAAATCAAGAGAGAAGTAGGCTCATCTTCTCATAGACTTCTATACAATCAGACATCTTTTAGCAACCAGAGGAGTCGCCCCCTGCTGGCTGTTAGAGAGAATGACAATTTAAGGCACTTCAGCATTGGCTTCACTTCTCAGAAACTGTATTCAACACATACTGTATACTGCAGCACCATAGTTTCTCAACTAACACCCCACCCACTGCTTTAATGTATGTCATGTGAAGAGCTCTGACTGCCTGTGTACAGTAAGTGCATTAGAAGACAGTTATAGTAAGAGATTCCCCCTACTGTATCAGGGTGTGTTGCTGCTACAACTCTTTTGATGTCTTCCAGTCAGGTTTTCGACGAAACCACAGCACTGAGACTGCTCTTGTTAAGGTCTTCAATGACATCCGATTGAACACAGACAGTGGTAGAACTACGGTTTTAGTTTTACTGGATCTCAGTGCTGCATTCGACACGGTTGACCATAATATATTACTAGACCGACTGGAAAACTGGGTGGGTATTTCTGGCATAGCACTCAGCTGGTTTAAATCCTACCTAAAAGACAGGGACTTCTTTGTGTCTATAGGTAATTGCAAATCTGAGCTGAACAAAATCACATGCGGAGTTCCCCAAGGCTCCATCTTGGGGCCTCTTTTGTTTAACATCTACATGCTCCCACTGGGTCAGATTTTTGAGAACAACAAAATAAATTACCATAACTATGCAGACGACACACAAATTTACATAACTCTATCACCAGGAGACTACAGTCCAATACAAGCACTGAGTGAGTGCATTGAACAAGTCAATAATTGGATGTGCCAGAATTTTCTTCAGCTGAACAAAGACAAAACTGAGGTTGTAGTTTTTGGAGCCAAAAAAGAAAGATTAAAGGTTAGTGCTCACCTACAATCTGTGATGTTAAAAAGCTCAGACCAAGCCAGAAACCTTGGTGTAGTCATGGACTCAGACCTGAGCTTTAACAGCCATATTAAGACAATTACAAAGACAGCCTTCTATCACCTGAAGAATATAAGAAGAATTAGAGGACTGATGTCTCAGCAGGATTTGGAAAAACTAGTACATGCATTTATCTTCAGCCGACTTGACTACTGTAACGGCGTCTTTACCGGTCTTCCTAAAAAATCGATCAGACAGCTGCAGCTGATTCAGAACGTTGCTGCTAGAGTCCTCACTAAGACCAAGAAAGTGGATCACATCAGTCCAGTTCTGAAGTCTCTACACTGGCTGCCTGTCTCTCAGAGAATTGATTTCAAAATACTGCTGCTGGTTTACAAAGCACTAAATGGTTTAGGGCCAAAATACATTTCTGATCTTCTGCTGTGTTATGAACCATCCAGACCTCTCAGGTCATCTGGATCAGGTCTGCTTAGTGTCCCCAGAGTCAGAACTAAACATGCAGAAGCAGCATTCAGTTTTTATGCACCAAATATCTGGAACAAGCTCCCAGAAACCTGCAGGACCGCTCCAACTCTCACTTCTTTTAAAACAAAGCTTAAAACTTTCCTGTTTGCGGGTGCCTTTCATTCTGACACTGCACTATAACTTTTACTCTTTTGAGTTTTATGCAATTTTAGCTTCTATCCTAGCTTTTATTTTTAGCTTGTTTTTATTTTCTAATCTTTAATGTTTTAATGTTTTTATGTTTTTATAACTGTTTTAATTATTTCTTAATGTTCTTTTGCATTTTGTCGCAATGTTCTTGAATGTTTCTGTAAAGCACTTTGAATTGCCCTGTTGTTGAAATGTGCTATACAAATAAAGCTGCCTTGCCTTGCCTTGCCTTGCTTCAAGGTTGATAATTCAAGGAGCTATCAAATGACATTATAGCTCTGATACTGAAATTGCACCTGAAACACAACCTGCTCTGTCATCATAGACATACAGTGCATTGCTCTGACACCAGAAATAACATCAGAGAACGTTGATCTGACAGAAAAGTAGCTTCACACTGTGAACTCTGAACACAACCACGGTGTTGTGAAATACAACAATCAGCTGCCTGCACCATCCTTCTCATCACCTTCCCTCTCTTTCACACCAGGTATGACTAACAACAAAACTCTCAGATTTTAGAGCCCCATTATGTGAAATCAAAGAACTCACCTTCCTGCTGCTGTTTGTTTAACTCCGAGGTGTTAATAACACGCCATCCAAACTGCCTTTAAACATTCCTGTGAGCGAGTGTGACTGCTGCCAAAGTGGCTAAAGTGATTTGTTCAGTCTCACGGACGAAGGAGGCGGGAACACTTTTAGGTTGCAGTCACACCTCGCCTGAACTTGTGTCAACTAAACTGAATTAAGTGCTCCTGTTGACTTTGGTTGACACACTTTGCACCACGTATTCCTTAAAATAACCTTCAATCTATCATGAATTAATACCACGCCTGTTAAAGTTTCTTAATTCATTAATTAAGGGGAAGAACATCTTAAACACTTTCTCAATTTTTGACAGTTAACTCTCTAATATGACTTCATATTTTATAAAGGCGTCTGCCATCGCTGCATTAAATACCTGTGATGAATTAAATTTACAAAAATAAACTTTTAATTAAGTAGAATAAAGAGAAGATAATGAATCTAAAGACATTTAATAGAATCCGGAGAAACTTAATGAGCCTTTTCACATAATCAACCAATTAACAAACCCATGCACAAAACACATTAAAAACAATTTGGCCATCTTTGTGTTATTGTTGGCAAGCTGATGTTAGCTCAAAGCACAGTACACCCTCACAGAGTTCCTAGAAGACTCATGCGACCTATTCGTACGGGACCAGTATTACCAGGAGACCTCATGTGATTTAGATATTACCGCCCTACGTCTGTGTTTCGTGTGGTGCGTTCACGCGGGATAAGTCTGTATTTTACTAGAATTTACTGACGTTATCCTCCGGATATGATGTCAAGGCTCTGCACAACATTTGCTTATATTAAAACTATTATACTATATAATATTTATATTTAATTGATTTAATTATAAATATTCTTATATTGTTTAGGCCTGGTTATGTTTATATGATATTCACTAAGACCTCTTGCTCCAAATTGGTCTCCATGCTGTGTAGCGAGATGATGGAAAGAGGCGGAAAAAAAGGCGCAGAGAAAACAAAAAACTTTGCAATTGTGCCGATTCGCACGGGATTAATATTATCACTAGGGTTTAGGGATGCACCAATACTGATACCGGATCGGATATCGGGCCGATACTGACTCAAACAGCTGAAAAATGTCGATCAGTGTTTCCCAAAGCCCAAGATGACGTCCTCAAATGTTGTTTTTTTATCCAAAACTCAAAGATATTCCGTTTACTGTCATAGAGGAGTAAAGAAACCAGAAAATATTCACATTTAAGGAGCTGGCATTAGAAAACTTTGACTTTTTTGCTTAAAAAAAATTACTCAAACCGATATATCGATTTTCAAAATAGTTGGCGATTAATTTAATAGTTGACAACTAATCGATTAGTCCTTGCAGCTCTAATTATCACAAGACAAAATATGGTAGGTAATTTGCGATGGAATTTTTACTTGATAAATTACAGACATGTCAGATACTAATGGGATTAAGATTACAGATGAACTCTGCAATTATTACAAATCACTAGAGATCCCCAGGTAATGCTCGTCCCGTGCTAATAGAGCTTTAGTTCTGTTAGTGTGCAGTTTACTTAATGGAAACAATTAAGAATTTAACCCTCCTGTTGTCTTCTCGTCGACCATGCAACTTTTGTCTTCCCGGGTCAAAATGAACCCGGTCTGGTTTGACTTTTTATAAAGCATACAGTATAAACTATCACCCAATTCTGTGTTACACCTTTTTGGCCGACTTCATTCCTAATTGTTAAGTTTTACTCTTTTTTTGGGTGACATTAAGGTTAATAAACCTAATTTCCGTGAAATTCTACCTAAAAAAAAAAGCAGATATTGTGAATTATTTTGACTAAAGTTATTATCAGAGGAACATAATGTTGATGTATTATCACATACTGGTATATGTAAACTTTTAGCCAGAATATTGTTTTGATTAGGCAACCATCTATGTTATTTTGGGGCAATTAGATTAAAGAAATCCATATTTATGATATAATGAAGTTAGAAAACGGGTCAAATATGACCCGAGGACAACAGGAGGGTTAAGAAAGACAACAATTTGTTTTGGTTGGTAGTGTTAAGTCCATCTCTCTCGTCTTATCTTTACATCAGATTGGTACACACATGGTGCAGTTGTAGATATATCACGTTAAACATCAGTCCCCAAAACTTGCTAATCTGTTAAATGTGCTTCTTGAAATGCAAACAGGTCAGGAGACGGATATGTAGTTATTGTTTCAGCCATGACAAACGGATTAGACGGAGGAGACACACCTAGAAACAGGAAGTAGTTTGACATTGAAATAGTGAGGTGGAAAATAAATAAAAGATGTGGACATATTGACATTCAAATCTGACAACTGTCCAACCATCTCATAAGAAGTTTCCCACCAGTTTCTTGTTTTACACAACCTGTTTGACGAGTGTGTTTACAGCTACAGAATTAAATAGTTAAATTAAATTAGCCAGAGCAGCTGAAATCTGTCATGTGCCATGTAGCTGCTGTCGTAGTGATTCGATGTGTGCAGGGAGCTTTGTGGAGCATTCAGGCCCCTGGCATGACTGGATGATGTATTTCTGATGTTATTCACCTCATTAATTCAGGCGGATGTCCAGTGTTCCTGCCCCAACTACTGGCACCGCACATGTGGAAACTCCTTTCTCAAATATTTGTCATGTGGGTGCTGCAGAGAGCCCGATAACGACGCTCACTGCCGACTGAAATAGTCAAAATAAAATCACATATTTACTTGTTTGACTTACAGATTAGATATAGTAAATATTATAATATAAGGTCGATAGCTGATTGAGCTACTTTGACGCTGATATTCTGCAGGTATTAAAGCGGTCGATGCTGAAGTGTTTTGTGGTGCAGATCCTGCATGATTCATATTTGGGTGCAACTGCAGCTCTTGGATTTTGGGTGTGGCTCGTCCCTCAGTGCCGATGTGACGAAGGCTTAGAAACTACCGCGACTGCAAACAATACTGATGAGAAACTCATCTTTCCCAACACAACGTTGTGACAGTGAACCTCTCATATACTTGTCTTGGCATTGATTCAAATCACAAGATCTTACAAAAACAAAATCGTAGAAATGTAAATCAGTTTGTGGATTTACTCCCGACTGAAAAGCCGAACTGTATTGTGTTAGTCGCTTATCCTCAGCTCATCCGTTACGTAACCACCTCCTGCTCCAGTTTGTGTTTCCTGTTATAAAAACACCTGGAAGGCTCCCTAAAGCTCCCCTCTTCACTAAACTAATAGAAAGTTATACAGCTCATTATCTGTGCTCTCGGATTTGGATTCTGCTCATTTTTTTTGTGAGACACAAGCTCCTTTTCTCTGGAAGTCCGTCTGTTTGGATCCAAATTATAATAAGATTTGAGTGAAGGGAAGGAGAAATTAGATTTTCTGGATGGATTGTATGAACATGAGACTGCAAAAGCGCATGCTTTCAATCTGCTGCAAACTTACAGCGAGTTTCATCACAGCTCGGGAATTCGTATCTTAATCTGCTTGTATTGCCATGACATGCAATTACACCGAAAACATAGACACACGATATTACTGCAGGTCAGCAGTGTTCACCTGGGTTGAACTGTGTTTGCAAACACTCCCTGGTGTTTGTTTTGCCTCGCATGCCTGCAGCACAAAGTGACTCAGATTTAATCGGGGTCATTTCGTTGAGTTAGTTAGTTAGTTAGTTTAGTTGATTGAAGGGTCTGATAGGTATATCAGTGATTGAACCGATTACTACCACAGTTGTACCAAATACCACAGTCATGTAAATAGTCTGGATAATTTTTCATTTAATTCACTTTTTTTTTTGAGAATTGATGCCAAGCAACTCAAAGTTCCCCTAGTCTGCATCTACTCTGGGTTTAAGTGTCTTATAATGGTCTAAACGATATTTCTAGAAATTGATTAAAGTAAAATCAACACATTCTCACTCCCAACTCCTCAAATACCACCGCTTGGCAGTTCCCCTCGACTTCGGAGACCGACGCACGGGGTACCCCTCTTGCATTACTTTTGGAAAGACCGTGCATGGATGGTGTGTCAATATATGAGCGTTACATGCGTAGTGTCCTTTCAAAATAAACATTGTTTTCACAGGAAGTTAGGTTTAGCCAACACAATCACTTAGGTAGGGTTAAGAAACGGTCGTGGTTGACGTTAACTTCACTGACTAACAACTGATGATACCGACGAAAGTCTTGTTTGTTTCATTCTTTCTAACAGCCAGCAGGGGGCGACTCCTCTGAGGTCAGATTGTATAGAAGTCTATGAGAAAATGAGCCTACTTCTCACTTGATTTATTACCTCAGTAAACATTGTAAACATGAGTTTATGGTCTCAATCACTAGTTTCAAGTCTTCTTCAATACAGCATGATGTTCATTTAGTAAATTATGGTCCCATTTAGAGTCAAACAGACCATAAAGCAGGGGATGCTTTAGGGCGGGGCTACCTTGTGATTGACAGGTCGCTACCACGGCGTTGTCGTCATATTTTCGTCTTACAACTTTAACCCTTTCACAGTGTGTTTTCAGTTCATGAAAGTTAATTATGACCTTTTTGGTCGACTAAAAATGTCTTATTCAGTGTTCGGTTGTACTTAGCTCCACCCTCTTGTGTCACTTCTGGTTGCAAGAAAACAAGACGCCGACGACCAAAATACAGAACTCGACACTTCAAAACGGCAGTCCACAAACCAATGGGTGACGTCACGGTGACTTCACGGTGACGTCACGGTGACTACGTCCAATTCTTATATACAGTCTATGTATTCAACCCTCACCAGCCATTGGGCGTGGTTTCAGAGCCTTCAGCGGACTCGCCCCCAGCATTTCAGAGCAGAGAAAACTGCTTATTTTTTATGATTTTGAAACCTAATTTGATATACTTGCCGAATTTTTTAATCATTCAAATTTGGCTGGGTGGTTAATAACACATTTTTCAGAACATACATTTATTTTTGCTTCACCCAGACTTTAAATACGAGTTCCTTGAACCCCAACTGATTGTCAAAACTGTAAATAAAAACAAACATATAAAACCAATGTCCACCTGATGCACCAAGCAGGTTAAAACAAATCCTCAGATTGACTCTTTCCACTGAATCTGGTCGGCACAGAGTGACAGCAGCTTCACATATTAAACTATTCAAGTGGTGCGGTATTGATTCAACAGCAGGATTTGTCCCGACTGAGAGGCTGCTGGTTCGTAATGGATCAGGATGGTCTGATTTAGGCTCCACTGTCGAGCAGAGCGGCCTCTCTGTCTGGCTCACTTCCTAGCAGTAAATTAAGCTCTCTCCCTCTTTATCTCTCTCTCTCTCTCTGACCTTGAGAAGCCTCTCACAGCAACACAAATCTCTCCACATCTTCAGGCAGATTTAATTAAAAGTAGCAGCAGAGCTAAATGAGGAGATTTGTGGGAAATGGAAAGGGGCGACATAAATTAATGAGACAGCAGATATTCACCTCCCTTTAACAGCGAACATCAACCTGAGCCCTTTCCTCAACATCAGCCAACACAACATATAACACAATATACAAACAATAACAATTATCTTCTAGGTACTTGAACTAGGCAGTTAAATGAGACATATTATAATTTCCAGAAAGATTTTTTTGTGATTCTCCCCAGACTATATATCCTCTACATGTCATGTCGGTGATGCAGCGATTTTTTTTGGCTCATTTCACTGTTTGATTTATTCCTCCTCTGCAAGAACTCCAACCCTGTAGCGTTTTAAAACATAATTTTTTTATCCACAATGTCTATAAAATTGTTGCTCATGTATCGGAAACTATGAATAAATCATAAACAAATGTGTAAATTAGATCTACAGGAACTATTTCCAGCAAAAAATGTTTTAAAATCAGCGTCGTCTATGTGCTTTACGACTTGCGTCATAAATCTTGCGTAAAATTTTACAGATTTGCAGTTCAAACGTTTTTTTCGCGCAGCATATTTTCAAGATTACAAGCATCGTCACGAATACATAAAGCTTTAATGTAATCGGTTTCACACAAACTACATAACTATGTTCTAAGCCCACATACGTGATCAGATATGGTTTATTTACATGGCATGTAGACATGTTAAGACATGTAAGCGGATCATCAACATCCATTTGATGTAACTCTGCGTTTATAATTGTGAAAAATCCATAATGCGGTGCATCAAGAGAAGCAGTAAGATGTGCATTGCGTAGGTTTTAGAGCTTTCAGCATCCTAAACTTTCAGAATTTTTTTTAGGTTACAACAGTAAAAGTGCTGCAAGGTTACAGGTAGTAGCGCTTCCCTCTTTCACATAAAGACTGCAGCTTTAAAGCTTAGATCTGTGGGTTTTTTTGGGGGAATGTTTCCACATTTCAGTAGCCCTTTTTCATGTTTACCCCCAGGAAGTTATCACTATTCCTGCCTCGCTGAACTGCCACAGTAACCGAGTCTGTTTGCCTTTCAGCCTCTGCTTCAAACACACAGCGGGAGGGAAACAGAGCTGCCTGACAACGTCGATGATGACATCTTCAAACACTCCCTCTGCGCTCTGCAGACACACCCAGCGCTCACTGCAGGTCAGCATCACAACTCAGCATCAGCATCAGCACCAGCACCATCCGCCTCACGCTCACTCACTCACACGTCACAAAAACAAACGTAATCTATCCCACTGCACTACTGAACACTGCTGCTGACTCAGTGAATTACACAGGGGGGGAAACAGCACAGACAAAGTCATACAGAGAGGGAAAAGAGAGCAGAGAGAGAGAGCGATGCCCACCCGTCCGTGAGGAGTCGGCGTGCCAGTTGGGGAAGGCCAGGTGGAAACAGTCGCACATGATGGCGGTGGTGGTGGAAGCGGTGGCAGAGGAGATGAGGTCCTGGGCCGGGCAGGCGAGGGATGACAGAGGGAGGGAGGAAGGGAGGGTGGTGGTGGAGGTGGTGGTGGAGGGTTAGGCAGGTGCTGCTGCTGTTGCTGCTGCTCCCTCCTCCCCGACTCGTCCTGGATCAGCCTGTGAGTGCAGGTCGCTAGTCGCAGCGCAGCGAAGGGGATGAGTTGCAGAAATAACCAGAGAGAGAGAAGAGAGTGAGAGCGCCGGCTGCTGCCTTCTCCGAGCTCAGAGCTGTCCACCGAGTGAAGGAAACTCCCTCGCCTGCCCCGTAAACATGGACCTCCAGCGCAGCACGCTAAGTTAATTATGGGAGGAGCTGCCCCCTCCTCTCAACTCACACAGACACATCCCTCAGTTCTCCTTCCACTCCTCCTCCTCTTCCTTCCTCTTCTTCCTCTCTCCTCTCTGTTCAGTCTCATTGATCGGCCTAATCGGACAAGGACACTCACGATGTCAGCTTCTGGCTCCAGCAGTGACGGGATGGCGGTGAAACAGTTTATTGACATGGAGCCATAACTCAATTTGACGCTGTGTACACTTTAGTTTAAAACCCCTTCATGGTGGACGGGGACAGGGGAGGCAAGACGATGGAGATTTCAGCTGGGAAAGCGTGAGAGGAAACCGAAGGACATCATCAAACATGCTACATGAGGACAGTCATGTTGGCCTGTGAGGCTGATAAAGTTTGGTGTTACGGTCAGGACAAGCAGCAGTTAGTTACAAGACCTTGAGATTTCACAGTGATAAGTGGAAGAACAGCAGTTCATCCTGGCCTAGACTGTCTCCACAAGAATAAGCATGTAGCTCAGTAACATACTGTAGGCCCAAATCCAATCCGGTCCCTTCACCCTCCCCCTCCGTGATGGAGTGAACTCCGTCTGTAGTCCCACTCACAGCTCAACGAAGCATCCTTCTTTAAGGTGGAGGGTAGAAATACAGCGACGAACTTCCCTCCCTTCCTATATACACTGGAAACAATTGCTGTTAATTTACAGCAGGATTTCAACAGTACTAACCTGTTATTGCTAAAAAACAGTGCATTACTGTTAATACAAAAGAAAACCTGTTAAATTACGCCCATAGGCCGTTTTTTAACTGAACTAAAACATCACTTTACTGCTGATCAGCTGTCTAAAGTATCATCAGTAACAGTTTCATGCAGTATGTTTTTAATTCTGGGACCTGATCTGCTCATGTGAGGCTTGTACATTGTACATGATTGTAAAATCAGTGAATTAGCTTTATTGTTCTTCACTCACATGTTGTTCTGGTTTGCATTCTGTACTTGTAGCCAGCTAGAGACAACAACAAGTCTATTATAGCCTTTTTCCTAACAAGTGCCTTTACTTGTATTTAGTGTGACTATTCCTATATGTCTGTAACCTGCTAAGTCTATTCATCTAGGCAAAAAATAATGTTTATTAAAATGTATGTAAAAAATAAATAGTGCATTAAAACAAATCAGTAAGATAATGTAAAAGAAAGGTGAAAAAGCAGCTATATAATGTATCTTTAAACAGTAAATTAAATGTAAAATACTGTGAAATTAATTAAAAAAACAACAGTTCAAACAGTATTTTTCATTAACAATACAAAGCTGTAAATTTCAGCAACAGAATTATAATGTTAATTTTACAGTAACATAAAGGCAACCCTGCTGCCAGTTCTTTACTTTACTTTTATTTTACTGGGACATTCTTAACAGTGCATATATACAGTATATATATATATATATATATATATATATAAACTTAGAGAAATCATAAGAAAATATAAACAAGAAATATGCATAATAGCAATACTAATAATAATGCTGAAAAATAGGATCTATCATTAAGTGTGTAAAAACGCAAAACTAGTATAAATAAATATGAATGTTAAATAAATGCATTAATAATGTAAACCAGATTATTGCACCACTTAATTATTGTACTGTTAAATCAGTATTGCACAGTTGAAGATATAATAATTTATGGGGTTATAGCTGCTGATAGGGGTAAAAAAATAATAAATATATGTTATATACTGTATATGTATAAATATACAACACTTTACAATCAAATGAACCGAGATTAGACAAGGGTATATTTGATCCTAAATACAATCTATTTAAGTTGATAATGTCTGTATGGCAATAAATTAGAATAAATTAAATCTCTATCTTAGTTTAAGCAGCTTATGAGTAATTGTTTGTACCGGTAGCCAAACAGAGCCGACATTGGAGCGTGTTCCATGACGAACACAAAGCGGCGTTGCACGTCGTCGGTAAGAGTTAAGGCTGGTTAAGTCGCCGTCGATGCAGGCTCGCTGTTGGAGGGTTTTACAGCCCACTCCCCGCTAATTGGTTTGGGATGGCACTTAATATGGTGCAAAAAACGCGCAAACGGAGTGGAAGTAGGTAGAGAGAGGGCGTGTCGGGGCCGGATTGGAATTGGGCCACACAGTATGAGGCATCCGGTGCACTGTGACGTCATGTAAAACACAAATAGAAGCTGTAAATACATGTTCAAATAGCAAATAACTGCGTTAGTCGTTGAAAAAGCGTACATCATGAATTCTAGATGCTGATGTGGGAATATGGAAAGAATGAACCTGGGAGCGGTGAAACGGCTGAAGTTGTGAGTTTAAAAGAAATCGACATCAGTCTGTCTGACATTGTTATCTTGTGATTAGATATTGTAATTTATGTCTGCACAGACACCCGTTCAACTTCAGTTCATAACGTGCTGAAATGACAGATCGATAAATAATTAGTTGAGCATCGGAAAAATAATGGACAAAAAGTTCTACAACCATTTAATCGTCATTGATTGATGTCACATATTCTCTGGCTTCAGCTTCTGAAATGTGATGATTTGCTCGCCGCTTTTCTCTTTTGACTCTGAAAACGTATTAAAGGGGACCTATTGTGCTTTTTCCCTTTACTTTAGTGTATTATGGAGTTTTTTGTGCATGTAAAAGTTTTGCAAAGTTACAAAGTCCAGGCCAAAGGGAGTTAATCTCTCCCACAGAAACACTGCTCCTGAACCCCCTGAAATGTCTTGATCGAAGTCCTTTTCTCCTGTAACATGGTGATGTCACAAAGTAAGACATTTGCATAATGGCTAGTTTGGCACGCTGCAGGATCTCAGAGCACAAGCACAGCCGATATGAGAAAAATAAAGCGTTTTTACACATTAAAGCATGCAAACATGTTCTAGTAGAAACACAAAATATAAGTATGCCCTGAAAATAAGCATAAAAGGTCCTCTTTAACAGCATTTTAAACAATTTTTGGGCATTTTATAGACTAAAGGATTCATCAATTAATTGAATAAATAAGCAACAGATTAATCTAGTTATTAGTTAGTTAGTTAGTTAGAGTTCATCTCCTACATTCAACTGCGTTTTCTAAAATTTCTGCCTCTTCTATGATGGATTTTTTTATTTAGCTTTTAAACGGCGGGTCCATCCAGGTTCTTTTCCAATTTTTACAAATGGAAACACTCACTCAGCCGTTAGCAAAAAGCAGTGATGTGGTTATCACAGTAAGCTAATCAATATTATGAATAATGTGAACGCTAGCAGCAGCTGAGTCGGCGTTAGCTTTGCTAAGTTTGGAATTAACTGAAAGGGTTAGCTTGGATGTTTTGAAGTGGGGTTGTACGTATACTCCCGTGTTCTGCAAGGTAAAATTACTGTTTTTGTGAATGGAGTCTGGTGGCTTTGAAGGGAGCGATATAACGGCTTCAGTTCCTCGTCAGAAAGGCCTGTCTGACAGTTTACGTGTGCACTAAATTTAAAATATTTTCACCGCTTTACCTTGCTGTCAGAAAGCCCTTTCTGACGGAGAACTGAAGCTGTTATATCGCTGTCTTCAAAACACAGGAGTCGCTGGTCTACCGCTGCATCGATCGGTTAGTTTGTTTGTGTTATTGTGTGACTTTCTGATCTGAACTAACGTGGCGTCCACAGCAGTACGTTGCTTAGCTTCCTCCCATTTGCTTCTTCAAACTGGGAGCACACCGACCGCCATCTAAGTTACCGTGTAACGTTAATACACTGACTATAAGAATGTTTATATATACTATACATGTAGCAGCGTCATCATGCAGAAACCTACAACAGGTCGTTTTTTGAAGGGCTTGGGAAAATAGCATTTTGATGCTAAAACATACCTACTTTAACCCAAATTTTAATGTTTGGATTTGAATACATAAGGAATATCACTGGGAAGCTGCAAAATGATATAAAAACCTACAAAAAATACCAAAATAATGGACCTGCCCTTTCAGTAATTTAGCTAAACACTCACTGGTGTGAGGATTTTTGGCTTGAAAATGACCTTATATGTCAAGCATATTTCAAGAAATCCCCTTGGGCTATAGGAAATTGTGATGAGCAATTATTTTTTTTCATTTTACCAATAATTTAATTGGGTTTTACAGGAAGAAAGACATAACAAACAACAACATGAAGTGATAAATACAGGGTACATCTCCAGTAGTAGTTTTTATATTTAGTCCTTTAACAAAGGCCTTGCTTGTCCTGAAATCCTGAAACAACCGACTCATTAGGTCTTTCCCTGAAACAGCCTGAACATGTGATTTTAAGCCATTACATCAGTAACATCGTGAAGGCCAGATGCACGTGAAGAAGAAGAAGCTTTTTAAAACTGATCAATTAAGACGTGGCTGCTGACCAAAACAACAACAAGCCTCAGGAGGAGGTTACTAATGTCGGCCGTATATTTACTCAGGTGCTGGTTTTACAGGATGACATCCCTTTCAAAGCTTCTGCACACATCCCGTCTGTCAGCATCGAGGTTTTTAATATAAAATCTATTAGTGCGTTTTACCTGCCCGCTGGCCGATATCCCACAAATCTGAACAAATCGCACTCTGCCACAAAGTCTGTGGGCGCTCTTTTTGTTTGATCGTCAGTCGGTGCTAAGTGATGTTTGGACCTGAGAGTGAAGCTAGCGGTGCATTAGCCACGTTGGGACGAGCGCTCGGATCAATAACGCAGAAAATGCAAGGCAGCATTATGGCGTGACAGGTATCAGGTGGCTCGTATTATCCAGGCCTTACCTCTAATATGTGTTTCTTCCTCTACAACATGTATGTGGCTAAATAACAAAGAGAGAGAGAGCTGCAATATTTCCAAATCATGCATCCTAGTGCTCCTGTGGACGGGCGTGTCTGCCACAGTGAGGCAAAGATAATAATATCAGGTATCAGGCTGATATTTTAGGCTCGTTCTCAAACGCTGCTGCTCGCTTGGCATGCAGTCACGTTCCCAGTAATGCAGCAGTTCGATCTGATAAAACATAATGAGCAATTATTCAAATGTGAGGAAACAATTACAGTTATTTTATCCCGTTATATATCGAACCACACATCAGTTAAACTGATTCAGTGATCCGATTTCTGCTTATAACAACGCCACATTTGTGTTTTTTTTATAAATGTTCTTATTGTGAATCTGCATTCAAGTCAGGGCAAATCCAGACAGATGAGATAATCTCTTTTTCTTCTTCTTCTTGGCTATGAGCACACGAAATGACACAGCATTTAGTTTTGGCACAAGTTCAAAAAACATTTCCAAACCTAAATCAATTTCTGGCTGGAGGAAAAAAAGGGGGCAAAATATTCACAATAGCTGACCAGCTGCATTTTCCTTTAACTAGACTGATGTGCCACCATATTCAGGTTGTTTATTTTCTGATAATAAATGTATTAAATTACATTTTTGAATGCTAAAAGACAAAAAGACACGAGTCAGAACAATGTGGACATCAATACCAGAGTCCGAAAAAGCAGATTGTGCTGTTCTGTGGTTTGTTGTTGTTGTATCCTTCTCAGGTAACATTTCTCACTGACCTTCAGAAAAGTCCTATTTATTATGTATATGATTATATTATGTACCATTGAGAGTAGGGCGTTTTTAAGTCTTATGCTTATATTGAATCAACTTTCCTTTCATATCACATAAGCTAGATAAAAACTAACACACAATAGCAAAGTTATAAACAAATAAACAACACAAAAATGTGAAATACTGGCATGTTTTATTGTGAAAGAGCTGACATGTGCTGTCTTTGTCAAGGTTGAAAGGATTAATACTAAGGCTGTCAGTCGATTACAATATTTAATCGCGATTAATTGCATGATTGTCCATAGTTTATCATGATTTATCGCAAATTAATCACACATATGTCATCTGTTCAAAATGTACCTTAAAGGGAGATTTGTCAAGTATTTAATACTCTTGTCAACATGGGAGTGGGCAAATATGCTGCTTTATGCAAATGTATATATATATTTATTATTGTAAATCAATTAACAACACAAAACAATGATAAATATTGTCCAGAAACCCTCACAGGTACTGCATTTAGCATAAAACAATATGCTCAAATCATAACATGGCAAACTGCAGCCCAACAGGCAACAACAGCTGTCAGTGTGTCAGTGTGCTGACTTGACTATGACTTGCCCCAAACTGCATGTGATTATCATAAAGTGGGCATGTCTGTAAAGGGGAGACTCGTGGGTACCCATAGAACCCGTTTACATTCACACATCTGGAGGTCAGAGGTCAAGGGACCCCTTTGAAAATGGACATGACAGTTTTTCCTCGCCAAAATTTAGCACAAGTTTGGAGCGTTATTTAACCTCCTTCATGACAAGCTAGTGTGACATGATTGGTACCGATGGATTCATTAGGTTTTTCTAGTTTTTCTAGCTTTAAAACTGAGCCCGCTACAACATAAACATCTCATGTTGCGTTAATGCATTAAAGAAATTAGTGGCATTAAAACAAATTTGCAGGATTCTGCGTTTTCCGGATTCTACGCACTGCAGCTTTAACACGTTAACTTTGACATATGAATATACTATGAATATACTTTGAATATATTATCTACCATTAAGAATAAGGCAAAAGAAAGCAGTCATTTTAAGTGTTTTGCTTTGATTGAATAAATTTCTTTTTTCTTTAATTTTTTCTCAAAACTCCAAAACCTCATTCACAAACATTAAAAATTAGGCGTTGCAGATATAAAAATTAATCATGATTGTGGAATTGCATGGTCTATTATACCTTCAAATTTATGTTTTTAAAAAAGATCAGCCGCTGTGTCTCTCCACAGTTTTACCAGGATAATAACATATTGCTAAATGAAGAAGAAACATCTCATTTTAAAACACAAATGGATGATAAACTTGGCAGCACAAATCATGGAGCTACAATTGTTTCTTAAAAGCTGCATTAAAGGGATAGTTCGGGTGTTTTGATGTAGGGTTGTATGAGGTACGTCTCCATAGTCAGTGTATTACCTACAGTAGATGGAGTTTGGAGAAACAGACAGGAGTACCGGCACGGGAGCAAAGCGATGTACTGCTGTGGACGAGGGCAGCAGCAAAACGGATTTTAGACACCTAAAAAAATCAATATCAGTTTAAGTTTACGCTATATATATACGCTATTTTTTAGCTATACAATCTATGTTTCCGACGGGGAACTGAAGCCGTAGTATCCATCTATGTTCTCTCCAAAGCTACCAGACTCAGAAAAAAACTGTAATTTTACCTTGCCGAACACAGGAGGTACTAGTCTACTGCTGACTCCGTCGTTTAGTTTGTTTGTGTTATTGTTTGACTTTGGTTTTTTAAAGAAATAGTGCGGATTCACAAAAGTCACACAATAACACAAACAGACTAGCTGATCGAGGTAATGGTAGACCAGCAACCCCCGTGTTCTGCAAGATAAAATTACAGGTTTTGTCAATGGAGTCTGGTGGCTTTGAAGAGAGCATAGACAGATACAACGGCTTCAGTTCCCCGTCGAAAAGGGCCGTCTGACAGCGAGGTAACGCAGTGAAAATATTCTAAATATAGCGTACACTTAAACTGATATCGATTTTTTTCGGTAGGCCTCTTTTAGGTGTCTAAAATCCGTTTTGCTGCCGCCCCCGTCCACAGCAGTACAGTGCTTTGGTTATGTGCGGTATCTCCTGTCGGAAACTGGCGTAAATATTTACATTAAAAAGTGACATTCTCCATTAGATGTGCACCTACTGTACATCAAGCTGACTTCAGCATCAAAAACAGCTTGTTTTGAAGCAGTGCTGATGGATTTGTTGCCGTTAACCTGCTGTGAAAATGTCAAGGTGTGCGACCTTGTGAGAAATGCACTTCAGTTCCCAGAGAAACACAACCTGATGAGCGTTCAGTTCCACGAAACACACTGTGAAAAAGCAAAACCTGACGGTCCCAGAGACGAGCCAGCATCACATGACAATGAAGCCTTATGATACACATCCACACACACACATGAAACATGCATGCAGACGCATACCACAGACTTCATACTGTATGTTCTGAGGCACATATTTGCTCTGTATGTCCACGGATGAGACTGTAAGGGATCCATATGCTCTGCTGGAGTCACGCTGATTTTATAGCAGACATTCAAGCACTTGATGTTCAGTAGCAGAGGGCACAGACATACTAGCTCACCAAGGTTGACTTCAGGGCAATCTGCAAATTCAGAAGCTACTCATCACCAGTGTAGTAACTTTTGATCATAAAGCCCTTTTTATCATCTGAAAGTTTTCCGATCCTTTGATTTAGCCATGCTAGCGTTGTGGCTCTATAGGGAGGGTAATGTTATTCTGCTGGCCGGTCTTCCACTTTGATCCAGACTGAAATATCTCAAGAACTATTGGATGGATTGACGGGAAATTTTGTCCCATGAAGATGAAGCCTACTGACTTTGGTGATCCTGACTTTTTCTCGAGCACCACCACCAAGTCAAAGGTCTTATTTATCTAGTAAAAGATATTGACATCTATACCTGATGGAATGGCAAAAAAAAATTGGAGCAGACAATTATGTTTTCCCAATCTCTGAATCCATCGGCTATCGGTCTGACGATGATAACCTTCTCGGGGCAAGGGGTTATATTTCTGGGGTTCCGGTGTAACCAGCGGATATCTGTACAAATATTCCCTTTTCCATCGGCTGCTCATTGTTTACAGTCCGATTTGCAACTTGAGAAGCAAGACTGAAGTTTGAGTTGAGAGGCGACGTGTTCGACCGTATTGTTTCACAAGTGGACAGTTTACACGCTAATTTTAAACCAATAAAAAGCTAAAAACAAAAAGCTTCTGCTCTCCACATGTATTGTTTACCTGCATTCAACCAAAGCCTGCTCAAACATGATTGGTCAATACTACTCAAACTACAAATGGAAACCAGAACACTTCCGGTACCAAAGTCTTGTTCTGTTGCCTACAGCAGAATCTGTTTATCGAGATTAATGGTTCCCCAACATAACCTACTGACTTTGGTGATCCCCTGACTTTTCCTCTAGCGCCATCATCAGGTCAAACATTTGATTTTGTGCAATACTTTGGACAAACATCTCAGCTGTACTCTATGTTTTGTGCTAAATGTTAATATCAGGTGGCTACCTCCAGGTCTGTAAAGTGAAGCCAATGCTGAAGTGCCTTAAACTTGCATTCTTTCTAACAGCCAGCAGGGGGCGACTCCTCTGGTTGCTAAAAGAAGTCTGATTGTATAGAAGTCTATGAGAAAATGAGCCTACTTATCACTTGATTTATTACCTCAGTAAATATTGTAAACATGAGTTTATGGTCTCAATTTCTAGTTTCAAGTCTTCTTCAATACAGCATGATGTTCATTTAGTAAATTATGTTCCCATTTAGAGTCAGATAGACCATAAAGCAGGGGATGCTTTAGGGCGGGGCTACCTTGTGACGGTGACTACGTCCACTTCTTATATACAGTCTCTGGTTAATATGCTTCTAAGCTAAGATGGTGAACATGGTAAACAATACTCCTGCTAAACATCAGCGCTGATGTTAGCATTTAGCCTTACAGAACTACTAATGAGGCTGTAGACTTTGTCTAATATTTTAACTTTAACCGACACAAATAAGCAGCATAATGCAAAAAAATAGAAACAAAAAGGAAATCTGGTTTGTTTAGATTCTTTGCTGTTGACAACACTGTCTTAGAGCGCTGCAGCCGCTCTGAACAGACACATTTATTCCAAAATATTATGTAATTTTTCATCTGTAAAGCAATAACATAAGAGCAAAGTGTCTTTTTTTATTCACCGCTTTACATTCAGCGATTAATAAGTCTTTGATTTGGTCACCTTGGTGATACAGTTTTTATTTGGGAGACATTTTTCTTTTATGAGATAGTTGACGGTATGTTGGGATTTTAAAGTGTACTTTATTGTCACTTCTCCATTGTGCGCATATACAACCAATGTCCTCATTTGTTTATGGTAGTTATACGCTGGCATCATAATTAATCTGAGATATGTCGCTATGAGGTTTCTTCTTCTTTGTGTGAGTGAATTCCTGTCGGCTGTGTTGAAATGGCCGCGGTTGTGTAAGAGGGATACAGTAAATATCTCAGCTGGTGATTTCCATCAGCTTCATGCTTTCCACTCAGTGTTGGAAATGAATTACATCTTCATGCATATGGCGTGATTTGATTCTCCGCGGACATGAAAACCTATCAAAAGGTGTACAGAAGAGGCGTGTTCAAAACGCTGCAGTCACATTCTTTCACTTTATATCATTTGAAATGCATTTTTTTCACGGATGACTGGACTTATTACTCAATCTGTGTCACAGTTTATCATGTGGCCTCTTCATATCGTTGCATAACAGAAACCAAAGTGTTTTTGATTTATAGTAGAATATGATCAGAATGCAGACAATGTGAAATCAATCTTAATTAGTTTACTTCCATATTTGACATTTTTTTTTCCTTCATATTTGTTTCAGCTTCCAGCATTTGACGTGTTAAAGAGGTGGACTTGAGGCTGGAAGGTTGCTGGTACAAATCCCCGCTCAGACAGGTAAATAAAAAGCTATTACGTCAGTTTCTCGTCTCTTTCAGCAGCTGTTGTTTAAGTGTTGTTGAGCAAAGCAGCTTGAGCTGGTGTGATTGTGAAACAGGGTGTTTCTGAGAAACAAACCTCAAAGACTTGGATAAATAAAATACCTAGAGATGTTTTTATAGTTGAGGTTCGTGCTCCATCTTCACTGTTGTTGTGTGTAAAACATGATGTAGATTACGACAGCGTGTTTGGCTTTTAGAGGATAAGAGTTGATGCCTGTGTTTCATCAGACTGCTTCGTGTAAAGACCCACAGACTTCATCTGTTTCAAAACCTGATAATGAGTGATGGGTGGACTATTTAACTACGCCTAAACACGTTAACATTAACATAGATATTGTTTCCAACAACCGGAGCCATTTCAAAGTCTGTGATCCACGAGGAAATCCTCCATATTCACCACATTACTGGACTTGCTATCACGTTTTTCAGCACTAGCAGCGTGGCTCTAGGGATGCTAAGGTCGGTCAGTCATTCCACGTCTTTGGTCCAGAAAGAAAATATCTGCAGAGCTATTGGATGGCTTGCCAGACTTTTAGTCTAGCATCAGGACAAAATTTTAATTTGTCCACTTCTTGGGCTTAAGAGCAAATACCTTCAAAACATGCATGAATGCTAACATGCCAAAATAAGATGGTGAACATGGTAAACATTATTCCAGCTACAACATCGGCATGTTAGCATGGTCACGATGAGCATAGATATTAACTGCAAACATCCTCCACAGTGTCTCAACTTCTCCACACGAATCCCGACTGATCATTGAACACACCTGAGCCACCGCGGACACGGATTTGGTCACATCCCCTCTGCTTCTTCAGTTTCCTCAAGCTCCACCTCCACCTCCACCAGAGCCACCTCTACCTCCGACACCCGTCAGGTATGGACACTCTGCATCATTGAGGCAAATACTAATACCATACCAATTAGTCGGCCTAGTTATTTGTTTATATCAGATTTAAATTATTAATTCTGCAATTCTCAATATTTTATTTCATATGATCAATACATAAATACCAATATAATTGCTGTCATAAAGAGGCCAAGTGCTCGCCTGTCTCGCTTGTATTCTAGACCAAATGGTTCTGTTTGAAAACAACAATATAAAGGTCAATACTCCTGAGATTTCATGCATCCGTTACACAACCACCGCTACTGAAATGAGGTCTCTGCATGATTTTAAATAATTAATTAAGGCCTTGGGCTATTACACTTAAATATTAGGAGCCTTTTACCGAAAATGGACTTTGTTCACATCCTGGTAAACAAATGCTGCTCTGACATTCAAAGACTCTTTACCAGCCTGTCATGTTGCTTTTGTCAAGCTGCCAAAGTGTTTTGAATATATTGTTCTGGACATCACTATTTTTTAACCAGTGTCATGTTCAATTTCTCACATTTATAACAAAACAAAGTTAGACAGTTTTTTCAGACTTTTTTTTCCCAACATTTTTCAAACTTTTTTTTTTTCTTTTACCTTTTTCAGACATTGTTTAGACTTTTCTTTTCCAATGTTTTTCAAACTTTTTTTTTCAGACATTTTTCAAACATTTTTCAGACTTTTTTTTAGACTTTTTTTCAGACATTTTCTTTTTCCAGCATTTTTCAAACTTTTTTTCAGACATTTTTCAGACTTTTCTTTTTCAGACTTTTTTTTTTCCCAACATTTTTCAAACTTTTTTTTAGACATCTTTTCAGATATTTTTCAGACTTTTTTTGGGACATTTTTCATTTCATGTTTGTTTTATGTTGCACGCTGTGCTGCAAAACCAGTTAATATTTTATTGAGCAACACTTTTTAAATGATTTGTATCACTCTGACTTTTAACAACTAAATAAACATGCTCCCTATAAAAGTAAATAATAAAGTAAAACCCCGTTCTAATCTTTTGGTTCTCCCCAAACATATCCAAAGCTCTCATTGTCAGAGATGCAGCTTGGACGACAGACAAAAAAAACACCAATCATCTGACTGACTGGCAGAGTTTCAGGCATCAACAGAAGAACTGTCTCAGACTTCTAAGAAAATCTGATTTCTACTTGTCCTCACTTGTAAATACCTCTCTCTGGCAATGCGTCGCAGTTTTGGAAAATAATCAAATCCTTAAAAACAAAATTCCCCTTCTTAAATTTGAACTACATTTTATCCAGCTCTGGAAACTACAAACTGCTCCTGATTTTCTCTTTATCATCACACACACATTTCACAGTTTAGCCGCTGACCTCAAGGATGAAATTAATTTAATCCAAATATTATATAAAGCTGCGTGTCAAATAATAGGTTTTATAGTATATAACATTATTATGCCTGACTGAAAGCTGTAACTAATGTGTGTAATCAATGTAATTACAGTATACAGCTCTCTCATGTGATTACCACATGATGCTCCTCCTCCATACACGTTGGTGGAAAAGCACATCTGCCACATGCATGTGTCTCATCTGCATGCGGCCGGTGGCTAATGACTGTGACTAATAGCTTCTACTCTGCCTTTAATTACCTACATTTATAATTAATTTGAAGAAAATTAGATTGAGCCCTGCAGGCAGCGCAGCCATGTGGTACGCTGTCACTCTTGTTTGAGGACTCACTGTTATCATTTATTATCAACATCTTCAGTAATGTCATCATGTGGAATTCATATTGTTGTTTTTCATGACACACGTTGAAGAACATCTCCATGACAGACATTTTGATAATAGATATTAATGGTTTACGTAATTTATGAATGAATAATGCTCCATAAATTTGAGTATTTGCTGCTTTAATCTGGTTTATATCATTATAAACTTTTGGACTACAAGCCTACAAGGGGGCATAACGTCCCCCTAGGCTTTGGGAAATTGTGATGGGCATTTTTTTTTTTACTACTTTCAGACATTTTATAAACTAAATGATTAATCAAAAAAGCATTTCAGTTCTTGAAATGTGTTGGAAACATGTTGGAGACTGATGTTTTTCACCTAACAACCTCACTATTAATCAGGGTTTATAGTAGTTTATTTGGTTTATATTCACTTACCTCAAACGACATGTATTGTTTGTACATGGTAAAGTTTATCAGCCTATTTTATCTGTAGTTTGGGATTTATCCTCTAATTATTATTACTGTCAATGTGTATTTTATTTATTACTATTTATTTTTATTTTTATTTATTTTATTTATTTTATTTATTTTATTTATTTTATTTATTTTATTTATTTTATTTATTTTATTTATTTATTTTATTTATCTTATTTTATTTTATTTTTTTCTTTCCTTTTTTAAATTTAATTTAATTGTGCTATCTGTCCGTCATCCTTTTTGCATCTGCAATGGGTGAGCATTGGGAGGGGATTTTGGGGGGAAAAATACCAAAATATGGAGGGACAATCATTTACATTTGTGCTCTTTTTGTATGTTTCTGTACACCTGATGTTACTCCCAATGAATTATTATGGAAAAAAGAAAATACGGCAAGTATTAGCAGCAAAATGTACCTAAAGTATCAAAAGTAAAAGTACTTATATTATGCAGAATGACCCCTGTGTGTGTTACTGTAGGTCTGCATGCAGCATTTTATGTCGTAGCTGGTAAAAGTAAAGCTAATTTTAGCGACTCTATAAACTGTTGGCTTGTTCAATCTATGTAATGCATGTTATCTTTAAAACTCATCATATAGTTTGTGTGTAAAATCTGCAAAGTAACCGATTACTATAGCAGTCAAATAAATCTAGTGGAGTAAAAAGTTAAATAATTCACCCTGAAATGTAATAAAGTATAAAGTACATATAGTAAATGTACTTTCCACCACTGGTACTAATACATGTGGTCCAAATCAGATCAAGAAAAGTTCTTAAAAAATGTCAGTTGTACCAAAATAGTAATTTTTAAATCTTGTTCAACTAAATGTGATTACTTTCACAATTTGTCATATTTAATCTGTTCCAGTTTTAGGTTTTTAAAGCGCACCATGTCAGATCCAGTAACAGATTAAATCTTGGCTGTTTGGAAACGACCTGGTCGCTAACTTCCCCTTATTTCCCCTCTCAATTAGCGAGTCCACGTGGTCCGGGGTCACAGACGAATCACTACTACTGTGCTCTGTGTCCGTCGTACAGTTAGTCAAGAAAAACAACATACCAGCAGCTAATTTGTTTTCACTCGAAAAAGTGAATCTGGGGCCTATGAGTCGGAAGACGCCGGTTCAAATCCATTTCTTACGTGAACGCATGTGTTCAGGTCACATCTCAGACCTGCACGGTGTCTGGGGTGACATGGTAAATCACTTACACATAATCAGACCAAAAGGAATTTGTTCCTCAGGGTCACATAGCTTCTCACACACAGTCCCACATTTGTCTTCATCGGGAAAGAAGCCAAAGTTGAGACAGAGTCACAAGATTTCATTCGTTTTTTATTCCTTTATCACACATGTTTACATGTTGCTGTTCCTAGACACCGTTCAGCTTTACCTACGAAAAGTAATGCACTGTAATTTGTATTTAATCCATGTAATCGTGAACCAAGCAGTATAAAGAGCAACAGACGCTGTGTAGGGCGGAGGTCAGGGTGGATGTCAGTGAATAAAACATTGAACTTTCGAACAGGAGACTGCTGTTCGTATCCAGTAAGAAACCAGAAGTCAACATTGATTTATTCGCAACGTAACTTCCGTACTGAAGTGACGCCACTTCTGGAGTTATTTTAACCCAAAACCACGATATTCTCCTAAACCTAACTAAGTAGTTTTGATGCCTAAACCTAACCAAGTAGATCTAAGACAGAAGTTTATTTTGAAAAGACTGTATGCATGTAAAGAGCGGAATTTGACACGTGTTGCTGGACATTTGTAGGATTTTCCCAGGAGGCCGCTGTTCGTATCCCGTCAACGTTTACTTATTTGTCACATAATTTCCGTACTTTAGTTACGCCCATAGACTGTATATAAGACGTGGACGTAGTC
The DNA here is from genome assembly GCF_015220745.1 of Sebastes umbrosus. NCBI lineage: Eukaryota > Metazoa > Chordata > Actinopteri > Perciformes > Sebastidae > Sebastes > Sebastes umbrosus. The sequence goes on along the minus strand of NC_051284.1, from coordinate 28,933,006 downwards.
ACCGTGATGTCACCCATTTGTTTGTGGACTGCTGTTTTGAAGCCTTGAGTTTGGCATTTTGGCCGTCGCCGTCTTGTTTTTTTTGCAACCAGAAGTGACGCGAGAGGCTGGAGCTAAGTACAACCTAACACTGAATAAGACATTTTTAAGTGACCAAAAAGGTTATGATTATTATTAACTGAAAACACACTGTTAAAGGGTTAAAGTTGTAAGACGAAAACACGGACGACTCCCAGACCGGCCAACGCTGTGGTAGCGACCTGTCAATCACAAGGTAGCCCCGCCCTAAAGCATCCCCTGCTTTATGGTCTATTTGACTCTAAATGGAACCATAATTTACTAAATGAACATCATGCTGTATTGAAGAAGACTTGAAACTAGTGATTGAGACCATAAACTCATGTTTACAATGTTTACTGAGGTAATAAATCAAGTGAGAAGTAGGCTCATTTTCTCATAGACTTCTATACAATCAGACTTCTTTTAGCAACCAGAGGAGTCGCCCCCTGCTGGCTGTTAGAGAGAATGCAGGTTTAAGGCACTTCAGCATTGGCTTCACTTCTCAGACCCGGAGTTTCCCACAGTTGGGTGTGGTCGGGGTCCGATGTGTAGTCGGTCGTGTCTCTCGGCCAAGTCACAACAAGAATTTGTGACTCTCGATCGCCTAATCTGACATAGTGACCGTCGTTACTGACAAAAATATCATTTAGTCTGAACCAGGCATAACTCAAGACTGCTGAAGCCTCATATGAGCTTGTTAGGGGGGTATCTTTTAAATTAACAGCCAGTGTGAACAGGAGGATGATTACAACAAGCAAAACCTGTTTCAATGTTCATATGATCATCTATTTTAATACAGTCCTGAAAAATTGTGAACCTATCCTTTAAGTGTTTCACTTCCTGTGAGCAGAAGTGACCATGCCCAACATCAGAACTGATTTGTGTTGTTAAAATCAATACAATCTCAAATACTTTACACCTCACACATCATTTACACAGATAAAACATGTTTTACTTTACAATAAAAACATGTGTTTCTTTTACATCAAAAACCCGCCACGTGCTGCTGGATCTACAGTATCTATCCGTCAGCCCCGTCGGTCCATCCCATTGTTTTGCAGCAGCAGCAGCAGAGGTTGTTTGTTCTGTGAGCGTGTGCTGAGTCAGCCGGAGTCCGGCTTCTCTCCGCCGCAGCAGACTGATGTCTGCCTGCAGAGAAACATTAAACCCAGACTCACTCTGCAGCACTCTGCCGGGCCGCAGCCAGACCTTTATACAGTTATACAGTGATTTACCACACCTTCACATAGACAGAGAGATAGATAGATAGATAGATGGATAGATAGATGGATAGATAGGTGGATAGATAGATGGATAGATAGGTGGATAGATAGATAAGGTAGGTAGGTAGGCTCTCTCTACATGTGTGTAATGGGAGCATTAGCGCTGGTTGTGTGCAGTAGCTCACGTGTTGCTCCTCCTCGTGTGTGACCACTCCCTGAATTCCAGTCCACTTACTAACAACATCTACTGTAACTCTCCTTCTGTCTTATCCTCTGGAGGGAAATCAGACTCTGTAGTGAACTGAAAGACGGATGAAGTGCAGTAAAATATTATACTGCGGTAAAAGATTCACGTCATTCCTGTTTTATCTGTTTGTTGGTTTTACTGTTTTATTGCAGTCCAACCACAGACAACGGCTGCAAATGAGCTAGATGTCCTGTACACTGGACATTATATCTGTTTTAATCGCGACTAATCTCATGATTGTGGTCAGAGGTCAAGGGACCCCTTTGAAAATGGCCATGCCCGTTTTTCCTCGCCAAAAATTTAGCGCCAGTTATTTACCCTCCTTCTCGACGAGCTAGTATGACATGGTTGGTCCTGATGGATTCATTAGATTTTCTAGTTTCACATGATGCCACTATCTTCACACTAGCGATAGCGATAATGTATTATCGCGTTAACTTTGACCGCCCCTAATCGGTTTTATTTCTTCTCCTATGCAGCAATGATTATCTGTATATTTTCTGTTTAAAAAACTAACAAATAAACAGATGCATAACAAAATAAACAAACCACAAAAAAAGACAGAATTTAGGCTCCATTAAAAGTAAATGTTAAAGTAGATTTCATCCCAGGCAGCCATGTGGGAAGCTTTTTATTGTTCTTGTTAAAGTAGAATTGGCAAAGGTAGGAGGTAACTGAGGACACTTATTACAGGTCTTATACTTGAGTCCAGGTTTGAGGAAATTTAATTTGATTATTCCCATTTTTGTGAGACTTATTCACCCCAATTTGTCTCTTTTTACTCCACTGAATCAGGCAGCACAAGCTACTGCTCCACTCTCAAGATTAAGATTTGTATTTATTTATTTAATGCATGGTTTATTGGATAGGGACGGATACAGTATACATAGACAAACTGAAAACAGCTGTCCGATGCAAGTATCATAGTGTTTATAGCAGATGCTAGTTTGCAACACCCGTCCCTAGAAGGGCTTTTATGAAACTAAGAGATTATGAAAGTTGTTTAATACATAGCTAGAGTTTAAACTGCCAAACATAAAAGGATGCACCACCTAAATACTGCTTTCATGTTAACACAATATACACAATACTCAAGTAAATTTGATTGCCTTTTGTGTAATGCAGTGTTTTTCCATTGTGAAGTAAAGGATTTGAATAGTAGCATCGCCCTGTGGTTCTGCAGATGTGTTTCTGCAGCAGAGATGTGAGGGTGAAACATGAGATTAAGCTTCTCACTCAATACTTTCCATAACTGGGAGGGTTTCCAGTTCACCCCACCGTAAGAGCTACTGTTTTTTTTACTTTACTCAGGAGCACAAACGCTGGCTTTGTGCAAGAATCAGATTTGTGATGAAGCTGCAGAAACGCCAGACCACAGCATCAACTAACACCACCGAACATACGGTTTGAATTTGCACCGTCATGATTACCTTCAGCACACATCTGCTCTTCAGTCAGATAACCACTAGAGAGCAGTCTAGGCTTCCTTTTGACTCCTGTGGAAAACCTGTAAAGCGAGATTTTGCCCTGAGCTCAGCTTCCCAGGGTGTTTACTGCCTGTCTGTAATGAGCTTTAATGCTGTTGGTTAGAGATGTTTACACATTTTGGTAACCAGTCACAGTAGAGAAGGATTTTGGTGAAGTTTTAGAGAAAAGTTTTCCTGGGAGGCTTAAATCAGGGCAAAAAACATCCCTGTATAAACCACATGCAGTCAGTCGTATTGACTAATACCTCATTGTATATGCATGGGTGGTGTGCAGAAGGCACGTTTTGTTGTGCAATATTTCCTACGTGATATTTTAATAATTGATTAGTCAGTTTGAGCAATTTTTTGAGAAAAAAATATATATAAATTCTCTGATTCCAGCTTCTTAAATGTGAATATTTTCTGGTTTCTTTACTCCTCTACTACAGTAAACTGAATATCTTTGAGTTGTGGACAAAACACGACATTTGAGGACGTCATCTTGGGCTTTGGGAAACACTGTTCTACATTTTTCACCATTTTATAGACCAAACAACTAATCGATTAATCAAGAGAATAATCGACAATGAAAATAATCATTAGTAGCAGCCCTAGTTGGCAGAAATGACATAACAAGGCGTAAAGAATAAAGACTCACACGAGGCAGTTCGGGTATTTTTTTTACTGTATTATTGAATAAAATCTATAAAATATTCCACAAAAAATACAATACATTATTAATGATCATGTCATAACCTAGCATCCTTCAGTTACATTTATTTCATAATCATCATCGACATCATACAGCTTGTGCTTTACAGACCCTACTGACACTCTCATACAGTTATAAATAACACTTCCTGTATTCAGACTGTCAGATAGATTATACAAATAAAACAACAAAAACAGAGAAGTGTTTTTGTTTCAGAGGCTGAAATCCAACACTGTGTTTCTGTGCAGAGACATCAGGAGCAGAAAACAAGTTGTTGTTGGAGCAGCAGCAGTGTGCTCCTCGTACATCTCATGTGATTGGTCGGTGGTCTGAGTCTGGGCAAAACAAGCTTTAAAACCCCTCCTACTGAGCAAGTGACGCAAGCTGCTTCCTCCCACCCCTCCTCCTCCTCTTCTTCCTCTTCCTCCTCCTCTTATTTTTCCCTCCTGGCCCTCGCTGCCACCTCCTCCCTCAGCTAGTTTACTGTCATCCTGTCAGGATACATTAAGCTCATATGCCACTCGTGTTCAGAAAGAAAAAAAAAAAGGCCAGGAAGAGAGAAGAAGCGATGGCGGCTCTGGCTTTTAGTGTTTTACGTCAACACCGTTGAGCGCCACAGTTCTTCGGTTTTTTATCAATGAAGCTTGAGCTCAGACATCCACATAAACCTCAACACCAATATAAAATCAGGTTCAGTAGTAAGGCACATTGTCGACACGAGATGAGAGGACGGATTGCTTTGGTCTGACGGGAAAGCGTTGGACTCCATTGGATTGTATGTTCAGAGCTAAAATGGTTTTCTATCAGAGACAGACAGGAGTGTCCAGGTACACCAACAACAGACAGACATCAGGAGGTAGAACAGGAGTAAACCACAGATAGTGAAGGTCGAACATCTGCTTCGTCGCAGCACTGCATCTTCTTCTACTTGGACAGGTAGAAACACATATAAAACTGTCTTTTAAAAAAAACATTGCAATAAAAATCCATACCATCACGGCCATTAAAAAATACATAGCTGTCATTTACAATTCTGAGACATGGCGAAGTCGTCCTGATTGTTGGACTTGAGGCGATCGGCTCCTCAGTGAGAACCGGTACATTTAAAAATACATGATTTTATACGGCGTTCATGACATGTTGGATTTACCGTAAATACACAACACAGTCTCACGGCAGTTCGTGAAATAGTCACAAAATTTAATCTATGTGATTTGTGTACATAGTGTACGAATTTTCCCTTTTTCTTCGTGACGCTCAGAACGACTTTCAACAACATATCTTTTGTGCTTTTTCCTAAAAATGTTCAGCAACACATGATACACGTGTCGACTTTCTACTTCGTTGGGTTTAAATAACACTGTAAATGCCGTAACTTAAGTACGGAAGTTACGTGACAAAAACTATTTCGTTAGCTTTCGGAAAATATCTCAGTTTGGGTTTAAATAACTCCGGAAGTGGCGTAACTTAAGTACGGAAGTTACGTGACAGATAAATCTACTTTGACTTCTGGTTAGGTTTAGGAAAATGACCCGACAATGACCCGACATTTCCTGCTGACTATCACGAAAAAAAGGTGAAATTTGTGTCTATGTACACAAATCAATACAATAAAATTTCATGACTATTTCATAAACTGCTATGCGACTGGGCTGAAATACAAGCTGCCGAGAAGGATGAACGGTTCAACCTTCTGGTGAAAGGACGATTATAGTTCTCATACAGGCTCTAGTAGATAGTTTGTCCCATTTGATGTCACAAATGGTGCCAAACAAGCAGAAGACAGTCCGAGGTCATAAAGAATCTGAATCATAAGTTACACTCACACACCCAAACAATAGTCTCTACATGCACATCATATCTGCTGCAGTTTGTGGTTGACGTTTCATTCATAAATAAGAATAATATTAGATAAACGCATTCCAACAATTTTTCTCTATCGGAGCAACAAGATGTCATCCATTTTTCCCGCTTCTTCTTGTGATACGACGTGAACGTGGCGTTCACCTCCAGGGATTGGAAACTTCTTTGGCTGGTAAATCCCCAAATTCAGTGGTTCACGTTTTCACAAGCCAAAAAATAAATATATAGACTCTCTCCACCCTCTGACTGCCGCATGAACACAGCCGAGAAAAACCATTCAGGCCCAATACTGAAAGGAAACCCGGGCCTTTGCTGTCCTGGCTGGCTGGAGCACACACCCTCTTAAGTAATTGAAGGGATTTCAATTAATAATCAACCAAAGTCTGAGTGACGCACAAACCATGGCGGCTCAGGTTCCCTCTTCCTGAGCCGTGGATTCTCTGAGAGAGGTGCTGCTGCTTTTACTAAAACTTAATAAAAAAGGAGGGAAAAGTGGCATAAACACTGGAGACTTAAGGGTCCATCTGCATTCACGGAATCAAGGAAAGTCCACCTTAAACGCTTTTACGCGGTTACCTTACAAGTGTTGCAATATACTTTTGGTGTACCGACTTTGTTCAGACACGCCTCGTCTACTTTTAGTACAGATTATTGACCCACTACTCATATGGAGTTACTTTTTTGTCTTTATTATGCAATCAAACAGAAGGTTTGAGAGCAAAACTATCGACATGTGATAAAAAAAATGTCTTATTGCAAGTGAAATAAACTTGTGATTAAAGATGTATTAAAGCAAATCCAAAAGTTTGGTAAGAAAGTTTTGTTTGCAAATCCAAAAGTTTTCTTAGAAAAATCCAAAAGTTTTCTTTGCAGACCTAAAAGTTTTGCTTGCGAATCTTTCTTAGTAATGGCAAGAATGTCGTGCTTGAACTGGCGCATGAAGATTGCTTTTGTTTAACAATCTGTGATATTGTAATGGGTTAAAAAATGCCTACGATTTTGTCAGCATGTAGCTGCCAGCTTAGCTCAATTAGCTTGTCACTCGCTCGTCATAAGTTTGTGATGTGCCCAGGCTGCTTATTAGCCTATATGACGACAACACTTTTGGAAGTAACTCCGTATACTCAAAACACAACCTGTCTTGAAGCTGCAGATCGGATCCGTTTCCTGTTACAGTGGCTGCAGAAAATGGTCTCTCTGTGGGTTCAAAAACGCATTTCTTGAAGGTCAATAATAAAGTTTTCCTCCTTTTAATTCCACTGAGACTTCTAGAAATATCTGTACGTGCCTTAACATCACTTAAAGTGTGTTTGGCCAGTTATCCACCTGAGTTATAACAACTAAAAACACTATAAAAGCGTTTAAGAGTGGACGTTTCCTCAATGGTTACTAATCTCATTCTTCATCTATTGTAATAAATATTTTGTGTTTCATTTGAGGCACAAGTTCATGCACATTAAATGCAAAAAATAGTTATGTGGACGAGAAAACTAGCTGACACTTAAAATATCAGATGGAGCCTTAAAAATCTGAGTTTGTCCCGTCAACGTCCTTGTTCCCCGCCTCCTCAGACGTGATCAGACTCCTCGATTGTGTGCAGTAAACGTTCAGGAGTTCGTTCTGGCGATCAGGAGTTCGTCCCGGCGATCAGGAGTTCGTCCCGGCGATCAGGAGTTCGTCCTGGCGATCAGGAGTTCGTCCCGGCAATCAAGACTTTACCAGGATCTCCATGATGTGGTCCAGCTCGTTCAGGTCCATCAGACACGACTGGAGACTCCCAGCTGACGCGTGGCTGGCCGAACGCATTTTCACATCCTCCTCCGCCCAAAGCGACACACTGACGGGCCACAGGGAGCCCGCCGCCCAGGCAGAGGGCAGATCCGAAGTGTCGTACATCGATGTGTCAATGTCGTCAAAGATGTCGTCCAGGGCGAGGTCGCTGAGGTAGCCCATGGCGTTTACTGCATCACTAAAAGTATTGATCGTCGCAGCAGGTAGTGATTTCTGCTGGTCGGGCGAGCTGTTTGCCTCCTGAGAGGGGAATTCTGGGGACAGTGGCGGAGACAGGTTGTCCTCATCGCCCTCTGCACACCCGGGGCACGTGACCGGCATGTCCTCCCTCCTGAAGTCATCCCTGAGATGGCAGGAGTCGGGGTGAGCGCCGTCGAGGAGTACCTCCGGTGTGCAGGCTCCAACGCCGTCGCTCTGCATGTCCTCCTGGATCTGCCTGAGCGTGTTGATGAGCAGCACGGAGCGACGCAGGCTGAGCTCCATCCCGGCCTGGTAGCCCCGCAGCTTCTCCATGCAGAGGCCGAGCACCAGCTGGCGCTGCTGCAGGTGGCTCATGTCGGGTTTGGACGGAGCCACGAGGAACCCGCCCTCGCCGTCCTCCCCATTCTTCTCCTTCTCTGCTGCAGCAGCAGCATCAGGGAGGGTCTCGGCCTCCAGCTCCTCCAGGCAGCTCCACTTCCGTTTCACACCGCGACCCAACATCGACCTACATCAACACATATAAAGATTACCAGTTACACTTGATGTTCAACGCATTTGTAGAGAAACTGAGATATTTTCCTACAACAAATATTAATTGACTAATAGTTTCATCTCAGAGAGACATAATCACCTGTAATATTTAAAGTCATTTATAGAGACTTTATGTCTGCTTAACTGACAACAAATATGAAACAAACTTTGATGATAGAAGCTTAAAGATGATTATTATTTTGTTGAAGACACATTAAGGATCCCATCAGGCTGCATTACCATGTAACAAACATCCAGTTTATGTAACAGCACCATCCAGCCTATGGCAAACATTGGCTAGTAGTTTTCCTCCATTCACTGACTTTACTCCTAAATAAACACCAGAAAACAAGACTCACAAACAAATGCAAACTTTAAAGGGTGGGACGAGTTTTCCTCCATTTCAGATGTTAATAAAGTGAGTAATTCTACCAGTTATGAGTCACTGAGAGAGACACCCTGCAGGCTGAGAGACTTTACTCATCCACACAGACAGACACGACTTCACTTAGTTAGACATCATCGTGTCTCAAATGTTTTACCAAAAACACATTGATGAGAGTTTAACCCCCATTTTAAGAGATTAAAAGCTGCTTAGTGTTATTTAACAGAGAGATGAACAATCAAACAAAGTAAAATATATGATTAAATAACATATTCCTACATTTTTCTTCTCTTTTTATTAGTAAAATAAGAGATTAAAAGCTGCTTAGTGTTATTTAACATTAAACAAAGTGAAATATATGATTAAATAACATATTTTATACATTTTCTTCTCTTTATTGTAGTAAAATAAGAGAATAATGTGACTCCATGCTACTTATTTGCCCCCATGAACACCCCCAACCATTCACACACTTCAATGAGGGAAAACCTCATTTTAAGTTTAAGGAGGAAACTTGAGGTTATTTTTAAGTTAATAATAAATAAAAAGGTTTAAATAACTACCTTATGTGTCCTTGTAAAGAGTCATGAGGTTCGTGAATCCGTCGTGTCGTCGGTTCCTCCACTATAGAGCTCAGGAAGATGAGGAATGCTCGGTCCGTCCACAGCGGCTCCACCAGCTCCAGCAGCAGCAGCGGGAGGAGGAGGAGTCGCTACCCGGAGAGAGGAGCTCAGAGCCGGCTGTGATTGGTCCGTTCCCCCGCTGATCAGAGCTCCTCCTCCGCCTCTCACGGGGCAGCGAATGTGAGGCCGGTTGTTCCTGCTGCTGCGTTCAGGGACGCCTCATAAAAATCAGACACAATACCGGAGCACACGTGAGCGGCGAAAGCGGTCAATATGATGGAGGAAAATGTGGATTTTAATTATGAAATAGGTCTATTTTGAGCAATAAGTGAAAAAGAATGAATACAAATCCTGATCGTATTGTTAAATACACATAAATATAGACACTAAAACTGAAACAGACCATATCGTGCTCATTTTCCGGTTCATACTACTACTTTTTTTATTATATATAGTTATATATTCAATTTTGTATCGGTTTTATTAGTCTTGAGCTAAAAAAAAGATCTAAATAAACAAATAAACTAAAAATCGAATAATTTGACCATTTTTGCCTTAAAGAAATGATTTAAAGGTCCCATATCGCGCTCATTTTCAGGTTCATACTTGTATTTTGTGTTTCTACTAGAACATGTTTACATGTTGTAATGTTAAAAAAAACAACTTTATTTTCCTCCTAGTGTCTGCCTGAATATAACTGTATTTTCCCCTCTGTCTGAAACACTCCATTTTAGTGCATTTCAACGGAATTTCAACGGAATTGCGTTGCTAGGCAACAGCTTGGGACCATGTTTACTTCCTGTCAGCTGATGACATTCACATGTCCAATTAGGGATGAAGTATGAATAAAAATCCTGATTGTAGCATTAAATACACATTGTAATATGTACATATCATCCGTCACTTTATGTTCATATTGTAATATGATCGTATCTCTCACTGTAAATATAAATCCTACTCACTGTACATAGAGTATATAGACATCTCCACATGTACATACTGTTCATAATCACCCAGTCCATGTATATCTATGCAGTATTTATTTACACTATTTGGATTTTAATTATGAAATAGGTCTATTTTGTCCATTTAGTGATCAAGTATGAATACAAAACCTGATTGTAGTGTTAAATACACACAAATATAGCCACTAAAACTGAAACTTCATTTATAGGTGAAGCCTGCACCACTGACCACTATGGTTGACATGGTGGAAGAAGTATTCACATTTAAAGCCCCTCTCCAGCCAGTTTTACTTCCTGTTTTTTGGTTAACGTTCTATGTTATGACGGAGTATCAGGGCCACATTGAAAGAAAAGAAAATCGGAGATTTCAAGAATAAAGTCATAATAATAGGAGATAAGTATTTAGTGTCTTTAATGCACATTTGTAATATGTACATATCATCTGTCACTTTATGTGCATATTGTAATATGCACATATGTGTCACTGTAAATATAAATACTACTCACTGTACATACAGTATATAGACATCTCCACATGTACATACTGTTCATAATCATTTTATTTTTATTTATTATTTGTATTTATTATTATATTATTTACTTATTTTATTGTTGGCCAATGTTGTTCCTAGTTGTTGTTTCAATTCTGGGTAAGTATGTTGAGAGAGCTGCATAAAACCCGAGTCAAATTCCCTTTATGTATATACTTTGCAAAATAAACCTGCTTATAATAGGTTAATAGCACTTTGAGGACCAGTGTCATGGCTAATGATATCAAAACATTTTGAAAGACGTGACATTAAGGGGGCAGAGTGTGTTTGTCACATGTTCCTTTTTAATAATACAAGAACACTGGGTTTCTAAATTTTTCTGGCTTATAAAACAGTTTTTATCCCAAATATCTCATGACACAGGGATTTAAAACGTTTAATATAACAGGAAGCACAAATAGAATATATCGAAATAATGTATTTCAAAAGTATTTATCGAAATATTAACAAACAAATATCAATATATCAGTGTTATAAAATCTAGAAGGCGTAGAAAGTTGCAGTGTGTACCTGAACGCAGCCTTTTAAAGAGACAGATGACTCAGAGAGGAGGGGGAGGGAGGACGTGACAGGAAGGATGGGGGAGGGAGAACACCTAATAAGGAAACTCTTCATTCACGTTTTTCAGCCTCTTCCTCCTGAAGTGCTCACAGCTACACTTCCACTTCTTCTTTCCTCTTCTTCTTCTTCTTCTTCTTCTAATGAACAGAAAGTAAATATTCAACATCACGAAAATTATTGCTGACCTACAATTTGTGGTGTTTTGGAATAAAACTGCATGTCCATTCAAAATTCACCTTAAAACCCAAAATGCTGATTTGAGCTCTTTTAAATGTCACATCAGCGCTCAAAAAACAGACAAACTACAAGATCTAGTAAGTAAATCATGACCGTTATGCATGTAGAGTTTAGTTAATGAGGCGTTTGTTGTAAAATAATAGATTTTTTTTTTGTTTTTATGTTAATTAAAGGGACTGTTTGTAACTTTCAGAAATGCTTGTTAACAGCGACACCGGTGGCCGTTAAGTCAATGAAAGTCAGCGTCGGGCTCGCGCTTGCTCGCTCTAAATATACCTGAGCGAGCATAGCTCAACACAGTGAGGCGACACACGTCAGCTAAAACCACAATATCACTCTATATTTCAGCTGCTTGGCAGTAATGTTAGCTGACCAGACGGAGGTCTCTCCATGAATCAATGCTGATCCTAGTGTTGGCTTTTCCTGCTTCAGCCTCCCGACCAGGAACAGGGGAGACACCGGCACCCGGTCGGAGACGGTAACGTTTCTCTCTGCAGAGCCCCGTCACTTCACAAGACACGGGAAACCTCTGTTGGTCTGGAGGAGCTGCAGCAGTTATTTCTGCACAAACGTCCACTCTACATTCACTAGATATTCTCAGAGCTAAACTGACTCTTCTGCAGTGTTTAGTGTGCGCGCATACACGTAAGAGTGGAACACGAGAACGCGCGCGGTGTGTGAGTGAAGGCAAGCAGGCAGAGGAGCAGAGTACAGCAGAGACTCCAGCCGTGGAGACCAAAGCTACGGTCTCCCCTCTGTCTTCTGGCCGAGGTCGGAGGGCTGGAGCAGGAAGAGTTGACACTGTTTTGCAAGACGGGCTTTACTGGATATAACTTTGATGTTTTGGTGCTTCCATGTAGTTTGTGTTGGAGTCTTGTCTGAACAGCGTAGCCACACACCAGTGCTCATTTGCGAGCGCGCATGGGACACCGACCCGGTAGATTTATACGTGTAAAAAGTTACAAACAGTCCCTTTAAGTCCAAACAAAATGTTTTTTTTTTTGTGAAAAATGGTTTTCTTGACCTCAGATCTCAAGCTTATGAGCAGCAGCTGAAGGCTGACGTTAGCACTTATTAACTTAATATGAACCCACTCACGTTTTTAAAGGCGTCGCAGTGCTCTGACAGCAGACAACACATGTATTAGAAGTGCATCTCTTGAAACACTGCATGTATATTCTGCATCACATATAGTCATATAGTCACAAATAGTCTCTTTCTTTAATGACTCGTTCTTTCCTCGGGGCTGCCTTTTTGCTGAGTCACCGAGAGGCCATTAATCTTTAACTATGGGCAAACGAAGACTAGGCGGCAGGCCAACGTGCAGAGCAAGCTTGGATTTTATGAACAAGTTACCCTTTGACAGTTCCAGACATCACTTTATGCATGTTTAAGAACATGAAAAGTCTCTCTTCAGCAGACTGAAAATCATTATTACTAGAATAATTCCACTATGAACAGGTTATGGGTATGCAGGCATGTCCTGAGCTGCAAACAGAAGGAAGTCCTGTTCTGTTGAATCCAACTCTGCTTATCTAAAGCAGAATCTCACAGTCCAACGTCATCATGTGAGAGCACGTAGATGTGACTCGGCTGCAGACAGCCGCGTCACATCTAATTCACTTTCATTTTGACTTTATTACAAAGAGAAATCTACACACAAAAAACACACTCAACAGTTACGGTTGCAGTGCACATGAGTGGTGTGGCCAGAAGTGGAGATGCTTTCAGAGGACAAATTCTAGCAGAACTCATTATTTCTAGGGCTGTCAAAGTTAACGCGATAATAACGTGTTAATGCAAATTCATTTTAATGCCACAAATTTCGCAATTTTAGGTTGTAACGGTCTCATTTTTAAAGCTAGAGTGAAGATACTGGTATCATATGAAACTAGAAAACCTGATGAATCCATTGGTACCAACCATGTCATACTAGCTTATCATGAAGGAGGCTAAATAACGCTTCAAACTTACGCTAAATGTTGGCGAGGAAAAACTGTCATGTCCATTTTCAAAGGGGTCCCTTGACCTCTGACCTCCAGATATGTGAATGTAAATGGGTTCTATGGGTACCCACGAGTCTCCCCTTTACAGACATGCCCACTTTATGATAATCACATGCAGTTTGGGGGCAAGTCATAGTCAAGTCAGCACACTGACACACTGACAGCTGTTGTTGTCTGTTGGGCTGCAGTTTGCCATGTTATGATTTGAGCATATTGTTTTATATTAAATGCAGTACCTGTGAGGGTTTCTGTCATTGTTTTGTGTTGTTAATTGATTTCCAATAATAAGTATATACATACATTTGCATAAAGCAGCACATTTATCCACTCCCAAGTTGATAAGAGTATTAAATACTTGACAAATCTCCCTTTAAGGGACATTTTGAACAGATTAAAAATGTGTAATTAATCGCAATTAACTGTGATTAACTATGGACAATCATGCGATTAATCGTGACAAAATATTTTAATTGATTGTCAGCCCTACCTTAGATACTTTATAATGAGTGGTTAATTTGCGAGTAATTGCAAATAACTATTTTAATCGATTGTAGTAATGGCCATAATGTTTTTAATCTTTGCGCTACTTAAGTGTCCGATGTGAAGCCATTGCAGCATAGCGCCGTTTCCTGGGAGGTCAAGTCTGTTAAATTTCTGTGGTTCAAAGAGTTAACAGAAATTCATGCCGTCTCCTTTTTCTGGTAGTGATATATTATAGTTAAAAAAATATATAAATACATTTATTAGTTTTTTTAACCAGGCAATATCGTTTCAGTTTAGTTTTCTTAAAGATTATAGTTGTTATTTAGTTTCAGTTTACTAAAAATATTTTTCACTACTTATTTTAGTTTCAGTTTTAGTTTACTATAATAACCCTGGCACAAACACACACGCATGTAAGCTGTCTGTCTCCTCAGAGCCAAATCTACCTAGCAACTCAAACATACTCTCATTTTGATTGGTCAGAAAGTTTTCAACATATAAGAGCCGTGTCCATACTAAGATAGGTTAAAAGTTGAGTGTGCGACAGGCAGTTAGACACATTGAATAAATCTGCCACAGTTCACCTGGTCAGCCAAACTCATTTCTCTCATGTCATCATGTGCTCCATTGCACCGTACACACTGTTTTGGCATGGTGGCAGAGAGACAAGATCGCAAGATGGTCTGTCTACGGCTCTCTCTAGTTTTTTGTAAAGACGACTCTAAATACAGATGAGAACATGTTTGACCTGTCTAGTGTCTTGGTATCGTGCAGACACTTTGGTTTTGCATTGGCGTAAGTACTAAGGACTTTAGTACCATTTCCAGCCTTATAACTGCCAATTTACTCTAATTCAGATCCAGATAGTTGCCTCGGTCAGAGATCTCTTGCTCTGAATGATAAGTAACAACAGTGCTTCTACATCTGATCTCCACTAGAAACTACAATTCAAAAAGAGTATATTAAAGGAACAGTGTGTTGGACTTTGGGAAATGGAATATAATAATCACAATTATGTTTTCATTAGTGTTTAATCACCTGAAACGACTGTTGGTCAAATAAAACAAAATATTTGAAGACATCCTGTTGGCTTTTAGGACATTTTAAGGTGTATTTCTGATTTAATAGACTAATACAAAAAATCTATTTCTGATTAATATTCTGATATATTAATCAACTTATCATTTCAGACCTAGTTGATTTACACTTTTAATTTTTTTACTAAATTATTTAAGTGCTTTTGTAGTTTACGTTTTTGATAAATAGACAACATGTATCAATAAAAGAGAAGTAACTAATTGATATTTGATTAGATGTTAGAGACATTAATTGGCAAGAATAACTCAAACATCTGCTGGTTGCAGCTTTTTCATATCGTACATTTAATACATTTATGTTTTTTAACTGTGAATAACAAAAAAATTCTGCATTTTTAAGACATAATATTGGATTCCTGCAGTGGTGGAATGTAACTAAGTACAGTAAGTTGAAGTACAAATTTGAGGTACTTATACTTCACAAAAGTATTCAATTACATGCTTCTTATTATTACTCCACTACATTTCAGAGGGAAATATTTAACTTTTCACTCCACTACATTCACCCAACAACCTTCTTTTGAGGGATCTATTAGCAGCAATGGAATATAATATTCATAACTATGTTTTCGTTAGTGTTTAATCACCTGAAACTAAGAATTGTTGTCTTTTTGTTGGCTTAGAATGAGCCATTTATATCTACATAGGGAGCTGGTCCTCTTCACAGTGCACCATGTTTCTACAGTAGCCCAGAACGGACAAACCAAACACTGGCTCTAGAGAGAGACGTTCACATTTTTACGTTACCTGAAGGCCACCGTAGTTCTCCGACAAGCTTGTGAAACTGTGGTAACGTGAGCCGCAGAGCGCTACACCGTGGTACCGCCAGCGGCCGTCTGACTTCCGTTGCTCCTAAAGTAGTGTTATTATGGTATGGCGTTACCGCGGTCTTGAAAAGGATGGAGTGAGCGGAACCACACCACTAGATGTCACTAAATCCTACACACTATACCTTTAAAAAGGATACGGCTGGTGATATATATATTTTCAACAAATCTCATGAAAAGACCAAAACCAAACAACGACTTGATCCTACTAAAAAGTATCGTGTATCAGAGCCTGATATTTCTTCTTAGAGCTTCATTGTTGTCCAACAACTATTAAAAACACTCTAATGAGCCACACTGTTGCACTGGAGGACATGTTCCTTCAGTATTATAAACATGTTGTAAATCTGTGGCTGAAAATAGTCCCAAACAAATGCACCATTTACTCTTGTTTGAGTAACATTTGCTAAAAAAACTAGTGACCAACTGCTTCAGGAAAATCACTTTTTTTTAAAAAAGCCTCATTAAACTAACTTTGTGATACATTTTTAAAGATTTTTCTTCAGAGGAAATGAATGGGCTTGGGGCTGAGTGCCACAGAACAGATAAGGAAGTCATCAAGTATTGAACACAATGGTCTTTTTGTGGATACTTTTAACAATATTAATAATAATACTGTGTATCACCAGCCTTATCCTTCAAACTCAACCAAATCCAAAGGTCAAAACAAGCCCATGATAAAAACAGTAAAGAAAACAAGGAAATAATAAACCAAATAATACAAAAATAAGTGATCCAACCGACACCACACGATTAATAGTTGCACCTTTTATTATAAAAAATATTTACAAAGATGCTACAATGTTTTTTCCTTAATATAAAAAAATGCATACATTTTACAACGGTAATTAGTCTTTGAAGTTCTAGCTCCCATTCAGACCAGAGTGACATCCTTCAGGAGTGTTGTGGTAAGGTATTAAGCGTGTCGTAATACTGTATTTTTGTCAATACATTTTGTTTGCCTGAGTTAAAATCTCTTCATCACGATGATAAGGAACAATTTTGAAAAAATGCATTTGATTTTTCCACATCTTTTAGGAGAAAGGCAACTGTTTGCATAAAGGAATTAAAGGACATTTGAGTCGTATACAATCATTTTTGAAACACGTATGACAGAGCTGCATAGTGATTTGAATAGTAACCCGGTTATTATTATTATTACTAATAATAATAATAAAAAAAATGTGAGGAATAAATAGGTACTGCATTCAAAAACGGAGGGCAAAATTTGGATAAATATAATTTCATCGGGCCTCATGGTTGATTTCGTCAATATGGCATGTCTGTACCTAGATATAATAAATACAATAAATAAAACAACAATAAATTAGATTGGGTTAACACACAGACCTCTTCATTTGTTGTTCTAACAAATGAGAGAAAGAAATATGGCTTCTTGATGCAGTTATCACCCCGGGGTTTCTCCAAATGCTTCAGGAAAAAAAGCTGTTGTTATTATTGTTATTACATCTGTATGTAAAGCAGGGCAGGAAACTTACCTACATTTGTCCACTGGCTACTGTAAACTTACCAGAAACAGTCAAATCTTAACCAGCGTTAAGTTGGTGGCTGGCAGTAATTTCCCTGCCCTGCGTAAAGCTTTTGAGAAAATGAAAGAACAGCGCCTTTTAAAGTGTGACGATGCCAGTCCTGACACCGGTTACAGTCGACTTGTTATACCAAACCATGGGAAGACACTGTCTCGAGTCTGGCTACATTAAAATCTTAAAAACCGCTTGGGAGGGAAAAATAATAATAATATCAAATGATACTTGCAAAAATCCCCCCAGCTGTATAATGCAAAAAATATATTTCTATATACACATACGTACATATACATATATTCCATTCATAATTGCTCAAATCTTTAGGAAAATATGCATTGATTCATAGATTTGGATTTACAATTTGTTCTGGTTTTCTGATGCA
Source organism: Sebastes umbrosus (assembly GCF_015220745.1). Lineage (NCBI taxonomy): Eukaryota > Metazoa > Chordata > Actinopteri > Perciformes > Sebastidae > Sebastes > Sebastes umbrosus. The sequence continues at coordinate 28,915,248 of NC_051284.1, read as the reverse complement.
TGTAGTGTGATGAATTGTTCCTCAGTCCATGTTACAATAAATAGAAATGGACAAAAATGGCAGAGAGAAGGAGCTAGTATGACAGAATGTATGACAGACGTAAACATGGAAAGTACGTAAATAAGAATGCATCATGGTATAGGTAATTATCTTTGCCCTCTCACAGATATTGTCAAGTTTTGGATTTCATCAACAAAGTAGGAAACTAACTGCGTCGCCCCACAGGCCGGCGTGGCTCGTGAATCCCAAAATTCATTAATTTCACCGCCACTACTTTTACTGCCAATTACATTTTTTTGAATAAAACATGAAGGTCCCAACAGCAGCTGCCGACTTGCCTAAGTGGCCGTTAGAGCAGACTAACTACACTTCTAACAGCCTATCCCAAAATCTACCCGGCTTTGCTGTTAATTTCCCACCTTGTCCCAAAACCTCCCAACAATCTCCACGTGTAACAATACCACATACAGAACATGCACATGTGTACTGTGCATAGTCTGGAAAGAGTCTGAGGGATCAGTACAGGCCAGAGGAATGTTCTGAGTTTCAGGATCCCACTATGATCTCCATGATGTGGTCCAGTTCGTTCAGGTCTGACCTGCAGCTCGAGCTGGAGCTGAGGGCCGTGGGCCCGTGAGAGGAAAGGCTCTCCAGCAGATCGTAAGGCCCCATCTTCGGGGCGCTCTGCATGCCTGTCAGCACCGTATCGAGGTCATAGTAGGACGGGTCCACGTCTGAAAACAGTTCCTCGAGCGCAGGGTCAGGGGGCGGCGCCGGGTGCTTGATCTCAAATGTCCCAAAAACCTGCTCCCCTGTCCTGGATTCTGCGCTCAGGTGGTCCCGGTCTCCCTCCTCTCCCTCCGACACACACTCCTCGCTGTCCTCCTCTTCATCCTCCTCGCACTCACCGTCTTCCTCCTCCTCCTCCCAGCAGGGTCCCATGCCAAAGGGACCCGCTAGGTAGGAAGCAGAGGACAGCTGGGGGGAGACGGGCGACAAAGTGGACATGGTGACCTCTGTCTCCACGTCTCCCTCCATCACCACCTCCTCGGCGTGGTAGCCTTCCTCGAGGCCGACTACCGAAAAGGGCTTCGGGCTCTGCCCGGCCTGAGCCGCCGCGTCCGTCTGCCGGCACAGCACCTCGGTGGCTACCAGGCGGTCCGCGGGACACTGGGCTGCGGCCAGGGCCTGGGTCATTATCTGCCAGGTGCCGTCCTGGGTCATCTCCTCCTGGATCTGCCGCACCGTGTTGGCGATGAGCACCGAGCGGCACAGGTTCGGCTCCACCAGCATGTGGCAGAGCTGCAGTTTGATAAGCGACATGTCAAGCAACGACTGCCGCTGCAGGCTGTAGGACGACGTTAGCGCCCGAGCCGCCACGGATGGAGCCACCGGGACCGGCTCACTGCTGGTGACCGGCTCCTCCCCGGAGTCTGAGAACTTGCGTTTGGTGCCCTTCGGGAACATGTTGTCTCTCTGTGGTGACGGCGAGGAGAAAGAAACACAGTCAATATCCGACACTTAACTGAGCATTAACTAATTTATCACACTGACAAACACACAAAATGCCTACTGTTGTGAATTTCACTAGCTAAGATCATAGTGAAAAAATAAGTGCCATGTAATTAATAATGTAAATGTGTGATGTAATGAGGCTATGTGGTGTAGTATTTGTGTATGGACATGAGGGAGCTAGGGCTACAATCTGCTCAACAGCAGCTGTGACTTTATAAATAAACTCTACAGGTTTTAACTCTTTATGGACTACAGTAAACAGTAAATTGTTTGTTGTAGTTTTTTTCTTAAAGTTTGCTATACCTTTCCTGTTGAGAGGCACAGGCAATAGCAATGCAGCTTGGTCCCGGCTGCAGCGCTTCAAGTACTTTTGTACGAGCGACAAGCAGCTTTTGTTCAGCACCAGTTCTGCCCATTTTAGGCCAGTCTGAGGCAAGACTCCTGCTGGGCGGAACAACCACACTTTTAACAGACCACTGAGCCACCGAAAATAGCATGGTTACCAACTAAATGCAAACGCTGCATCAAAGTAAGCACAGACTACAGAGACCTTTGTCAGAAAACAAACACAGCACTCAAGATACATGATCAGTGCACTTATATTCTTTCCCACTGCCACCTGTGATCAAGAAAATATCCTAATCAATAAGGTGCTTTTAAGGGGTAAAAGTGACAAGACAAGTAAAAGCATTTACAATATCACAATACAATATACCACCATGAACCGCTAATATTTACAAGGGATATATATCAGGTTTCCGGGTCTACACACACACCACGCTTCAGAAACTAGTAGAACAAGATTTTCACTTTCTCTTCACTGAGGGAGGGGAAGAAAAGTAGAGTCAACTTCCTTATTACACACCGTTTGGCACACAGATGTCTTACAGGAACAAAACAACACTCCTGCCAACATTAAAGGCCCTCTGACTCCCCAAAATAAGCGGGATGCAAGTAAATAGGAGCTCTGAACAGCAGCCTGCGGCATTTAATTTTCCACACAGAAAAATAAGTGTGCAGCGTCCGGTTGTGTCTCCTCTGTATAAAAAAAACCTGTTGGCAGGGCGTTTGGTTGAATGATTCCACTTCAAATTTCTATTTGTGATACATTTCTTTAAAAATAATCACAATAAGTACAATGAAAATACACTGTAAAAGCATAGCATTAGGGTTTACAGAGTAGAAAGCAAACAGCAAAAGAGTTGTTAACAATTTTACAAAAACTGCCCACTTTCCTGTGGAAACCAAAATCAAACTAAATGCACGAAACACTGCTGTTATGTCACAATTCATCTCCAACAAAGCAGAACATTAAATTTTCATCTAAAGGCCCTATAATCTGTGCAAACACTGACGCACTCAGGAGTGTTGTGCACGATTTTACAGCCAAAAACTGATGACAAAAATATAACATTTAATCAAACAAATTTCTAAGTGGGGATTGATTGTAAACTCTCCTTTACTGCAGCCTTCAACAGGGGGAGTTACTGTGCTTCTTTACACATGAAAACCTGACATAAAATGAGAAAGAAAGATTAAATTACAGCTACACCTGATTGATCAGATGAATTATATAACCCATACCAAAACCAAAAAAAAGAAAGAAGTGGATCTAATTCTTTGAGTCCTCGCTTGCATAGGGAATAACATCTCCTGACAATGGACAGAATAGGAAAAAAAGTCATTTATGAAAAGTGCCCGAAGATCTAAAATACAAGAGGGGTGAGAAAACAATTATGGACATATGTTGTCGTCTTGTGTGGTGCATTTGTGGCTTGGCCCCTGTTAAACAAGAGACACTAGAGAGCACTACCTCCCTGAAGGAAAAACAACAACAACAATGTGTAAAAAATTAAATACAACCAGGAAGACCTACAACCTGAGAGAAAGCACACTGCACAGTGAAGACAAAACAGTTTGGGAAATGACAAGTATAGATAAATCTGTTTTTGAACACCCTATAGTTTAGCATTTTTGGGTTAAATCTTAAGATATCTAATTGGAGATTAATTTAATTATAAATAACTTCAATAAAGAGAGCAATATTTGTTGTATATACTTTCTTTATTGTGAGAAAGACTCAGATCAGACTGGACATGTCTTATATATCTGGATCACTCTGATGTTGCACCTGTAGCAGACAAACAAACTATACAACTGATGCAAAAACGTCTGAATGTAAAAGGACAAAAATATACATATGTTAATTACCAAAATCTCAGGCACTAACAGTGATACTATTATCAATTATGTTTTTCAATAAATTTAGAGAAATGTTCAAAACTGAAACAAGTACGTGAACATCCTCTTGGACAAAATAACAAAACACTATAATAAGACAAAATCGAATATATTAACACCAAGAACTACAACCTGAAATTGAACCAAAACCTTGTTAAACATTATAAACTTAATTATTCATGGTTATTGAGCTATTCTGCCTCCACATCCCATTTTTTGGACTATTATCTCTGCAAATATTCTCTATATTTCAATATTTTGCACATTCCTGAACAAACTGTACAGGTCTTGCATTTTAAAAACTATATATTTTACATATTTTATTGTAAATATGTCTATTTTATATTAGTTTCTTGATTTTAACAGTTCTTGCTTTTATTTGTATTTATTTTATTGTTATGCACCAAAACACCAAGGCAAATGTATGTAAACCTAATTCTGATATGCACCCATCATTTAGAGTGCTGCAAGCGTAACTTTTATAATTAATACATCTGAAATAAAACCTCTGACAGTTGTTAAAGATTATAAGCTTAATTATGCATGGTTATTGAGCTATTCTACCTCCACATCTGTCTGTATACGTTACCTTAACGCACACTCTTTTAGGACTATTATCTCTTTACACTTCACATATTCTCTATGATTTATTTATTTTGCACATTGTTGCATAAACTTTACAGATGTTGCATTTTAAAAACTATATATTTTACATATTTTTTTTATTGTAAATGTGTCTGTGCTATATTTATGTTTCTTTACATTAACAGTAGTTGCTTTTATTTATTTATTTTGTTATTAGGGATGCACTGATCCGACTTTTTCAGTCCCGACACCACTAATTCCTGGGCTTTGGGTATCGGCCGATACCGATTACCGACCCAATACCAGTGTTTGTATTTTTTTGTACCAATATTGGCCCGATATATGATCCGGTATCGGTGCATCCCTAATTGTTATGCACCAAAACACCAAGGCAAAGTCCTTGTATGTGAAAACCTACTTGGTAATAAACCTAATTCTGATATGCACCCATCATTTACAGTGCTGCAAGCGTAACTTTAAAGAATAATATATATATATTTTAAGACATATTTTGTCTGCTATAGATGCTTAATTGCAGTGACTGATATGTAAATCACTTCATTAGACTATTTCCTGTTATTATTCTTATTAAAAGTCATGTTTTTGACTATTTTCTCTGTACTTTGCACATATTCTCTATAATTTAATATTTTGCATACATATTTTTTTTGTAAATAAGACTATTCTATATTTATGTTGCTTTTATTTTGTTTGTCATTATGTAACAAAACACCAAGGCAAATTCTTTATATATGAAAACCTACTTGGTAATAAACCTAATTCTGGTATGCACCCATCATTTACAGTGCTGAAATCTTAAATTTTAAGATTAATATATGTTTTAAGACATATTTTGTCTGCTATAGATGCTTAATTGCAGTGATTGAGATGTAGATCATTTCATCAGACCATTTCCTGATATTATTCTTTTTAAAAAGGGCCTTAATAATAAATTACTCACACTGTGTCAACAAGATTTAACAAGAAAATGCACGTATTTTTTTTACTATTATCTCTGTACTTTGCACATATCAGAATGAGAATTGTGTTTATTTCCAGGTGTAAGGGGTATACACTAGGAATTTGCTTTGGTTTTGTTGGTGCAAATAAGCAGTATAATAACAAAAGAATAGATAAAAACGTTAGAGTAAAATAAGAATAAAAAAAAAATGAAATTCTGCTATATAATTAAAGACACATTTTGTCTGCTATAGATGCCCAATTGCAGTGATTGATATCCAGATCATTTCCAATGCAATAAAATCATTTAAACCTACACTTTCCCTGTTATTATTCTTATTAAAAAAGAACCTCACAAGTTAATTACTCACCTATATTTCAACAAGATTTAACAAGAAAATGCTGACACATATGACGTTCAAAAACTTGTCTAGCAGATAGATAGCAGGAAATGAGTAATAAAGTGTAAAATTACGCAAAAACTATACTAAAGTATTACACAATAATATATATATATGTCAGACAGTGTTAGGTACAAACATTCCTACTAGAGTAAATTATTATTATTATTATTATTATGCTAGGAGCCCTGGAGCCAAAACAGAATGCAGCTTCTATATTAAGATTAATATATATTTTTAAAGACATATTTTGTCTGCTATACATGCTCAATTGCAGTGATTGATATCCAGATCATTTCCAATACAATACAATCAATCATTGAAACCTACACTTTCCCTGTTATTATTCTTATTAAAAAAAACCTTAATAGTTAATTACTCACCTATGTTTCAACAAGATTTAACAAGAAAATGCACATTTTTTTTTACTATTATCTCTGTACTTTGAACATATTTTCTATAATTCAATATTTTGCAAAAACTGTACAGATCTTGCATTTTAAAAACTATATTTTACATATTTTTATTGTAAATAGGTCTATTCTATATTTATGTTTATTTTTATTTTGTTTATCGTTACGCACCAAAACACCAAGGTAAATCCCTTTAATGTGAAAACATACTTGGTAATAAACCTAATTCTGATCATTTACAGTGGTTCAAGCTTAAATTTTAAGATTAATATGTATTTTAAGACTTATTTTGGCTGCTATAGATGCTTAATTGCATTGATTGAGATCGAAATCGTTTCATTAGACCATTTCCTGATATTATTCTTATTAAAAAGGGCCTTACTAGTTAATTTAGTCACACTGTTTCAACAAGATTTAACAAGAAAATGCAATTTTTTTTTACTATTATCGCTGTACTTTGCACATATCAGAATCAGAATTGTGTTTATTGCCAGATGTAAGAGGTATACACTAGGAATTTGCTTTGGTTCTGTTGGTGTAAATTAGCAGTTTAATAACAAAATAATAGATAAAAACGTTAGAATAAAAAAATAAAAAAATGAAATTCTACTATATAATTAAAGACACATTTTGTCTGCTATAGATGCCCAATTGTAGTGATTGATATCCAGATCATTTCCAATACAATACGATCAATCATTTAAACCTACACTTTCCCTGTTATGTTCTCATTAAAAAGGGGCCTTAAAAGTGAATTACTCACCTATGTTTCAACAAGATTCAACAAGAAAATGCTGACACATATGATGTTCAAAAACTTGTCTAGCAGATAGCAGGAAATGAGTAATCAATTGTGAAAATACTACAAATACTATACTAAAGTATTACACAATAATATATATATGTCAGACAGTGTTAGGTAGAAACATTCCTACCACAGTACTGCAAGCTTAACCTTTAAAATTAATTTATATTTTAAAGACATATTTTGTCATATATTATACTTTAGTCTCCCTGTTTTAACAAGATTGATGATATGATGTGATATGAAGAATATGATGTTCAACTACTTTTATCTGTTATAATATATATTTTAAAGACATATTTTGTCTGCTATAGATGCTCAATTGCAGTGATTGATATCCAGATCATTTCCAATACAATACAATCAATCATTTAAACCTACACATCCCTGTTATTATTCTTATAATAACCTTTATAGCAAATTATTAAAAAAGAACCTTAATAGTTAATTACTCACTGTTTCAACAAGATTTAATAAGAAAATGCTGAAACACATATGATGTTCAAAAACTTGTCTAGCAGCAGATAGCAGGAAATGAGTAATCAAGTTCAAATACTATACTATAGTATTACACAATAATATATATATGTATATATGTCACACAGTGTTAGGTAGAAACATTCCTACTGAAGTGAGTATTATTATTATTACTATGCTAGGAGCCCTGGAGCATAAACAGAACGCAGCCTCGCTTTACGTCAATGTTTCTCCAGCATGGACCCATCCCCCACACACACTGCTCTCAAACCCAACACTTCCACATCTCAACCTACCTTAAATACACAAATAACACCACAAACACGGGGTGGCATTGTTTCTAAAGCATCCCCCCTTTAATAATATCACATTACCACTATGAGCCGGTGAGTTTGGAGCTGTTAGAGGCAGAATAGAGAGCGTCTCCGAGCTGCTGCCGCATGCTTTGTCTTTTCAGCATCAGAGCTGCCGGAGCGACAATGGACGCCATTTTGCGCTAGTAGCTAACACAGCTAGCCGGCTAGCTATGCTAAGCTAACGGAGCTTGACTTTATGAGCTAAGCTAACTGAGGCTTCTTTTAGTGAAACGGGTGCATTTTTTTTACAAAATCCGCCTGGAATTAGTCTCTACCTGTTTAAACATTACTTATATGAAATAAAAATATAAATAAAAGCTTAATTAGAGCCTTAAAAAGTGAACCACCCACCCACACTCATCTTCCTCTGCTAGCCCCAAAAACAAGAGTTCTCAACGGCTGCTTTTTAAGTTGCTAAAAACAACAAGCCTGTTTTGGTGAAGTCTGGTTATAAACACGGATTATTAAAGGCTGGGTGGTTAGGTTTGGTTGTGTGTGTGTGTTGTGGTTGTACTCACCTCGTTGTTTGTGTTATTTTATTCCCGTCTCGGTCATAGGATCAAGCGGAGATCAGGTTCAGATGAGATCATTCATGCCACGGCTTCAAAAACTGAAGTAGCTCTCTCTGGTCTCTGTGAGTCCGTCCTGCTGCTGCTGCTGCTGCTGCGGAGCGGAGGAGCAGCAGAGAGAGAGAGAGAGAGGGAGAGAGGGAGAGAGAGAGAGAGGAAGGGGGAGGGGAGCCGACAATAGAGAGACAGACAGAGAGAGAGCAGTATGAGCCATATGCCTGGGATTCCTCTCTAATCATTCCTCCCTGCTTCTCTCTCCTACAGAAAACACGCTTTAATGTGAACGACTGGAGAGGTGACAGATCACACGATCTCAACTTATTGAAGATATTTGGTCTGAATTTGCACTTTTCATTTTCTTACCTCATTTTTATCAATGAAAAACAAATAAGTAGTGGTGGAGGAATTATTAAAAATATCGATTGAAATTATTACAAATTCTGAACACAATACCCAGTGGTGGAAAGTAACTAAGTACATTTACTCATTTTTCAGTATGTCCATTTCATATTACTTTATACGTCTCCCACTAATATATTGTACTTTTTACTCTTAAAAAACAGTGTCTAGTTGGGGTCTCTTGTCTAAAAGTTGTTCCACCAAAGAGTCATTTTACTTACCTTTTTTATCAAAGAAAAACAAATAAATAGTGGTGGATGAATTCTGATTATTCACACATTCTATATACAAATAACAGTACCCAATGATAGGGAAGTAACTAAGTACATTTACAATTTTTTTAGTATTTCCATTTGACGTTACTTTATACTTCTATTCCACTACATCTCCCACTAATATATTGTACTTTTAACTCTTAAAAAACAGTGTCTAGTTGGGGTCTATTGTCTAAAAGTTGTTCGCAGTTCCACCAAAGAGTCATTTTACTTACCTTTTTTATCAAAGAAAAACAAATAAGTAGTGGTGGAGGAATTATTCTAAATATTCACAAATTCTATATACAAATAACAGTACCCAATGATAGGGAAGTAACTAAGTACATTTACTATTTTTTTTGTATTTCCATTTTACGTTACTTTATACATCTCCCACTAATATATTGTACTTTTTACTCCATTACATTTATCTGACAGCTAGTTACACATTTTCTTTCTTTAGATTAAGATTTTCCATTAGTAAAACAATTATCTACACATTGTCTATAAGAGTCATTTTACATGAACTTACCTTTTTATCAAAGAAAAACAAATATGTAGTGGAGGAATTATTCTGAATATTCACAGATTCTATAGCAGTACCCAGTGATAGGGAAGTACTCATTTTTGAGTATTTCTATTTTATGTTACTTTATACATCTCCCACTAATATATTGTACTTTTACTCTTAAAAATCAGTGTCTAGTTACTCATTTTTGAGTATTTCCATTTTATGTTACTGTATACTTCTACTCCACTATATATATTGTACTTTTTACTCCAGTACATTTACCTTATCGGATACAGTTACAAGTTTCCTTTCTTTAGATTAAGACGTTTCATTAGAAAAACACGTTAAGATCATACAATTCAAGATGAATCCAGTGGTTTCAAACCTATTTGGCTTGTGGCTCCTTACAAAAAACGTTGTCTAGTTGGGGTTTCTTGTCTATACCTTTTTATCAAAGAAAAACAAACAAATAATTAGTGGTGGAGAAATTATTCAGAATATTCTAAAATTTTATATACAAATAACATCATTCAGTGGTGGAAAGTAATAAGTACATTTACTCATTTTGAGCAATTCTATTTTATCTTACTTTATACTTCTACTCCAACATATCTCCCACTAATATTGTACTTTTTATTCCACTATGTTTACCTTATCGGATACAGTTACAAGTTTCCTTTCTTTAGATTTAAGACGTTTCATTAGAAAAACACGTTAAGATCATACAATTAAAGATGAATCCAGTGATTTCAAACCTTTTTGGCTTGTGACTCCTTACAATAAAGTCTAGTTGGGGTGTCTTGTCTATAAGTTGTTTGCAGTTTCACCAAAGAGTCATTTTACATTTACTTACCTTTTTATCAAAGAAAAAAAAAAAGTAGTAGTGGAGGAATTATTCAAAAATATTCATAGATTCTATATACAAAATACCAACATTCAGTTGTGGAAAGTAACTAAGTACATTTACTCATTTTTGAGTATTTCTGTTTTATGTTACTTTATATTTCTACTCCACTACATCTCTCACTGATATATTGTGCTTTTTTAACTTATCTGACAGCTCTTGTTACAAGTTAGAAGTTTCCTTTCTTTAGATTCATATTTTCATTAGAAAAACCCATGTTAATGTCATACAATATAATGAATTGTTAAAGATGAATCCAGTGATTTCAAACCTTTTTGGCTTGTGGCTCCTTACAATAAAGTGTAGTTGGGGTCCCTTGTCTATGAGCAACACGTTCTCATCCCAACTTGTCACATATGGCTGCTTTGTCACGCCCCTTAGCGTCACTTTATTTATGGCATTAAAACCACTATAGTTAGGTTTAGGAAAAAACTATCCGGTTGGGCTTATAACTACTATGGTTGTAACATGAAAATGAAACTGAACGTTGTGAACACAGAACGAACAAACAGCTGATTGTAACGTGAAAGTGAAACTTAACACACTGGAAATGAACAGCGGTCTCCTGGATGAAAGCCTTGTGTTTGTTGGACCCGTCCACCAGTGTGTGTCTTTTCGCTTTTTAAACTACGTTACCACAGCACTTTCTCTGAGCGTTTACTGTTGCCGTTGGTGCTATGAGATGTTGTTCACAGTTCCACCAAAGAGTGATTTCCGCTCTAAACTTCTCACATGGTTTCATTTAAATAGACTCTAAGAGGTATAGAAGTATAGTTTCCAATGTTTCACAAAGTTGGGGGGTGCTAACGCAGCAACACAGACGTGATCCCTCACTGACTTCTCACTTGTGAACACTGTCAATAAAATACAGATATTAAGAGGTTTCCACAGTGTGTGGTGATACGTACCGAGGTAAGAGAGGTATAGGCTGTTTGAAACTGGAGAGAATGAAACAGCATAGTCCCTTCATTTGCCTGCTTACCGTCTAATATGTAAAGTCTGTGGAATGAATGTGTTTACTGTGAGTCATGTAAATGCTCTGGGCATGTCAGTAGGGATGCAACTGATTCATTATCGATCAATTGGTTTGACTATAAAACATCGTAAAACTGTGAAAAACGCTCATTGCAGTTTCCTAAAGCCCGAGTGTGTCTTGTTTCATCCAACCAACAGTCAAAAACTCAATGATATTCAGTATATAATAATAATCTATGTTTATACAAAACATAGAAAAGCAGCATACTTTTGTACTTTTAAACTTTTTTTTCTACTTTTAAGTAAATGTACTTTAACTTTTGAATGCAGGACTTTTAACTTTCACGCATAACAGAGTATTTTTACACTGAGGTATTAGTACTAGTAAAGGATCTGAATACTTCTTCCACCACTGTCAATGTTTCTCAAAGATTTCTTAGTCATTCTCTATGAAGCGGAACTATATTCTTTAGAAAACAACTTCCGGGAGGGGGAACATAATTTCAATATCGTGCAATATTTCTTTTTGTATTTTACTTAACTTATTTTACTACATTTATCTGACTTTTATTGTTATTCTATTAGACACTGGTGTTAGTATTACTTCTTATACACTTTATATTTTACTCCTGTCTCTATTCGTATGCTGTTGTAATTTACTTTTCCATCTTATCTTATTATATCTTGTATATATATACTGTATATATATATATATACTGGATATATATGTATATATATCCAGTATATATATATACTGGATATATATATATATATCCAGTATATATATATATACTGTATGGATAAATATACTGTATATATATATGAATATGTATATATATATATGGATACATATACTGGATATATACTGGATACATATGGATATACATACATGTATATATATAATTTTTTAATTATTATTATTATTAATATATTATTCTGAAATGGGCTGTTCTGCAAAATGAGTACTTTAAGTATTTTGATGCTAATACTTACCGGTGTGTACTTTTACTTTTGCATGCAGGACTACTCATAACAGAGTATTTTTACACTGAGGTATTTGTACTAATAAAGGATCTGAATACTTCTTCCACCACTGTCAATATTTCTCAAAGATTTAATTCTTTCCAGGTCTTTCTTTATGAAGCGGAACTATTCTTTAGAAAACAACTTCCGGGAGGGGAACATTTTTTTTCTCCAAAGTTCCGTTTGCAGCAACGTTCTGTACCCGGCGGTTAATCTGAGGAGCACCGCTAGAGGCAGCAGCAGCAGCCAGAGAGGCTTCTAGAAACAACGTGTATATATAATAATAATTATTATTATTATAAATTTTACATTATTTCAATATGATGTGCAATATTTCTTTAACTTATTTTACTACATTTATCTGACTTTTTATTGTTATTCTATTAGGCACCGGTGTTTAGTATTACTTCTTATACACTTTATATTTTACTCCTGTCTCTATTCTTATGTTGTTTTAATTTACTTTTCTATCTTATTATATCTTGTATATACATACAAGATATAATAAGATAGAAAAATAAATTAAAACAACATAAGAATAGAGACCTAGAGATCTTGTATGTATATATATATACATACAAGATATAATAAAGATATAATAAGATGGAAAAGTAAATTAATATATATATAAAATATAATCAACAAAATAAAACAAGCATATTTGTCCATATTATAATACATTTATATATTATTCTGAAATGGACTGTTCTGCAAAATGAGTACTTTAAATATTTGGATGATAATACTTCTCGGTATGTACTTTTACTTTTGAATGCAGGACTTGTAACTTTTACTCATAACATAGTATTTTTACACTGAGGTAACAGTATATACTAATAATAATAATAATAATAATAATACATTTATTTATATAGCATTTCTCAAAAAAGATGTTACAAAGTGCTTCACAAGACAATATAAGCAGATAGAGTAAAACAAATATGGTAACTGCTAAAACAGAACATCACAGAACATAATCAAAAATAATAAGAGTGGTAAAATGGTAGGACACGTTGATAAAACAAATATGCAATATAATATAATATATATAATAAGATAAGATAAGATAAGATGAACCTTTATTAATCCCCGGAGGGAAATTCAGGTGTCAAAGCAGCAACATCAGCAAACAGAGTGAATCACAGGAGAGATAAAGGTATACAAAAATTATAAAGACAATAATAGAGATATAAAAGATACAGAGTGAATGGGTGAACATAGTGTGTACAGTCCGTCAATAAATAAATGTAGAATGTACAATAAATAAATAACTAAATAAATGTAATATGTACATATGTGCAGTCAGCAATAAAGTGGTATATAGGATAATAATATTATATATAATATATTATTATAATATTATATATATATAATAATATAATATAATAATTTAATATAATAATATATAATATATAGTACTAGTAAAGGATCTGAATACTAAAGATGTCATTCTTTCCAGAGGTCTTTCTTTATGAAGCGGAACCATTCTTTGTTCCTACCTCGTTCTCCAAAGTTCCGTTTCCATCAGTGTTGTGTACCCGGCGGTTAATCTGAGGAGCACCGCTAGAGGCAGCAGCAGCAGCAGAGAGGTTTCTAGAAACAACGTGAACAACGTGCACCGGGAGACTCTCACACTCACCGGACAGACACCGGCAAACCGACACACCGAGCTGCTCTCTCCTCACGCCGCCACACAGTTCAACCCTTCCTCTGTCTGAGACATCATGGCTAAATGGGGAGAAGGAGACCCTCGCTGGATCGTAGAGGAGAGAGCCGACGCGACGAATGTCAACAACTGGCACTGGTGAGACTAACGACGAGCTAACATGCTAACATGCTAACAGCACACACTCAGCTCTATCTGTGTCAACCTACAGATGGCTTTTTATTGCTTTTTAGTCCTGTATTTGAATAAAGTAGTGTTATTGAGTTATTCATAGACACGTATGAGTGTAAAATGTTGAGTTTTATTAAAGTAAATAATGACATTTTAGAGGTTTAACCGAGCTAACCTTTTCAATTAGCTTGTAGCTACTGTAGCTTGTAATGCATGTATGGTTCAGTACAGTATGGAGGATGTTAGCATCTACATCATGTGTCCGTTACAACACACGTGTGTCGGTGTAATACCATGTAATCATGTAGTTAGAAAGCTTCTGTTAATTACACTTGATGTAGCCATATATAGAGACTTTAAATTGTGTTTTATAGATTGATAGTTAATGGATAAAATACTTATAAATGCATCCAGATTAGTAGTTGTTTCTGTCTGGTTGTGAACAAAGTAGTAGTAGTATATATGGGGGGTTGTTAGGTAAGGCAAGGCAGCTTTATCTGCATAGCACAGTTCAGCAACAGGGCAATTCAAAGTGCTTTACAGAAACATTCAAGAACATTGTGACAAAGTGCAAAAGAACATTAATACATAACTAAAACAGTTATAAAAACATTAAAGATTAGAAAATAAAAACAAGCTAAAATAGAGTATAACACACAAGAGTAAAAGCTAAAAAACGTGAGGTAGCTATATTTACAATTAAAGTGTGTTTTATAGATTAATAGCTAATCAATAAAATACTTTTAAAGGCATCCAGATTCAGCAGTGGTTTCTGTCTGGTTGAGAACAAAGAAGTAGTAGTAAACAAAAATAGTAACAAAATAGAGTATAATACAAGAGTAAAAGCTAAAAAACGTGAGGTAGCCATATTTACAATTAAAGTGTGTTTTATAGATTAATAGCTAATCAATAAAATACTTATAAATGCATCCAGATTTAGCAGTTGTTTCTGTCTTGTTGTGAACAAAGTAGTAGTAGTATATATGGGGGGTTGTTAGGTAAGGCAAGGCAACTTTATCTGCATAGCACAGTTCAGCAACAGGGCAATTCAAAGTGCTTTACATAAACATTCAAGAACATTGTGACAAAGTGCAAAAGAACATTAATACATAACTAAAACAGTTATAAAAACATTAAAGATTAGAAAATAAAAACAAGCTAAAATAGAGTATAACACACAAGAGTAAAAGCTCTAGTGCAATATAGCTTGTAATGCATGTAAGGTTCAGTACAGTATGGAGGATGTTAGCATCTACATCATGTGTCCGTTACAACACACGTGTGTCGGTGTAATACCATGTAATCATGTAGTTAGAAAGCTTCTGTTAATTACACTTGAGGTAACCATATATAGAGACTTTAAATTGTGTTTTATAGATTAATAGTTAATGGATAAAATACTTATAAATGCATCCAGATTCAGCAGTGGTTTCTGTCTTGAGAACAAAGAAGTAGTAGTAAACAAAATAGAGTATAACACACAAGAGTAAAAGCTCTAGTGCAATATAGCTTTTAATGCATGTAAGGTACAGTACAGTATGGAGGGATGTTAGCATCTACATCATGAGTCTGTTACAACACACGTGAGTTGGTGTAATAACACACTGTGTAGTGTAATCATGTAGTTAGAAAGCTTCTGTTGTGAGATAGCCATAGCTACAATTAAATTGTGTTTTATCAATTAATAGCTCATTGATAAAATACTTATAAATGCATCCAGATTTAGCAGTTGTTTCTGTCTTGTTGTGAACAAAGAAGTAGTATAAAAGTGGTCATAAGTTTTGAGATTGCATCATATATCTTATATACTGAATACACACTGAGCTGTGTGCTGTTTCTACGGTTTTCTCCATGGTAACCTAACTGATCTCCATGGTAACATAAAGGGACTCTAGATGGGTTTTGTGTCCTGATTAAATTACTATAAAGTAAATTTACTCAGTGATCTCTCCTTTGTCTTTATACTTATATATATATAAGTGGATACTGCTATTAATAGTTCCTGAAGAAGCTTGTAGTTTTCCACAAAATGCTGCCTTGGTGACTTCAGACAAAAATGCTAGCTGGATGTGGATGTGAAGGATGAAAGTTTAGACCCCTTAAGTCCATCTGCCACTCATAAATTGACTTTACCACATAGGAATTTAATGTCCCTTGGACTCTAAAACTGTCCCTTCGTGGTTTGGCCATACCCCTGTTTTAGGCCGTTTGAGTTACTGTGTACATATTACTCAAGTTTTCCACAGTATATCATACAATGTTAGACTGTTGTATGAGTTTTTTCTGGCTTCCAGGCACCTGTTGGTTTATGTCAGCTCAGTATAAAAATTTAATTTAAGCTTGCTTGAGATGGGTAATCCTTCACATATGACATCATGTCTGCATGTATTCTTGTCAGAACGATGTTGTCATTGTGTTATAATGCAGTAACCTTTCAACACTTTCAGCTGTAAACCAACAAATGTTAAATAAACTTAACATTCAGTGTTATTATTTGCTCACTTTGCAGGACTGAACGAGATGCAACAAACTGGTCGTCGGACAAATTAAAATTTCTGCTCGTCGGGTTGAGCGTGGAGAGCGAAGACGGGACTTGTGAGGTGACGGAAGTCAGCAAAGTGGAAGGAGAAGCCTCGATTAACAACCGCAAAGGGAAACTGATTTTCTTTTATGAATGGATCCTGAAAGCTACCTGGACCGGTGAGTAGAAGACTGAGGCTACTGTTGCTGGTGTTGTTTTGGGGGGGAATTTAGTTTGAATGAAATTGGTCAGCGGTGGCGACTGTGTTTGCTGCTATCACTGCTGGATGAATTCACAGGAAACTATATAACCTGCATACAGTGGTGCACGTTTCCTGTTAAGTCATGACCACTTTATCATTTTCACAATCAAATGCTCCTTAAAATAGAAAAGGACAGTTAGTAGAGGACAGTGACTCAACAGCTGATCAAAAATAAGTTTTCCTTTGTTGTTATTATAGAAAAAAAAGAGGAATGAAGAGGCTTTGAATCTCTGCTGACATCTGGATTCTCTTTGTTTTACCAGGAGAGTCAAAAGCAGGAGTCAAATATACGGGAACTATTGATGTTCCAAACCTTTCCGACGAGAACGACATGGAGGATCTTGATGTAAGTTTCACTGAAGAACTTGTTTATAATGTTTCTAACTGACAGTTTGGTGTAGGAATAACGCTCTGATGCCTGTGATCTTTGTCCAGGTTTCTGTAGCGTTGAATAAAGACGAACCTGAAACGCCACTGACCGATCTGATGAGGACGAAAGGAGCTGAGAAAATCCGTGAAGCTCTGGGAAGCTACGTCGGGTACTTAAAAACAGGTGAGTGAAACCGGACTTGATCTGAAAGCAACAATCAGGGATCATAAGTGAAACAAAAGGGTCCACACCTTTAATAGTCTTGATGAGTCATTTTTAAGATTTAGGGTTTACAAAGATATGCCTGTAAAGTATATTTAATGGACAAGATAAGATAATCCTTTATTAGTCCCATAGCAGGGAAATTTGCATGATTACAGCAGCAAAGATGGATAGTGTAACCAACAAGAGACATCCGTAAAGATTTGATACACAAGCAAGTAAACAATAAAGATATAATAAGTAAGTAAGCAGTAAAAAACAAGATATTAAAAAATCATATTTATGTGGAAAATCTAACACCAGATTAAAAGCCTCTGTAATTAAAGAGTGTTAAGGTCCAGACACACCAACCTGACATCAGTGAACTAGTGGCGACGACGCCGACTGTTGCATCGCCTCACGTCTCCTTTGTCTTGTCCAAAAAGTTGCACTTGAACACACCGCAAAGACTACAGCCGACGGCCAGTTACCACGTACGTTCTGCGCCCGTGTGAGGAAATAACTCCACACCAGCAGTCGGTATTCGTCATTCAAAAAGGGAAACGGGAAGCCATTGTTACGTACATGACACAAAGCGGCATTTTCCGACCATTTTCACACCACTCTCACTCACCACTTAGCCTCATTCCAGACGCTCACCGACGGCCCCAAACTGTCTGACGGCCGACCGTCGGCTTTGTATGTCAAGACCTTCAGAATTAAATTCTTTAGTACTGTTATTAAAATACTTTTAATGCAGTGAAGATGAAGAAAAATATGTTTTTAAGCTCATTTGTTTTATTTTTATTGCAGAGTTCACACAGGGGATGATCCTGCCTACAGCCAACGGTGTGACCAAGACCTCATCGCAGTCCAAAGCCAAGCTGGATAAAACTCGGGTTCGTCATTTACTAAAGACCTCCAGCCATCAGACAAAACTCTGCATTATTTACTGTTACAGAATCATCAGTTGTGTTTTCCTCGCGGCAGTGCAGCAGTGATCTTCCCTCACCAGACTCTTGTTCTTGTTGTGTGGAACAGATTTCCTCCTCAGGCGGCACAGCTGCTCCGATCAACACCGGCGTCAAGATCCCCACCTGTAAATTCAGCATCAGGGAAAAGTTCCTCACCTCGCCGGCTGATCTCTACAGGGTGTTCCTCAACCAGGATGTGAGCTGATTCACCTCTTTGTCCTCTGAATCTGACCCCCGCGTTCACTTTATTATTTAAGAATTAACCAACAAATAAAAATGTAAAGGTTACAAGCCCTCAACAAAGATTTGATTTGACTTCATCTGATCAATATCTGATTAAATTAGGGGGCGGCTGTGGCCACAAGGTCGGCTCCTTCTGTCCGTCAAAGTGTCCTTGAGTGAGACACTGAACCCCAAGTTGCTCCCCGGGTGCTTTACAGCAGCTCACTGCTCCAAAATGTTTAAGATGGGTTAAATACAGAGGTCAAATATCATGTAAGTACCTGTACGTATGTGACGATTTGTCTTTGGTCAATCTGCAGATGGTCCAGGCGTTCACACACGCTCCAGCGATGGTGGACGGAGAGAAGGGCGGAAAGTTTCGTCTGCTAGAAGGAAATGTTTTTGGTGAATTCACAGATCTGGTAAGACTTGACATTCAACCTTTTAGGTTACATTCGCATCTCTGAATAATAAGGAATATATTCATGAGTATATCAGCAATGTAGAGTTAAAGATGTTTTTATTTCTGTACTTTTGTATTTTGTTTTCCTCTACCTCATTACTTTCAAATGAAATAGATAAATACTCTCTAACATTGAATCTTCTCTCCACCAGGTCCCTGATGGGAAAATAGTGATGAAGTGGAGGTATAACAACTGGCCCTCCGGTACGTTGATTTATATATAAATATGTTTGAAGTTGATCTATTGAATCACATTAAGCTGCACTTTTTGTTTATATAAATAACATTTGTGGAAACAATTTATTTAGTGAAAAATGTCAAACATTGGCTGGTTACCTCTCAAATATGAACATTTTCTTGCTTGCTTTCCTTCATTTATACCGTAGAGTACAGGAGAGTAGAGTACAGCACACGTTCCTCACAATAGATGAGTCGTTTTAACCATAACTTCCAGTGCCTCTTCAATGTCATAATTTTGAACAAATTGCAAAAACATTTCCCAGATGTCATAAAACGCCGACGCTTTCTTCCGAACTGTATATGTGAGTTTCTCAAGAGCCAAACTCGATGTTAACTTTTTCAACCGGTGGCTAAGAGAGGGGCAACCAACATTTTTCCAACACAGAGCAATCAAGCGTCTGGCTTGTAGTAGACATAAGTCAACCAGTTTTCTTTCTCTATTAGAGAGCAATAATCTGGATAAATGCTTGATATACATAGTTTAGGACTTACAGGTATTGGAGAGATACTGTATATGGTATCACAGAAGTCCAAAATCATTGAACCTCCTCACATTCCCACATACAATGTTGGGGCTTATTTTACATTTGCTGTATAAACTGTACCTTGTCTATTTACTAATAAAGTTTATAGTATAACTTTCAGTGCAGCTTCAGACTCTCTGATGCTGATGTGTGATTGTGTTTCTCCTCCACAGAGCACTACGCGACCATCACCATGACGTTCTATGACCGGAGCAGCGAGACGGAGCTGAAGGTGGACTGTCGAGGCGTCCCGGAGGACGAGGAGGAGCGCACGAAAGAGGGCTGGAAGAGATACTACTTTGAAGCTATTAAACAGACATTTGGTTACGGAGCTCGACTCTACTGAAGACGGTTCGCTGTAGTTCACGGTTTTCTTCTTCTTATCCGTTTTGACATTTTTAAAAATAACTTCTTGTCCTTCGATCTCTCTCTGGCACAAGATGTAAACTCATAGCACGAGTTAACAGAAGAGACAATGAGGCGAGGCCATTCTGTCACCCGTCTGTGTAAATGTTTTAATTTTTCAACGTATTTAAATCTTAGATTTCTCCCCCGTCAGTATTTGGGTCAGTTGTTCAAAGGAGCGTACATGAACTGTGCCTTTGGGACTCTGGATTGAATAAAACAAAGATGGATCTACTGAACCGATAATGCAAATTGGCCTCCACTTCTATAAATATGTAATTAATGCAAGAGTTAAAATAAATGTTTGGTTTTCTTTTATTTGAAAAAAAAAATAATGTTTTGAAGATGATTTTTTTTTTTACTTAATTTACTCTTTTCATGTGTAACTGTGGTGGACATGCATGTTTCATTTCAAACTGCCAGACGGAGGAACGACTGCTGCATCTGAACTTTACTCGTCTGTCTCTCAGAGCTAAACAGTTTGTTAACTTCCCGTTGTTTCATTGAGACGTGATGCTCGTTATGAGCTCCGTCGGATCAGATCGGACCATCAGCAGGAACGTTAGCCCAGATGTTTATTATCAGTGTTGGAAACAAGTTTCCTTATGCAGCTAGCTAGCGTAGCAACTCCAGAGAGACGTTTTGCTATATTTGGCTTAAAAAAATGTAAATTTCCAGTAAAAAACAGTTTTCAGAAAAAAACAAAATGCATCTATTTATTCATTATTTCACCTCACGATGTAAAAAGATTAGTTTCTTGGAATAAACCAATCCCTGTATGCTCTCGATTTGTTTTTATTTAGCTTCACATTAAATCACAGAAGTTGAATTTATTTATTTACAATTTGATTACATTTCATATGCAAAGGTCTTTAAAACGTTAATTTACAAGTGCTTTAAAACGTTAACGCTCAAAACAGAAACCGTCGAGGCCACTATTCAGCAAAATAAGCACTTAGTTTAGTTTTAAAGGCTGGTGCATAAAATGGAATGAAAAACTGGTATTACTACCATCGAAATTGTAACATAATTTGACCAGAACATAACATCATATTTTAAATTTAAATAAAACAAAATTTTAAAGCAAACTGCCTGAACAACAAAACAATAATTTAAAAGTCTGATGGGACATAATTTAAGTTAATTATATTTTAGTGTTAAGTTCTGCTACAAACAGAAAGGGATCAGGCTTCACAACACAACGCCATAAATCTTTTTCTTTCTTTTTTCAAAGTAAAACAAAAACCCAAACTGTACATAAGCAGCCAAAGGTCTAAAATGTTACATAACTTAAATGTGTTTTTTCCCCAAAACAAAAACTTTTTTTTCATAGTTAATAACATAAAATAAAGTTTAAATAAAGATAAACGTTTAAAGAAGACATGATGAAATGATGTTCTGCTGCTGTAAGTTCACAGCTCTTTCCTCTGGTTGTTCACTCATAAGCAGATGTAGAGCTCCGACTCCTGCAAGAAACAAACGAGTCACTTCAAACTCTTCTGAGGTTAATAAACTCAGAATAACTTGTCGTCTCCTCTTTCCTCAGTTTAGACAAAGAATAAACCCCTTTTAAATTACATAACATGGGACAAACTTCACATCTTTTACCTCTGTTTAGGTGAGAATCTAAGAACAGTAAAGCTGCGCTCAGTGTTTTCTGGAGTGTAATGAGCATTACAGCCTCATGAGGCCGCTGTTGTAACTTACAGCCGTTTAGTCTTTTTGGTTACGAGTTCAATCACCAACACAATCTATGCTGCTAAAGTGTCACTGAGCACCCTCTTCATACATAACCTCTTCTACTGATGGGTGCTAAAATATATATAATGTTCCTGCTGTATCTATGTGAGAGGATAGAAACATAACTTTTGGTTTAGTTTGCATGTCAGAGGATGAATGTGAGGCGTAGAATACGTACGCTGGAGTCGTTGTCCAGCGAGTCGAGGCTCCGTCGTGGCGCCTTTTCTACAACTTCAGACGTTTTTTTAACAGAAATTTCATGCCGTTTGGTCCTGCAAAGAACATCATGTATAATATATATATATATAAATAAGAGCTAAAGCGATTAGTTAATTAACCGAATGGTCAACCAACAGAAAATTTATCTTTTTACTTCTGGCGATTGCATTCACACTTAAAAAATCATAAAAGTGGTGTTAATTCTGGAGATTATGTTGCTGAACAAAACGTGTCAGAATAATTAATGTAATTCTTTTTATCTCATTTGAACAATATTTAACTGTTACTCTACTTTAATGCTTCTAAAAGTGCTAATAAACTACTCTTCTCTAAACTATCACAGGACATCAGGTCACACTTTTCATCTCCCAAATACTGTGTGATGATGTTTAAACTTTTTAAACAGCTGATAAGAGATGTTTGGGTCTCTACCTGTACAGCGGCCACATGCTCATCCCTCTGTTGTCCTTCTGGCCGGGCGTAGACGTCGCCTGCTCCGCCAGGTCTTTGAGGAAGTGGAAGAGCTTCTCCGACTCGATGCACTGCTTCCTACACAGAAAATACTGTATACTATTAGTTTGGCACACAGGCAGCGAATGCATCACAGCTGGATGAGTCCTGATTTCTTCTTCACTACAGATTCACTGGAAAAATATCCAGTTAGCACGATTTAAAGGTTTAAAGAAGAAGAATAAATTTCCTTTTTTGAGTCAACAACGACCTTCTTACTCACATGTGAGCGAGGGACACGACGGCGCTGAACTTGGACTGAGTTATCAGACAGATTTTGGTCAGCAGAGACTTCAGGAACATTTCCAGCGCTCGGGCTGATCTCTGCAGTTCAGGACTTTACACACATCAACAACATCATCTCTGCACGTCTGCTTAGAGACGACACAAATTAAAATATAGTCACTGTCATCGTTCATCTATATTTGACGGTTCCCTCCAGGATTACAGCACAGAACAGGTTGCATCTCCTGCAGGGATGTTTTTTGGTACATTTATTGAATTATTTACTGTTACAGCAGTTGTTGTTTTTTTTGTTCATTATGTTTATGTTTTGTGTCCTATGATGGTCTCAATGCATTTTCAAGGCGTTTCGACCATGATAATAATATGCAGTAATAGTGAGGAGACACAATGCATACTTTGAGGTTTTTGGAAGGAATAAAAATGGTTAAATGTTGGACTGGATATTAGATTTTTTTGCCGGTAACATATCTGAGTTTATGTACCTTAAACACTAAAATAGCTAAAACTTTCTCAAATGTTTAAACATCCTCGTAAAAACTTTGGTCAAGAAAAATACAGTTTAAAATTACTTTTTTACTTAAGTAAAAGTAGCAATACCACAGTGTAAAAATACTCAAGTTAAAGTGAGTGAATTAAAAATGTTACTTAAGTAACAGGTACAAAAGTATTGGTATAAAAATATAATTAAAGTACCAAAAGTAAAAGTACTTGGAACTATGCAGAACAGCCCATTTCAGAATATTAAATATTATGTTATTGGATTATATTTATTAATGCATTAATGTGTTCATCACTTTAATGTTGCAGCTGGTAAAGTTGGAGCTATTTTAACTACTTTAATACGGCCAAGTAGCTTAATATATAATAATAAATCATAATTTATTACTGTAGTTGATTTAGATTTTGTATTAATAATCTTAATCTGTAGAAAGTAACTAGTAACCATAGCTGTCAAATAAATGCAATAGAGTAAAAGTCCAATATTTCCCTCTGAAATGCAGTGAAGTAAAAGTATAAAGTAGCATAAGGGTAACGTACAAGTACCTAAAAACTGCACTTAAATACCAGCACCTGAGTAAATGTACTTAGTTAAATTCCACCACTGGTATTGAAAAGGTATTGCTGCATGTTATGTGGTATCTAGGTTAGAATTTGATTAAGGCTGCTGGAGGAACTACAACTCCCAGCATGCTTAGGACCCCTTAAGGAGGAGTTGGAGGAAAACAGAAGGACTGCTGCTGCAAAACAGATAAATAACCAGATAAAAGTTGAATTAAAAGCAGCAACACCTCCAGAGCTCTGAGTAGTAACTTCTGTACGCATCAGACCTGCATTATAATATATACTATATACTACAATATACATAAATACACAGTTAATCCTGCACATCTGCAGGTTTAAAAAGGATACAGATGATCACAGGAACCGCCATCGCAATCCTCCCCACATCTGCATCCTTCTGCATGATCTTTTTGATGCGATTCTGGGAGCAAAAAACAAAGATTTCACAACTTTCAGACTTTAAAACCAAATAAATTACATACAGTAAGTTAAACTGCTGCATTCAAATGCTCCTCGTAAACCTCTGTTTCCTAGATCTGAAGTCATCAAAGCAGCATGTAAAGCATTCAAGGCTTCTGTATGATAGTTTTAATGGCTGCTGTTTTATTAAATGGTTAATTTGTCATATGCATTCATTCATTTAGTGGATTGTCACACCCATTTTGTCAAAGAAGATTTAAAATATCAGAGAAGAACAGAAATAAAACAGAAAGCACAGGACGACAGACTAATATGCAGCAATTTCTGTTACAGATAACAGTTATTTACAATCAAAAGTCTCATAATTCATACATGAATCTGCTTATAATGCTGCTGATCTGTGTGTTTCCATTCACCATTTCTTTCTCTGTCTTTAACTTCTTTATTTTGTGCGACGTTTTTGTGTTTTTACAGGTTTAATTTGCCATTTGAGTCGTCCAAACAAGACCACAACCGAATATATCTCATATATCTAGTGTTTTATCATCTGAATGTTGGTATGTACATCTTCACATTTACCATACATTGTTAAAAAATCTTCTGTGTTGTAAAATATCCCGATTTTAACCTGAATATCATAAAAAACTACAGTTGACAGATAGTGTTTACGATGGGAAGCCAGATTTCCGACAGCCCCTGAAAGCAGCAGGTGCTACATGACCGTTAGCCGGTAGCCGTTAGTTTGTCTCTATTTTACCGTTTAACGGATTTAATCCGGTAAAATGAAGTTCCTACTCACCGGAGGGAACCGTACGTTATATCTTCTCTTCTGTCCGGGCATTTTAGTCGCTTTAATCCGCTCGATTCGGCCACATTGTTCATGTTTTTACCGCAAACCGCCGCTGAGTCCATTTGTTTACCTTCAGCAGGAACTCACCTGAAAAACTGTTGGAGACACACCTGAGAGGTCAAAGGTCAAAGGTCAATCCGTGACCCCGATAATGACGTCATTGTGACTCCTGCAGCTTAGTTAATAAAAAATAATTATTATTTTTATTTGCTTTCAGTACCAACTTTCAACTTTTTTAACTTGAACTACTTTATACACTACTTTAAAAAAATAAGCAATAATTTTAAAAGGATAAATAATGAAAAATAGTTTTAAAAAAAACTCAAAGGAAAGTTTTGAGGAATGTAATTTCTTTCTTAAACTAAAAATGGAACTTGATAATTTGGGAAAATATTTAGTAAACTTGCAAGAACCATTCAGCTGCTTCCAGTCAAGATTTTTATTCTTTATGTTTCCAAGAAAAAACAGAATGAACGGCTTTGTTATATGATAAAATAAATTAATTCAAGGTCATCTTATATTCTTTATCAGCAGATGGATTTCTAATTAAAAAACAACTGATTAAATGAATAATAAAGTAAGGTTTATCTCTTTTAAGATAAGGCATGAACATGATTTACACTTGACTTGGTGTTTTTTCACTATTTAGTGTACAACGTCGTGTTTAAATTAAAACAGTCTCCTGGGTTGAGGAATTAAAGAGCGTTTAGTCAACATGGACTGCAATTACAAATCGATTATCGTCAGTATACGACTCCACTGGGAGGCACTAATGACTACAAAGGTCAAAGATATATCAGTATTCATTACAAAGGTTATTCAACACCGATTAAGCTCCGAACCAGCAGGACGAGTCTTTATCTTTATATTTCTACATTTGTTTTTCTTTTTGGGGGAAAAAGACGACAACATGTTGTCAACATGTGTACTGTTTTCAGTCTGTTTATTGGCCACATGTCACGTAGACGGTAAGTGTTAGAATATAACTGAGTAGTTTCTGAAACTACTAAAAATACCTCTTTATTACAGCTTCTACAGATTTGAACCCGTCTGTCTGCAGAATCTGGAACAAACTGGTATTTATAATGTTTCTTCTCTCTTGCAGGCGACACTTTAAGGGAAGAAGATGAAGATTTCAACCAGGTATCGTCTCCATCTAACACATTCAACACTCTATTCTATGTTTCTTTCTGATCTACATCTTAATTTTTACTATCAGTCTTATATATTATCACATATATATGGTGTAAGCTATCTGTACTGAGGGAGCATTGGTTTCCAAATTGTTTTGCTGTTGTAGTCACTCTGAATAAGTTGAATAAATGTCTAAACATGTGCAAAATTGACAGTAAAATACTCCGAGAGGATACAAATCAGTGTTGGAAATGAAATGTCTGAGGCCAATATTGGATATTTATTAAATATCAGACCTGTTTGTTGACCTCAGCTGCAGAATTTGAGTCAGATAATGATGAAGCAGCATTTATTTAATTAATTTTATTACTTCTTTGATAACATATTTTGTAAATTAATGAATTAAAAGGCCTTATGCAGAGCTTTCATACCAATGTATACAACTACCGCAGCAATGTAAATGCATCTGCGTAAATATGCTTATTTTAAGCCCAACCACGATGTTTTCCTAAACCTGACTAAGTGGTTTTGTTGCCTAAACATAACTGTGGACGTTAGCATAGTTGTTTTGCGTGGCGTACAAATGAGACGTGAAAGGCGGCGTTCAAATAACACCCAAAAAGGTTAAAATGTGTCCTCTTGACATGCAAAATGTTGACGGAGTCGGCAGTTCAGCCAAAGTATATTGATAAGAAGTGAAAGGTCAATTGTTCGTTCCATTGCAACGTCAACGCTCAGCAGCAGAGCTACGCCTCCGCCATTTTGGACTGAAAGCAACTACCAGACGCCGGTAAAACATCCGCCTAAAAAGTGCTGTACAAAAGTAAAACTAAATTATTGTTATCCTATTTTTATATTTTACCAAAATGGCCTGTGATGAACAATTAAATATTGGAAATATAATAAGCGTTTTCCGTGCAAAATGGCGGCAGCGGCTGTACTCTTTGGTTCAACATGTCAGATAAATGCTTCCATTCACATGATGGGTATCGAATGAAGTACTCTGTTGGTATTGGTATCTCTTTAAGTGTATTGATACTGGTATCGTCATTTTTTAAAACGATACCCAGCCCTACTCGACATCAACATTTTTTTGTGTGAGCAACAAAAAACTGTTTATAGTTAGGCCTTGCTAATTTTCATTTCACCTTTATTTAACCAGGAAACCTTCACTGAGATTAAACATTTCTCTTGGTGGAGATAGGCAACAATAGCAACGAGTTAAAGACATAAGAACGATAAACCATATGAGGCAGGATAAGACACAAAATCTGAACTACACAGAAATGTGAATATAAAACCATAAATAACATTTCCAATACAATCACGTAGAAAGATTTCATCCTAACAACAACTTTAAAACAAGCCAAGAGGTATCTAAAACCAGAAATATAGACAAAACACCAGCAGCCAGAAGAGAGAATACATGTGCCAAAAGAGTACAGTTAAAAGTGAGTCACACCGGTCACACCCTAATACACACTACAGAGTTCATGAACCACCTGAACCCATTTCAGCTCCACTCAGAACAAACAAGCCTCCAGTTAAAACTCTGCAGCTTTAAACACTTTAACCGTGGGAATGTTTCTGTGGGTTTTTCTTCCTGCAGGATGTTTTAGAAACAGATTTTCTCCGTCGTCCTCTGCATCCTCCGTTCCACTGTCCTGATATGAGTCCGTCTCCGACCGTCCCAACCTCAGGTGAGCGTCACTTAACCAGTATGCAGTGGTGGAGAGTAGCCAAGTACATTTACTCATGTACTTTATACTTTTTTTGTTGTTGTTTCAACACTTTATTGATGCATATTGAGGAACCACAATCAATAGTAGAAAGGTACACAACTCCAAGGAATTTTAAGAAAATAATAATAATAATAATAATAATAATGATAATAATAATAACAACAATCACAATAAAAAGAATAATAATTAATCTATTATTATTATTATTATTATTATTATTAACAGTAATAATAATAATAATAATAATATGAATCACCATAATCCTAATCCTAATCCAAATGAAATAATATAATTGTAAATAAATAAAATAAATAAAATAAATAAAATAAATAAAATAAATAAAATAAATAAATACATTTTATGCTACTTTATACTTATTTTTTTTGTTTAAACTTTATTGATACGTATTGAGGAACCACAATCAGAAGTGGAAAGGTACACAACACAAAGGAATTTTAAGAATGACGTGAAAATAATAATAATTTTTTAAAGTAATAATAATAATGTGACAAAATAATAAGACAAATATTTTAAAAATAATTAAAATAGTAAAATTTAGTAAAAAAAATGAAATATTAAATGAAATTATTTAAATGTAAATAAATAAAATTAAAAGAATAAATAAATCAATTTATTAATTTGCTATTGCTATAATATCCTTTTTAATTCTTTAAAAGAGCTCAATAAAAAGGTGATCAGAGCTGCTTCATGTGTTTGTTTGTCTTTATTGTGACTGTTTCTTTGTTTGTCTTTTGTTCCAGTTGAATACGTCAAAGCTGCAGACGTCAAAGTCATCGCCGCTCTGGGAGACTCTTTAACTGTGAGACAAGTGATGTGTTTTTTTCTGCAGAAAAATCTAGAAATAGAAAAGCTTGACTTTACGGGGTTGTATTGGCAGGAAATCATGACAATGTGTCATTAGGAACCATTAAAGTTTATAGTGGAAACCATTAGAAACCATTACAGCTTGGGTAAATGAAACTAAAATAACTTAAAGAGCCACTTGCAGATTGATTTTTTTAAACTAAATTTATACTTAACCTTTCCTGAAAATGACTAAAAAAAGTAAACTTTAATACAGACAGAAAAAAGATGAAAAAATTAAATGTACTTAGTTACATTCAACCACTGTTATTGTTGTTGTCATTATTATTATTATTATTATTATTATTATTATTATTATTATTATTATTATTATTATTATTATTATTATTATCATTATTATTATTATTATTATCTTATTATTATTATTATTATTATTATTATTATTATTATTATTATTATTATAATATTATTATTATTATTATTATTATTATATTATTATTATTAGTAGTAATAATGAAAACATAGTAATACAATCACAGTGTTTCTCTGCATTAATAATATTGTGTGTATGTGTTTTCATTGCAGACCGCTATCGGTGCCAACGGTTCCACGATTTTAGCGATTCCTTTTGAATTTCGTGAGGTGTCCTTTAGGTAAATTAGTACAACACATTCTACACACACGTACAACTCCTTGTTGTAACCTATGCAATCAAGAACAGTCAGAGGTTATCATCAGATTATTTTATATCTGGCTCTAAAAGCTGCTGATTGTTTTTACAACATTCATTTACTTCATTTAACTTTGATCTAATCTTGTTAGTCACATTATAAATGTTGTTATGATCATTTACATTTACAAACTGTGTCTCTTCTTCTGTTTACAGCATCGGAGGATATGGAACTTATCAAAATGTCATCACACTGGCAAGTAAGTTAGTTTATAGACTAGTTTCTGACTCCATCAAACATTTGTTTAAACTAATAGCCCTTTATTCCAGGATGAATTACAGGAATTGGCTTGTTTTTACAACAATCTGTGTCTTTATAAAGACTTTTGGTTTGGTAAATATTAGAGATATTGGATGATAAAATCACAGGATCCTTTCTTAAACGTTTGATCGTCTCGTTGTCCAGATATTTTTAAACTCTTCAATCCCAAACTGCTCGGTCCGTCACCCGTGAAGACTCTCCACGGTTCCCCAACGACCGTCAACGAGACCGGCTTCAACTTCGCCGTCACCGGACACAACACGCTGTGAGACTTTTATATTATTTATTTATTCTTTAAGTTTGTTGACTCAAATTTAAAGTCACACTCCATTTGGAATATTTGGACATTTTTGAGGTGCTATAACAAAAAAAAATGTGAGTGTGACTTTAAACTTCAATAAACAATCAAATTAAAATAAGTCTTTTTTTAAGCTTAGGGGGAGAATTTAGGTGTTGCAGCAGCACAATGACAGACATATACTTATATATATATACATATTATATAAATAATAAGAGGTATAAAGCTAAAGACAACATTACGGTCTAGTATATAATAATGATAATAATAATCTTATTTATAGAGCTCTTTTCAAACCATAAGCACAAAGTGCTTTTCAAGGAAATTCAAAACATAAACAATAGAATAGGTAAATAATGAAACATGCATATACATATCCATATATTTACTTATGCACATACATACTGTATACATGTATAAATCCACATACAAGCATACAAAATAACTCTCAATGTCAGCTATTTGGAAAAGCCAATTTATAAAGTATGTAGACAGCGTACACCAGACAAATATATAACATGGTTAAGTAAATAATCATATACTATAATATATGATAATAATATACAATAAAATATATAATTTTCATCATGCAACTGTAGGAAGCTTCAATAAGGAAACACTGAGTGCCTTCAAAACATTTCTCTTAAGTTCAAAGATCAAAATAATTACAGCAGTAAATGATTTGATAATGTTTTATTGATGTCGATGTGTCTGATGACTCAACAGTGTGTGTTCTTGTGTTCTTCTACAGAAACGTCACAGATCAGATAAGACACATGATCGACACGTTCAAGTCTTATCCAGTAAGTCTCCTCTGTTCATTAGCTGATTCATTTAATCTTAATTTTGTTCTTCGAGTGACGTTCACGACCAAATCTTCTCTTTCAGGGTCTGAACTTTGAGGAGGACTGGAAGGTGGTGACGATGCTGATCGGCATGAACGACATCTGTGATTACTGTAAAGACAAAGTAAGAGACATTTGATCATGCAGAGCTCCGCCAAGGCCACGCCTTATCTCACAATTTTAACGAAAGACAAAAAAATAATGCCCGTGCTACACCCTTCCACCAAGTTTCATGTAAATCGGGCCGGTAGTTTTTCAGTAATCCTGCTGAAAAACAGACAGACAAACCAAAAACATAACCCCCCATGGTGTAGGTAATTAAACACTGAACATTTAGATGAATGAGTACAAAAATAATAAAAAGAGAGTAAAAATACTGTCAGACTTTAAATCCTTTCTCTTCACTCTCCACAGACTCTGTTCTCCCCCGACTGCTTCGTTCACTACATGACAGAAGCTCTGGACCTGATGATGAAGGAGGTGAGATGTTATAACTCACAGATACTCAGATCTTTTATTTTACTTAAAGGGACTGTTTGAAAGAATCAGAAATTGCTTGTTAACAGCGACACCTGTGGCCGTTAAGTCAACGAAAGTCAGCGTCCTGTTGCTTGCACTCGCGCTTGTGCTCGCTCTACATAGACATGAACGAGCATTGCTCAACACAGTGAGGCTACACACGTCAGCTAAAAGCACAATATCACTCTATATTTCAGCTGCTTGGCAGTAATGTTAGCTGACCAGACGAAGGTCTCTCCATGAATCAATGCTGATCCTAGTGTTGGCTTTTCCTGCCTCAGCCTCCCGACCGCGGCCGGAGGGAACAGGGGAGACATCGGAGTTTTGGTCGGAGACGATAACGTTTCTCGCTGCGGAGTCCCGTCACTTCACAAGACACGGGAAACCTCTGTTGGTCTGGAGGAGCTGCAGCGGTTATTTCTGCACAAACGTCCACTGTACATTCACTAGATATTCTCAGAGTTAAACTAACTCTTCTGTAGTGTGCACGCATGCACGTGAGGTGGAGCGAGCTGAGCGAGCGATAACGAGCGCGGTGTGTGAGTGAAGGCAAGCAGGCAGAGGAGCAGAGGAGCAGAGACTCCGGCCCTGGAGACCAAAGCTACGGTCTCCCCCTTGTCCTCCGACCGCGGCCAACACTGTTTAACAGACGGGCTTCACTAGATAGAACTTTGCGGTTTTGTTGCTTCCGTGTAGTTTGTGTTGGAGTCTGAGTCTGAACAGCGTAGCCACACGCGAGCACGCACGGGACACCGACCCACAATGATTTATACGTGTAAGAAGTTACAAACAGTCCCTTCAAGCAGCATAAAATGGAAATACTCAAGTAAAATACAAGTACTTCAAAATTGAAGTTGAGTACAGTACCTGAGTAAAAATACTTTCCACCACTGCTCAATGCTATTATCAGCTCACTATAATGCTGCCGTCAGTGTGCTAATATGCTCATCAGAGGCAGGTTTCTTCTCTTCTTTCATTAATAAAGGTTGTAAAATACCAAGTGAAGATATTTCAGTCTGGAGCGACGTCAGGCCTGCTGCTAACGTGGCTAAAAATAGAACAAAAATAAAGGCAGGGAGGGTTCAACTTACACAACTGAGGAACTATTCTTTCAGCCTGTTTCATTGATTAAAACACACATAAAGATTTAAGTGTATTGTGAAGCCTTTTGTGGAGCTTTTTATTATTTGCTGTACTCTTTTCTCTGAATGCGTTTCTATCTGAGCAAATGTTGAGTGAACAGTTTCTTCATGTGGAGATATCCCCTCCCCTCCGGCTTCGCTGGGAACAGTTTGTCCTCCACTGAAAGTCTGAAGTAGGAGAGAGAGAGAGAGAGAGAGGACATGCAGACTTTAAAAAAATATACTCTTCAGGCTAAAGAAGTGATTTCAGTTAACTCTTGTGCCTCACTTTAAAGAAGAAATGCTCTTTTTACATGAAAAGCCTGGTGCGTTGCTAAAGGGTGCCTTGTGCGGCTGTTAAGTCGTGGGTCGAGGGTTTCTGGACAATATCTGTCATTGTTTTGTGTTGTTAATTGATTTCAAGTAATAAATATATACATACATTTGCATAAAGCAGCATATTTTCCCACTCCCATGTTGTTAAGAGTATTAAATTCTTGACAAATCTCCCTTTAAGGTACATTTTGAACAGATAAAAAATGTGTGATTAATTTGCATTAGCACAGCCAAAATTATCGGAAAATTAAAAATTAAAAAGCCAAAAATGTCCCAGAGAGCCACAAGTGTGAATGAATTTTATCTTTTTCAGATGCCCAGGACGATCGTGAACGTGGTTCAGATTTTCCCCATGAAGCCTCTCAGAGAAGTTCAGAGACCGACTCTGGGCTGCCAGCTGCAAAAGTTATTTACCTTTTAATTTAAGCCTCTCAAGTCAAACTGTGATCTAAATATTACCAGCAAATTATATTATAAGACGGTCAGCGGTGGAATATAATATTCCACCGCTGACCGTCTTATAATATTAGTACAGTATATAATACATTTACAAGTATAAATCTGAAGTACTTTACCTCAGTATTTCCATTTTATTCAACTTTCTACTTCTACTTCACTACATCTCAGAGGGATATATTGTATTTTTTACTGCACTACATTTATTTGACAGCTTCAGTTACTTTACAAATTCAGATTGTTGCATACAAAACTTAGGACGAGCTTATAAAATATGATGTTTTGTCATAAATTAATTGACCAAACAGGTTATATAAATATAACTGAAATTGTTTTCAATTAGTCAAGTTTTATTAACATTTCGAGGGCTCAATGTGTTTCAAAATAAAAACAAAAAATAGGTTAAACATTGTTAATCTGAATCTGCAAAGTAACTAAAGAGGTCGGATAAATATAGTGGAGTAAAAAGTACCATATTTCCCTCTGAGAGGTAATGGAGTAGAAGTGTAAAGTAGCAGAATGTAGCGTACTGTATAAGTACCTCAAATTTATACTTAAGTGCAGTTCTTGAGTAAATGTACTTAGTTACTGTCCACCCCTGTTATTAACTGTTGAGTTAAACTCGCCTTTACTCACCTTGATTTGTTCAGAATAAACGTTAAATATCATGAAATCATATTTATGCTTTAAAGAGAGTTTCCATCATACCATAAAAAGATTAATATAATCTGCTTATTTTCTAAAATCTCTAAATTAAATCCTGCAGTGACTAAATGGGGGTTTCATATTCCACCTGTGTTATATCAGCGTCCAAATCTGTGAGGATTACAAATCATAATTGATCTGATAATCTGTTAATCTGATAATCCAGTAGTGTGATAATCTGCTCGTAGGAGTTTCTGCTCGTGTCTTGTTCTACCTGAAGAAAACTCCACTGAGCTGACGGAGCTGGTTGAGATTAACGTTGAATTCCAGGTGAGTGAATGTGCTCTTAAACGAGATAATTAAACTGTTCACACCCAGCTAGTTATGAAAATGACACGTCATCTCTCTATTATATTCACTGCTCAACACACTTTATGGTGATGATATGAGGCAGTAGAGGTCTTTGATTTTAACTCTCCTTGTTCATAGAGGAGATTAAAGGAGCTTCTGCGCGGCGATCGTTTCTTCAAAAAGGACTTTGCCGCCGTTCTGCAACCTTATTTAGAGTACTCAGGACCAGCAAGACTTCCTGTAAGTCTCACACAATTCAACATTTATATAACTCATGAGTTTACTTGAAGAAATGTAAAGAGAATGTCAACTAATATAGCTAAACAAATATTTGAACAACACTACCTTTAAAAGTACAGTATTATAATCAAAATGTATGTAAAGTATCAAAAGTACTTGTCTTGTGAATGATATATTATTATAGGTTCAAGGTTCTTTATTTGTTATATTTGTCATTGGTAATGAAAATCTTTGGTCTCAGGTTCCTTCAACAATGCTCATAAAATATGTATATATATAAAAAGGGAAATCACACAAGTAATAGTAAAAGCTAAATGATAATCTAAGGCATAAAATAGTGCAGTTAAAATAAATATAAACATGATGTAAATAAATAATATAATGTAAATGTAAATTTGTAATTTTGTTGACGACAGTATTCTAGATGGGAAAACCAAATGTAAATATAATGTAGTATGTATATATATGTATGTATATATATGCATGATGAGAATATGAGATATTTTGCATTATTTTAACTACATTTTACATTGAAGTTCTGTAGTTTAGTCCAGTATTATATATATATATATATATATATATATATGTATTAGTATGATTTTGAGTGCCCTCTTTGTAAAACATCCTTGGGTTTTTTGAAAGGCGCTATATAAGTCCAATTTATTATTATTATTATTATTATTATTATTATTATTATTATTATTATTATTATTATTATTATTTTTATTTATTTATTTTTTATTAATTTTTAAAAAAAATATTATTATTAGTGGTTCCCAACCTAAATCTGAGGGGTCGTGAGATGAGTAATAGGAGAAAAAAAGAAAAATAACAACAAAGTTCTGCTGCACAAATTCCTATTAATATTTTGGACTTTACGCTAATCTTTGATTTTTAGTGAAATATCGGGTAATTTGATCCCTTTGGGATTTTTAAATGAAACAAGTCCAATCAACAACTCATAGACATCTGAGTCAACGGGGCCAAGCAGACACTTTTTAAAAAAAATACTGATTTAATAAAATCTTATAAGATAATGATATGTTTGTTTTTATGTCAAATCTTAATTTGAAAAGTAACTAAAGATGTCAAATAAATTTATAAAATAGCATAAAATAGAAATACTCAAGTAAAGTACCTTCAAATTGTACTTAAGTATAGTACCTGAGTAAAAATACTTAGTTACTTTCCACCACTGCTCAATGCTATTATCAGCTCACTATAATGCTGCTGTCAGTGTGCTAGTATGCTCGTCAGAGGCAGGTTTCTTCTCTTCTTTCATTAATAAAGGTTGTAAAATACCAAGTGAAGATATTTCAGTCTGGAGCGCAGTCAGGCCTGCTGCTAATGCAGCTAAAAAATAGAACAAAATATAGGGAGGGTTCAACTTACACAACTGAGGAACTATTCATTCAGCCTGTTTCAAACATGTACTTTTGTAATCATTATTTATTTTTCTACTTCAGAACGGGAAGCTTGACTTGAGCTTCTTCACGGCAGATTGTTTCCACTTCACCGTTAAGGGACACGAGGAGCTGGCGAAGGGACTGTGGAACAACATGGTGGAGTTTCTTAAGTTTTATTATGTTTGTATAACTGATAAAAGGTGCAGTGTGTAGGATTTGGCGGCATCTAGTGGTGTGGTTGCAGATTGCAACCAGCTGAGTACCCCTCCGTTCACTCCTCCCATTCCAAGACTGCAGTAACATGAGTGCAAAACTGTGGTAACGCCGTTCACCTCGCTCAGAGCCCATCCTTACCATAATAACACTACTTTAGGAGAAGTCAGACGGCGGCTGGCAGTTTAGCACTCTGTGGATCATGTTACCGCAGTTTCACAAGCGTGTCGGAGAACTACGGTGGCCTTCAGGTAACGTAAAAA
This sequence comes from Sebastes umbrosus, assembly GCF_015220745.1. Classification (NCBI taxonomy): domain Eukaryota; kingdom Metazoa; phylum Chordata; class Actinopteri; order Perciformes; family Sebastidae; genus Sebastes; species Sebastes umbrosus. The sequence continues at coordinate 28,878,408 of NC_051284.1, read as the reverse complement.
CGTGAAAGTCTCTCTCTAGAGCCAGTGTTTGGTTTGTCCGTTCTGGACTACTGTAGAAACATGGTGGACTCCGTGTAGAGGACCCGCTCTCTATGTAAATATGAAGGACTCATTCTAAACTAACGAAAACACAACGATTCTTAGTTTCAGGTGATTATACACTAATGAAAACATAGTTATGAATATTATATATTCCATTTCTGCTAATAGATCCCCCTAAAGATGGGTTTAATTAGCTAAAGGTTTGGTTTAGATAAGGTCAGGGTCTCTGACTATAATGGCCTTTGAATTCCTCGAAGGGTCGCTTAAAAAAATAATATATATATTTGTATCAATCCTTTTAATAAAAAGTGACTTAATTATACCCACACGACAACGCAGTCGGGGGTATATAGCGCTCCGCGTGTCCGTCCTCATTTCCGGAGCAGAACTCTGAAACTATTTAACTTAGGAACTTCAAATTTGGTATGTTGTTTGGACGTGTCTAGTTGTGCCTTTTGGGGGTTAGAAGTCCAGGGTGCCCTAAACTTTACATAATAACAAGCTAGATTGTGCTCAATAGACTAATTTCATTAGTTCCAAAAGGGCAAAACCTTTGGCCCTACTTTAGTGGGGGTCAAGCAGTGAGCGGAGGTATGTGAGCCATGCTCACTTTTGGACTTGTTGGGTTTGGAATTTATCAAATATTCAATAATGCATTTACATCATCTTACTGACGGCTGAAAACATCACATTATCTACATGAAGTTAAAACTAAACAAACTTCTTCCTCAGTTCCAGCCTGACGGAGGGAAAGAGATGATAGAGACGTTTACAGAGCCAATAAAACTCATCTGCCCAACAAAGGTACAAACATGACTGACATGTTGGAGGATTTCATGTTTGTGTTTGTAGATAATAAAATTCCTTTGAGGACATTTTTTTCTTTCATTTTTCTCCAGGAGCATCCGTACATCTACACCAGACCTCGAGGGGGGTCGTCTACACCGGCGCTGAACCATTTCTCCATGACGATGATGTCTCTGCTCTTTGTGTTTAATTATCTGTAGTTCAACAGGCAGAGCAAGACGACACCAACACCGCCTGGATGTGAAGGTTTCATTCACACCGATCCAACTGATTTATTTTGCGTGAAAGATGCTGTTAGTTTAAACTCTCCGGGCGACAAATTGCATCTTCAATGAGTTAAATAGATATGATTTTTGTTATCTATACATTGACCAATATACTGTATTTTGTGCATTAGTGATGTCTCCTCTTCTGCGATTAGATATACTCAAAAGGTTTCTGACATTTTCTCAAAAATTCAACACAATTGTTTCTACCCATCACTCACGATTGAGGTAAATAGCAAAATATACAAATCAATTATAACTTTGCATCTTGTTGTTTACAGATTCTTCAGAAGAACTAAATCTTCCTGTTAACTTAAAGTGCTCTTAAAATCATAATTTAAGTCATTTATTTTGTGAAAATACATTACCAGCAAACATTTGCTGGTTATATAACTGTACTGACTTGTTTTTGAGGTTATGTTTACTTGTCTGGCACATTTGTTTTTGTGTTGACAATGACTTAAACAACAATAGATTTAATGGATCCAGTCGTACACGTACATATTGTATACATAAATGTCAATGCATATGCACATTATCATGTCACGGAGTGCAAAAAAAAGAATATTAAGCTCTGATTTTGTCCCATCATGTCTTAAAAATGTTGCGGTTGTGTAAATGTAGTATTGAAGTGTGTATCTGTTTACACTGGGAGATGGGAGCACTGTGATGAACCTGTGATTTGAATATTCTGTGGTCTGATTTGCAAACATTTGGATAAACTCCAAACTGAAATGTAGCTGTAGATCATTCAGTAAAATGAACTATTTAGTTTATTTACTTTACTCATGACAGATAATTATCCACCATTACAATGTAATTTAACATTGGCTGATGCTGTAACGTGGTAAGTAAGAATTATTAGAATTATTAGAATATCAGTAAAAATGATGAATAATGATCTCTTTATATTAAATAGTATGATACCCCATTCATTTTATTGCAGTGGCTTTTAACTACATCTTATTTTTGGTTGATGAGAAGAAAATGCAATTAAAAGAAATCCATCTAGATATATAAAATTCATAATTCATTCATAATATGAATAAAATGAAATGGCCAGCATTTTATTGCAGTATTTATATTTCTGTCAAAGATGAAATTATAGCAGTAACTAAGTAAAATAAATATATATATATGTATATATATATATACATACATATATATATATACATATATAATTTACCTTATATACTTTACATACTGTTTAACAAGCTGTTATTTATATATATGTGTGTGTGTATATATATATATGTATATATATATACATATGTGTGTGTGTGTGTGTGTAAATATATATATATATATATGTGTGTGTGTAAATATATATATACAGTGTATATTTATAATATATTTATAATAAGTACTAAAAATATATACAGAGGTGTAAACAGGAATGTGGTATGTATAGAGAAGTAATAAATGTATATATATATATATATACAGTATATATACAGTAGTAAATACAGTAGTAAGTAATATATACATATTTATTACTTCTCTGTACAAACTTAATTTAATTGTTTAACAAACTGTTACACCTCTGTTTATATAGTTATATATATATTTACACAAATATATATATATATGTATATATATATAACATATTTGTTAAACAGTATGTAAAGTATATAAGGTAAATAAAGGTAAGGTGAAGAAGGTAAAGACTTTTACGTATTTGTACATTGTGCTATTGCTACTTTTATTTAAATACTTCTTCCACCACAGTACAGTAGAGTACATTACAGTACAGTAGAGTACATTACAGTACAGTAGAGTACAGTACAGTACAGTGTGTACAGTATTAATGTATTAAATGTGTGTGGTGGTGCAGTACTGCCACGTGGCCGCTGGGGGCAGCAGAGTCACTGTTTACAGGCAGACAGCAGCTGGCAGCACGAGCTCCTCTAGCTCCGCTAGCTGGTCGCGTGGAGCTGAAACTCTCAGCGCGAGGATCAGATCAGAGCAGGAGGAGCTGCTGCTGAACTAACAGTTAGTTTATTAACGAAAAGTTACAGAAAACTATCAGTAAAACCAACCGAGCGAGGGTCGTTTACACCGTGACCGTCTACAGACTCTGAGGTAACTACTTGTTGGTATAAAAACAGTCGATCTGGGCGGAAAACAACAACATTTAGCTCAACTGACTACTGGCTAGCACTGTTAGCTGGTTAGCTTCAGCTAGCTAACAGCTAGCAGTTAGCTTCAGAGGAGCTAACGGTTAGCATTGAGGCTAGCTGGCTGTAGCAGAGAGGTCCAGCCCAAAAAAAAAAGTTGTTTACTCCAAAGTTGTGGATGTGGTCTCCCTCCTGAAAGACTTTCTCTGTGGATAAGAGAGCAAGGACCAAATATTCACACTGGATTTAACACTGTTTGCTGTTAGGAAACTAGCAGGATGTCTGCAGAGGTTGAGTGTAGTCAGGTCGGTTTGACAGCAGCGGCCAGCAGCTCTGGAGCAGCAGTGGAGGAGGAGAAGAACCATCAAAACAAGTCTGAGGAGGCTCAAGAGAGAGAAGAGAAGCCGCAGAAAGGCTCTGAGCAGCAGCTAGAGGATGCTGGTGGTGATGGTGATGGATCCGAGCAGGACAAGCAGAAGAAATGCAAAGAAAACGATAAAGAAAACGAGCAAAGCAGCAACGCTTCTGAGTCTGCTGTCGAAGCGGTGAAGAGGAAAGTTGTGGAGGCTCCTCCGCCCAAAGTCAACCCATGGACGAAGAGACCAACAGGCAGGGTGCCCAGCAACAACATCAACAACACCCAGGAGAAAGGTAAATTATTAAATATCTACTTTATATCCTGACATGCTTACACCTCAACAACCTCCTGCAGCAGCACGTGTGCAACTTCCCTGCACAAAAACACTTTAAAGTCATGTCATTCCTTAATTTTTTATTATTTTAAAGGTTGAATGAAGTATTTGAATGTCAAAGAAGTGTTGATGGTGGCATTTTTTTTTTGCACCATCCCCCCACCTGTGTGCTCGGATTGCTCTCCAGAGCACCACGTGTTGATTGCTGACAACTTGCTACTACTTCTTTTTTCTACCTGCTTACTAACCATCCAGCTCCTCACACTGTTTACATAATGTTGATCAAATGCAGCACATTGGAGGGGGGAGAAGAATGTGTGCAAAACAGCCTCATATTTGTGCTGTCTTGATGTGAAAATAAAAAGAAGCTAAGACAGCCAAAGCTAACTGCTGCTGCTGCTGTAAAGACACGTTTTGCATGTCCAATGGCCTGGCTGCCTGCAGTTCCTCCCACCAGCCTCCTGCTCTCTACTGTCACACAGTGAAAGTATGTGGACAAGGTGGCTGGACAGGTGGGACAGTTCAAGTAGGTTAGAGTTGTAAACTAATGATTATATTTAATTTAGATGAGTCTAATTTGTGTATTAGTGATGCATCAGTTAATCATTAATTGTAGGAAATGGCCCTCAGAAGTGCTCAGAGTCCAATTTTCTTACTGAAACATACTGTACAAATCCACACTTTAAATTCAGAATGATATATAATAAGGCTGGGACGATTCCATATGTATTGCGATTATTAAGTATTGCGATTCTACAAGTATTGCGATTCGATATTGTGATTTTTGTTAACTTTCTTTTAACACTAGACCATGGGGAAAACGTTGAATCATACACTTCTTTCTAGGGACTTTTATTTTGGAAAATATCTAAATTAATACAGTAAAAATGTTTGATTTCCAGCGTGTATGTAGTCAGAGACGTCCTGAAGTCAAATATATCAGTTATTATTTATTAAATTTTTTCCAGCAACCCAAAAATCAAATAAAAGACATTTCCCTCACAAATTAGTGGTATTTTCTTTTTTAATTTATAAGGGACATGTAATGTTTTATACTTCTGGTGAATACAATCAATCTTATTTCTATATATATATTTTGTATATACAGTTGTTAACACCTTATTTTGAAAACTAGATTTAGACGCACGTGTATACTTCCTCTAACTTCTCCAAGGTGGTCTCTAGCTCTCCCGTCAGCTCCATTCTCTTTATTCATCCATGGTCAGCTCCATCGGGGTCGTTTGAATGCATTTAACATAAATGTCAGTATATGGGTGTTCTACTGTCGTAGCGTCAGCACATTTGACCACGGTGATAAGAGCGACGGACGGCTGGACCGCAACGTTACCGTGATACGATAAAGTTTTTCCTGTCCGTGACAGAGTTAGTATGCAGCTTTAGCCGTGATGTCTAGCTCTGCTTTTCCTGTCAATGTGTGAAACCCAAAGTGTTTCCATCTTTTACTGGATGTGTAATGTTTACCACGCTGGAGTTAACATGTGTGGGTGCAGGTCGTATCCACGCGGACCCTCCAACGTTTTATACTTTCTTGTTTCAGCTCACTGCAGTTTGTTTTGGTTGATGGATACGGAACGGACATGATGTCACGTTACTCAGACTACAACAATAAAATCAGTAACTTCCTACTACCTCAAAATTGTAAAAAAAAAAAAAATCACGATACATAGGTTAATTGATTTTTTTTCTACCCTTAATATGTAATGCAGAAAACAAATGGGGTAGCAACAGACATAATTTACATAGCTCTTTTGATACATGAAAAGCCACTCAAAGTGCTTTACGAAACAAAACAGTTAAAGTAATTAAAATATATCATACTTAAAGTGATTCTTTGTGGAGAAACTCAGTTTTACAGATCTGTCGATTAAATCAACTAATCGATTAATCGACAAAATTGTATGAGTGTTAGTCGAATAAGAATTTCTTTGGTCGACAGCCCTACCTAAAATAGTGACAAATACCATCACAACTTCCTCCACGTGATGCCATCAGATGTCTTGTTTTGCCTGAACAACAGTCCAAAAACCAAAAATATCCAGTTTACTATCAAATAAAACAAAGAAAAGCAGCAAATTATCACATTTCAGAGGCTGAAACCAGTTGAGTGTTTGGTGTTTTTGCCTGAGAGACGATTAATTGATTATCATTAATAGCTGCTGATTATTTTTCTGTCAATCGACTAATCCGTTTAATCAATTTAATCATTTCAGCTTTAGAAAAATGCCTGTTCTCAGACACTGTTGTCTGACCAACAGTTCAAAACCCAAAGACATTCACTTTACAATGTTATAAAACAGATATAAAGGCAGAAAATACTCATATTTGAGAAGGTGGAATCAATAAAGTCAAAGCGTTTATTGTCATATTCACAGTTAAAAACAAGTTTCCCTGTACAATGAAATTTTTCCTTTGCCTTCCACTGAATGTTGTTTACAAGGAAACACGAGGTAAATACAATAAAATAAATAAATAACACTATGTACAATATACAAAATAATCAAAAAATATACAAAATTAAAAAAAAAAAAAAAAAAAAATTGCTAATAAGTAAAACTAAATAAACACTAAAAACAAACAACTTTTTGGATATTCAAATCTTTAACTAGAACAGGATTAGTATTTTTTACTTAATGACTAACAAAAATGAAAGGGGTACTTGTGTCATAAGGAGTAATACTACTACTACACAACTACTACACTATGTCATGGTGATGTCATCGGGGTTAACTTGGTTTCAACTCGAGAATTAAAATTTATAACAAAAAGTCTGCGTTACAAATCCGGTTTGTGGAGTTTGGAAGATGTGTGTGTTTATCAGGCAGGGAGGGTGTAATGGAAGACACTGTTGCATTATGGGAAATGTAGGATTTAGTGTTTTCTGAGGATATCTCGGCCTCTCTTGCTTCAATTTTAAATCTTCTTTTTTTAAATGTCTTACAAGCGACTTGAACTTTATGGAAGTTTATGCGCACCCCTTTAATAATCACTTATCAGATATCAGTATTTTATTGATTAGCTTCCTGTATCAGCTAACTGATTAATCAGCTAATCATTTCGGTGCTAGATCAAATGTTGAAAGGAACAAGACGGCTCATTTCACATGTAAGAATTTATTGATTAGACTCCTGACTCATTCTTGTGGTGACATTTATGTGGTGATAAATGTGAGCTAAATAATAACATCAGCTTTGTTAGACGGTCAGACTGAGTTGTGAATGTGTGTCAGAGCGCAGAGCGTCCAGAGGGAGCTATATTGGACTCTGACGAGAGCACCGGCATCGTTTTACAAGTGTTACTGTACAACCAGCTCCGAGGTGTGGAAGTCTGCAGGCTCAGCGAGCATACACCCATTCACGCCTGTCGAAAGCCTCGGCCCTGTGGCTCTTATCAATCCGACCATCCTCTGCAGAGCGATAGGCACTGTCAGGCTGCAGCGGGCCACTCCCAGCATGCAGCTGCCTGCGGAGACGCAGCCACATACCGCCGCTGGCTGCACGCAAAACACCCTCAACTAGTTCAGTGGCTCAGTCCCCTGGGGGGCAGGGGAGGATACTTACTCATTTTCACTCTGACAGAAATTCCCAAATGCCGCACAGCTGAGCAGAGAGAGAGCATGCAGGAGTAGATGACTTTCAGTGTTGAGCAACCGTCCAGGAAGCTTGCTGCAGGGGTTAAATTCTGGGATTAAAAAAACAAAACACATGTTGTCCTGTCAAGTATGATGATGTCCCTTTCATTTATCGATTCTGCAGATCAACAAAACGCTCTGAAAGTCGTCCGTCCCAGCAAGCCCAGAACGAGAAAATCCAGCAAGGTAAAGGCTCTTTACTTTCTTGTTTTAGCTTGTTTTAAAGCTTCCAAAGTTTCTCTGTTGGACCTTAAAAATGTCACAAACATTGAGAGTCTAAATGCTGCAGATGACATGTTTAATGTCATTAATATATCTTGATAATTAATCCCATGAAGCAACACTGAATAATCAGCACATGTTGCCACTTTGTTCTGTTGTTTAATGTCTCATCTTATGTTTAAATTGATGTGTTTTAATTACAGCTGCAATTAACTATTATTTTCATTGTTGATTATTCTGTTGATTATTTTCTGGATTAGTTGTTTGGTCTATAGAATGTCAGAAAATGGTGGTCAGTGTTTCTCAAAGCCCAAGATGACGTCCTCAAATGTCTTGTTTTGTCCACAACTCAAAGATATTCAGTTTACTGTCATAGAGGAGTAAAGAAACCAGAAAATATTCACATTTAAGAAGCTGGAATCAGAGAATTTTTACTCTATTTTTCTTAATAAATGACCCAAATCAATTAATCGATTATCAAAATAATTAATAGTTGACATCTAATCTATTAATCGTTGCAGCTCTTGTTTTAAATCAGTTTTTAGTCAATTACAAGTCACACGTGATGTTTTGTGTTTGTGTGTCTTTGCCTCTCACCTGTAAACAAACCAATATGTTAGTCGGTGTTTCATATTTCAGAGCTGTAACTTTGTCCAGGCGCTGACATGCAGGATCATGTGAAGTTAACATCTGCCAGTAGCCAAACGTTAGCTGCTTTAAAGTGGACTTTTTTGTTTGCTTTTCCACCGCAGTTGTTTTAAATTAATGGTTGGAGGGAGAATCAAATAGTATTAAAATGTTTGAATTTAAATGAACACAGTTTATTAACTTCAAACAGATTATGATAATTTAAAAACAAGTGTATCATCTTTGTGGCTCTTTAATGCTCCAGTTTAAGTACAGATTGGTACTTTTTAATGTGACTTTATTGACGTTAACTTGACTAATTTTAACCTTCACACAGAAAGTGTTTTTCTGCATGATTTGTAACCTGCTGACCCAGAATGCAACCTGTTTTTTTTTACGTTGTCATGGTCAAAGTCACATGCCAGAGGTGACGGGTTACATTAGATCTGCACTGTACTCCTTTTATTACTATTAGAAAATTATTACTATTACTGTTAGGACCGGCCGACATGTTTATAATCATCACCACAATATTAACATGGACGGTTTAATACCTTTTATATGAGACCAAATTCTTTATATGTGTAAAATTAAAACTTTATTTTTTGTTTTTAAATATGGCTCACTCAGACACCTGTAGAAAATGATGATGATATCAACCTATTATTATTATTATTATTATTGTTATTTGTTATATTATTGTTGTTATTTGTATTATTATTATCATTATTTGTTATATTATTGTTATTTTTTATATTATTATTATTAATATTAATAATAATAATAATAAGGAAATTTAATAATATAATATTTATTATAATTATAATACACAAAATCCCAGTATATAGGAGTATCATATGTTTTGGCCTAATTTCACTGTAAATTGTGATTTAATTGACCTGATATGTCGTCAGTATGTGACAGTTTAACTTACGATGAAATATTTCTCTATATTGTAGCTTCATCTATATATTGTTGACTAAAATTTTTCAGACTCAACCAGGAAGTTTAATGATTTCTTTTTTTGCTCCATTAGCAGTTTTTACATAATACTTTATGTAAATGTTTAAGGAAGGAAATGCATTCAACATGCATTTGTTAGAGCTCAAAGATACACACAATGTACAGAAACACTGTATGTAAACAGGATTTTTGTTTGTTTACAAGGAAACTCCACAGGGCACCCGCCGAATAGGTGTTAAATAATTAATAATTCATAGAATTTAAGCATGCTCCCATTCCCAAATCATGATTTTGGACCTCTGTCCTCCAGATATGTGAATGTAAATGGGTTCTATGGGTACCCACGAGTCTCCCCTTTACAGACATGCCCACTTTACGATAATCACATGCTGTTTGGGGCAAGTCATAGTCAAGTCAGCACACTGACACACTGACAGCTGTTGTTGCCTGCTGGGCTGCAGTTTGCCATGTTATGATTTGAGCATATTGTTTTATGCTAAATGCAGTACCTGTGAGGGTTTCTGGACAATATCTGTCATTGTTTTGTGTTGCTAATTGATTTCCAATAATAAATATAAACATACATTTGCAAAAGCAGCATATTTGTCCACTCCCATGTTGATAAGAGTATTAAATACTTGACAAATCTCCCTTTAAGGTACATTTTGAACAGATAACATCGATTGACAGCCCTAATTAATACCTAAGATTTAGTTTTGTGTAAGTCTTCGTGTTAAAAGACCAGGGACCGGATTCATAAAGCTTCCTGGTACGTATTGCGTTAAAGAAATTAGTGGCGTTGAAACAAATTTGTGTTAACGCGTCAACTTTGACAACCCTGGTATTAATGTTTTCTGATCCTGTTTTATACATCAGTAATGAATCTAAATTTAAGTGGACATTTTTCATCTATAAGAGCAGGTCTGCAGTTGTAGATGTGAATTAAGCTCACTGTTTTTTTTAGGGGTTTTTTATACTTTATTTTTTAGAATACCCTGAGGGATTCATTCAGTTTTGTTCAACCACAATAAAGAACGTCCCTTTGTGTACTCCACCTGTAGTAGAATGATGATTAAAATATCAGTACAGCAGTTTTTATTTATTTACCGTGCAGCTCTGAGTGCAGCCGTAACCCTTCGTCTGTCTAACCTTGGATCTCATATCAGGCTGTCCAAATTTACCACATTCACAGAGGTGGAAACTCGGCCTGTTTATCGCCGTTGTTTGCAGTTTCTCGACAGACGGAGCACTGACCTCCTTTTCCTCCAAGCTGGTTTCTACCAGAAGGGCACTCAGACGCCACCTGACCCACACACACACACAATGTTAAAATAACCAAAATGAGTCCACGGTTCGACTTGTTAATTCAACATGTTTTGATATTAACGTCTTTTTTTTCTCCATTTTTTTTGCAGTCAAGTGACTTCAGCGATATCACAAACTGGCCCACACCTGGTGAACTGGCCAAAGAGGTACGACAAGTGTGTGTGTGTGTGTGTGTGTGTGTGAGACGTTTGTTAAATCAAACATATTAACAAGCTATACTTCAGTGTTTTCTGCTGCTTTTACTGAACAGACTGGTTGGATTACAGAAGAGCTTTTCTGTTTTCTGCTCACTAGATGGAGCACTAAAAACATCTAGAAATGTTTTAGTACAACACTTTTAAAAGATTCTGGTTGTCAAAACAGTTTGAGTCCACATTTTAGAAGCGAAGTGCTCCATGATCTATTTCACATACAGTAAATCCAGGGAACTTTAAGGTGTATTTGTAAAAAGCTCTTCACAGAGAAGAAATGTTCTTCAGAAAAGTGAGTGGAAAATGTATGAATGCTTAACTGTTTGACCTCACAGGCTTTTGTTCCCCTCCAAATTTTTTTTAATCATTTTTAAACCAGGTTTTAAACCACTACACAGAAGTAATGATTCTACAGGAGTTGAGTCAGTTCACACTAGTCGATGTAGTTAAAAAAATGCCTTTGAAATACCTCATAAGTACTTAATTTTTCTAAAATCTTCTGAATATTTCCTGATAAAAAACCCTGTGCTGGAGCTTTTGGCTGATTCAGAGGCAAATTTTAAATTTGAAGGTTTTAAACATCATTTCTTTGACAAGATCAGAAGTTAAAAATGAGACTGACTGATCATTAGATGTATTATTCTGATGAGAGTTAACTCTCTGACACATGTCAATATTTAGTCCTTTTTGGGGATGTCACGAGAACCGATGCCTTGGTATCAAGTCGATGCCAAAAATTAAAAAACGTGACAGCACTCATTTTTCTACAGTTTTAGTTTAGCTTGCGCCAGGGCTCGAGACTAATGGCACGTCGTTGTACCGGGGACAATAGAAAATGTGTTTGGGACGCAGTAAACTCACTGTTGACGCGTCCAGGAGAAGCACTCTATTTTTTCCCTGAAAACGCTACATTGCGAACAACAAATCAGTGTTGAAATTAGCAGGATGAGAGCTAGTTAACGTTAGCTCCATGCAAGACCCATGCTGCTCACCAGTTTGCTAACAGCTAACGTTAACAAGCTCTCGTCCTCCCGATTTCAACATGGGAGGTGCCATTGATTTATATTATGATGCATCTATTCAGTAAAAATGAGTATTGGTTGAAGGTAAATTCTAACTTAATGATGTGTTCAAATGTAATCTTGTAAAATGCAGTTGTTTGAAGGAGATGTTTTCACAGCAATATAAAATAGATAATAGAGAGGGAATTATGAGCTGTTTAACTTCATAACAAAAACAGTATGCAAACGGTAATAAAGGAGTGAAGTACATGTGATTGATTGATTTACTTTTGTTTTTTACCGTGGTATCGACTTTGTATCGAGAATCGTGGAGTTTCACTGGTATTGATATCGACTACTGAATTTCTGGTATGGTGACATCCTTAGTCCTTTAATTTACTGTCTTAGTATAAGTGTTTAATTCGTGTATGAAGAGCCAGAACTCAAACCCAATATTTTATTTTTGACAAAGCACCAGACGACACAGAACAAACCAAACTTAAATGTGTAAGAATAAACATGACGTTTCACCCGTTTAATTAAAAGCCGCTCTTTCTCTCTCTCTCTCTCTCTACGTCTTCCAGCAGCAACAAAATGTCCTCAACAACAACGGGAAGAAGCCTCCCTCCTCTTCCTCCTCCTCCACCTCTTCCTCACGCAAGGAGAAGGAGAAGAGGAGGGATCGAACGGAGAGGAAGTCGGAGAGCAGCCATGACGGCGGCGAGAGCAAAGAGAACCAGGAGGCTCAGCCGGACCCGCTGGGAGAGCTGCCCAAAGATGGAGAGTCCAAGGAGGGACAGGACGCCAAGAGCGCCGGCCTGAAGAAGAGGGGAGGTGAAGGTGAGGACCTTTTTTCTCTATAAGCATGTTAACCAGCATCCTTTTAAATGATTAAATAAGACCTTCAAATCAAAGTTTGATTAATGCACATTTCTTCTCTGACCTGTGAAACTATTCATCTCCACAATGTCAACTTTATTTAAAAGCAATTTCCATATAATTTTAATTGTTTTTAAATGTTGTCATCACTTAATCTGGAGGTGAATGTTTTCACTGGACAGCGATGATTTGTATCCTTGATTGCTACATAGAAGGAGCATGTCAATAATTTTATTGATCACATTGATTGGTGCATGTTCTGCTCTGATGATCTCATGTGTTGCACTTCATCTGATGCACTCCCACCTTTTTATAGACATTTTAAATAAAAAGAATAACAGGCACCAGATCTTTATGGTGGATAATAAGGGACACTTCTTCAGCTCCTAAGTGTCTAAACCAGAGAGGAAGGGAAGAGTGTTGTTCCAAAATGAGATGAAATCATCCGCGATAGATTCCCACAGGCTTTGAAAATACTTTTGTGTTCTTTGGTGTGAAAACTACCTTAAAATGTTGTTTAAAATGTGTTTTTTAATTGAATATAGATAATAAATGAACTACAAAACTCTGCCAGGAAATAATTGGCAGAAACGAGTCCTTTAAAATATTTAAAAGCTTTTTGCGTTTTATGTTCAAGTGTTTGGAAGCTGCTACGCTGAAGTCAACTAACCAGTGGGTCTTTATTTTAGAGACACAGATTGATGATTTAATTTGTTCCAAACTGGATTTCCAGCGTTCATTTATTTATTTATTTATTTTTTTGGAACAAAACTCTTCACGCTCTGTTTCCGGTGTGCAATCATCGCTAGGTAACAAACGTAAGTGGGTTTCTCTGCCGCTGGAGGAAGCGCCCCGGGACGACGACGGCGGTGACAAGACGGCCGACACAGAGCCCACCGGCGACTCAACCGACCCCGCGTCACCCAATCACACACTCCATAATAACAGGGCGCATGATAGCAACAGGAGTAAGTGGCCCAGCAGCTCGCTGTTCTCTGTTCACGCCGTCCGTCTCTGTTTCTGCTTCTTCACCCGCTGGTTTGGTTTCGCTGTTTGTGTTTGATCACTTCTTTTTTCCCGCTACCATCTGTCTTTTCAGTGTGAGTAACCTTTTTTCCATACTAATGTGTAGCTTTGATGGCATATTAGGGCCATTGTAGGTAAGAAAATTTATAAATTACGGAGCCGGGAGATGGGATAATATTCAGGGAGAAAACTCTGAATTTACAAAAATAAAACTTGGATATTCTCTGAGATTAAAGTCACAAATATACGAACACATTTTTGGATATTCTCTGAGTTTAAAGTGACAAATTTACAGAAAAAAAACTTGGATATTCTCTGAGATTAAAGTCCCAGATTTACGGGAATAAACTTGGATATTCTCTGAGTTTATAGTGACAATTTTACAAATAAAAAACTTGGGTCTCAGATTAAAGTAAAAGATTTACAGAAAACAATTTGGACATTCTCTGAGATTAAAGTGACAAATATATGGGAAGAACTTGGATATTTTCTGAGTTTAAAGTCACAAATTTACGAAAAAAAACTTGGATATTCTCTGAGATAAAAGTCACAAATTTACGAACACATTTTTGGATATTCTCTGAAATCAAAGTGACAAATTTACGAAGAAAAACTTGGATATTTTCTGAGGTTAAAGTCACAAATTTACGAAGAAAAAGTTGGATGTTCTCTGAAATTAAAGTTGAGAAAAATTCTTGGATGTTGCATCAACCTCATCACATCACAAACGTTGCAGCAGTGAAAGTGAGCCACCAAGTGCAAAATATATTAATTATACAAATATTTATTTAGGTTAAAAAAAGAACATTAAAGAAAACACATATATGTTTTTTTCTGGACCTTAACTGTCAGAGCGAATATCGGAAACCGCAATCTTCAGGATTTATCTGATAACCCATTGGCAAAGTAATAAAATAATATGAATAAATAAATTGGTCTAATATGTGTACAATGCATACAGATGTCAGCATTATGTTCATAAAATAACACAGAACATGAAAGAAACACGTATGTGTCACTACTTTGATGCGATGTGGTTCCTTGACAAAAAAAACAACTATTTTTACAAGGTTTTTTTCTCGTAAATTTATGACTTTCATCTTGGAAATGATTTATTAAATTACTAGAGTTATTTTTCTGAATATTACCCCCCTCCCCCTGCCCCATAATATATATATTTTTTTACCTACAATGGCCCTAATACGCCGTCGTACAGCATGGCATAAATACTAAGCTGTGTTCAAATTGAATGTTCTTTTAACCAAATTAAAATCTTTATTGAGATTACTAGTTTTGCTCTCAGTGGTTCATGTAGTTTTGTTGTGTCAGACAGGTGACTCCAAGCCTGTGTGATCTTTCAGCCTACATTACTCATAGTCATAAGAATTTGCATTATTATGCTAACAAATGAGAATGCAAACATGTCATATAATGTAAACACATCATGTCCTTTCTGTTGGTTAAGATAACATTTGACACACTAACGTCACTTCTGGGAACTTGGTTAGAGGTGACAGGCATGTCCCAGCAGAGCTGAGGAAAATGAACCTTAAGATGGTCACACGGGTTGTGAATAAACCCCAATTTTGCCATCTTTACATATGTTTAGATCATGATAATGATAATACCCAATGTCCTGAGGAAAAACCCTGAATCAGACATTTTGCAGACCACTTTTTGATCATTTCACCTTTGATCCACATTAGTCTACCATAACTTGAAAAACACAGTTTTTCTGAATTTAATGATCAATTTATTCAATTCAAATATATGAGTCAATCAACAGAAAAATAATCAGCATTTATTTTTATGATTTTATTGGTTACAGCTTCTAAAGTGTGAGGATTTGTTACTTTTTCTTTCACTAAATTAGATTCAATTTAATATTTGTTTTGTATTTTGGACTCCTGGTCAGACAAAACAAGATATATAGAGACTTAGATTCTAGGAATTTGTGTTGGATATTTTGCTAAATTTTTTCACCCATTATAGCCCCAACAATTTATTGATTAATAGTAAAAAAATAAGCAGCAAGTATTTTTATTTATTTATATTATAAAATAATCAGCAAGTATTTTTATTGATTTATAATAGACAAAATAATAAGAACGTATTTTTATTGATTTATACTAAACAAAATAATAAGAAAGTATTTTTATTGATTTATAGTAAAACATAATTAGCAAGTATTTTTTATTGATTTATTTTCAAAAAATCATATTTTTATTGATATATGGTAAAAAAACAACTCAGCAAGTATTTTTATTGATTTACAGTAAAGTTTAGTATAGTTTGCTTGTATTAAACTGCTCATTTATCCCAAGTTCTTAGTAGTTCTTAATATAATTAGAATTTATCTGGTTTAATTAGCCCCCCCAGAAATCGTTGGGACTTTCTAGGTTGGCCAGCGCTACATGATGTATCTGTGAGATATGTGACGGAGCGTTTATGTTTTCTTGTTGTCAGGTTGGAGAAGAGAGCCGCGGGACTTTGGGGACGACACCGGCAGCGTCCGAAGTGACGGCGGTCGTGGAGGAATACGAGGCCGAGGGAAAGGTCGTGGGCGCGGGAGAGGCCGCGGACGTGGTATGTTTTTAATTCGTAGTAGTAAATCTTTGAGTACAGATTTTATTTTGGCAGCTTTTGCAATAACACAAGAGAGAAATTGTGATGCAAGTTTAGCTTTTTAAAAACGTTTTCCTTTACCAGAAAATAACATTTCAGTGCTTGCATCTTATTCAGTAATCGTTTCTCATATTTCTTTTTCTGTTTGTCCCGCTCGCACTTTCAGGCCGCTATGAATACTCTCAGAGCGTCCGTGACTCTCTGTCGTCTGACGGCTCCGTTCAGGTCACCTCAGAGTTCGGCAGCAACATGGTTTACTACTACGATGCCGGCAACAAGGTCCAGATGTACACAGTGGATGAAAAGCTTCTGAAAGAATACGTCAAACGCCAAATGTGAGTATTTGACAACTACTTTGAATGGCTTACGTCTGACTGGAAAGTGTGGCTCATATTCCTCCACTACCAGGGGAATGAAATAACCCTCACCACCACCACCGCCACCACCACCTCACAAAATGTCCTTAAACGAGACCCATAAACCAGCCAGTAATTGTAATGAGTTCATCTTCTACCACGATGCTTTTACAGCTGTAGCTGGAGGGAAAGAGGTAACACACAGTTTATTGTTATTTTCCATAATCTGTTGTCTTTAATTGCAGAACAATAAGTTGGAAAAAAACACCTTCTAGTGATTAAGAAGGTCATATTTGATTTATTTCAATCTCAGCATCTTTTACATACAATGCAAAACAATTTCACAATTCAACAAGGCAAATCTTTCCTTATCCAGCTTCCAGCGGCCTTCCTTTAAATGATAATATGTGTGCGTGGACTTGTAAACTTCATTGCATTAAAAGGACCATCACAGGAATCACAGGAAGGACGTTTTGGAGCCCCCTAATACCTAAGCTATTTGTCCCATCTTAATAAACTTAAAATATACATACAGTAGGTACATATATGAAATTTGACCTCTGCATTTCAGCCATCCTTAGGAGCAGTGGGCTGCTGTAAAGCTCCTGGAGAGTTATTAAGTATACATTTATTATATGAGTGTGATTGTAATATATTTAATGGTTTAAAGAGTTGCTAACAAATCAAATGTAGGCCGTTCCTCAAAAGCTACTGGTATTTCTCCTAGAGGAAGTATCTTTGGATCTCTTGAAATAAGGTGATTAAAAAGCTTCTTTAAGTGAGTCAAACACATCCTTCCAACAGTGCTAAAAAAACTAAAGTTTAAAGGTCTTTGTAGGTCTGCAGTGGGTAAGATAATCTAGTGTAAAGACATTTTGACCTGAGTTATTTATCAGTATGATGGAAAAACATGTCAGGAAAGGTCAAAGTGGAAAGTTATGTTTTAACCAGCAGCTGCAGCAGAGACAAGCAGGTGAAGATTACAGTACCTGTGAGGGTTTCTGGACAATATTTGTCATTGTTTTGTTTACGATTAAACATGATTAACTATGGACAATCATGCAATCAATCACGACTGAATATTTTAATCGATTGACAGCCCTAATCTAGATACAATCTGGATACAAGACGCATTTTGATGCCAGGTGTAAAGGGGGTCAAAGAGTCTCAGCTGAAATAAACACTGAACCTTGTTGCCCTTCTGTGTTCTGCATTTAACAATAAGCAAGTGAACAGTGTCATCTTTGTCATTTAAAAAGCAACAGTATACCTACTAATAGACTAAACAATGAAGCTTATTTATAGAGCACTCAAATCAGGATTAATGAAGCAATTTGTAAAAAAGCAGTTACTACCACATACTTCGCTTTTGACCACAGGGGAAATTCCGTCACTGTGACAGCTCTCTATGTGTACAGAGCAGGTGTGAGTGAATGAATGACTGATGAGCATGTGTAGTCAGTAAATGTCCTTTGTGTCGGTGGCGTCCTGCAGGGGGCAGCGTTCCTCTCTGAGTCTGACTGACAGCTCTGGCCTCATTTCAAGCAGCAGCAGACTCAGAATAGTGGAGGGTGAGGTGGACTCCTAAATATAGGCTGAGTGCTTCAGAAGGGGACAGGGGATGAATTATACCCAGCAGGGCTGAGCGAGGAAATGTAAAAAAAATAAAACTACTGTGTTTCAGCGAGGAGGGAGGGAGGGAGGGAGGGAGAGAGACATTCTTGTCTTCTCCTCTCTCGTCTCCCTCAGCGGTATTCAGGCTGCTCACTCAGCCGGCGTTACTCCACATGAACACGACGACGACTGGCCACCGCCTGCAGGCTGAGGCCCACGTACAGACGTGTGTGTGTGTGTGTGTGTGTGTGTGTGTGTGCGTGTGTGTGTGTTGTGGTGACTTTAAGTGGTGTAACTGGGTTAGACAGAGAGCTTTTCCAACTACACATTTGGTTTTCCAGTCAGTAGATTCTACATTTTCTTGTGGCCGCTTACAAGAACATTTCGAAGAATTATTAAGTGAAAGTTTCACATGAATAGGTTTCTCTTCTTCTGCTGCTCTCTGCTGTTAAACAATAATACAATACCGAAATATGTCTGTAGCATCAAATCCCATCACACCATTGCCACTTTTGGATTGTATTTTTTTAAATTGAAATTAGATAAATAAATTACTGCACATTGAAAATAAGTGGTAAATAAACTAGGAATGTTGATATTTTGATATTGAATTTATATGTCTGTCATTTTGCTGTACTATATATTATGTTACACTATTACTATGTCTTATATCCCACACTATATTATGTTAATCTGTTTTTACTAATATAGAACATTTCATACAGCAGTCGGCTCAGTGTGCTTCAAATAAAAACAAAAAACAGTAAAAACATATAAAAATAAGATAATTTAAGATGAGAAGGTATTAAAATATATATAAAAGATATGAGATAAAAACATGTAAGATAGTAGTAGTATGTTCCTGATTGTATGAACTCACTAACTAAATGCATCACGTTGTCCTCCTCCTCCAGTGAATACTACTTCAGCCTCCACAACCTGGAGCGAGACTTCTTCCTGAGGAGAAAGATGGACGCGCAGGGTTTCCTCCCCATCTCCCTTATCGCCAGCTTCCATAGAGTTCAGGCCCTCACCATGGACGTCAGCCTCATCATCGAGGTAATGTCACACCATCAGTGAGTCAAATATTAGACTCCTCAGTCTGTTGACTGTGTGTTGTCACTGTTTGGCTCCAGGTTACGTTTGAAGTGTTTTTGGTCCACAACGATCTGAGGATCACCTTCAGTCGTGTATCCAACTATAAAGCAACAAATCTCCCCATGTGTGTGTGTGCCCTTCCTAATCTCAAGAACCATCTAATCTACTTCACACTTGGCGGGTGTATTGCCCGGGACCTAAGGACATGCAGTGTCGAAGTTGGTGCAAGTTGGTCTCGCGACACGTCCAATATTAAAAAACTTTGAATAACAGGCGAACAACGCTCGTCCGCAGCGGGCCTTTAAGACACACCAACCCGACATCAAAGAACTAGTGGCGACGAAGGCCGACATTTGACTGGTCTCACATCGTTTTTGTCTTGGCCAAAAAGTTGCACTCAAACACATCGCAAAGACTACAGCCAAACACTAGTTTGCTTTTATTAACCTTTAATCCCATAATGAGAACAATTATGTGAGAAGAAGAATATTTGTAGAGATACTCGCTATGAAAGAAACCATTGAAAGAATTATGGCATGTTGCTTTTTAATGACAAGTTATAATAATTTTAAAAGAAATGGTCAGTAAATATTCATTCTGATCTGGCTACACTCTGGGAGTTAGAAGTAGGAAACTGTGTTTGTCCTTTTTTTAATAAATCTGATAAATAAACTCCTCTCCAGGCCCTGAAGAACAGCAAAGAGGTGGAGCTGGTGGACAACAAGATTCGCTGTAAAACCGAACCGGAGCGCTGGCCCATCCCCACCCAGACCATCGTGGGTTCTCCCCGCACCGACTTCTCCCAGCTCATCAACTGTCCCGAGTTCGTTCCTCGACAGACCCTCAGCTCCATAAACTCCGGTCAGTAGTCAACTCTTCTTCTGCTTCTTTTTTTAGAAACCAGAGTGAAGATTAAAGGAGAAGTTCTGGTGATGAATGTATCTTTTAACAAGTATCATGTATCAGCGCCTGATATCTCTTCTTCCTCTGAATCATAGAGCTCCATTAAAAACACATCAGTGAGTCTCACTGTGTCACTGACTGACGTCTTCCTTCATAACCATGAACACACACTGTAGTTTATTTTGACTCAATCCAACACACACCGTCCTGCAGCACCAAATGTGGATTAATCCGCCGCTTACCCACCGCTTATCCACCGCTTATCAATTGAAAGTGAAAACAAATGAGAAGTTGTTGCCCTAGTGTGAAAGCAGAGAGTCACATGACTCAGTCAGGCTCAAGTCCCAAATTTGATGACTTTAGACTCGACTTGCAAAACAATGACTTGGTCCCACCTCTGGTGCCAGGTGTGCACTAGGGCTGCAAGTAACGATTATGTTCTTAACATATTTAACATAATTTTCTTGATTATTGTTTGGTAAAAGTGAAAAATCACAATTACCCAGAATGCAATTTGGCCTAGGGTGCACATAATGGTATAAAACTCAAAGATATTCAGTTTTCTGCCATAGAAGATAATGAAAAAATGCACATCTTCACGTTTAATAAGTTAAATGATTGTTTTTTTCATTTTAAGACATTATACAAAACGATTATTTTGAATGTTTGTGTGCACATAAAAACAAACATTTCACCTCTGACACCTGCTGGGCTTCATAAAAACATACATTTATATACAGTATTTACAAGAAATTACAGCTGCTGTTAGTCAACAATAAACATCTTCACATAAACGTTCCCTCTCTCTCTATAATCACATGTATTGTTGTTCAGAGTCTTTTTCAGTCTTTAGCTCCTCCTGTAGCTAAATGTGAGCTGACAGCGTGATGTGTGATCATAAAGCCGTGCTGAAGGGTGTCTGAGTGTCTGAGTGTGTGATGTGTGATGTGTTCGGGTCCCTTCAGCTTCATCGCCCGTGGATAAGACTCCTCCTGAGTCTGCTGAGCCTCAGGACTCGGCTGAACCCAGCTCCTCCAGCGAGGAGTCCCTCCCAGCCAAAGATGCCCCCCAGCCCGACCCCGACGCCTGGATCCAGGTGGAGAAACGCCACCGACAGTCCACCGGAAAGGTACCCGACTGGAGTGTTAATCACCTTTAACGCCTGAGATCTTTCAAGCACCTTATTTCCATTTTCATCCCTTCCATCTTCTCCTTTTTTTCTGTTTCTCATTACATCCTCTGTCGTTTCCTCCACCTTTCATCCGGCAGCATGTCGGTGAACATGTGTGTTTTGCCGGCTCTTCTCCTCCCTCAGTGCTCCAACCCGACCTCCTCCCCTCTGCAGTTGAGTACTTCCTGTACTACTACTACTAGTTTCTTCTCCTCCGCCCGTTCGTCTCTGTGCTTGTCATTCATTTCATGAAACTTTCCTCATGCTTTCTTCACATTTGCTTAACCTCTTTTTTTTCACCCTTTCTCTCATCTTACTTTTCAACCATCCATTCCCCATTTATTTCCCAAAATGTTTCCTTTAAATGTTTAAATTTCATCATGCCATCCTGTAGTTTAATTATGTTCTCGTCTGTTCCTTCGTTAATTCATTCTCACCGTGTCGTCCAGGAGCGCAGTGAGGCCCCTCCACCCAGCCACCAGGCTCCTCCGCAGGCCGTGCCCGACCAGGAGGAGCTGGACTTCCTGTTCGACGCAGAGATGGAGCAGATGGCGCCGAGGAAGAACAAGTTCACCGACTGGTCAGACGAAGACGACTCGGACTACGAGATGGACGACCAGGACGTCAACAAGATCCTCATCGTCACGCAGACCCCTCCTTACGTCCGCAAGCACCCCGGCGGCGACCGGACGGGCAACCACGAGTCCCGAGCCAAGCTCACCACCGACCTCGCCAAAGCCATCAACGACGGGCTTTTCTACTACGAGACGGACCTGTGGAAGGGAGAGGAACAGATCGAGTGCAGCAAGGTAAGAGAAAAACATGGAGGTGTGGAAGTTTGAGCTGTAGCTAGTAGATTCAGATTTCTCACCCTGCTGACAATTTATCACAATTTCTAATTCTAAATATCTCTATATTTGGCTTTTTACTCAGAAACTCAGATGAAAAACAGACAAGAAAATGTAGCTTCACATATTAATAATAAACTTTATTGATATAGCACTTCACTAAACAAGGTTACAAAGTGCTTTACATAAAAACAGCAATAAAAATAATAATCATTAAAATGCTTTCAAAGGACGGTTTCATCAATTGAATGTAAAATCATTTTTTCATCTGGAATGTTTCATCATGTTTAAGTGACGGACTCATATTCTCGATGTCCTTAAAAACAACTTGAACCCAGTATTATTATTATACTTTTTACAGGTTGAATGAGCCACATGAAGTGAGACTTTTATTTAGTGCTTATATCCCTTAATCCTTTGGATTGACAGTTAATTTATCAGTTTAGGGAACCAAACTTGTCTGAGCAGGTTCGTCACAGACAGGTGAAGAACAGCAAAGAGACAACCAGTACTGACTTTTAATATGCAACTCATGTGTACCGAGTCGTGTCTGAACAGGCAGCTCTTTACATTATGGCACCATTTACAGAAACGGTAGCTACAAGCACGATACACGGTCCTCAGGTTTTCAACTTTAAGTGTCAACCTCTTCCACAACGCTGCACAACACTGGTGAATCACTGCAACGCCTGACCTGTGAATGCAATCTTAGGCTGTATTCTAAACCGCATACTATACTAGTAGTACGTACTGATTTGTCCAAAATGTAGTATGTAGTATGCAAACAAAAGCAAAATCTACAGTATGCCAAAAATACCCGGATGTCATACTGATTTGGAAAAAATCTCCAGTATGCATCGGACCAGTCAACCTCACCTACTGTATCCCACAATGCAAAGCGCTGGACCGCTACAGGCTACGGTTATAACATCAGAAGCCAAAAACAGCTCGTTTTTTTTATATTTTTCGTAGCTATTTCATCACTAAATTCACTTCTGAAACGTTTTGAGGCAAGAAATCAACTTTGAATATTGTCAGTTTTACAATATTAGATGGCGACAAATCGAACATTTGTTCCACGGTTGTTGGAGTTTAGAAGCTCCACAAACTGCCGTGACAGCTATCTGTCAGGGCAGCAGGTGAGAAAAAGAAGAAGACTAAAGAGAAAATGTAGGTTTCTTAATGTTCATGTTGGTGTCCAGCTGTCCAACAGTCAGTAAACTGGATTGTTCTGGTTCTTTGGCAAAAGCATGATTCACTTCCTGTTATTGAATTAGCTGCCATGTTGTTAACCTCTCATCACACATTCATTTGTTTTTACCTTCGGTGGGTCAAAGGGTTCTTCTATACGCAATGTTCTGCATTCTTATTTTACAGTTGGGACCAAAAACATTTCCTTAAAACATAATCCTGAATGTTATGACTGTCTTGCTTCAATGCAGCAATGAAGCAACTTTTACTTCTACATTTTATAACATTTTCTAGAGCTTGAAAAATGATTTAAATATCTTAAACTTTGTGGCAGTGGGAGGATTTAATACTGTATATAAATATATGTTTTATTGGAGGCCCCATTCAAAATCTCACCCTGGATTTCACTGATTTAATAAAGACAGGGATGAATATTTGCACTGATTTCACAAGTCTGTTCTTACTTAAGTTACGTCAGAAAGTTACCAATATTGCAAAAATATACAAACACTTATCAGAATTTTTCCCGGGAAGTTAAAGTTATTTTTATTCCACAGGTTTTGACTAAAAATATCCGTTTTGTGCATGTTGTAATAACTCAATATCCAAGAAGTAGACGTTTCACACATAATGCAGCCCTAACTCTTTCATTTATAACAAGAAACCACCTCTGCACGTAACATTTAGCACAAATACACACACGCTTTTATTCACTGAGGAAAAGGCTTAGATGCAAATTAAAAAATATATATTGGATCAGCTGAAAATCACAAGTCAGTTAAATACGACAGCAGGCTCTCCTGGTGAGACTTAATATTTAATCAGAATAGTTTGTTGTCATCGTGCCTTTTGACACAGTCCATAAGAAACAAAGCATTTTTCATAAAGACACACATAAAGGTTGCACTGTGGTGTCGTTCTCTACAGTTTTAGGCTTCAGTTGCCTCCTTAAAGCTCTGCTCTGCCGGCGCTCTGAGCTCTTTGACATGAACACTTTGTGACAGAGCTGTTAAATCTCACTCTGTAGACGGGGGGACAGAAATAAACTACTATTTATCACCCACTATACGAGCCTCCAGACTACATGTGTGTCACACAGCTGCTTCCACAGACCAGTGGCCCGCTTTCTGGAGAAGCTGCCTCGTCTGCAGAAACGCAGAACAGTCTGTAGGTTACACAGTTATGCAATCTTATTTTATTACAGAATTATGTAGTAATACTTTATAGTGCTGGATCAACACACAGTCTAGTTTTACAACATTATGTAGTGTTGTATAGTCAATTCCAGAAATTCGATTTCGATTTCAGGAATCAAAGAGGTTTTAGTTTTGAGATTAAGATGCTAAGATTGTGCACAAGTAGATGTACATCAACACCAGCAGAACTGTACTAATCCAGAACATTTTGATAAAAATAAATGACAATAGACTTTTAAAATAAATTGTACGCATAACAACAACACAACACACACAAAAAATAACAGCTTATTGAATATTTGACATGTCATATCTTTCTCTTAAAAGTAAATAATAACTACAGCCTTCAGAAAAGTCCCTCTGAAATGAGGTGAAGTAAACAGTCAAGTTGCAAATGCTTCAAAACTGCCCACTAGGTAGAACTTGAGTAAATACCAGTCTTACTAATAACAAACACATTGTGTAAAAGCTGAAAACCCCAAACTGTTTGAAGAGAGTGAACGACAAATCATTTTTTCCTCGTTGGTGGCGGTGAGTGTTTGGAGTTGTCAGCTCAAAGGTCGTCAGTGATGTCGCCACATGTGGGAAATGTCACGCCTGAACACACACACACACACACACCTGGATATTTTTCTTTCTGACGCTGACGTGTAAAGTTCAAAGTACGCTGCACATCTGCTGTGTGTCACACAGGCCTTACATGGCTGCAGCCGCTGGCACATCACGTATTTTTACCACCATGTCGTCGTGTTATCAGTTTAAACAGCCTGTAGCTGAGAGGCTGGAACAGTATAAAGTTATATCTGAGTACAGTGCAGGAATAATGTTGATTATATTCCCAGTTTTTTCTTCACACGGATGCACTACAAAGCTGAGATAATGCAATATAGAATAAGCTGAAAATAGAGTTTAACTTGGTGTT
The DNA here is from genome assembly GCF_015220745.1 of Sebastes umbrosus. Classification (NCBI taxonomy): domain Eukaryota; kingdom Metazoa; phylum Chordata; class Actinopteri; order Perciformes; family Sebastidae; genus Sebastes; species Sebastes umbrosus. The sequence goes on along the minus strand of NC_051284.1, from coordinate 28,852,676 downwards.
TATCACCAGTATCTTTTATCTCTGTTAGTTTCAATCATTTATGTATTTTTATTTATTTTATTTGCACACATATAAGACTGCATAAAATCCAAACCACTGGCTTGTATGACATACCTCCCCTCAATTTAAGGGGAAAAACAAACAATAACTATAAAGGCAAAAACAAACAAAACAATAAAAAAACCTTAGCTAACATAATTTAGTTGAAAATGACGACAAAAAGTTTAGTTTATTTTAATTATTTTTCACCACTAAAAGATATTAAATTATATTATATTATTATATTAATAAAATAATAATATATTTTTACTGTATGAGTACAATCAAATAATTAGAATGAAATAATATTTAATTGATGGCCGATGTAAATTTCGCAAATGTAAAACTAACTGTTAAATAAACTAATAAAATAGTAAATAATAGATTCACAGTTCATACATTTGTATTTTGCAGTACATATGATCAGATTAATTAAATTAAACCTACTCTGATGAACTGGTGGTTTAAGTCAGTGGTTCTCAACCTTTTTCGTGTCAAGGACCCCGACATTGATGCAGGTTAGGTCACGGACCCCTGGAACTCCCTCAAGGAACCCCTGGGGGCCCCGGGTTGAGAACCACTGGTTTAAGTGTTATATGTATTACAATAAGTTGGTGTATTTCCCCTTTTTAACGGTTCCTGTGTGTTCCCCAGCAGGAAGTGGAGAGCTTCAAGAAGCTGAACGTCATCAGTCAAGACGAGTTCAAAACTCTCACCCCCAAAGTGCCCGTTGAGCCGAACCAGGAAGTGCCAACTCCTCTCATGCCAGGTGGGTTTTTGTGGAGCTGCTGTGAAGTCGGTTTCACACAAGCTGAGCTTCCTGTTTGCTGCATTTTAACATTTAAATTTGCTTCAGTTTCTGATATTTTTTTCATGACTTCAACCTTATTCTAACCACCTTTGGGAATGAAATGTGCAAGTGATGGTTGTTTAGTTTACTTTAAGTCATTATATATATATTAAAAACAAACAATAAGACAATTAAAAACAAACAGTTGCTACAGTCACAGTTGGTTTAAACTGGCCTGTAAAAACATTTGATGAATGATTGAATGATAACCAGGTTGAAAATAATCAAGTAGTGTAAATATTAATGATGTTTTATTGGTGGTCTCAGTGGACAGCGGAGCAGAGATGGCCCGCTCTCTGCCTACAACGGTCCCAGAGTCGCCCGCCGCTCACCAACCCCGAACCCCCAGAACGCCTCGCACCCCCGGACGCCAGGACCCCAACAAGACGCCGCGCTTTTACCCCGTCATGAAGGAGAGTGGCACCATCGATGGACAGGTGAGTTCAGGGTGTAGAGACGCTCTCTTATGTCGGACTAATAACAGAGAAGATCAACTTCCTGTTGTCTTCCCAGGTCTCTAGTAGGGGTGGGGGAATAAATCAATCAGCTCTGTGTAACATATGTAATCTGTTGTGATTTCCTGTTGCAGACGCCGAGGAAGAAGAAGACCCGCCACAGTTCGAACCCTCCGCAGGAAGCCCACATCGGCTGGGTGATGGACTCCCGTGAGCACCGGCCGCGCTCTTCATCCATCAGGTCCGACCGCTCGTTCTCCTTTATGACTGTAAAGATGCTTCCTTTCAGCTGATGGTTCAGTTACAAACAGGGAAAGCAGAAGAAGAACACAAACCGCTCACTTCCTCCTGTCACCTTTATTCACTTCTCTGCATCAATACGTACTTCTTTTTTAACAAAACAAGCTACTAAAGTCCTTCACATAACCACAAATCATTTTTATATGAAGCTCTGCAAATACAGACAATCTGATATCCACATTTTTTTAACATAAAGCCGGGTTTTTGCTCGCCGTAGTATCCCCAGAGCAAGGGTGCGCTAGCCAAAAGTGACATAATTACATATTGTGTGTAAAAAGCGAATGCTCTGCAAGTTGTCGCAGCGATTGGTCGTGCACCTCTGAATTTTTGTAACTAGGCAGCCGCTGTACACGCGGGGCTCAGCATATCAGCATTTTTCGTTGATAAATGACTAAATTATCTGCCAGTCCACTAAATGATTATTTCAGCTGCACATGACAGCTGGTGTAGACTACAGGGTAGAATAAAGGCTTAATAGATACATTGAATAAAAATATGCCTTGATAAGGTTGATAGATTTTAAGAAGTAAGATTAATAAACTTAACATCTTAACATCTTCTCCTCCTACAGCAGCTCCAACGCCTCCCCATCAGAAGGCGCTCCGCTGTCAGGAAGTTACGGCTGCACCCCCCAGTCTCTGCCCAAATTCTGGCATCCATCCCACGATGTGCTGAGAGACAACGGCTTCACTCAGCAGGGATACCACAAGTACCTCCGACGGTGCCTTAGCGGTACGAGGAAAAATCCACACCATCACATGCTCACAGTTTAGAGAAGTTTTAAACAGAACAAGTCTTAGATTGATGTTAGATTGTACACCTGTATGTTAAAGACAGAGCTCGTCTTTGTGCTTTCTGGTGACTGAGTCGATGTGCTTTCAGAGAGGAAACGGTTGGGGATCGGCCAGTCTCAGGAGATGAACACTCTGTTCAGGTTCTGGTCCTTCTTCCTGAGGGATAACTTCAACAGGAAGATGTACGAGGAGTTCAAACTGCGTGCGCTGGAAGACGCCAATGAAAAATACAGGTGAGAAGGACGTTAGGTTGCCACAAAGCCACACCTTGAGCCCTAAAGCCCCTTTTTAGGTTGAACATGCGTGCCTCCAAAGAAGCGCAGAAAGGTTTTAATTTGCGAAAGATTACCCACTCCTCTCTGTGTAAACTGTGTAAACCCTCACTGCCGGCAGACAGCAGCAGTGTTTGACCGTCATTATTTGACATCAGAGGCGGCGGCCTAGCTGTAACATTGTTTCTGCCAGAAGCGTTCTTCACTCACCTGCCAAACCCACATTCTTGTCTGGATGAGTGGAGACCGGTTGAAGTGGGAGTTTCAGGGCGTGTGAACACCGACACTGTAACCCCATCAGCTGTTTATGCAGCGGCTCACGTCGACTTCATTGAACCGGTCGACCCATCCGTCCGGTTCCTGTCAGCGACGTTAAATCTCTTAATAATCTCTGAGACCCATTCTTTTATTGTTGTCAAGTGCTGCTATGCTACACACGAGCTGAAGCCAAGTTCACACAACATGTCAGGTCGCTGTACACGCTACTACTTGACACGCTACTACTTGACACGCTACTACTTGACACGCTACTACTTGAGTGTCTTCAAGTCAATGTGGTTTTCACACTACACGACTGACAGGCAACACTTTACTACTTCTACTACTACTACTACAAGGTCTCTCACCGGGAGGAATCCCCGATGAGGTTTCCAAACCACGTTTTGTCACGAAAACACACGTGAGAAGTGACACACAGGCGTAGTTATGCTAGTTATGCTTGATGTTGTCGTCAGCACACGTGTTTACATAAATGCCTGTTTCCACACGTCTTTACTATTCCCCCTATGTAGATCAGTCACCATGTCATGTGTTATGTTTATTCCATGGATGTATAATGAGTGGATAATGTACAGCAAGCGGATCATTGTTGTTGTAGCAATGACCGGTTCGCTGTACATTATCGTGCTCATTACACGGCTACTTGCTTGAGAAATCAATAATTTGGTACAAAAGAGGTCCTCCAGAGTCTGACATCAGAACTGCGTCCATAGGAACGGTCTGTTATACATAGCAACGGTCTGCTATACATAGCAACGGTCTGTTATACTTAGCAACAGTCTGTTATACATAGCAACAGTCTGTTATACATAGCAACGGTCTGCTATACATACTAACGTTATAATAATGTAATGTTATAAAGAAACTAGAACGGCACTCGGAGAGCGCAGACCTCCCCCCCTGTCCGTTAAGCTTGCGCCATCATCCAAGTGTGTTTTTGTTTATGTTGAGATCAGCTGAACATAGCGGAGCAGCGTAAAACACGTCATTCAAACTGGACAAAAACAAAATAAAACTCACCTAAACCGTCGTCGTTACTCTTTCCAACAATCACCAAGTGTGCTTTGGTCGAACTCAACTGTAATTTCACCGAGTTTAATGTGAAAAGAAACACAGAATCTACAGGTGTCCCCACCCAACCCCCCACTCCCCGCTCTCTCTCTGTATCTCTCTCTCTGAAGGAAAGAGGCGGGGTCATGCGTCATCAACATGTCATCAGCTACACTGCGCATGTGTTATACCCAGAGGTCTTAATGTTCTGGCTGATCGGAATCCTTAAAAAAATCATGATCCGGATCGCCACCAAAATCGAATGGATTGTTCATTGTGCAACACCGCACCCCTCCAAAAAATGTCATTCAAATCCCTCGCCGATTTTTGGAGTAATCCTGCTAACAGACAAACCAACAAATAAACAAACCAACGCCGGTGAAAACATAACCTCCTTCCTAGGCCTTCGGCCTTGGCTGAGGTAACAACAGACCGTAGAACGCCGTGATTGACCAGTGGAAAATCAGGACAGAAGTCATGTAGTGTGAACTGGGCATTACAGAGCAGCGGTCACATCACATGTAAATACTAGAAGCCAGAGTGTCCGTGTGTTTGCTCGTGTCTGTGGTCAGAGTACAGGTAAATATTTGTTTTCCCTCCTGCAGGTACGGACTGGAGTGTCTCTTCAGATACTACAGTTACGGTCTGGAGAAGAGATTCAGGATGGATCTGTTCAAGGACTTCCAAGAGGAGACCCTCAAGGACTTTGAGAGAGGTAATTAACGTCAGAAAGATTTTCAGAATAAAATCACATAACTGGTCACTCATAATGTGACATTTTTTCATTAAAGGGGAACTACGCTCATTTCCAAAATTCATACATGTTATTCCTATGGTCTAACAGTCCAAAAAATATTAGTAAACATGAACAACTCTCTCCCAAATCCAAAAACTAGAGTGTTAAAACTCAAATTTGTGGTGTCAGGATATAAAGCGTGGAACCGCTCCATAGACAGTGAATAGGGAAAGATGTTCTAGATGACACTGATACACATAGATGTGGAAATAAAACCAGATAAAACAAGAAACATGTTTAAACACGATTTAAACCCAGAGAATCAGATAAAGACAGAAAAAAACAGGTTAATCACAATTTAAACCCAGGGAATCAAAATGAGTCTTGAGAAACAGCTTATAAATACTAAATAATACCAATATTTGTCCCGTAAACCTGCTTGACCCGACTTAAAAGTTCACTTTTTACAGAGCCCCCCCCCCCTCTAAGCTGAATGTGTGAAAAGAGGAAGAAAGGAGGATTAAAGTAGATTTCAACACCGAGTGACTCAATGAAGCAGAACGGAGGATCGCCAGTTAAGACTTCAGCAGCCATTTATTTCCAGCTGAGTTATTTTGGTGCTCAGATTCCAGATTCAGTCCTGATCCGTACTGGAGTTACCCGCTAAGACTAACCAGCGCTCGTCTGGCCACAGGCACCAGCCAGATACTTTACTCATGAGTCACAACCAGCTACGAGAGTTTCTTATCTTAAAGCACTCTGAAGTTATTTCAATGTTGAGGAAATTGTTTTTATCTGATGAATAAAAAGGCTTTTAATCAGCTGAACTTCTCCGGTAGAAGTAACTTTATACAGTTCAAGTGATAAAATGTGTTTAGTTTGTGTCTTCATGCAGACAGAAACACATGATGTGACGTTGATCAGCAGGACATGAAAACTCTCGTCTGATTCACTCCCTGTTTACACCATAGTTGCTGTCCGCCATTTTACTGGAGAGTCTGACTTCAGTGATCAAGTTTTGCTCTGTGTATTGGGCAAACATATTCCAACAATGGGACTAAGAAAGTAGCTCGTCCATGATTTTTTTTAATTGACAAAAGTACACAATACAAAATCAGTATACAGGGAACAGTATACAATTAAAACCGTAGCAAAACAAAAGTGCCAGGGCTACAAAACACTAGACAAAGATATTATGAAACAAACTGTTTCAAACAAACAAACAAACTAATTGTGTTAATAGCACATTTCACACAACGTATTTGACAAATTAATGGATTTGTTTGGCAAATAAATGGATTATGTCTGCTTATGATATGGTAAAAGGTTTGTTTCTATCTGCATATGACATGGTAAATACAGCTGGAACAGATAACCTCTATATTTCCATTTTGTTCCCATTATTTCTCACCTTGAATATTCCCAGGATTTTGCAATCCTACTCATTACTGCAGTTTACAGAAATAAAAGGTCCAATAATGTTCCAAGGTAGAGGGAAAAAACATTGCAGTCGACCAAAGACAAAAAAAAGATGTGAAGAGAAAGAAAACCTAAATGGGCTGCTGATTATGTTCCTGAGTGATTGCATTGAAGATCATATTTGACACTGAATAAACTGTGAATGTGCTGTTTCCTGCTGCAGGTCAGCTGTATGGACTGGAGAAGTTCTGGGCCTTCCTGAAATACTCTAAGATGAAGAAGCAGCCCATCGACCCGAAGCTGCAGGAACACCTCTCCAAGTTCAAGAACCTGGAGGACTTCAGGGTGGTGGTGAGTCTCCACGTCTCCACGTCAACTCAAATAACTGGCCTCACGTTAAACTGTGTTGTATTTTGTTATTGGACAGTTTATAATGAATGCTTCCATTTCTTTAATTCATAAATCCAAGGATGGTCAAATATATTCAAGACATGTAAAGAAACTGTAGTTCTTGAACTTCAGAGAAAACTCCAACCTTTTTTCCTCTGAGAGTTAATTTGACAAAATGAAAGTGGCCAAGAGCAACTCATAACACCAAGTTGTACATCACCAAAAGCAGACATCATTTCTGTCTAACTTTGATGGTCCTTTAATAACATTGCAGCCACCGCAGTCACTGCCTCTGTTACAATCCCGCCATAGGTGAAGGGCTTTTTGTGTTTCGTTAGGATGTGTGCCACTAAACGAAGCCTCTGCTGCAGCGTTGGTCGTCTTTGTCGGTTTGGTAAACAGAGACTGTCTTCTTTTAAGCGTTGTTTTCAGCTTCTTTACCTTCTCCGTTCGTAAACTGCTGCCAGCCGGAAAGTCCCGTGAAAAGTTGCGGTGGCGCTCAACGTTACATCTTCTACCGACTGACACGCTTGCACCGCAAATGAGACACACATTTGTCGTTACCCATTCCTCATTAAAATAGTATATTTTTTGCTTTTTTATTTAGAAGCAGTCTAGAGATGTTTTTATCATCGGCCTGTCTTCATGTAACGATCTCTGACTTTTGTGTCCGCAGCCCCCGATGGGAGAGGAAGGAGGCAGGAGGAGACGCCACTCATCCTCGGCCGGGGATGAAGGGAGGCGTCGGCGACATCCTTCCAACACTACCTCAAAGCCCACGCAGGCCTCCAAATCCTCCACCGCCTCCACCTCCACCGCCGCCGCCGCCACACAGAACACACCCAAAGACAGCGCCCAGAAAAAAACAGCCGCCACCACCCAGGGGAAGAAGGCCGAACACGGAGCCGCCAAGAAGGAAAGTGCCGCCCCACATAAATGAAGCTCCCTCCTGTAGGTGTGGGTTTGGATAGAAGAGATGCAGAGCGAGGCGGCGGCTGCAGCAGCTCTGAGATCAGCGGGCAAAACAGAGAGAGAGACTGAGCGTGGTTGACTTAATTTGATTGTTTTTATCTGTGCATTTCATTTTAAAGCAAGCAAGCGTAGGCAGTGAGCTTGAATCTGTGCGCCTGACAGCTCATAACGTTTACAAAACAAAACAAAAAAAAATGCATTCCCTGCATTTTGCCTTTTTATTCTCTCGGATGCCAAAAAACTCTTCAGCACGTTTTTTTGTTGATCTCAATCTGTAAAGAGCTCCCGGTCTGTACGGAGCTCCCGGCCTGTTCAACTGTGATTTTAGTTTGCCAACATGAGAGACGGATAGTCTCGTGTGCCTTAATCTGATTCAGCAGGAAGACGTGACGGCGATCGATCGGAGACTAAAACAGTCCAAATTTCACTTCTTAAAGTCTTCCCAGTTGATTATTTGGGGTTCGAACATTTTTAAAAACTGACACCACTTACAGGTTTTTCTCTTTTCTTGAGACATAAATCTTTTTTTTTTACCATGACAATCAATCATGCAGTCATAAATTTGTGAAGGAGTGACCCTGAGGCTGCTGCTCATTAACAGATAAACTTATCACAGCTGGTTTTTTAATTAAAACCTGCAGAACATAATGAAAAATTTATGTGGGAAGCTTTACTTTTAAGTCCCGTTTTACACCCAGAGGTAGTATAATTTATTGTTTTATTCTTGTTTTTATTTTTACTTTGATTTGATGGAATAGTCTTAGGTAATCATTGCAGTTTTTAATGGCTTTTGCTGTTGAATATTATATAAATATATATAAAAAAAAAAAAAGGAAATGTTTCTGCTGGAATTATGGGTGTGAAGCTAGCATCATAAAACTACAGTATATTTTTAGCTTACTTCATATTATGTTTGAGGCTTTGTGCTCTAGAGCACTTAAATCATTAACTTTCCTTTACTTCATTGGATGGACTTAGGAGGTTTTTAGAGTTGAATTTAAAAAAAAAAAAATGTAAATACTATAAAAAATCATTTGCTATTCAATTATTCTTTTTTTTTTTTTGATTTTAAGAATTGATTTTATTGGTAGTGTGGTTTTGAGTGTGTTTTAGGATAAAGCAATGCATGTTAATGCCACAGTCTTGAATTGTAAAATGCAAAAAAATATAAAATAACAGTTGATTGTATGAACTTGTCTGTGTGATCTGTTCTCTTACTACTCTGCACATTTTTCTGGTGTTGCTGAGGGCGAGTCATCGAGCCTGATGAGCAGGTTCTTTGTTCCCAATGACGCTTGAGGGTGAAATTCATCAACTGTAAATAATAAAAAACTGTCTGATGATCTCAATCGACTGTAAATCGGAAGTAAGATTTATCTCCAGTGAGTGCTTTTCACCAGTTATCACCTCCAACAGAGTAAACAGCTTGGAGGAAAGAGTGTGCAAATAGCATTCAGATAAAAGCTGAATCAAAAGGGCAACACTGAGGAAATAAAAGTGTGAGCTAAAAACCAAAGATATGAACATTAAGTAAAACTTTTGTGAAGAAAACAGCATTTATTGCCTCATTTTGCTCACATGATCATAATTTCAAACCTTTAAGAAACAGATATAACCCTTCAGTAAATATTTAAAGAAGTTTTTTTTAAATAAAATATTTATATGACTGGGTTATTTTAGTTTTATTACCAGTTGGTGTCTATTTGTGACACTACGGGTCCCGATGGAGGGACAAAAAGCCTCAACGCTCCAGACTCAAGTTTAGACAGTTGGTAGGCGTGTGTTTTGATGCCTTCAGGTGTCTCTCGTAAACCTCAACTCTAAAGGGAGAAGTGGCTGTAAATGGGACTGCCATGTGCTGCTGTGTAAAAGCAAAATAAAATAGCAATAAAAGTAAGATAAATTTAGTAAACGGTTTGCGTCACGTATTGTCACGTCTGTCCATTTTCATTTTCTTTGTCTCTTTATGGAACTTTAAAACTGTTTTATGTCATAACAAACATTTATCAGTGATTTCACTAAAATGCTAAAATGATGCAATAAAATAATTAAACTTTTTTATCAGATTGGCCAATCTGATACATAATCAATGAAACTACAAATGCAAAAAAATTTAATTAATGCTGACATTGATTTGCTTCATTGTTATTATTGACCTTTTGTTTTCTTTTTAAATAAAGGGCAAACTGAAGAAGTGGAGTTTTAAAAATGAGGACAAATTAACAAACAAGGAAGGTTTAAGAAAAAGAAGCTATCGAGTTGCATTATGGGAAATGGAGGACCCAGAGTTTTTAAAACTTGATCCATACCAGAGGCTAAAAGTCAAGATGTCTGTAGCTTTGATTTTGATTATAAGTCCCCTATCTTTAGTAAAATATCATATTAAATTCCTGTTTCTTATTTTTGTTTTCTTTTGTAATTGAAGAGCAAACTGAAGGGACAAATTAGGTTTGTTCATCACTAGTTCTCAGGAGACAAAGTTACATTTTACATGTCACCAAGAGTCCAAAATCCAAAGATATTCACTCAACATCTACGTTTTTTGTGTGCATCCACACATAGAGAAGAGTCTCCAAAAATAAATACATAAATAAATAAATAAATAAAATAAAATAAAAATACCTGAAATTAAGCAAATGTTAGTTTTTAAATAAATAAATAAATAAATAGATGGTGAGTTAATATCTTTGAATTTTGGACTCTTGGTGACATGTAAAATGTCACTTTGAATCCTGAGAACTAGTGATGAGCATTTTGTTATCACTAAAGTTATGACTTTATACTCGTAATATTAAAACATTTTTTCTCTTAAAGTTATGACTTTATTCTCGTAAAATACGACTTTTTTCTTGTTAAGTTATGATTTTATTCTCGTAATATTCCGACTTTTTTTCTCGTAAAGTTATGACTTTATTCTCATAAATTATAGCGCTTTTCTTGTTAAATTATGACTTTATTCTTGTAATATTACAGCTTTTTTTCTCGTAAAGTTATGACTTTATTCTCATAAATTACAACTTTTTTTTATTAAATTATGACTTTATTCTCGTAATATTAGGACTTTTTTTCTCTCGTTAAGTTATGACTTTATTCTCGTAATATTATGACTTTTTTTCTCGTAAAGTTATGACTTTATTCTCGTGAATTACGACTTTTTTCTTGTTAAATTATGATTTTATTCTCGTAATATTCCGACTTTTTTTCTTGTAAAGTTATGACTTTATTCTCATAAATTATAACTTTTTTTTGTTAAGTTATGACTTTATTCTCGTAATATTACGACTTTTTTTCTCGTAAAGTTATGACTTTATTCTCGTGAATTACGACTTTTTTCTTGTTAAATTATGATTTTATTCTCGTAATATTACAACTTTTTTTTCACGTAAAGTTATGACTTTATTCTCGTAATATTACAATTTTTTTTCTCATTAAGTTATTACTTAAATTTTTGTAAATTATTACTTTTTTCTCATTAAATTGCGACTTTATTCTTGTAATATTGCGAATCTCTGATGTTTTTCCCTCAATGTGGTCCTAATACTCCGTAGTACATTGTCTCTTTGGCCCTCACTGCATTAGACTTACATACTATATACTTAGACTATAAACTGTGTTACCTTCATCACAATGCTCACATGTTTTGCGGCTCCAGACAGATTCTTTTTTATTTTTTTACTAAAATGGCTCTTCTGATAGTAAAGGTTGCTGACCCCTGGCTTAATCGAATGTCAGTCGAATAATCGATAGTGAAAGTAATCGTTAGTTGCAGCTCTATAAAAGACGGGACATGATTTTTACTTTGCACCAAAAGAACATAATATAACCGCTTAGCTCAACTATTGGTTCCGCTTATTCCCGACAGGACGTGAACGAAGCAAATATTAGTTTGGAAATAAATAAATGAATAAATAAAATAAAAATACCTTAAATGAAGCAAGTTAGTTTTGAAATAAATTAATAAATACATAAATTAATAAATGAAACAAATGTTAGCTTTGAAATAAATAAATAAAAAATACCTTAAATGAAGCAAGTTAGTTTTGAAATAAATAAATACATCAAATTAATAAATAAATGAAGCAAATGTTAGTTTTCAAATAAAAAATAAATAAATAAAATAAAAAAATAAATGAATAATACTGAGAATATCTTTGGATTTTGGACTCTTGGTGACATGTAAAAGTGTTTTTATTTGCTTAATCGAAAGAAGAAACAGTCAGTCGAATAATCGATAGTGACTAATCGTTAGCTGCAGCTCTATATAGACCAGCAGCTTTTTAGTTTGCACCAAGGAACACAATGTAACCTCCTAGTCAACTAACTCAACTAACTCAACTAGTGGTTCCTGTATTCCCCGACAGGACGTGAACGCAGCATCTGTCCAGGGGCGGGTAGTTGCTAACCGAGCAGCAGTATGGCGGCGGACGATGGAGACAGTTCGAGCGGACCAGTTGACACCAGCGGCGGCTCTGGAAGCTCCGGTACCGGCGGGCAGCAGGGAGCAGCGGACGAGCCGTCGGACGGACTCGGCCTCGGAGCGATGTTGCTGAACCTCGCCCTCCTGGCCGTGGTGGTGGCGGTGTGTGTGTTGCTGTACCGGCGCTGGGGCAGAAAGCTCGTCTCCGCTGCGGCCCACCAGGACGAGGCCTCGGCGCTGCCCAAGATGAGGAGACGGGACTTCGGCCTGGAGCAGCTGCGGGAGTACGACGGGCTCAGCAACCCGCGCATCCTCATGGCCGTCAACATGAAAGTTTTCGACGTGACCAGCGGGAGAAAGTTTTACGGGAAAGGTGAGTGAGACGCCGGGGAGAGGACACTCCAACTGACAGGCCGGAGGGGGACATGAGGAAGCCGCTGGAGGAGAGGGAGAACCGGGCACAACATTTGGGCGCAAACGGTTGTGGTTAGCTTAGCTTAGCTTAGCTTAGCTTTAGTTTAGTTTAGTTCAGGTTAGCTTAGCTTAGCTTAGCTTTAGCTTAGCTTAGCTTAGCCTTAGCTTAGCTTAGCTCTTTTGGCTTTGTCTTCAAGATTGAAGATGTTTGTTGTCACACTGGTTCTACAGGTACAAACACACAGGTGTGAAAGGCTTTCTACTGGAAGCTCCATTAAAGTAATTAGTTATATTACAACTATAAGTACTATAAGTTATATTACAATTATAAAAGGAAATACTTTTAGTTTTATTACAATTAGTTATATTACAATTACAAATACTTTAAGTTATATTACAATTATAAAAGGAAATACTTTAAGTTATATTACAATTAGTTATATTACAATTACAAATACTTTAAGTTATATTACAATTATAAAAGGAAATACTTTAAGTTATATTACAATTACAAATACTTTGTTATATTACAAGTATAAAAGGAAATACTTTCTACAAGGGCATATTAAGAATATATACATTAAGAACATATACAGTATATACAGTATAATATATATTTCTGTGTGAGAACATATACAGTATATAACATATACAGTATATAACATACATTACATACAGTATAAGATGTATTTCTGTGTTATTGAGTGGGGATGCTTGCTGTTTAGCTCACTAACATTGCTGTTCTGGAGGGTCGTGGCTGTTATGATGAACACATGTAAACTTCATATTTATGAACATTAAACATGTGTAGCTTTTGTAGTTAAAGTTGAGTTAAAGGCTGGAGGTTAGCATTTTAACATCTAGCCTGTTGGCTTGTTGATGTGCACACAGACACACTGTCTGTCTGTCTTTGTTTACACTGATGGGACTCATCATGCATGAATATTAGGGAGTTTGCACCCATGTTTTAACCTTAAAAGAATAATAATCTTGCTATATTTACTTATGTAGAGGCTAGTTGTGCAGAAAATGCAGATTTGTTTTGCTGTGAAAGTTCATTATAACTCGAGAGTTTCTCAACAGATATGAATACTACTTTCACAAAGCATGCTTCAGTCCCCATTAAGTTTATATTTCTGCAAAGCAAGGCTGTCTGGGTGTCGAGCCACCGCTTGTTTACACTGATGGGGCTCATCATGTATGAATATTAGGGAGTTTGCACCACTGTTTTAACCTTAAAAGATTAGTAATCTTGCTATATTTACTGATGTAGAGGCTAGTTATGCAGACTTGTTTTGCTGTAAAAGTTCATTATAACTCAGAGTTTGTCAGCTGATATGAATACTACTTCCACAAAGCATGCTTCAGTCATCATTAAGTTTATATGTATGCAAAGCAAGCAAACCAGTTAAGCAGCATTTCCTCTGAGCTGGCAGACTCACCCAACTATGTAATAAACTATAATTATTCAAACAGCATTCCCAACAGTGTTGTATGTCACGCCTGCTACTCGACACCAGCAGCACCACGTAGCCAAGTAGGCCTGAATCTATCCAGCTCACCAAGTTATGACTCAGTTTTACAGTAGAGACGCTCTGGAGTTGACTGGGCCATATTTTAATTTGTCTAGTTTATCACAGTGGACTTCATACTAGGGCAACTAGTTGCTCAATCCAAGTTGTAGGGCTGCCCTTCTTTGTTGTTTTGGTCTCAGTCGACTAAGATTTCTTCAGTCGATGAGTCATTTTTTTATGCTTTATTTCCAAGAAACTTCTGAGCACATCTCTGGTAAACAGCAGATTTAAAGTGGTGCTTTTGTGTGATTCTTTGTGGAGAAACTCAGTTTTACAGATCTGTCGATTAAATCAACTGTTTGATCAGGTGAAAACACGTGTTGTAAAACTCCACAAAGAACTTTCGATTCATTTTTGGATGTATAAACTGTCAAAAATAACAACAAATGATTACCATACCCGAAGGCAAACTTTCACTTTCTAGAACCAAGAAAATGTTTGATATTTTGGTGTACATAACCGACTTTAATCGACTACCAAACAAGTCAAATTCTTAGTCGACTAACACTCGAATACGATTTCCTAGACTAATCGATAAGTTGATTTAATTGACAGTTTCTCCACAAAGAATCACACAAAAGCACCACTTTAAATCTTGTGTTTACCAGAGATGTGCTCATAAGTTTCTTGGAAATAAGTCGTTCAGCATGAAAAAAGCACAAAAAAGGACTAATCAACTAAAGAAATCTTAGTGTCAGCCGTAAATGAAAGCTCCAGTTGGACTCTCTAACCAGTAGAACAGGGCTCACAACTGACTATTTCATATTTCACTTTTTATTAATCTTTGCATGTATAAACTGTCAAAAATAAAGATAAATGTTGCAGCTGTTTATCTTGTGTGAGAGCCAAACGCCAACCATACCCAAAAGCAAACTTTCACTTTCTAGAAACTTTCCACTTTTCAGGAGCTGAACCAAGAACATGTTAGATATTTTATGTTCATAACAGACTTAAATTGACTATCAAACAAGTCATGAATTACTTTAACTGACTAGGGCTGTCCTCAACCAAAGAAATTCTTAGTCGACTAAAACTCAAATACAATTTTCTCGACTAATGAAATAGTTGATTTAATCGACAGATCTGTAAAACTGAGTTTCTCCACGAAGATCACACAAAAGCACCACGTTAAATCTGGTGTTTACCAGAGATGTGCTCTTGGAAATAAGTCATTCAGCATGAAAAAAAGCATAAAAATGACTAATCGACTATAGAAATCTTAGTGTGTCAGCTGTAAATGACAGATACAGCTAACCCTCTCCTCTAACCAGCAGCGCAAGGCCAACTGACTATTTAATAGTTTCACTTTTGATTAACATTTGTGTGTGTAAACTGTCAAAAACAATGATAAATGCACGTTACAGCTGCTTATCTTCTCTGAGAGCCAAAAGCCAACCATGACCCGAGGCAAACTTTCACTTTCTAAAAACCTTTCACTTTTCAGGAGCTGAACCAAGAACATGTTGGATATTTTATGTTCATAACCGACTTAAATCTGCGTTACTTCTCTGTTTATCTTTATTTTTGACACTCAAAGATTAATAAAAAGTGAAAATATGAAATAGTCAGGTTAGAGGAGAGCCCAGCTGGAGCTGTCATTTACAGCTGACACACTTCATAAATTATTCAGGCACAAACCTGATTCAGTAATTTCTTCTTTTGTTCTAATAATAAAAAGCTAAATAAGGATAGCAGTGCGTTGCTGTAGTAGCGTTACTCAAGCCTGAAGTTTCATCTGTGAAATGCTCGTTCTTGTAGTTAGTTATGCAAGGTAGAAGCACATCTAATCTCTGAGGTGATAAGGCATCTTTGCTTCACGGTCGGTGTTTTTTAGTTGGAAGTTTTTTGTTTTTTTTCTGTTGCACAATTAAAGGCAGAAAACCTGAAGGCCTGCAGGGTTTCACATGCTGGTCAGATGATGTTTTCTGTGTGTTTTTAAACCTTTCGTTGTCCTCCAGAAGAACGTCAGCGGAGGCACGAGGAGTTTTATTTAGAAATGTATTATAGAGGCTGAATATCACAACTGCCTTTTGGGGATTACATATTAATCAGATAACCGAGTATAACACACCCTTTAACACAGTGTCCTATGTGATATCCTCTTTTAATACAACATTGTAAAATCATAGACATTTTAACTTAAACAATCATTTGACAACAAATATCAAAACTGTGAATGCTTCAGTATAAAACTTTCTGTCCCCCGATACAGATTCAACTCTCCTGATACCAGAACTCTCTTTTCCCCAAATTTAAAATCTGTATACTAATTGCAAGCGTATACAGATGAGCAGCGACAAAATAAATGTAACTGACAAGCGAGAAAGCTGTATTTTTATAATGACATTGATGTAGAAGCTGGCGTTTAATCCGGCGTATCACATGAGTTCCTCCCTGCTGATAATGTGAGGATGTTTTAGCTGAAGCATAATGACCTGAGAAGACATTTAATTCATAAAGTAATTGTGTCGATATGTCAGCTGATATTAGCTGATATATTTTTAATCTTATGTATTTATGTAAAAAAAAGTTATATTGGCCAATATATTGTTCACAAATGTTGATAATGGTATCGGCATCAAAGGTTTAGTATTGGCCAGGCTTATCGATCAAGTAGTAATTGATTTCATTAGTTAGCAGGTAGAAGTAGGGCTGCACAATTAATCAAATATTAATCGCAATCAAGATTTTGGCTTCCCACAATTAAATCAACATGATCCACTGCAATATTGACGTTTTAAAATACGCGCTTTGCTCCGCTCATAGAAAACTGTGCTGCATAAATCAAGCGCTTCCTAAACTAACAGCCAGCCACCAGGGGGCGATCCAGATGTTTTGGCTTCACTTTTAGGGAGCTGTCATGTCGCTGAGCGTGCACCCTACAGCGGCAGCCTGTGAAAAACTTTTGTTGCGGCTGCAGTCCAGAGTAGAAGAGTAATATATTGTATATTACTTGTTTTGCAAACAAAAACACACAGGTGAAAAAGCACCTTATTTTAAGTCTTATTTTGATGCACAGATTTGTTAATTGGCAGGAATGTAGCATAACGTCAAAATGAAAGGACCAGTCTTATTTTGATGCAAATTTTTGTACAAAATCATGTCCGTATTAGAGCTGTCAATCGTTCAAAGTGTACCTTAAACAGAGATTTGTCAAGTATTTAATACTCTTATCAACATGGGAGTGGATAAATGTGCTGCTTTATGCAAATCTATATATATATATTTATTATTAGAAATCAATTAACAACACAAAACAATGACAGATATTGTCCAGAAACCCTCACAGGTACTGCATTTAGCATAAAACAATCATAACATTGCAAACTGTCAGTGTGCTGACTTGACTTTGACTTGCCTCCAAATCGCCAAAATTTAGTGTAAGTTTGGAGTGTTATTTAACCTCCTTCCTGACAAGCTAGTATGACAGGATTGGTACCAAGCTCTAGTCCGTATTAATACATCGTTTAGCTCTAATAACATCCGACTGAACCAGAAGTTCTGCTTTGTCAAACTGAAAAAGAAAAGCATGTCTGCAGTCCTCTTGTGAACTCGTGGGTGTATCTGCATTCAAGTGGTTTCCTTATTGGCAGTCCTGAAGTCTGTTAATGTGAAGCAGCATCAGCAGTCACATGACGTCGTCTGAGTCGGTCACCGGGGGTGAACTTGTTGCTGGACTGAAACTGTTTATTTGCACAGTTTTTACCACTTTTATTTACTCTGTTTGAAACTGTGTCAAAGCTTAAAAATATAGACAGTCAGAGCAAACCAGGACAGAAACTGACTTGGCAAGATTGGATTAAAAGTAAGAGTCTCAGGCTATATCCACACTATTATGTTTTTGTTTTAAAACGCATAACTTTTGCTAGTTTATGCCTTTATACCACACCACTCCGGCGTTTTCAAGCCACTAAAACAGAAACGTTTGGAAACGCTGCTGACCCCGTTTTAGTTTCAAAACTCTGGGGTTGCGTTTAAGTCTGGACGGATAGAAACGGACACCTTTGAAAGCGATGACACAGACACCCACATGATGGTTAACCTGTGGGAGTGGATGCGATTTAATTAATCTCTTATTCATCCTGATTGTTGTGTTTTCTTTTTTTTCTTCAGATGGTCCTTATGGCATTTTCGCGGGCCGGGATGCCTCGAGAGGCCTGGCCACCTTCTGCCTGGAGAAAGACGCCCTGAGGGACGAGTACGACGATTTGTCAGACCTCAATGCTGTACAGATGGAGAGCGTGAGGGAGTGGGAGATGCAGTTCATGGGTAGGTTTGTTTCCTGAAGTTTCTACCAGAGAAAAAAAAATGCTCCTCAGATATCGATTTGGCTCAGATTTCAGAGATGCATCCACAGAGTTTATCGCCTGTCCTGACGGGCCTCTGCATATCTAGTCGGGTCAAACTGAGGATCCAAACATCAGGTTTTTCTTCATTTCTTTTGTGCTTTTAAACTTCTGCTGAGTTTAATTAGGACAATTTAAAGCTGCTACATAAATTTGTAATGTGGCTGTTGAACAGATTCACACACTGTCCTTCAGTTTTCATTGTTTTCAAATATATATTTTTTTTGTTTTACTTTATATTCAGAAATACATCTTCAACTGCTTGTAGAGAAAAAAGATTGAAACGCCAAATTCAAACCAGAGAAGCAGCAAAGTGCGGCCTGCGACGAGCTGCCATACAATATCTACGAAAAGCTGCGGCGGCCGCTCCCAAACTCAGCAGGCTGCTGCCGTTTTGATGCGGCCAAACTAAAAGTTTAACTTTAAGCTTAAAGTGTGGCCAGTGTGTATTTCTTCCCACCTGAAATACATGAACACGCCTCCTGCCTTGCCGCAGAAAAATGTAATCAGAATCAGAAATACTTTATTGATCCACAACGGGGAAATTGTGGCATTACAGTTGCTCTTGTATAAATATCAGATGTATCAAATGTAAAACAATTTAAATAACGGAGTATGTAACATGTAAATGATGTGCATAATGCTACAATTTAAACAAAATATATGTAAACGGTTAGAAGCTCAGTCATCCGTGAGGGACTCGGAGTAGAGCCGCTACTCCTTTGCGTTGAAAGGAGCCAGCTGAAGTGGTTCGGGCATCTGTTAAGGATGCCCCCTGCCATCCAGGCATGACCAGCTGGGAGGAGGCCACGGGGAAGACCCAGGACTAGGTGGAGAGATTATATCTCCACACTGGCCTGGGAACGCCTCGGGATCCCCCAGTCAGAGCTGGTTAATGTGGCCCGGCAAAGGGAAGATCGGGGTCCCCTGCAGGACCCGACCCCGGATAAGCGGTTGAAGATGAGATGGGAGAGATATATGTAAAGAAATATAACTACTAAAATTAAAAATAAGAAAATGAGAATATAAAAGATATGAAATATGTACAACTATTTGCATTAAGACCTTATTATTATAGAGGCGAGCCGCACTTCGCCGCAGCCTGGTGTGAATTTGGCGTACGGTTACAGATTCACTGTGCATTCATTCACCTGTACTATGAAAAGGCTGTTTTATACCGTAATGCATATTGTTTGTTTGTTTATTTGCACAAAATAGAAATATACACTGTAAAACGTCAGAGTAATATTATTCTAACAGGTTAAAACTAACAGAAAAGAGTCGCAAAATGACAACAGATATGTAGGTAGAACAAAAAAGCCAAGATGATAAACGATGATAACTACAGACAATAATCATTCAATCATCAAGATCATAGAATCAAATCCTGTTTTACCACACTGTTATAGATTTAAAGTCAAAATAAAAACAGCTGCGGTGACGAACCTCTTCACACATTTTATAAAAAAACTCTGGTAAAAGTTTACAAACTTAGTGAGTATCGGTGCAAGGTGGTTAGACTGTTTGAGCTCTTTAGAAAAAAAGGTTATTTCTGAAATGTGCCGTCGAACCAAAGTTTGGAGTGAACTTGAGACAAACATGCAATTAACCCAAACTAAAAATACCTTCTGCCACCACATCTGCTGGGAAACAGTTAAAACAGGAAACTGGAAGGAAACAAAAGACTTCTATTCTGATACTTGTATATGTCCGTATGTTACATCTGTGGATTATTCTGTACTTTAAGTGTAAATGTAACACCGGTTTAGATCATATTATTGTAGTCTGTCGTTTTAAAAGTGTCCTTTTTGAATCCTGGGTGTCTAATTTTGGACTGAAACATGTCGGGCCTCTGCTTACATAAATAACAAGTCTCTGGACACTCGGACGTTTAAAGCTGGTCTGGGCAGCTTTGGAAGTTGGCGTCTGATTAAATCATGTAAGAAGATGTCAGTGAATCACTCTCAGCATGTTGCTGACAGCATTAACGGCTCTGAGAGGCCACAGTTCTCCCTGATGTTCACCACTACATTTAGGGCACATTTTGATTCGTCAGTCATCAGAAAATTAATAAGAAACTGTTTTGTTAATGGATTCATTGTTTGAGGAGAACATTTGCTGGTTCCAGCTTCTAAAATGTGAAGATTTGGATTGTTTGTCGGACAAAAAAAAGACATTGGAATGTGTCACTTTCTGGCCGAGGAATTAATAAATAACAAACTTATTTATTATTTTCTCAATGAATCTTTTGGTTGTTTTACGATCAACAGACCAAAACCAAAAAAATGATAAATATACTATAAAGTAAAACCAGAAAAAGCAGCAAATTCCACATTTGAGAAGAGTAGTAGTTGCAGATTAATTTTCTGTCAGTCGATGAATTGACCAATCGTTGCAGCTCTGAAATTGTTTTAAGCAATTTTATACTAATTTCTGACATTCAGAGGTTCAATTCATTCATCCATAAAAACATGGAAATTACAGTTCTCCTAATGAACTGATGCTGATTACTAAAACACATGAAATAAATACCCAGAAAATAAAATCTAGAATCAAAACGACACAATATCCCATGTAAAACCGTTAAAAAGGACAATATAGAAACAGACTACGATTAGATCTAAAGTCCTGTTTTATGTCTTCCTTACAAAGATCTGGTTTTACTGTCGTGGAATTTTATAGATGAATTGATTAATCAAGAAAATACTTGATGATGAGAATAATCTAGGGCTGCAACGTTGCTGTGAATATGGTTATTTTTAACCTATTCTTCATAATTAAAGGCAACGTTTTCAAATGTCATTTTGTCCTACTAATAGTCCAAAACCCAAAGATATTCACTTTACTATCAAGTAAGTTGAGCTGAAACGATTAATCGACAGAAAATTGGCAACAATTTTGATAATTGAGTAATCCTCTTCCACTTTTTCAAGCTAAAATTCACTTTTTCCAGCCTTTTTAAATGAGAATATTTCCTGCTTTTCTTTGTTTTCCATGATAGTAATTTCGGATTACGGGGGGAAAAAAAGTCTAAACTCTCTAGCGCAGCTTCTTAAATGTGAATATTTTCTGGTTTCTTTACTCCTCTATGACAGTAAACTGAATATCTTTGAGTTGTGGACAAAACAAGACATTTGAGGACGTAATTTTGAGCCAATTAATCGAGAAAATAATTGACAGATTAATCTACAATGATATGCCATATGCCATATTACGATATCCAAAATCTAAGACAATATCTAGTCTCCTATCACGAACTCGATATAATGCCCAGCCCTAGTTGCAGCCCTTACAGGATGTTAACATCACTTTGCGATCACCACCTTTTTTAACGCAATATTTTATCGCTATCTTCCAGAAAAATACGATTACGTCGGGAGGTTGCTGAAGCCCGGAGACGAGCCGTCGGAGTACACGGACGAGGAGGACATCAAGGACCACCTGAAGCACGACTGAGCGGTTCCATCACACCGACCAAAGCCAGGAGCCCCCAAACAGCTGCGACAGACCGCCCCCCCCCCGAGCCCTCCAGACGTCCTCTTCCTCTTCCTCCTCTTCCTCCTCCTGCCCCATCGATCTACCTGCCACTCCTTTCTCCTGCCCCCCACTCCCCAAAACTTTCTGAATCTGTCCGGTGCCGCGGCTGTTCTGGACGGGCAGGACTCAACGCCCAGACCTCCCTCCCTCTCCATCCTGCGAAGACGAACACCAACAGAAAGAAGCGATTGAAAAACCTTCGCTTTTTTAAATGGCAGAAAACATGTCTGGGGGGGCGGAGGAGAGAACGAGAGAAGAGAGGCCATTAGATGTATTTGAAACAAAACCACAAAATATTTTAGTCATTTCTCCACGGGGTGGGGGGGGACGCGTGGTCACGATGGTCGCCGCTGAGAAATGGTTGAAGATGATCAGTGGATCGGGACGGGGAAACATCTCTTTTTATCTTTGGTTTAAGTCACATGATCGCACCGGAAACTGCTTCAGCTTCGGACAGCTTATCAATCAATCTCTTTTCTTTTTTGTTTGAATAAAATAATCCTCCCCCCCTACACCCCTGTTGAGAGGTCAGCGCCGCGGCCTAAGATCCAGCGCTGTGGAAATTGGCGGGGCGTCGCATTTTCCTGTTGTGTTTGTAGTGTATGCACTACTAGTTTTCTTTGTTTGTCACCATGTGATTGTATTTGTTGAGTAGCATAGAGGGAGGGAGGTTTTTTTCTGGATGGGGGTTTGGGGGGGGGGTTAAAGGTCTTTGCCATATGAATCCTGTTTTGAATCACATCAGACGGACTGAATCACTGATCGGGAATACAAAGGGAAGGTGATAAAAGGCAGTCCTAATCAATCGACTCAATTGTTTACATGCCTCACAAGCCAGCTGCAAGTCTGTAGATTCCCCTGAAAATGGTCCAAGTATTAATTGTGCCTTATTTTGTTTGTTGTGTCAGTCCTGACCGTTCTAACAGAGGAGGCGAGCGGAGGGATGGAGGCGTCGTTTTTTTTCTCCCTAGACTCGGTCCCCCCAGACTTTAACGAAGGCATACATTCTGTCAGTCGTCCACGAACAGACTGTAATATCTCCCCACTTCACGAACTTTGTAAATAGACCGTATGAATTACTCAGTGTTACTGCCATATTTATGTAGTTGATGAACTCCAGATATGTATAATGCTATGTCGTATTGGCCAAAACCCCCATGGTTTGTCTTCTTTTTTTTGGTTCTTTTTAAACGTGGGTGAATTCCCCCCCCACCCCACCACCACCTCCCCACCCCAATAAAACAACAAAAAAAAGGAGCGTTGCAAAAAGTGCTGCAGGGCGGGACCGGGAGCTGTTCTTGCGAATTTTGTTCGGAGACGTTGCTTATCCTGTAAATATATCTATCATTTTATTAAAGCATGTGCAACAACAAAGTGAGCTATGCCGAATTCCCACCACGTCATGTATTTAAATGTTGGGTGTGTGTGTGTGCGTGTCTGCGTGACAGAGGCAGGAAGGGATTTGTTCATGCATAATAAATCGATTTGGTTAATAATTGAAGATGTCTTGAATTTATTGGCTTTTAGAGGCGGCGTGAGTGGGGAAAAAATGTTTTATATAGTTCGTTAAGATGTTTAACATGGAGTCTCTCTGCTTCAGGGCTGTTTACCTGCAAGGGAAATACAAAGGTGCAAGTTCAATATCTGAGGATGTACAAATGCATAAAACTCTGAAATGTAGTTGAGTTGTACTTCTGAGTGTATTTACATTAAAATGAACTCCACATTTTGAATATTATGTAATGATTTAATGAGAAAGATGTAAATGTTTTGTTCTAACTAACCACAGAAAAGTCTGTTGAACCGAGATCTAGTGAAATAATGTTTTTTTCCTGCTTATCTTGAGAGAACGAGTGCTGTGGATGCGTGAAGAAACTCGGGAACAAAATGTACGACATGCAGACGGCTTCATGGCAAACCTCAGTAAACGATTATTAACACCAGATGTTGAGAAGCACAAAGGCAAACTGAGAAAATAAGAGGGAAGAAAAGTTATAACAGAAAAAGCTTTTTCCCTGAAGAATGATTCTTGGTGTCTGGTTTCTGAAAAAACAAATCCAAAATGTTTTAAACTTTTTAAATTATGGGTTCTTAAAAGGGACATAAATAAATAAACAAATGTGCTCATTAGATGTCTTAATGATAAGGAGAAGCCCCTTTCATTATCATGAAGAAAGAAATACAGAAGAAAATAAATGTGGAATAATAATGTGTAGTATGTGATATAGTAAATAATTTGTATTTATGGGACATAATACAGAAACAAATTAGGGATATTCATATATTGGGTAAAGCATAAATATAGTAATTTAATGCTTATTTAAGTAGCTAAATTAAATATAGGGAAAATATGTAAAGAGGGACCAAATCAATACAGAACAAAAATAGAAATAAAATAATTTGAAAATGAATGCAAATTTAATAAGATTAATTAATAGTAAAATAAATATATTGTGATATAATTTAATGAGGAAATAGGGGAGGAATAAATACATCAATTAAGGAGTTAATTCATTAAATAAAAATAAAATTAATAATTATGTTTTACTAAATATGAAGTAATAAATAATAAATAAATAGGCCTTAAGCAAATAAATAAATGCAGAAAATATATTGTTTATTGCACATTTGATTTAATTAAAGGTTACTTAAAGGAAAAAAAATATGTTTATGTTTAAAACCGTGTAATGGTCTAAATAATATAGATTTGTGACATCACAAAAGGACAGAAATCCTAACGGCTTGTTTCAAACACAATTTCTAAATACGGGCTGTGTGTGTATTTCTCTGTATGTTGAGCGTTTTGATAGTTTAACAGTATTTATAAAGCACTTAAACCTGCTTTATAATATAAAAGACATGAAAATCTCACTTCTCTACAATATGGGACCTTTAAAATGACATAATCCAACATTATAATATATAATAACATCTTCATAATAAGTACTTTTAATGTTTTAAGTACATTTTACTGATAATACCTGTAAGGTTTTGAAAGCAGGACTTGTACTTGTCATTGAGTGTTTTTATATTGCAGTATCTCTACTGTAAGGATGTGAGTACAGACATCACAGGTCACCACATTAATGCTCACTCGTGTGTAAATGTGATGACGTTCTGAGGGTCCTGCAGCTCAACAGCGCCCCCGCTGGTGCTGCGGATGATCCCGGAACTGCACCGCCACACACACACACTGATATATATATATTTATATATTTATATATTAAAGTGAAAGTAGTCGCTGTTCTTTCTTATCGGCCATCACAGACAGTAGCGACCAGCCGGAGAGGATCACTGTGATCCGGATACATCGACCATTTCACTTCAGAGACAGAGAAGCTCCTGAACACACCATCGACATCTTGGCTGTTTTTTGCAACAAAAAAACCCAAAAAGACTCAAATCCTCCGTCTTCCTCCTCCAGGATCGGACCATCTTAGCCGCTTTCCAGGCAGCAACCTCGGGTGAGTGATGCTCCTGCAGACTGTGAGGTTTTGCATGAATTCCTGCAGTTATTAAGGTCTGTGTGTTGATGTGTGTTGATGTGTGTTTGCAGGATAATGGCAGAACATTTGTCCCAGAGTGAGCTGGACTATCCCTTCAAACTTCTGGAGTATTTCAACGGCTTCAGGATCTCTAAGGTAACATTTATAACAGTTTATTTATTTATTAGTCTGCAGGTATGTTTCTAGGGTTGCTACTAACAGATAAAATGTTCCCAAAATCCAAATTTGTTTTGTCCTAAAACCTAAAGATATTTAGTCTAATATTATTAAAAAACAGCAAAAATTCACATTTGAGAAGCTGGAAATAGTCAAATTTAGTTTTTTTTTGCAATAAAATATTACATGTTTATTAACAGTTTATTTACTGGTGTCAGTCTGCAGTTATGTTTCTATCTAGGGTTACTACTAACTAACCGATAAAATGTCCCAAAAAAAACCCCAATATTGTTTGTTTTGTCCTAAAACCTAAAGATATTTAGTGTAATATCATAAAAAAACAGCAAAGAAATCACATTTAACAAGCTGGAACTAGTCAAATTTAGGTGTTTTTGCCTACACGGATAAACTCATATCAAAATATGATATTATATTTAAATAAATTATTAATATACAGAGACAAATATGTCTATCTGACGCATGACGTCTATTCAATTCAATTCAATTTAATTCAATTTGCTTTATTGGCATGACTATCAGGTGAACAATATTGCCAAAGCGTCAATTCAATAATAAATAAAAATAAAAAAAGAACAAAATAAAAACAAAAACATATATATATATATATATATATATATACACAATTCATTAAGCAAATTACAATACATAGATATTTAAAAAAAAAAACATGCATTTAAATGGAAGAAAACAATAAAGAAGTAATTAATGTTTGTTGTGTCAATAAAACAAACAAACAAATAAAAAACAATTAATAACAATATATTGAAATATCAAAGAATAAATTAAAATTAAAGGTCCCATATCATGCTCATTTTCAGGTTCATACTTGTATTTTGTGTTTCCACTAGAACATGTTTACATGCTGTAAGGTTCAAAAAACACTTTATTTTCCTCGTACTGTCTGTCTGAATATACCTGTATTCACCCTCTCTGTCTGAAACGCTCCGTTTTAGTGCGTTTCAATGGAATTGCAACGGAATTGCGTTGCTAGGCAACAGTTTGGGTCCATGTTTACTTCCTGTCAGCTGACGTTATTCACATACACTGCAACCGGAAATAAACTGGGACACATCTGGAATGTTTACGTTTAAAACTGTGTAATGGTCTAAATATTGTAGATTTGTGACATCACAAATGGACAGAATTCCTGACGGCTTGTTTCAAACGCTGTGTTTCTCCGTATATTGAGTGTTTTGATAGTTTAACAGTATTTATAAAGCACTTGAACCTGCTTTATAATATAAAAGACATGAAAATCTCCCTTTTTACAAAACCGTCCAATAGTTGTTTAGATATTCCTTTTTAAAGTCGTGGACTGACCTACGCAGCTAACATGGCTAAATAAATCTATGTACCAGTGCAGAGGAGGTGATGATGTGTGTTCGTCCTTCCAGGTGATATTCTCAGCCTGTGAGCTGGGAGTGTTTGACCTCCTGCTGAAGTCCCAGGAGCCCCTGAGCGCCCAGCATGTAGCCCGCGAGCTGAGCACCAGCGTGGACGGGATGGAGCGGCTGCTGGACGCACTGGTGGGCATCGAGATCCTGGAGGTGGAGACCACAGACGGGACAGGTGAGGAAGAGGAGGCCATGTGGTATCATAAAATGTCTTGTTTTATTTGAAAATCAGTCTAAAACTGCAAAGATATTTAGTTCACTATCATATGTGACAAATAAAAGCATTAGATCTGCACATTTGAGACGCTGGAACTGGAGAATATTTGGAATTTTAGCTTGAATGGGTCAACTAATTCCGTATCCGACTAATCGTTTGCATGACTGCTGAATGTTGGGAACTAAAACACCCTGATTTAAAGTGTGAATGTGTTTTTTTGTTGTTGAATAAAACAGCTTTGTACAGCAGCACCGACGTGGCGAATCTTTACCTGGCTAAAGGCAGCGGCAAGTCTCTTCACGACATGATCATCTACCAATCCCAGACCATCTACCCGCTGTGGAACAACATGGTGGACGCTGTCAGGTCAGTGGGATTGAATGGGAGAGGGTCAGATCATTGAGCTGAAGACATTTTACATTTAACAAGGGTTTGTTAAATTTCACATTTCTCGGTCCTCCTCCGTCCCATTCTCAGGAACGTGATATCTCAGGAACGCCTGTAATTGATTTCTTCAAATTTGGCACAAACGTCCACTTGGACTCAAGGATGAATTAATTAGATTTTGGTAGTCAAAGGTCACTGTGACCTCACAAAACACGTTTTTAGCCATAACTCAAGAATTCATACGCTAAGTATGACAATTTCACACAAATGTCTGACAGGATAAAATGATGAAAGATGACATTTTGGACAGATATGATGTAAACTACAACTTAACCAAGGCAATCGTGAGGTGGTAATTTTAGTTTTATGTGTGATTATTTTTTTATGCTGTCTATGGAAAGCTCTTATTATTATTATTATTATTATTATTATTTATTTGATGTGAATAGTCGCAGTCAAGGTTTTTTTACTGTAGATTTCCCTAGAAAAAATACTAAAAAATCAATTTTATTAGAATTGAATTGAAGAGTTCAGATATGAGTTACAGAACAGTAACTAATCACCAACTTTGAGCTCACAACAACAGCCTCAAAACTAAGAAATAACACAATAAAGATGTACTCAAATAGGTAACTTTAACTCAAATCAAACCAGGTCACTAACCTCTCTGACTTCATGGGGGTAAAAGGTCAACTAGAGTGTGAATTGTCCATTAAAGCATCATAACCAGTGAATAACACAGACAAGTGATGCTCAAAATGTTGTTTGCATCGCAAAAACAACATACAAAAAGAGGCTACAACCAAGTTCATTTTGTTCATGAGGACCAGGGCTGTTCACAAGTTGACTAACAATGAGATAGACCAAACGAATCATCAGTAAAAACCTCAGTTGTAGCAGAAGAAGTGCCGTTTTTCTGGCTAATGGATGTCAGACTGAAGCAGAAAACGCAGTGTAAACATACCGAGTAATGTAGGTTAGCTAATAGCCTCCAGAGCCGCTGCACCTCTGAGAAATGTTTGCACAACTAAAACAAATTCTGCAGAAGGAAACTCAGATCAAACATTTCAATTCTCATCATTTTCACAAGTGCAAACGTGTTATTTTGCACCACGCAGGGAGGGGAAGAATCAGAACGAGAAGACCTTCGGCCTTCCACCAGAGGAGGTTTTCCAAGCTATTTACAGGTCGGTGTTGATTTTGTTGCTTCAGATGCTTTAAATGTGTAACTCCATGACTTTGAGGCGCTGAAATCTTTCCTGGTTCTGTGAACGTATCAGATCAGAGGAGGAGATGCTGAAATTCATGGGTCTGATGAACTCCTCGTGGGTTCTGGACGGACACGACGTTGTGACGGCTTTCAACCTCTCCTGCTTTCACAACATCATAGATCTGGGAGGTAAGAGGTTAAACACCCCTTTATGAATATTTATATATTTATTTATGGCTGACCATTTCTGTTCATATTTAGACCAGCATCGATTAACTGATTAGTTGTCGACTATTAAATTAATCGTCAACTATTTGAAAATAGAGTGGTAAAGTACAACTACCTCAAATGTACTTAAGTACAGTACTTGAGTAAATGTACTTAGTTACATTCCACCACTGCATACTGACACTATTCTGTCTGATTAACTCCCAGGATGCACTGGTGCTCTGGCCCGTGAGATGGCGAAGGCGTACCCGTCGTCCTCTGTCATGGTGTTCGACCTCCCGCAGGTCGTAGAGACGGCTCAGAAACATTTCCCTCAGGAGGATGACGGCGTCGTGTTTCAGACTGGTGAGTCTCATTCAGCCTCGTTCAGCCTAATTCAACATATAAAAGAGTTTAGTACTAAAAAGTGGAAGTGATATTTTGGTAGGAAATTAATTGGCCCTATTGTATATTGTTGGAAAACATTTTAAATTACATGTTTGAGTTTTATAAATGAGGGATGAGCATGATGGCATGATGCCAAGTAAAATGAATCCTAGATTAAAACTGGTGCGTAGGGCCTAACTAAAGAATATAATAGCTAGAGTGTATGTATTATAAATAACTTATAGTGATTTTAAATTTCAACATTATATTTATTATTATATTATATTTAAATTATACACTTAAATGATCTTAAACTTAAACACTTAGTTCTACTGCATCACAAAAATTACCTAATTTTTTCATTTATTTATTAAAATATACATGATTAGAATATATATGGCAACACTGTAGAAAAGTCATTGCAGATAACTAGAAGAGTAAATAAATAGATAAAACTGATGTAGTGTCTTGTATGTATATTTGTACTTTGTATATGTACTTGGTTGGTAATAAAATGGCAGCTGAGTGTAGATTTGATATACTTTCTGTGGTGCATGCAGGAGATTTCTTCAGCGGTGACATCCCTCCTGCTGACCTCTACGTTCTGGCCAGAATCATTCACGACTGGCCTGAAGAGAAGTGCCTCAACCTGCTGAAGAAGATCTATGACACCTGCAGACCAGGTGAGTTTAACTCTGTATTTACACTCAGTATGTTCAGCTACTGTGCTGTTCATATGTATGTAAGTATGGCCGCTACAATTACACTGTTTTCTATTTTCTTATATATATTCTTAAGTCAGTGGAGGTTGCTGCCCTCTGCAGTCAAATCAAGTCAAAGGGAGTCAACAGTTCAAAACCAAGCTCAAGCTCTCTAAAAAGGCAAAGAAACTTCAAAACTAATCCATCTGTGGTGCAGTTACACCTTCTTTTAGTAGATAAATGGTATTTGGTTTTAATCTGGATGCTTCAGTTTGTTCCTCTCGTCATCAAAGTTTTTACATTTGAAACTTACACAAGTACGCTGCTGTCTTCCTCAAAAACTAATCAATTTTCTGAGAATTGAGCAGGTTGTTAAACCAAACATAATGTATATTTTAAGATGTTAATCCTTAAAGACTGTTCTGTTCTGAAGGTATAACAAATATTTTCAACAATTTTCAAACAATCAACATAACAAATGCACATTCAATGCTTTTACATTATTTACCTCCCTCCTGTGTACTGAGTCTTTTTAGTTGATAAGTTCTCCGTTCAGACTCCCGCTATCAGTCCTCAGTATGTTTGTTCCTGCTGGCAGGCGGCGGCGTCCTGCTGGTGGAAGCCATGCTGTTTGAGAACAGGCGAGGGCCCGTCACGGCTCAGATCTTCTCCCTCAACATGCTGGTTCAAACGGAGGGCCGTGAGCGCCCGCCGTCCGAGTACACCCGCCTCCTCAACAAGTGCGGCTTCCACAACGTTCAGGTGTGCCGGACCGGCAAGTCCTACGACGCCATCCTGGCCACCAGATGAGCTCGGGACCGTCCAGACACAGACGGGAACTTTTCAAGGTCAAGAAAAGGTTTGGAGGCGGACATAAAACATAAGAGCTCTGTTGTCAGTCTCGGTGCACATTGATCCCCCGTTTATGTTGTGGTCAACCCACGTGATGTTCACAGATTTAGTACAAAAACTGAAGTGAAAAAACAAACCAATATATCAGTTATTTGATCAATTATATAAATGCACTGATACGGTACGTTCATTTTAACAGCAAAAGATGTTGTTTTACTTTGTTCCTTTTTTATTGACATACTCAAAAATATCAAAATCTGCTCATTATTTACAGTCAAATCTTTTTAATATCAGCAGGTCACTTATAGCCATATAGTTTTATAAGTGGTCACAATATTTCAGGAGCATCATGGAGGTGTATTCCAAAAGTTATAAACCAATTATTGAGAGATTTGGGATAGTTTTATATGAATATTCAGCCAAAATATTATACCAATATTACAGAAAGATAGTATGTAAATAATTAGCAAAATATTCCTATATTTTTTAAAAACCAAACAAACAAAAAGCCCAGTAAACAGTTAATCAAACGGCAACATTCCCATCTTATCTACAAAGTGATATGACTCACTGTTAGCCGGTTAAAATCATTAGATAGATAAGATAAATGATTAGTTTATAACAGATGTTTTGGGCAACAATATTGTCAGTTTGCACGCTGTTGAAGGATATATATAAAAATTAATTCTAATTATTTTTTGGGATACTAAATTTATTTTTACATCTTTTTTTAAGTCAATAACATCAAAATTAAAAACAACTATTTCCAGAAATCATGTCATCCATATTACAGACATTATGACACAGGTTATGTACATATCTCTACATAATTTCTGTATAATTATCCTTTAATGATAAACCATACAAGGAAAAGAAACAGGCAAATGTCTGATTTAAAGATGAGAGATGCAAACTAAAGGCTGTGTTCATTATTCCAAAGAATATATTAGAAAAGTCTGTTGTTTCATCTCATGGATCTCTTTGATGACTTCACATTGAGTATCTGCTGCAGGTGGATATTAATGTTTTTTGTTTGTCTGTTTTTGAGAATTTAACACCCAGAGAAACATATTCCGAAACCTTCAAATGCAGTGAGAAACCTAAATATTTTAAATAGCACTGAACTTTTGAGCTAGAGAGAGAAACCGCTGTGTGTTGTGTTACTGTGACCGTGTGTTCCCGGTCTTCCCATTCACTGTGATGAGTTCAGGTTCCCTCTCAGACTGCATGTAGATCAAACCTCAGTTTACCTCATTTATTCCTCCAAGTGGTGTTAGAAAGTTCTCATTTTCTTATTTTTGGTCTGTTAGTTGTGTGACCTTCTGGTTGAAGGAAGAATCACTGTAGAAATGTTCTTATTCATGTTTGTTTGTTGCATTTCAAGTGCTGTAAATGTCACATATTGAGTGATCATAATAAGTGATTTGCATGTGTCATAGATGAGGTGTGAATGCAAAATATCCAGATGTTTGATAGAAACATATAAAAATGTTCCTTTTTGAATCAGCACACGGTTCTTTGCTGTAAACTTGTGTTCTGTCCTCTGATCATTCCACATGTCGGCAGCATGCAATCAAAGACATCGTGTTTGTTCTTTCTAAAAAGTTATTTTTAAAAAGCTATGCATCTGTAAACAACCTACTGGTGATGGATTTTGACGATGCAGCTTACTGGTGATGGATTTTGACGATGCAGCTGTCTGTTATTGTTGCAGTTTTTCATGTCATGTAACTGCTGAAATGACACCAGAATTAAACATTGCTTTAGGAACAACTCACAAACAATAATATATTCCATCTCTTTTATGTCTGTTTTTACGTCCGACTTTATCTGCACTGATCCTGCCGTTTGACTTACGGGTAATAGCCATTTCCATTACATGTATACTGTATAATTTAGTATGGTAACTGTACTTTTACTTAGAATACAGGACTTTTACTTGTAATGGAGTATTTTTAGCATGTGGTAATGCAACTTTTACTTAAGTAAATAATTTGAATACTTCTCCCACCACTGGTCATTTCCTAACTGAATTTATTTATTTATTATTTTATTTTTATTATTATCATCATTGTTGTATTATTATAATTGTTATTATGATTATTGAGAACATGACAAGTACAAACAAACAAGGCATAAACCAACAACAAAAATTACATAAATAATGCTACATAAATAAATAAAATATATACATAAAAACAGGGCTATCTCAAATTAACTTAAATATATCTAGTGATAAAAATAACTCTCTTATCTTTTTCAGTGAACATTTCCTAACTAAATTTATTTATTTATTTATTATTATTATTATTGAGAACATGACAAGTACAAACAAACAAGACATAAACCAACTAAAAACAATACAGAAATAAGACTAAAATAAAGATGCATAAATAAAATACATACACAAAAGCAGGGCTTTCTCAAATTAACTTGAATATTAGAAATGAAAACAACTTCAGAGCTTTCTTGTCTTTAACACTAAGCTTTAAGTTTTTGTGTGTGTCAATACTTCATTTAGAAAATTCAGTACAGTAGTTACATAAAGTAGGCTAAATGTTCAGATTTTTCATTACAAAAAAAATCAGTAAATACATTTACTGAACACAATTAAATTAAATTGAAATAAATAATATAAAATGAGATAAATTATTAAAAAAAAAAATTTAAGGAAAGGAATATATGTGTTTTAACAAGTTTCAGTGACAATTTTCCTTTTTCAAAATAAGAATTATTTGTGTTCTGCCTCTTTAAAAGATAAATCTGTGTACTTTCCAAAATAGGAATGAATGGGACAGCTGCGTCACTTATAATAATAATAATATTAACAATATTCATATTATGTTTGTTGACACTCAATCTGGCAGCCGGGCAACGTGGGTTTTTATTATGACACTGGAAACATGATAATGGAACATACGCCCTGCATTAGGATCAGTCGTGTTATTTGTCACCAGAGGTTCTGCTGCCCTCCAGCGGCGGTGAGGAGCAGCTGCAGCCGGGCTGGTCTCCTCCTCCCCGGCTACAGCCACCGCTCTGCTCCGCTCTCTCTCTGTGTGTGTGTGTGTGTGTGTGGAATGCGGGTCAAGCGGAACTCACGGGGAGAAAAACTGCAGATCAAACATCTAAACATCTAAACACCTAAACCCGGCTCTCCTCGGCCTGACCTGCTCTGTACGTACCGACCAGTCTACTATCAACTCTAACAAGGGCTCAACTTTAATGTGCATCATGTGGCAGAATGTTAAGTTAACATCTCTTTAGTTATAGTTCCTCTGCAGCAGCAGAGCAGCAGAGCCCGCGGGACAAAACACCACACCGGCATTTAAAATGGCGCCAAAGATGAAGCTGCTGCTGGAAGAGATGAAGCCGCTCTGAGAGCTGCTGGCTGCTAGCTCTGTTGCTAGCTGTGCTGCTAGCTACGGTGCTAGCTGTAGTGCTAGCTGTGCTGCTAGCTGTGTAGCTAGCTACGGTGCTAGCTGCGGTGCTAGCTGTGTTGCTAGCTCTGTAGCTAGCTGTGTAGCTAGCTCTGCTGCTAGCTACGGTGCTAGCTGTAGTGCTAGCTGTGCTGCTAGCTGTGTAGCTAGCTACGGTGCTAGCTGCGGTGCTAGCTGTGTTGCTAGCTCTGTAGCTAGCTGTGTAGCTAGCTCTGCTGCTAGCTACGGTGCTAGCAGTAGTGCTAGCTGTGGTGCTAGCTGTGTAGCTAGCTGTGGTGCTAGTAGTAGTGTTAGCTGTGGTGCTAGCTCTGTAGCTAGCTGTGTTGCTAGCTGCGTTGCTAGCTGTGTAGCTAGCTGTGGTGCTAGTAGTAGTGCTAGCTGTGGTGCTAGCTCTGTAGCTAGCTGTGTAGCTAGCTGCGTTGCTAGCTGCGTTGCTAGTAGTAGTGCTAGCTGTGCAGCTAGCACCGCAGCTAGCAGCAGAGCTAGCACCACAGCTAGCTACACAGCTAGCAACACAGCTAGCAACACAGCTAGCTTCACAGCTAGCACCGCAGCTATCAGCACAGCTAGCACCGCAGCTAGCAGCACAGCTAGCACCGCAGCTAGCACAACAACATGGTGTTATTTAGTTATAGTTAGTTATGAGCGTTTTTAAAGTGTTCAGGTTTCAGGTAGTTTGTTTGTATTACATTAACCGTTAACAGAGAGCTGTCTGAGGCTGTTTAGGGTTAACAGAGAGCTGGCTGTTTAATAGAAGGCATCATAGTTTATGTTAGCAGCGTTGTCTAATACTAAATGCCAACTACATAACATAGCTAGCTAGCTGATGTTGCTAACCACCAACCAAGGCCTATGGAAAGGAGGTAGGGACCCGCGTCATAGCTGTGGGGTATTACGCATGCGCAGTAGAATCTGACCTGCACGACCGCAGCTTGAGTTACACTGCGCATGCGTTGTACCCCATATTCCAAGACCAGCGTCCCAGCCTCCTTCCATAGGCCTTGCTGACCACCAACCACAGCTAGCCAGCTAACTAAATGTTATCGTGCATACTAAAGTAAGCACAGCTGTAGAAAAGCATGCATAGTGGCATGTAAACATAAACCTCCTGATGCGATTTATACAGCTGTATAAACTTGTTTATTTGAATCTGAACGGACATCAGATTGTTGTGATAAACATGGGGGGGCCGCATGTTGCATAACAGAGGAGGGAGGGGGGGGGGTTAGCTCCGGCTAACGTTAGCCTGCTAGCATTTACAGTCTGTTTTAAAAAATGCATCTCTGTGTGGTTTGATTTAAAGCTAGTTGTGATCACGTTGTAAGAACACAACATTGCCATGCGTGTGTGTTGCCATGTTATTGTGTAACAGTGAAGAACAGCTGTTTGTCAGCTAATGCTAATGTTAGCTGCTAAGTTAGTGGCTGCTTTGCTGGAAGAAGGGGCGTCACAGCTAGCCTGCTGTTAGCTTAGCATTAGCATCTTTCCCCCCTCTGGTGCACGCTGGCAGCAGACCCTGAGATATGTCCACCTGTCGGGAGTTTTACAATCCCTGTTGATGTTGTTTTGCACGCTGCAAGCTGAACTTAGCACTGAAAGGCGTTGTTTCCTGTCTGTGTTGCATGTGATTACTTCTTGTTGACATCGCAGAGCACTGTGGTATGTACTGTACACATTAGCTCAAAGGGTTGCTGTTCTGTCAGATCAGCAAGGAATAGTGGAATATGACAAGTTTTTACTACTGTTGTTGCTCTGATATCTACCTGTTTATATCCAAGAGCTAATATTTTTGTAGAGTAGAGCTGTTTTAGATATTTAGAGAGATGGTTTATATCCCAAATAGTGAAAGGGCTGCAGGGATAGTATCCTGATTGTTTGGCTAGAAATGAAACTGGATCTTAAATGTTGTTTCCAGCAGCAGTGTGAGTGCTTCAATGGGTTGATAATGCCTACATGTATGTCATGAGCGTGCTTTTATTCATGGTGGAAGATAGCTTTAAGTTTAATGGTGTAATTGTGCATCATTTCCAAGTCTTCTGGTGCTGTGTTATCTTGCTCATCTGATCCTAACATTGTGCTCTTTATCATAGCTGCACATCTTGTCATTAACTTAACCTCCTGTCTGTGTTTGTGTCAGAAGTGTCCCTAGGCCGGAGCTCCGCAGACAGCACAGCGATGAAGAGGAGCAGGCACCCCAGCAGCAGTGATGACTCCGACAATGGAAGTAAGCAAAAAAATATTGTCTCTGCTGAGTCATTTCATACCGAGTCCAAATATAGACCTGAATGAGGTCAAGCACAACTCTGCCACCATCCTCAATTTCACAAGTGAAAGTGCAAAGCTGCAGAGGAAATGCCAACTTGTATCCTTAAATACCACAAAATCTAATTTTGGACGAAAGATAATGTTTCAATATATCATTACATTTTTATTGTTTTCATCTGTAAATGTCACGTCTTTTTTCCATTATATAAAAGCCATTAAGGTTTTGGTCCTTTCCTGAAAATGTGTCTTCCATCTTGTTACCGTCAGTGTCAGTAAATGTGTACTTCATGTTCAGGAAGGAAACGGAGAGAGAGAAAAGGAAAGAAGGGCAGCAGATGGACAAAGATTAAGGAAAAGAGAAAGCGCGTCTACAGTCTGAGAGACAGGAGTCAGAGTAGGATCTCTAAAGACATCCTGGCAGGTCAGACAGACGGGCTCAAATGTGACGTCAGGGAACAATTTCAGAAACACTTTGTAGGGTTTGTTTCATCCTCCACAAAATGTCAGCTGGGTGGGGTTTTACCACGTCGTATAAAATGTCGGGGTAAGTTGTTAATTATGGAAAACAGATTAAATGTGTGGATGCTTCCATGTGTTTGTTTAGGTTTAGTTATCATCCAATCTATCTTATGTGTCATCTGGTATAAAAACAAACCCAAAGCTTTTACTGTAAACTGCTTTTAGCCGAGGTCTGATTCAGGGTTTTGTTAGGCGAACAGTTAAATGCATTAACCCTCTGAGACCCGCAGGATGGGCAAAAACCATGCAGTTTTTTGAATGCAGTATAAATGTGTTATTTTCCGCCTATTCTAAAAGGGTGTATTTGAATATTTCTGCATACTGGGGTCCTATAAACAGTCTTGAATTGTATAAATTGGGTAAAGTTTTTGATAGTAAATCACAGCATGGCTTTTTCTATGGTGTTCCTCAGAGTCTCAGTGTCTTAATGTGGTATTTTGGAGAGATTATTGATCATTTTTATCAATTCTCTAGTGGAAAAAAGTGGTTAAATTTAGCAACAAATCTGTGTGAGACATAAGTGAGTATGGGAATGGACATTCATATACTTCCATCATAATGTTCTTAGCCCTTATACACTTTTACAATTTATTCTAATTAATTAAATATTAATGAATTAATGTATATTTCTTATTAATGACTAGAACAACTTGACACACAGTGCTCTCAAATTAATCTTCAGGTTCCCAGCTATCAGATGATGTACACCACTTCTATGTGACATCTCCTGTTGACCTGCTGTCTCCTCCTAAATGCCCCCAGGACCCCCCTAAAAAAGACAAAAACGGGTCTCGGAGGGTTAATGAAACGATCCTTCAGGATTTTGAGTTTAAAAGGCGAAGTTGTTGCTGCTGTCAGTAATTTTGTAATAAGTCGAATTAGTGAATAGTAAAGAGAAATGAAATTGAAAACAGAAAATGTCAGTTGCACCATTTTGACTACCCAAATGAGCCACACATGTATTTCTCAAAGTTTCCCTAGAAGGGGGGAAATCCATGTGTTTTAGCGGATGTGAGCAGAATCAGACAACGAAGACATGCCGAGACGTTTAACACGCTGTCGTGTTTCTCCTCCAGGTAATTCTACCTGCTGGTCCCAACAGTCATCACAGCCCAGGAGGGGGACCGGGCAGAAACCCTCCGAGGTACGTCCGTCTGTCTAAACTCAAAAATAATCATGATGGTGTTGAACATACATATATACAGTAGGTCGTAGTTCTTCTGCTGTCATTCCTGTACTCTGCCATTGTTTTATTTATTTATGTTTAATACTTTTATTGCAAACTACTCATGAATTATATATCCACAAAATGGGAAGATGCCTCCTCCATGATGTTTATATTGTGAATGTCTATCGGTCATGTTAATCTGAGAGTAATTCATTTCATAACTTAATTTCCAGCCTCATATTTCATCCACTTAAACCGGCGTCTTTTGTACTTTGACTCTTCATTTCTAACTCTATTTAATCTGGGTAATTTCCTACATTGACTCGTCCACTTTGACCAACGCCTCTTATATTCTGTCCCTTCATTTCTGACTCTACAAGTTATTATCTCCATTTCTAAGATTGTTCCCTTCCATCTTTGAATTGATGGATTTATAGAAGGGTTTATTTCTCGATCTTTGAAAAAAAATACATCAATATTCATCAATATTTTAATCAAAAATAAAAATAATTTGATAAACAATCTTAATGATTAAATGAACAAATGGAGGTCTGAGGTGAAAACCTGCAAAAAGTATTTGTAAGACTTTATTTGTCCCATTCATTACTGTAATTTTCCACATTGTACAGCGGGTTCTTGTGATGGAAACATAGCTGCTGTTATCTACTGTACAGTCTGTCCTCTTGGTCCCTGCAGGCTGCTGCACACTCCTCTCTGACCAAGAGCCAATCAAATCAAAGCAAAACAATGACTCAGGCCTAAGCAGCATCCAGATTGGCCGGTTCCTCTCTGGCTGTGTGTAGACAACGTGGTCGTTTTTTTTTTTATCTTTAACCCTGTGCAAACACTGATACAATACATTATCTCTATGGAACAAGAACATGTATAAAACATGTTGATTATTTTTGGTTGTAAAGATGGTTTATTTGCACACATACAAGTCCTCCTCAGATGAGCCAAAAAAATAATTTTGAACCGAGAGTCTGCACTTTTTAGTCTTCCAGAAGAAATCATTAACGCTGATAAACCAGATAGGGCTGCCCCCTCTTAGTCGATAAGTCAACTAACTACGATTTCTTTAGTCGATTAGTCCATTTTTTATGCTTTTTTCATGCTGAATGACTTATTTCCAAGAAACTTAAGCTCTGAAACGCTCTGTCTGAGTGAAGGCAAGCAGCAGAGGAGACGAGGCTCCGGCCACACACGAGCGCGCATATGGGAACGCGCATGTGTCCCGACCCGGTACATTTATACGCTTAAAAAGTTACAAACAGTCCCTTTAAGCATAATGCTTGCTACCATTTGTACTCTTATGCCATTGGAACTATTTGTATTATAAAACTTGTCAAACGAAATGCTTCAGATCTGTTTTATAGTGATAAACAGAAACATATAATTTGAATCATGTTAAGATACGATGAGATAACCCGTTTGCAATGTTATTGAATGTTAATACCACTTATATACCTTTTAAGCAGAGGGGGATTTTATTCAAATTGCATTTGGACTCAACTTGACAGCATTTATAGGCTACATTTCATTAACTGACCTTGAAAGCTTTCAGAAAATGAACAGTAAAGACTCGCATAGTCCTAATAAATCCAGATATTTAGATTTACCCGTCTAAAGCTGACTTTCAAAACTTCCTGCTGTGTGTCACAATCATATCAGAGTTTCTATTGGCCCAAAGCTAACATGGTTGTGAGTAATGGACACAGCATGCTTTGTTTTATTGGTGGAAATGGTCCCCATCTGTAGATATGCACGTTTTAATGACACAGCACAGTTTTATCATTTATAGAAAATTATTTTGCAGACCTCCTGACAGTCACCCGCTTTGAGAATAACTGAACTAATCGATTACTTGACAAAATGGTATGAGTGTTAGTCGACTAAGACAGACCTAATACCAGTAATTTGCAAGCCAAAATGTGGCAATATGATTATTGATGAGAACATTTGATGGTCTCACTCTGACAAACAACAAAAACAAACATTTCCTTTCTTCATGCTGTAATGATTTAACAGTAAAGCGAACTGACTTTTGTTTTCATGCGACTGCTGCAGGTTTTCAGGACCGACCTGATCACCGCCATGAAGGTCCACGACTCGTACCAGCTGAACACGGAGGACTACTACGTCCTCGCTGACCCGTGGAGGCAGGACTGGGAGAAGGGAGTCCAGGTTCCCGTCAGCCCCCAGGCCATCCCGCAGCCCGTCGCCAGGTAGGACAAAAGAAAAGACCCCTTCGAGACTAGAAAGTCACATATTTGAATCCTGTATTGTCCGGCTGAGACAGCTGCTTGCATAACAGCCAGCTTATTTCCTTAGAGAGACATTGTTCTGTTTCAGATTGATTTGACGGACTCACAGTCAGATAGTTTGGTAGCCAGCAAGGACAAAGTTAGAGAAAGGCTGGAAAACAAAACCTGTATACCATTAAACTTAAATTAGACCCTGGATAGACGTCGAGTCCCTTTTACTTGTCGGGTGTGACTTCACATTTTGACAAATAAACGCAAGTCTCAATTAGACGCCGAGTAACTTTTATCAATATGGACATTTGGTTAGATTCTCCACAATAAAATACATTTTGACTTTTGGACTGAGTTATTAATAAATAATAAT
The DNA here is from genome assembly GCF_015220745.1 of Sebastes umbrosus. Classification (NCBI taxonomy): domain Eukaryota; kingdom Metazoa; phylum Chordata; class Actinopteri; order Perciformes; family Sebastidae; genus Sebastes; species Sebastes umbrosus. Next base: position 28,811,777 of record NC_051284.1, on the reverse strand, counting down.
TCAAATGTCAACGTTATGAATGAACCTTCTAAGCTTTGAACTATTCGGTACATCGGTAAACAAGAGATTTCAGAATAGAAGTGGAGACTCCTTACATTTGAAGAGGTCATGAAGTCCGAATTTGTTTCCATTCCTCAATTATTTATATATATATTATATTCCTTTAGCCCGTAAGGGTTTACCGATCAAAATAATCAAAACGTTTTTTCTTTAAAATGTATTTAAATTAATTAAAGTTGTGAATATTGTCATGTGAAGTTCACTACAAAATAAGTGTCCCCACATTTCTCTGTTTAGTTTTCACCCCTTTTCCTTTTTGGTACGCCGAATAGGCTCGTCGTTGACGTGCAGGTGGGTTTTAAGATAAAGACAGGTGTTGTATCCGTATGTTGGTGCTATAAAACAAGAGTTGTTAACTGTCTTGGAGTTAGATCAAATGAATGATTCATAATTGATATGTTATTTGTTAGTTTTGATTTTATACAAGTAATATTCGTGCTGGTTTAAATAAACAATTTGATTGTATTTCTCATCTTTGCTGAGCATGAGTGTTGCAAAAGGAATTAAACGCCTGTCCCAAATATACGCTAGTTGGGTTCAGTGATAGAAGCAAGAATCATTAGAATGAAGATGTGAAAGTTGTTTACTGGTGGCCGTCATTGTTTTATCTACCAAAGAAAAATTCAACTTGCATTTCAGGTGATATTTTTGCACCTCGATGTAAGATGACAAGTCTTTAAAATCCTTAAAATGCTCAAGCAGGGCCTACTGCTGCAAGGAAAATGGAATACTTTCTTATGTCTTATCTCGGTCACATTTGCTCTTTGATCTATAACGTTATGGCACAAAAAATGTTTCTTGCATTTAATTAATTCAGAATTTTTCTAAGCATCCCAACTGGTTGAAGAGACAAACATTTTAAGAGTGTCTAGAAAATGGATGGATGGATAATTCAAAGGACCACACTGTGAATGCAGGAGAGTAAACTGACTCGTCTCCCATCTGTGCTGTGCAGGGTGTTGGCCGAGAAAGGGAAGGAGGTCATGTTCATCAGGCCAAAGAAGTTGATCCGGACGTCGGGCGCCGAGGCGCTGGGCTACGTGGACATCCGGACGCTGGCGGAGGGGATGTGCCGCTACGACCTAAACGAGGAGGACGTGGCCTGGCTGCAGACCACCAACAAGGAGTTTGCAGAGATGGGTGAGTCACAGAACAGATGATTGGACAAAAGGCTGGAAGTCATTTTGTAGGCTTCATTCAGATATCGGATCTCTCAGCTTCACTCCATCTTCTCCTCAAGCTGACGGTTTTGTGTTCGCAAAGTGTTTGTTTCGAGGAAAGTTTTTCTCCTGATTTATTTTAGGCTGCTTGTGTTGCTTTGACCACATCTTAGTTTAGATGCACATTGTTGTCTATAGTTGAGTCACAGAGTAAACTTCATAGTTAAACCTGTAATTAAGCATATTGTTACGGTTTGAACTGGTAAAAAGTCCACCGTTTAGGCAGAAAACAATTTGATCACCCTGACTTTTTAGTTTAAATTCACCAATTTTTAAAATCCCCAATGGGGATTACAGAGCAGCTTTTGATACTTTAATCTGACTAAAATATGGAAATTATGCAACTGGACTTTTCTGGAGGAGGTTCGGTGTTTTCTTGACGGCAAACTAAATTTATTTGTGCCAAACAAACCACCAGTAAACCTCTAACTCCCGACTTTTCCAGCCATGCCACCGCTGGACGAGATCACCATGGAGCGCGTGATGGAGGAGTTTGAACGCTGCTGCCATGAAAACATGACGCACGCCACGGAGACGGAGGAGGGGCTGGGCATCGAGTACGACGAGGACGTGGTGTGCGACGTCTGCCAGTCGCCCGACGGCGAGGACAACAACGAGATGGTGTTCTGCGACAAGTGCAACATCTGCGTTCACCAGGTCAGAGGTCAACACACGGACTCAATTAACTGACAATGCATTATAACTCTGGACCAACACACTAGCTGCTCCTATGGATCAGGGGGAACATAAAAATTAATGCAAAGGAACGCAAAAGAAGTTTGGTAAAAAGAAATCCCACTTTGGCCCCTCGGAGGCTCCGAAAAGAATTTGGGCACTTTATTAAAAATCACAGCTAAGATGTGAAGAGTAATAGTCGAAGTGAAATCTGTAATGAAATAATGCACACAGATTTTAACCAAACCGTGATAACTTTGTAGCGCTGAGACACTTCATTTAGTTGTCTGAATAGATTGCTTCGCTGTGGTAAAAAAGCTAAATGAAAACGACTCATCTTACATTTCATATCAGCTGTTGCCGTGGTTTCACCTGACACACTCCATCACACTCTTCTTCATTTGCTGCTGCTGCTGCTGTATTGATTTCCGCGTGCTCTCTGGAAGCTGAGCCTCCCTCTTGTTTTTGCGTTTCTCACCAGGCGTGTTACGGCATCCAGAAAGTCCCAAAGGGCAGCTGGCTGTGCCGGATCTGCGCCCTCGGCATCCTGCCAAAGTGCCAGCTGTGTCCCAAGAATGGCGGAGCCATGAAGCCGACCCGGAGCGGAACCAAGTGGGTCCACGTCAGCTGTGCCTTGTGGATCCCAGAGGTGACGATAACGTCTACCTGTTTACAGTCTTTATTTTATTTTTATACCAAATCATTTATTCACTTCTTTTACATTTTAGATACATGTCCCTCTTCCTGTTTTGATACAGTATCCGAGGACTGTGTAAATCTTAAAAAAAAATAGCAAAGAGCTAATTTAAGTTTGCACATAGCCAGAATGAGATAAATGAGTCTGTGCTGATATTTGAATCACACCCGGCTCATCACATGTTGAATGTGCTTTGCAGGTGAGCATCGGGAATCCAGAGAAGATGGAGCCGATCACCAACGTGTCCCAGATTCCCAGCAACAGATGGGCTCTGATCTGCTGCCTGTGTAAAGAGAAGTCCGGAGCGTGCATACAGGTAAGAGTCACCGCTCGCATTTCACCCCCCAACGACGCACAAACACAAAGACATTTAATGAGACGTGAAAAGCAACGCGTGACCCCAGCGTGTTAGAGTGATTCAGTAGTTAATGATATCCTCAGTGTGGTGCAAAGTGGTGCGTTTCCTCCGCTTTTCACAACCAAACAAATGAAATTGAGATGATTTCACAGCTCAGCAGGTTAAATGAGGCAGCTGATCAGTGTTTGTCTTTTTTAAATTGGTTGTATTTTGCATTAAACAGGTTTTAATAACGCCTGAGAGTAACAGTATAAAAGTAAAACCACTAATTATTAGTATTATTAGTATGAAAGGAAGATAATATGCATAATCAAATAGTATAACTTGTATAACAATACTCCTTATTCAGCTGCTACCATTTGTTTTACCAGCTGAAAATCTTTTTTAGTCATTTAGTCATTAAATATTGAGTGAATTTAGAAACGAAATGTGAACATAATGTTAATATTACCTACAATGACGACTGGTAGTTGGAAGCTTTTGGTAGCAGTGCCAAAACTATATCAATACTTTTCTTTTCTTTTTCATACTTTATTTTTTCGAGGTTGTTTTCATATATATAATTTACAGTTCGTAATTACAATAGTTTATAAACCAATTTTTTAAGTAGTCGAGCTTCGACGAACACATAAGTACACTAGAGAAAACAACTTCAGCATTCAAAATTTAAATAAAATTAAGAAAAATAATAATAATAATAATAAAAAGAAAGAATAGAATAAAAAAGATAAAAAAAATAATAATATTAATACAAAGAGAAAAAAGTAATAATTAAAAAAGAAAAATTAAATAAACAAATAACTTAATAGAAAACAAAAAAAGACAACAAAAATCAAGCCCAAAATATACTTTTCATTACAGATGCCAAAATTATTCTAAATATCAGTACCTTACTTTGCTGAGTATTATCATGTTTCATTTTTTCATTCAACAGTTCAAATGTGGTTAAAGTTGTTTTAACAGAAACAGCTACGTATACAATTATACTTAACTTGAATAAAATATAAGTAAAAAAAAAAAGTCAGAATTAGTTTATATCTTGACCTATATGTTAACCGCTTTCCGTTCCGCCCTCTTTTCTTAGAGGGGCCGGGGCGGGGGACCGAGGATGTTCAGGGGAGATAAAAAGTCAACAGTAGATGTCATATAGAAGTGGTGTACATCATCTGAGAGCTGGGTTCTAGTCATTAATAAGAAATACTAATGAATTAATTACAATAAATTGTGAGCGTGTGTGAGAGCGTAGAACATGTTGATATGAGTTTGTGATGATCATCCCCATGCTCTATTACGTCTCATAAATTGTAGCAGCAATGTTTGGGTTGATACCATTTGTTACACAGATTTGGTGCTAAATTTAACCATTTTTTACCACTCGAGAATTGATAAAAAATGATCAATAATCCCTCCAAAATACCACATTAAAACACCAAGACTTTGAGGAACACCATAGAAGAAGCCATGCTGTGATTTGGTTTAAAAAACGTTTGACATTTCTGCAAGAATTGCATTTTTTGGCGATTGCATAGTGAGCACTTCTGTTGTGTAAACTGTCTCAGAAACCCCCTTATTGTCAATCTAGCTAGGAAAGCCATCCATCCTCTGAATGCTCTAGGTCTCTAGTCTGATCCATCCATCCTCTGAATGCTCTAGGTCTGTAGTTTGATCCATCCATCCTCTGAATGCTCTAGGTCTGTAGTCTGATCCATCCATCCTCTGAATGCTCTAGGTCTCTAGTTTGATCCATCCATCCTCTGAATGCTCTAGGTCTCTAGTCTGATCCATACATCCTCTGAATGCTCTAGGTCTCTAGTCTGATCCATCCATCCTCTGAATGCTCTAGGTCTCTAGTCTGATCCATACATCCTCTGAATGCTCTAGGTCTCTAGTCTGATCCATCCATCCTCTGAATGCTCTAGGTCTCTAGTTTGATCCATCCATCCTCTGAATGCTCTAGGTCTCTAGTTTGATCCATCCATCCTCTGAATGCTCTAGGTCTCTAGTTTGATCCATCCATCCTCTGAATGCTCTAGGTCTCTAGTTTGTGGCTGTAACGTTTCATGAGGGTGTGATTATCCTAGAGGTCACCACAGGTCATTTTATACAACTAGTACTGAAACAACCCAGGTTGTTTATGTTTTGGTTGATTTTGACCAACTGTGCGTTTTTGTTGCTGTTGTAGTGCTCAGCGAAAAACTGCCGGACTGCCTTCCACGTGACGTGCGGCCTCACCGCCAGCCTCGAAATGAACACCATCCTCTCGGAGGACGACGAGGTCAAGTTCAAGTCCTACTGTCCCAAACACTCCGGGCTCGAGGGCGCCGAGTCCAGGGACCGAGACTCGGGAGGCGAGGAGGAGAAGGAGAGCGCCGGCAGCGACAAGAAGGGCAAGAGGAGAGGCAGGGTGAGATGGGAGGAAGACGCCGCCTCCTCCTCCTCGTCTCCCTACGTGGCTCCTCAGCTCCTCGACAGAGCGCCCAGCAACCTGGAGGTGCTCACCAGCCGCCAGCAGGAGAAGAGAGTCAGCCTCCGCAAGCTGAAGCTGCAGGAGATGGAGGAGGAGTTCTACCAGTTTGTGGAGGTGGAGGAGGTGGCCGCTCACCTGAAGCTGCAGCCGGAGGTGGTGGACTTCCTGTTCCAGTACTGGAAGCTGAAGCGCAAAGCCAACTTCAACCAGCCGCTCCTCACGCCCAAGAAGGACGAGGAGGACAGCCTGGCACGCCGCGAGCATGAGGTGCTACTGAGACGCCTGCAGCTCTTCACACACCTGCGACAGGACCTGGAGAGGGTAGGTTGTCACTTCCCCAAAGTTCACAGGAAAGCAGAGACCAGAAGGAGGGACAGAAAAGTGAATTAAAATAAATTCTGAGTGCAGTGGAACAGTTTGCTTCTTTGTAGATAAGATTTATTCACATTTTACAGCAGCAGAAGAGAGAGAGAGAGAGAGAGACAGGATAGAGGTAGGAAACAAAGAAATAACAAATAAAATACATTAAGCAAAGGATGTATAGATTACAATACCTTAGTACTCTGGAACTATTTAATAAAACAACAGTGTTGAGATCGTATTACTGAAGAATAGACGCTTTCTCCTGCAGATAAGACAGGAAGCGGTCAAAAATAATCTTACTGTCCATTTCTAAGTGATCCGAGGCCACCAGGAAGCCTCCAATCTTTCTTTTAGGTGTAGAAAGGGACGTTTTGAGTTGTTGTGCAGGTTACTAAATGTGAAATGAAAAGCCAGTTTTTAATGCTCAGATCATAGAAATAGAATATAGGAGTAGAAGAGACATGCCCATTCAAATCGATGTACCAGGATGGTCAGAGCGGCGGGCGTTTTTATGTGTACCGTTGACATAGCGACCGTTATAGCGGGCTGACTCCCGCATAAACTAAGCCGACTTGCGGCAGGTCGCGGACTCAATGAGGTTTTGCAGTAACAACGAATAAATGAGCAGCAGAGTCGTAACGTTATGAAGCACATGGAAAATGTAAATGAGTTAAATTGAACAACTTAATGCTTCGTCCACACACTGTGGTCACAGCGTAGGAAAGCACATTGCTATCGCCAGATGAGTGACAACTTTGTTCTGTTAGTTTTCTGTAACCAGTGTGGCATTGGAGCATGGGGGAATTGGCAAGCAAACAGCTGGCTGGTTAGCTCTTGGGCTGGTTCTGCCAGGCTTTGGTGCTGCACTGATTACAGAAAATGAGCCAACAGCGGGCTGGTGGCCAGAGGCAGCGCCGGGTCTAAAGATTTAATCAATTCTAAACATCGCAGTCCAGTAGTGCACCTTCGTTAGCCCTGTTGAAGTATAGTGACTTGTCATTCTGAAGTAGAACCAGGTAGCTATAGTGTATGTACTCTTAACTGCTTGTTTAAGATATTCACTTTACGTGGATATAAAACCGAGAAAAGCATCAAATCTGCACATTTGAGAAGCTGGAATCAGTTTAAGTCGTCGTTCCAGCATTAGGAGGTTGTTGATCTAAGTTCATGATGATCTGTCTAAAGAAGCTGCTGTTGTTGGTCCTCAGGTCCGTAACCTGACCTACATGGTGACTCGGAGGGAGAAGATGAAGCGCTCGATGTGGAGAGTCGAGGAGCAGATCTTCCAGCACCAAGTTCGACTGCTCGACCAGGAGCTGCTCACGGGTGAGTCAGCAAAACATGATTTCATCAAAGCTCCACAAATCACATCAACTTCGTACAGCAATAATATTTAATATATTTGTGGTAAAAAAAAGTAATAGATGCAATTTTAATAATCTCACCAAAAATCTGCCAATTCTGTAAATACATGTAAATATACAATGTATTTTTATTCATTTTCAAGTTCACAAAACAACATTTAAGGTCATGTTGTAACCTCTAAAGCGAGCTGGCAGGTAGTGATTGTCAGTGATATTTTACCGTAGCAGAGGTGGAAAGTAAATAAGTACATTTACTCAAGTACTAGTACTTAAGTATTTAAATGTTATGCTACTTTATACTTCTACTCCACTACATTTCAGAGAGTAATATTGTAAATTTGTTTACTGCACTGCATTTATTTAAGACCTGTAGTTACTAGTTTAATTAAAAAAATTTAAGATTTCAAAAACGAAACATACAATGAATAAATATGAGTTAATAAAATATGATCTATTGTTACAAATTAAACTTCTAAAAATATATAAAATAGTTAAAAATTCGCTCCACTTTGACCTATGACAACATTAATGCTTACATATCAATACATCAATAAGAATGATCCAATAGTATAACACTGATAGTAGCCGCTCTGCATTAGGAGTACTTTTACTTTTGATACTTTAAGTACATTTTATAGCGAATATTACTTACTAAGACGACGCGGCGCATTTTACTGCTAGCCTGCAGCTCAAAGACGACGCAGCGTATCTTACCGAGCTGCAGACTAGTGGTAAGATGTGCTGTGTCGTCTTTAGCCGCAGGCTACCGGTAAGATATGCCGTGTCCATCGTCGTCACAACCCCACTGTGAATGAGAAGAAAAAAAGTTATTTTCTGACCACCATTAGAGGATGATATAAAAACATTGTGCTGAATTTGTACATCACTTGTGTGTGTTGCAGGCGATCCTTCAACGAAGGATTTGGAGAAGCTCTTCACTCTGGACTGGTTGTCCTCTCAGGGCTCCCAGTCTCGCTCCTCCTGGAGCCACTCAGGACTGAAAACCAAACGAGGGTCTTTAAAGCAGGAAAAAAGGAAAAGCGGCGACCGTAAAGGCCTCTCCGACTCCCCGCACACTCACAAGAAGGACAATCTGAGCAAACCACTGGAGATGAAGGACAGTAAAGGCTCCAGAATCAAAGAGTCTGAGCCTGCTGAGGACACGAGCGACGCCAAAACCCAGAACTCTGAGATCAGCAAGGAGATTCAGTTCCCAAAGCTTCAGAGGCCAGAAGTCGTTCATGAAACGATCACCCTCAAGCTGCACAAACTGGAGAGCAGGAAATGCCCCAGGAGGGAGGCCCCGGGGCCCGAACACGAGGCGCTGGCCAGACGGAAACGAGATAATGATCATGAAGAGGAGAGGAGGAGGAAGAGGAGGAGCGATGTGAACAGGTTCGGGTCAAAACACCTGGAGAAAACGGTGTCCATCAGGCTGGTCGATATCAGGAACTCTGACAACGACGACTACTTCATTGACGAACGGATGGCCAAAAGAAGCCCCGTCTCTCTGGACGTGACGAAAAACACTAAACTCAACAGAGCCGGCGAGGTCTCAGCCGCCGCCACCAAAGCCAACGGTTGGCTGAGGAAAGGTCAGTCGAACGGCTCGCACACGACTAACAGACATGTGGGAGGACATCTTAGAAGCTGGGGGAAGTTCAGGATCCCGAAGAGGAGCGAGAGGCCTCTGGCGGCAGCGACGAAGGAGGAGGAGGAAGAGGAGGAGGAGGAGCTGCTGAGGCCGCTGACCAACACGCCGGAGCCGTCGTACCCCAGGACCAGACACCGCACGGGGACGGAGAGCGACGGCTACGCCTCCGACTCCAAATCAGGCGACGGCGAGATGGAGCCCTGCTTGAAGCGATGCCACTCCCACCAGCTGAGGGGAGACTCGTCTCTCGGCCGGCGCTACGGGTCTGACATCATCCGCCGGGGCGTGCTGGCCTCCTGATGGCGGAGCAACACTTTGGAAAATAAGCTGCACTGTGTTAAGTCGGAAAAGAACGACTGACGCTCTTTGTACCTTTTTTAATTTTCTCGACGAATCCTAAAAATGCCTAGATTAAAAACAGAGCCGATATTTATTTTTTATTTGTAAAATATGTAAATCTGGGAAAATATTTGACTTTATTTTGAGCTAGTTTTTATTATTTTTTTTCCGTTAAAAGTAGAAAGATGTCAAGTTGCCACTTAAACGCTCGCTCAGATATTTACAAGCAAATAGTTGCTTGGGACCACAAGCTTGCAATGTAATCTGTTTTTTTTGACATAGTATTAAACTCAGTTGCACCTAGTTGAAGAAGCTGACAGATAATCATCTTATCAGCAAATAGAACTCTTTAGGTCTTTTTTTTTTTTTTTTTAAATCAAGCTTCATCGGATGTTAACAGCTACAAAACAGGAAGTCAAACTGCCCTTTTAGCGCTATTTACTCCAGCTGTCATCGTTTCTTCAGTCTGTGATTGTCGAACATTATGAACTGGGAAACCACAAACAAAAAAAAGGAATTCAGAATGACGTTTCATCAGCACTTAAGTGTAATTGAACTGCGATCGTATCGTATCCATCATGTGCCTAACTTTTATTTGAAGCGTTTGCACTACGAAGAGGACGGCACAGGTGTGAGGTATGAGTAGAGAGTTATTTTTACACTGAAAAATTTAAAAAGCGTTTTGTACCCTCGGCCGCTGCTGTACTACTGTTATGCAAAATGAAACTTGTTTTTGTCTCAAAGAGGAATAAAAACTCTGGAGGACTGAAATCTGTGATCCGTGTTTGATTAATGTTTAACTTTACAAGCGTTTTTTCTTAACATTAATTCATACTGTAGATTAAATCAAATGTTATTCTAAGGAGGAAACTTATACTGAAACAATGCTTGAGTTTAAATATAGATAATGAGAATACATTTTTGAGCTGAAATTAGTAGTTGATTAATCAATTAGTCAATCAGCAACTATTTTTGAAATCGTGACAAGCATTTTTCTGCATTTTATAGACTAACCAATTAATCAATTAATTGACAGAATTATCTGCAGATTGATTGATAATGTAGTTGCAGCCGTAGTTTTCAAAAGCAGCTGAACAAGAACTTTTCCTGACTGGCAAAATTTGAATTTAAATACAGAAACTCTCCGATCAAAGAATAAGTAAACAAGATTACAATCTTAAATACTATGACTTTTTGACATGTTAGACTGACTTTTTTCGACAGAATATATTATGATTTGGGTTTTATTTTTGTATTACTTTGACATACTATACTATCACTTTTTAATAATTTTTTTAGACATGATATACTAGGACTTTTTTTTCAAATATTTTCGACATAATATACTAGGACTTTTTTATTGATTTATCGACATACTATACCATGTCTTTTTTTTTATTTTACTTTTTTTTGACACATCATTTTTTTTTTTTAGGTACTAACTATACCATGACTTTTTTGAACATACCATACTATGACTTTTTTTTTTGACATATTATACTATGACTTTTTTTTTTGTTTGACATACTATACTATCAATTTTTTTTAAGATTTTGTTTTTAGATACTAACTATACCATGACTTTAGACATTTTTTTTTAATTTTTTTTTTTACTTTTTTCAACATACAATACTTTTCAAAATACTATACTATCACTTTAGTTACTATACCATAGCTTTTAGACATATACTAGAACTTTTTTATGACTTTTTAGGATATACCATAGTATGACTTTTTTTCAGCATGCTATACAATGCTATTTTTTATAACTTTTGTTCAACAAAATACAAACTTTTTTAGACATTTTTACTTTTGCCAACATACTATACTATGATTTGTTTTGTTTTTTTAATTTTTCGACATACTATACTATGGGCTTTTTATGATTTTTTAATAACATACCATAGTATGACTTTGTTTATTTTTTTTTCATGAAATGTTTTGACATACTATGACTTTTCTCAAGACAATTTTTCGACATATTATACTTTGTCTTTATTTCATTACATTTTTCGACATACTATATTACTTTTTTTCATGAAATCTTTCGACATACTATACTATGACTTTTTTCGACATACTTTACCATCACTTTTTTTTTTCATGAAATTTTTCAACATACTATACTATGAATTATTTTTTATGAAATTGTTCGACATGCAATACGATTACTTTTTTCGACATACAATGCTGTGACTTCTTTTCATGACATTTTTCGACAAACTACTATAAATTATTTTTCATGAAATTTTTCCACATACCCCCGATTACGTTGTCGCGGGGGTATAATAATACAATACTAATAAAATTTGTTAATAGTTTATCAAAATGGTTGTCGATTAATCCGACTGAATAGAGCTGAAACAGAAAATTAAAACAGTAAAATTTTGCCAGAAAGATAAATGTGAAGTTTTGGTCTTTACAGAAAAGTTTTCCTTTAATATATCTCAAACAAATGTTTACGGCTTCAAAGCTGAAGTTAGGGCAGCTTTCAATTTTAAAGTGATATTAAAGTGATGTAAGTCGTAACAAGAGGTAAAAATAAAAAAAAAACCTTGTTTGATGATAACAAAAGTCCAGCAGTGTGCAGACGGTCGATGCATGTTTGGTCACTTTTTATTGCACGAATCAACAGACGTGAGATCCTGCACAAAAGTGTTTCAGCACTGCATCAACAAAAAAAAACAAACATACAATATCAGAGAAATTGTATGATATTTACAATAGATGCATCACTATTACCACTTATACATTATGTACATATTAGTCTCTGGTTTACTATGACAGTAGTTACAGAATGAAACCCCTACTCACACATTACACTTCAGCTCTAACAGGGAATTACAGTGCTTACAAAAATAACTGGCTGGACTACATTCACTCAACACAAGTCAAGGTTAGGATACATACAAAGTCGAAAATACTCGTACGAGACTTGCTGCACCTCTGGACATGTCCCATTCACACGCCCTGGGAAAAAACAAAAAAAACAAAAAACAAAAACAAAGGTGCAGTTATAAAAACGGCCTCCTGTTGCGTCTGTACAACTCAAATCTGGGATTTTAAGAGATGTTTTAGAGGAAGAAAGAAAAAGCACCGATAGTGGCTTTAAGATAAAACGGCCACCCGTTTGGAGAGATCCAGATTCTAAGATGAAACGGTCCAAATGTTTCTGAATGTCAGATATGAAATTCTATTGTAATTTTGACTTGGATGATAGAAACTGGTAATTATAGTAGCACCAAACTGTCATTAAGGCAGCATTAGCACGTTGGCCTAGTTTTGTGCGGTGTGTCCCACACCGTCGGCTCTAGTCTGCCTGTGTCGGAGGTTCTTTGCCCGATTCAGCATGTTGAATTGGCGGCGGAGCTCGTCGATTAGCTTAAACGAATCAGTGCACGAGAAGAGAAACGGACGTGAAGGAAGTCCAGAGGAAAAACACAGAAGGCTCATCTCATTTTTCATCTTCATCTCATCTGATCATTCCAATACACTGATATTCATGGCGTCTGGAATGAAGCTAAGTGTTGAGTAAGAGTGGTGTGAAAATGGTCGACAAACGGCTCTTTGTTTCATGTACGTATACTTGTATATCAACCGTCCTCAGTCGTACGGTTTCCTTTTTTGAAAGACAAATACAGACTGCTCGTGTGGAGAGTTATCTCATCTCAAGCAGGCGCAGAACGTATGTGCTAACTGGCCGTCGGCTGTAGTCCTTGCGGTGTGTTCGAGTTCAACTTTTAGGCGAATATAAAGGCAACGTGAGGAGACGCAACAGTCGACCTTCATATCCGCTAGTTCACTCATGTCAAGTTGGTGTGTCTGGGGATTTAAGAAGTGCAGCTAGAGCTCACAGACCACCGAGAGTGATGAAAGTTAAAGTCTGACTTGTCTTAAAATGTGCCACCGTACTCCTCGTGATACTTCAAGTCAAGTACAAATGTGAAAAACTGACCAAAATGGGAGGTACAAGATGTTAGCCAGTGTGCCGTTAGCCTGTGTTAAAGTATTAAACGACAAGCAGGACGCAGTTTTGAGACTAAAAACCTCCTGAGCATTAAAAAAGCTGAGGTCCGTCTTTTAAAACCTCACTTACAGACTACTCAATGTCATGAATAAAAAGCCCGGCCGGTTGACACGGAGGCCTTCAAAATGGGAACCAGCATGTGTATGCATAAAAATCTTTGTACTGTACTTCAGATACTTCAGAGGGGAAAAATAAACCTTAAAAAGGTTGAAGGACTCAAAACTCAACTTAGAAAAATGTTCCAGAAAATCGCAAGTATTCCTTCATTTATCTGGTGTATCATCGAGCAGAGAGCACTAAAGACCTAGAAACCTCCCAGTAGTGTTTTCATGTCAGGCGGCAGTTTAAGAAGCGCTCTCGGTTTAATACTTTCTGTAACCCCTCGTTGTCTGGACAGGCGGGTAGATAAACAGTTTGTGGTGCCACCATTCAGCATCCTGATATGCAAAAGAAATAAAGAAAACAGTAAAACTGAGCTAAAACAAAATAACAGGTTGTAAAATAGCAAACAAATGTCTACAAATGTAACCTATGGCTACAAAACAGAAGTAAAAAGGTCATCCGAGGTCTATCCATAGTGTCTTGGTGTTTCGATATTACATCTGGCATATATATACTATATATAAAAATAAAAACAATCCATTTGGCAACCTGTTTGACGTCTTACACTATTCCAGTAATCATAGTTTTGGTCTTTGATATACACATATATAGATATAGCTATAAAACTCTGCTGTTCAAGATCGTCCGTGTAGAGCGACGGGGGAGGGGGCGAGTGAGATTCAAGTTAGCAGACGGTGACGCTGCTGCTCAGTTTTACTTCCAGCCGGTTCAGTTTCTTTTCTGCAGAAACCAACTGGTTTCTTTTGTTATTCTAAAATCATAAAAAAAAGAAAAAAAAAAGACAATAAAACAAAAAAATCAAAATAAAAGGCAGTTTGGTTGGTGGAAGAATGAGAGTAGAAATCCACTAGCCGAAGTTTCCTGACCTGCGCTCGCTCTGCTGCTTTGTGCTTTACCACAGATGGTTGGCCTCAGTGCAGACAACTAAACCTGAAAATGTTAAAAAAAATAATAAAGCGGCGCGCTAGAGGCCGCTGCCGAGCATGCGAGAGATCAGCAGCTTTCCCTGATGATGAAGATGTACAGTGCCTTGATATCTGTGATCTTGTAGACATTATTACGTGGGGTTTAGCAGGTGTCAAGAGTCTAGTTTGGTCTTTTGGCTCTCTGAGGGGAGGGGGAAGGGGGCAAAGGTCACTGTTAGGCCTCTGCTGCTTTCCTCTTGGAGCGTTTAGTTTTGGCCTCGGCTCCTTCTGCCTTCCTGGAGCCTTTAGGAGGACGGCTGCCGATGGTGGCAGTAGTGGCGGTCTTCGTTGTCGCATTCGTCTCCGAATTGACACCCTGATCCAGCTCGTCGTGCTCCAGGCAGCACAGCTGTCCCGTGGGAGGCCAGGGACGCAGCGCCCCCTCCTGGTGAACTTTGCAGAAGGAGTTGGGGCAGAGCTGGCAGAAAGCCTCTGAGTTTTTCCCGCAGACGTCACAGTGGTGCCAGGGGCAGTCCCAGCGGCCTGCAGGGAGCGAGGACCAAAGTTACAGACGCAAAGTTCAGAGTACATCTAAATTAACTGTGGTGAAATTAGCTCGGGATAAAAGGAGAAAAAAAGCTCCGTAAACCAAAATTTTAAAAAATGTAACTCCTGAAAAATGTAACTTAAATGTTATACTCTTTATATTTACAGAGACATATACAAACATCGTTTAAATATTATCAAACCTTACATAAAAGTAGTGTGAGCAGCAGGTTGCACCAAACATAGTATAACATTTTGATGAATACATTATGTAAGGGAGCTGGGAGGGACAACTGAGTGAGATTGAACTGTTCTTAGTTTCTTACACCTGGCGGAGATCTCTTCATCTGAGATGAAATCTACAATAATAACTTTTCAGGGGACAAATAACACAAGAACACACAGCTTTCCTTCCAGTTGCATGCGGTGAATATCTTTTGATTCTGCATCGTGCTACAGCGCATAAACTGCTGCAGCGTTGTGTATCAGGTGTTTCTTACCGAAGGGTCTCTTGGTGAGGTTCAGGCAGGACAGGTGATAAGCTTTGGTGCAGGTCTTCTTCCCACATAGCACCAGCTGCCCTCCGTCCCCGCAGCGGAAACAATCGTCATCCGACTTCTTTCCCTCAGTTTTCCTCCTTTTATACTTTCTCTTCAACCTCTTCGGTTTTGGCTCGGCTGTGTGGCCGTTTGAGTTCTGCAGAGGAGACGCCGGGTTGGGATAAAAGGATCAATGAGTGGATTTCTAATATTATATTTATTCAACTGTTATGGTGCAGTTTTTCTTCATCACAAGGGGGAACTAAACTACAAACTAAAGTGTAAAGTTCATCTTCTAATGCAAGGAAGAAAACAGTGGATTCACTCAAAACATGTTATCTTAAAAAGGAAAAATACTCCTGATTCCACTTATACTGTATCACTAAAGCCTTTTCACATGAGGTACGATTGATCCCGAGTACACTTGCGTCATCACCCATGTTTATTTGTTTACGTTGAGATCAGCTGTTCTTGTGGCGGAGCATCGTAAAACACTTCATTCAAACTTGACAGAAACAAAATAAAAATCACCAATACTGTCGTCGTTACTCTTTCCAGCAATCACCAACTCTGGTTTGGCCGAAATAAACTCTTATTTCATCGAGTTTGATATGAAAAAAAGGCCGACTCTACACCTTGTCTCGGAGCGTTCACACTAATCAAACGAACTGGACTTTGGGGACAAGTGTACTCGGGTCCAGGCCCCTAATGTGAAAGCACCCTAAGCACTTTTTACATATGCACTACAGGAATGCACTACTGTTTTGGTTTTCTTGTGTACTGCATTTCGTTGTGCAACCCTGTCTTCAACAATGACATTAAATGAACCTTGATATACTGTAGGTTATTCTGTGATGAGGTTGTAATTAACTTTTTCAATGTACCTACTTTCCCCGAATTTGCCTCAATACTCAACTCTTTCAAACAGCTGGAAACACCTGGACATGATCTCTGACTCAAAAACATACTACCAACAAAACGGACCCAGAATTTGCAAAATGGTACTGTTGATACGTTTCTATAATGATTCTGGTAACTTATGTAATGTCAACTTAAATGTGATAATGAGCCTACAGCTCTGAAAAAAAATAAAGCTCACCTTCGGCCGATCACCTAGAAAACCGCTGCAGTTGGGAGCACCACAGCGACAGACGGTCTTCTCATTCCCGAGGCAGTCCAGGTTGTAATTAAAGGTGAGCTCAGTCCCTAAAAGTCCCCAAAAAATACATATTTAGGAACACATATTTTGGCTTAAAAGATGAAGTGTCCATTATATACTTCCTGTTTTGTTGTAACTGTAATTATTCTTCAAACAATGTGCAGACGAAGCTATAAATCAGTCTTGTTTCTAGCTCGTCTCACCTGCTGGGATGTCACAGACGGCGAACAATCCGACCCGCGTGTCGCCGTTCACCGTCCACTTCTGCGTCTCGCAGTTGGGCTGACAGCTGTGGTTCATGAAGCGAGAGTAGTTTCCCTTCGGACCAGCGTCGATGATCCGATCCTGAATGAAGAATAAGTGTCTCTAAGTTCATTTATAGCTTTTATAATTTGTAATAAATATTCCTGCAGTTTCTTGTACCAACATTACAACTTATGTATCACATCCACTACCATTACTACTACCTCATTAATGTTGTTTATATTATTTATATCATTAGCTTTTACAGATCTATCTATAGGATTTAGCTGACAGTAGGCTGTAGTATTTGTAGTATTGACTCCTGTAATGTTACAGTTGCTTATCATGTAACATTCCCAATGCAATACCATTCTGTTTATCTCGCTCCCAGTAGAAATGGTACTGCTGCGGAGAACACAGCACCCCGATACACTGCGGAGCAGAAAAAGTACTTCAAGCTTCCGGTTCGGCACTAACCTTGTCGATGGTGAGCATGTAGAAATCAATGATGTTGTTCTCCTGGGCGTACCTGATCCTCGCCCTGCACTCCTCCTCGTCTATCAGCTCTCCGATGTACTCGTTCACAAACTCGCCCTGTTTGAGAAACAGAACCGCGATGTCTTGATACTAGAAATGTCCCGAGCCGATCCAAAGGATTTCCAACGATCGGGGTGTGTTTTTAACGCATTAGCATTAAAAAAAAAAAAAAAATATAAATATAAATATAAATATATATATATATATATATATATATATATATATATATATATATATATATATATATATATATATATATATATATATATATATATGTATATTCACACCCTTTGAAAGTTTTTAAAAATTAAATCAAAGTGATTTAAAGTGGCTTTTTTGACACCTATCGGGAAAGAGACCCTTTAATGTCAAAGGGAAAACAGTGCCTTATACTTTAATAGGCACACTGTATATAAGCCTGATCATATCTTTGCTGTAACTCATCACGGTCTGGGTGGGTGAGCTTCCAAAAAGGCCGTTTTAACCTTCTTAAAAACACCAGAAACATGAACGTCTGGCCTTGGGACCTTTGTTGCATGTTATGCCCCTCTATCTCTCCCCCATTTTTACAGTGTCCACTGCCAAATAAAGGCAAAAATGCCCTAAAAATATATCTTTAAGGAACACCAACTAATTTCCAAAAACTAAATAGACATATTGACCTTCAATGGGATGAATCTTTCCTGATAGTTTCCACATTTGCATGAGACACTGGCTGGTCCCACTAAAGCCTCTGGCCTTACCTTCTTGATGTCCCGGAGAGAGATCAGGCCCCAGCCTTTGCCGGGCGTCTTGATGATCTTGGTCTCCGGGTAGAGGCGTTTGGTGAAGTCCTGGTTGCAGCAACGCTCCCCGTTGGGACACACCTGAGGGTGGCACTCGTACTGCAGCATGCGGTTCAGACACTCGGACTCAAACCCACACGGCCTCTCGTCTGTCGGCTTACAGTTACACTTGGGGATCTCAGCGATGTCTGCGGTGTAGACCTGAACCTTACCGAAGGGTTTGTTGACCTGAAAGGAGATTAAAAGAAATAAAATAACATAAGAAAAGGAGACATCAACATCATGAAACATAAATAAACAATAATTTGTATCTATTCTGGAGGTGATAAAAGTAAAATAAGTCTTATTTACTTGGGTTTGTATCTTTAAAAAATGCATTTGAACAAAGAGACAAAAGCAAAAACACATTTTTAGATTTCCCACCTTGATAAATTTATATGGGGGTGGCTTTCGGCTGTTCTCCTGAGCTTCCTTGGCCTCTCGCTTAATTTTTATGACCTTGAATCGAATTTCAGCCTCCACCAGAGCTGAGGAAACAAGACAACGTAGAGGCTCATTACATTTCATTTCATCTGTGGAAACATTGAGCTGAACATTTGATGATGCTTAACAGTGGTTGATATAAGTAACAAGTGCAATTTCAAAACTCCAAACCTGAAAATATTTAAATTAGAACATGTATGCTTTTCTAGATGTCTTCAACTTCTTTTTAACACGTTTCAATTCAAAGTTAACATATAAATTTGTGTAGTTCAGAGTACTGTATATGATGCTAAAGATTGACGATATCAGAGAAAAGTTTTCGGTAATTATTAGGGGTGTCACGATTTTGGACATTTTCGGACATTGATTAAATTTAGCTTCTGATTTTTTATCAGTGATTCTCCCAGTATTTTTTTTTTCTCTCCGCCCCCGCCTACATGCGTGCGTCCGAACACTTCAAAGACGACACAGCGTATCTTACCGGTAGCCTGCAGCTGCACTTTAGGACACCATGACCACTGCCGGAGCCACTGATGGAGAAAAAACTTCCTGACTTCTCTGAAGTCACCGCTGTGGCGACATTTAACTTCCCAGTGAGTTATGTAAACGACAATGATTGGTTGAAAAACTAGTTTGAGGGCTGCAGAAGATTTCAGAAGACTGCAGCAACCAAAGATAACAGCGCTCATCGAACCGTTTGGCGATTTCAGTCGCGCTATCTCCACTTGATTGTGTGTCTACATCGCCAACTGACCAATAGGATCAACTGGTGAAAGAAGCTATTGTTATTACATACTTAAATAAATTATTTTAACCATATGGTCTTAATGTGGTACATTCAAAAAAAATATCACACTTGGTAGCCTCCATTTTAAAAGAAGAATTTGAAAGTGCAATTGACAGTTGTCAGGGCATAAAACCAGTGATCTGTTGATCTTCAAGACTCCATAGTCTAGCAATGGCGTGTTTAAATCGAAAATCGAATTGTGGATTTGGAGAATCGTGACACCCCTAGTAATTATGTGTAGCAGTCGTGCATTGATGCAACTTTGCTTCACTTTTAATGACTTTGATGAAAATGAAAATGGCCTAAGAATTGTATTTTTCTAGGAGGTAGTCTAGGTCTTCACCATTCTTGAAGACTTTGCCGATTCCGGTCCTCTGGTGCCTGCTGCCCCGGTCTCCCTCCATGTACGGAAACACTCGGCCCTGGTGAGTCCAGAAGTAGTCCTTGGAGCCGAAGAAGAAGACCGGGAACTCTCCGATCTCGTGGCGAAGGTGCTGGATGTTGGTGGGGATGTTTCTGGGATGGTAGATCTCTGCAGGCCACCATCTGAGGAGGAAAAAAAAGGCAGTTATTATTAGAGTTATTAATTCAGAGTCTAGGTCACAATACAGAACAACATAAAACACAGTACTGAATCAGGGATCAGTTTCTCTGACCTGTATGTTCCCAGTTTGACCCAGATGATGTCTGTGTATTTGGGTTTCTTGCCGGCCCGGCAGTCGTTGCAGAACCAGCTCCCATCAGGCATAGCGATGTTCAGGCAGTCGGGGTGGAAAGCTGCAGGACAAGACTCGCAGCACAGCAGCTGTCCTCCTGCAAGACAAGAACAATTCAAACGTTTAGTTACAAGTCACAAGCTTTGAAGCTGGCAAGAGAGCTCCAACTTACAGTTGAGTCATCTGTGCAAGGGTGATTAAAAACAGCACAATAAAACGCAAGCTTAGTACGACCGGCAGCCAAAGAACTGCCACGTACACACTCGTTAATCGACCCAAACACACTGTTCTGTGAGTGTTTTGGTTGTGAAGCTGAGAGGATACAGGGGCAGGACTGGTGCAGTGGCTCAGAGGCATTTACACAGGATTTTGCATTGATGGAAGAACTATCATCTCTTAATCTCTAGCCAATGTTGATATTAAAACTTTAAGTTATTTGGCATCAAACTTTTGCCAGTCAGAGCTTGACAAATTCTACGACTGGCTTGCTTTCTGGGTTTCAGTATCATCTTACACAAACTCAGAAAGTAACTCACACATGAAATTACAGACGACTCCACAAAACTGGCAGTGATTTCAACTGAAAACTGATGTTCAGGAAGTGCTGCAGTTCAGCATTTCCTCGGATTCTCAGTAGCACTTTGTGTGATTAACAGCTTCTCACTCGCCCTGGTACAGCTCCAGTGCAGTTGGTTGTGCCAAAAATGATTTCCTTGATACCCTTTATAGATATTAATTACTTTGAGACTACACTTTGTTGCACTAGAAGAACATTTGCTGTACTCTCTGTAGAGCTGTTACATCATATTACAGCAGGGTCTCCCGCCAATTTGCTTTTCTTTTCTTTTCTTTTACGAGTGCGACTATTGTTTTTGCTGACATCTACTAACTAAAATGATAATGAGCCAAGATGCGTCAGGATCTGTGTGGCATATCATCTCTGCTAAACAATGTCCTGAGGGGAAACCCTGTGAAGAAGGGTCTGGACATTTATGTCAGATTTTTCTCACAATGGTCCTTGTTCAAAGTCAATAAGTGAGGAGGTCCGATTGGGATCTGAAATCCTTAAATTTGTAAACTGACCCAGCCGCAACATGCAAACCGGGAAAGACACAAAGAGGAAAATGTATACTAAGATTTATACAAATGCAAGAGAAGCCATTTACCAATCGTGTGGACATTAGGCTTGCCATGGTAGTCAGTGTTACCGGTGTTACACGGTGGTCGGGCACACATCAATTACAATACGTGCCCACCGTCGTTTTGCTTTTTTTCCTCTACAGAAATAAAACCCATTTGGTTAATTTTGGCGTATCAGCGCCGTGCTATCAATACATAGTCGGACGACGGACGCTATAAACTGAAAGTGAATGCATCTGCTCCGTGAGGAGTCTGTTCAGAGTAGCAGGTGTCATATTTCACACACACGGGATGAAAGAGAGTTGTCAGACAAAATGATGGCAGAAGATTTGGTGTCGAAGTGAAAAGGAAAAGCGCCTGTTTGGCAATATTTCAGATTTAAACCCAATGCTATAAGTGAAGCATAACGTTAATGAGGTAATCGCCGTGAGGAGGACAGAGTGGGAACCTGCAGCGAAAGCTGGACCGGAGAGGCCAGACACACAGCCATCCGACGGTAAAGATCAAAGTCAGCACTCCGCAGATATCGAGCAGCGTCTTTTCTTGTAAAATGTCCGGTGTAATCGGTAACACCGGTGTTGTTTATTAACCGGTGGGAAAATTTCCTCACCGTCACATCCCTAGTGGACATACTGCTGGCATCATGCTGTTAGTTCAAATTAATAAATTTCAACAGCCACAGTCAAAGACGTAAGTTTAAAGGATGTTAAATGGAAGTTCAGTATAAAAATTGCCGTTTTACAGCTGAAATTAGTTTTTATCACCACAAAAGATCCTTACAATGATTGTGGTTGCATGACTGGCTGGTCAAGCAGACAAAACAATTATCAATATTTGGTAACTGGCCTCCTTGTTAGTAAGAGGGGAGAGGTGACAAACCTTTGGAGCAGACGAAGCACCAGCTGACGTTGACGTGACTGTGGTGGCTGTAGCCCTTCTTGGCGTGGAAGTGGTTGGTGCAGATGATGGCGGTGTTGGTGACCATCTCACTGCCCGCAGCCACACACAGGTCCCCGACATGGTACGCGACGGGGCAGCGCAGACAACGCATCAACCTACCTACAGTGCAGAGAGCGAGAGAGACACCAGATTAGACAGATTTACATCACTCAGAGGACCAAATGCCTGCTGTAGAAAAGCACTGGTTTACTTTAAGGTTACAAAACTAAGCTTATTCTGTTTGGGGTCCCATCTGTAACAAACTGTAAAGATGGGTAGCTGCATCATATTTCATCAGTGCCTTGTTTTCATAGTCACCACATTAAATACTATAATCTCGCTAAGTCATATGTATCCTAAATAGAGAAAGCAAAAAGGAGAATATTTCTTCATAGAGTTCAATCCTTTAGAAAATGTGGCCTGGCTGTAGTTAGAAGGAACAAGAGACTTTTTGGCAAATACATTTATATTCCTTCAGCTACTTTTTACCTTTAAATTAAATGCTTGTAACTGTGAGGTTCAAAGAAATTACTTTTAATTTTTGGCAAAATGTTGGCATTTCTCTAACTTTTCTTAACTCTATAAAATCATCTCTCACACTTAACAGATCTATTCTGAAACTCTCCAAATGTCAGGATGTTGCTGGCTGATAAGGATGATGATGATGCATTTCCTTTACAGTTATTAAGATGGACAGTTGACTCAAAAATGTCCTTCCCACACAGCTTTTAAAAAAGCCCCAATACAATTCCATCAGCTAGTATGAAGTTCAGCCTGCAAGAAATGAATAATTAAAGCAGCCTTTATAGAAAATGATATAAATATGAAAACAAGTATTCTTTACTTTTAGTAACTAGTGCATTTGATCCTTTACAGAGCCCAGGATTAAACTTATCTTTCAAAACTAAAAGTACCTGTAAATGTAACAGAGTCTCAAAATTAAAAAGTGACATCTCTGGTGCTGCAGAGCCTCACCTTTGGCGGACTTCTGCTTGGTGCGGCAGCCGTAGTGGCAGCTGAGGCAGGCGTGGAGTGGACAGCGGAAGCCCTTGTTGTCGAACACAGTGAGGGGGTTGAGGCGGATGCACGCCTCGTGGTAGAACTTGCCGCAGTGTTGGACGTGGCAGCGACGCACCGTGCCGTCCAACTGCTTACAGTGGAAACACGAGTGAATTCCTGAGTGGACAAACAGGGAGGGAAGAAAATGTTAAACAGCAATAATTTACAACTATCACGAAAACCTTACTGATAAAACAGCTACCTACTCTCACTGTTCCACTAACTCTGTCCATACTAATACGGTACTGTATGCACACATGACATTAAGGGTGGGAATCCGGGGTCAGCTCATAATACAATGCTGTCATGTTATTTACTTTTTCACAATAACAAAAGGGTACGAGTCACCAGTAATTATCAAAAGTAATTATTATCTGTGGAGAAAGGGACCTATTTGGATGATGTGATGTGATCAGTCAAAAACTGAAAGTAGCGCAGCAAGAGGTCATTTATCATAACATAAAGTAACCAATCGCTGTTTCCTGGACAAAGTGTGAACTCCTCACCTGTGCTGCACTCCTGACACAGCAGCTTCTCGTCAGGTTTTAATAACAGACCCAGACAGTGGAGGTGAAACATCCCACAACATTGGCCTTCACAGGGCACCAAGTCCTCACCAGCCTGCTCACACATCTGTAAAAGAAAAATACACAGATCAAAACATATGCAGAGATTGAGACGGTTCGGTGCATGTGATCAGAATAAAAGATTGAAAGGGACAAAGTGGGAAACACCACAAACATTTAAACTGAAAATGTGTCGATATTCCACAGATGATAATACAAGCATGGAGACTTGTGTGATCTGGCATGTTTGCCTAACATTTCCCACTAATATATTTTAATTTACTAGCAAAGCAGCATTTTCCCAAGAAATGTCTTACATTGAAATAAAGAGTTTGTTGTTACAATTCAAATTAAAGACAGTAAAAAGCATAAGAGGTAGACCTACCTGGCAGACAAACTCTTTTTTCCGTTCGCCCTTCTTTGTCCCGTCTAAGCTGTCACTCGGAGAATCCGGACGTCCTTCACTCCCAGAGCCCTGCAGCAAACATGTTGTGAATTTTTAATAAATGAGACAATGCTGATTCATAAGAATTCAATAGCGATACATTCACACTATCTGCAACACAATTAAAAAGTCAAACTATGTCCAACAGACCTAAGTGATGAAGGAAACTAATGACAATCAAAACTGCCAATGTGAGTTCTGCTCATAAAATGGAAAATGATCCAGTTCTTTATTTTATTAAAACGTCTCAAAGATTATGCTTGAAGATGACTTGTAACATTAATAATAAGCATGTGTAATTAAATTAAACTAATACCACCTAACTTGCACTGGCAGGCTTATTATCTTAAAATAATCGTTTAGCAACGTCAAACTGCAAAATAACGATTTGTGGCTCTTGAGCACTTCACAACTTCCTTAGGTTTACTAGTAAATGTCAGACTGATCTGAGGTTATTCCCCCTCACCTCGGGATCAGGACACGGGGAGATCCGCCTTCTCTTCGCCTTGGAGGGCGTGGTCTGGTTCTCTCCATCCAGCTTCCTTTTCCTCCTACGCTTTGGTTTCTCTGCGTCTTGGTTTGCTGTGAAAACAAAGTGTTTGAACAAATGACAATCAAGTATTGCGGCGCCATAACAAAACAGCCAAAATGTTGTGGAGTCAAAAGCAACGCCACAGAATGTGAATTTAAAAGATTGGTTTACCAGTGAGGAGAGCTTTTGGCTTCCTCACTCTCTTCTTGGTTTCCGGTGCGTCTTTGTCAGTTTTCTTCCGCCTTCTCCGCTTTTTTTCTGTTCCTTCTGAAGTCGAGGCCTGGGAAGGTTGTGGATGTGATAAGCAAGAAAATCAACATCTTATTACAAAGTGCTTATTATTAGAGTTAGGTCCGGGTGGGTGGGTGTACGAGATTATACCGGTTTGAATTTATTCCAACCGGTTAAACCGGCATTTGTCGTTATGACACGGGGTGCCAACGGCGTCACGGTGCTAAATCCAGCTTGTATTGCATTAGTAATAAGCAATATGACAACGTGAATAACATAATATTATGTTTGTTTATGAACAGACTAACAGAGTCACTAGTGTCTGACAGGCCGTGCACATCCGCCAAGCCGATACCGGTGACTTTGACAAAACACCGGCAACATGAAGGAGATGAAATTTCAGTAGAGGTGGGTGGGAGGGAGGAAGACGTGCACGGCACATGTTGTGATTGTTTACTAGAAAAATCATGTGTTTTTCGGGTGACAACACAAGATGGGCTTCCGTCAGTGTATTGCAAACCCGGCGACCCGTAACGTTAGCAAGTGTGCAAGTGTGACGGGGAGTATGAAGTCAGCAGTAACGTTGCTCTGAACATAGCAGCGCAGTGTGTGTACAGTTTAGACTGTCGGTGATTAAATGCTACAACTCCTCAAGACCAAAGCCAAAGTCCCTGTGTCATTTCAGCAACAAGCCACTAATCCGAGTTTTGGTGGCGCAAGTGCGACACCTAGTGGTAAAATTCTGTATACCCGTCTGGTCTCATGGCTTAATATCAAACCGGTTTGACTTTTTTTTTTTACACCAGCCCAATTCTACTTATTATCCATTTTAGTACTGATGTTCAGTATCAAAAATATATATCTTACTGCATCATTTTAAACAAAGCTTTTTGTTGGATGCATACTTGACAAATAATTTTAAGTCTCCACAGCGAGGTCCTCCTCAAATGTCAGCTATTACTTTGCAAAAACAGGGCCAGTTTTGGTCTGAAATAAGATTGCACCAGATGGAAATTTCACCTTTTCTTCAGCAACTTTGGTCGTTTTACGTCTCCTTTTAGGCTGCTGAACCTCGTCTGCCGTAGCATCTGTTGGTGGTCTTTTAGTCCTCTTTCGCTGCCTCTTGACTAAAATCAACAAGAAAAAATTAAAAAAGGTCAAACTCCATGATTTGGTTCTGACATGGACATTTTTTTTTTATCTGCATTAACGGTTAGAACAGGAAATGCTGACAACATTTTCAGGCAGCTTTTAGAGTAGCCTGATGATTCATTCAGAAAGCTTTCTCCCATCATGCGCCAAGTACCTAAGAGGCCAAAATAAATTGTCAGACTCAGCTAAAGGGAGTAGCTTATTCTCCTACATTTTAGTTTACATGAATGAGACAATCTCTTTCGCCTTTACTTCACTTTGGCAACTATGACAACAAAAGGCTCTTTTCAAATCGAATCAATTACCAGAACTACATGTGTGTAAAAACACATTTTGCTGCTCAACTACAGATGAGGATTGTTAGTATTAGTTGATGGTTCCAGTACTTATACCATCAATTACCATTTACAGTTTTTTGCTATGCTTCATAAATAGTAAAGAAAAAAGCAACCAATGGCCACTAAAATATGATTATCTGTGCAAAGGGGATTTTGGTGTTATGTGACAACACTAGAAAGCAAACAGCATTTTGAATACATTCTTATCTCTGCATTTCTAAGCTTCAGTGCTATCAAGGACAGCTTACTTGGGTTTAGCAGTCTCACAACAAAAATGTACCCTCTTTATACAATCAGGCGGGGACATTCTTAAATATACTGGTCACATTATGTGATAAATTCCACAACAACCCAACCACTTCACTATTTTACTAGCCACATGTGGCAATTTAAAGCTTACCAGCCATGGCCAGATTTAACCAACCCTGCCCTGGTTTCAACTTTCAACCAACCTGGAACTGAAACCGGAAGTGAGATTGGTTCGGAAATAACGTCTGTCGAAGAAACCAGCTTTGGTTTCCTTTTCCTCACGGGGTCAGAAGCGTTGTCCGCTGCAGGTTTTTTCCTTCTTCTCACCGTCTTCGTGGGAGACTGAGCCTGTCTGGGTCTCCTCTTTTTCTTTTGAGGTACGACTGATTCAGCTTGTAGATCTGGTGCACAAGTGGTGGGATCCTACAAAAAAAACAACGACCAAATGTATTAAATGATGCCAGAAAAAAGGCAAAAGCTTTCTTAAGCTGCCAAAATATGACCATAATATTAGCCTATTGGGGTTTTACATCCTTTTAAAAATACACATAGTATTTTCACACCTGGATTTCATTACAGATTTCCGTTGATATTGAAAGGTTAAAATATACAGTTAGTTGTGGGTTAATATGACTATATCTGAAGCCTATTCTACCTGCATGGATTAACCATGGCACAAACTAAATATTTGTTTGTATGGGGGTTTTACTGGGCTGAAAAGCTTTTTCCAGTGTTTCATTTACACTTTACATTTTGTCTGATTTCTTTAAAACTTAAGTCTTATATCATAACTTTCCCTGCTCCCTATGTCCACAAGTCTGCACGAAAAGATTAGAAAAAATTATGTACAACAAGCCTTTCCCTGATGATACATTTTAGTGAGTTATCCTAACCTGTGAGGTCGGATGCAAAGGAAGAATTTCTTTGGAAGAAGCGGTGTCGCTGAATTGCTGTTTTGAAAGGCAATTATTTAGATGGCCTTTGCCCCTTCTTCGCCGTTCTCCCGAGTTGAGTTTCTTTCTGGGTGCTCGTGTCTTTTTCCGTGTTGAAGTGCTGTCTTGGGACTGAGAGGCGGCTGTTGGGTCGTCGGCAGGGCCCACCAGCAGGGAGGGGAGATCTGGGCTAAGTCTGGACTCTGTTTCCTGGTCCATCTCGTGGCTCTGTTCTGGCTTCAACTTCTCCAGGATGCAGGGGTTCAGATGAGGCCCGTCATCATCGTATAGAAATGCAAAGTTCACCATGCGTTCATCCAGTGACATGCTGAAGGCCTCCTTGGCCTGAATGACGCCCATGTTCCACTGAGCCTGGAGTTTACGGGGCACAGAGGGAGCCGTCTGCATAGCAGAGGGAAAGAATACCAAGGTTATACAACAAGTCACAAAAGACACAGCACAGTAGTAATGTTTAATGATTGTGTTCAACTAGGGAACACATGTTGCTACCAAGAGATTGCCATTAATAAAAAAAATACGTGTTTTTACACTGTGTGCAATATCTTAAAACAAGATTACATACTTCATGAGCAGCATGTGACAGTTGTGTAAGAGACGACTTGATAACGAGCATGGCAAAAAGCACCTGCACAGATTTATGTGTTGAAACGTTATTCCTTTCTTGTTTGTTGGTGTTTAGAAAATGGACTAAAAGTGCGATGAGTCTGGCTGCTCGTATAATGGGCTCAAGGTTCAGGTGTTTTTTTAATTGCCTGATTTTTCATTTGGAATGCTCTTCAACTTTCTAGAAATGTAATGACAAGGGAGAACTTTGTATAAAACATTTTAAGGAAGTGCAATGTTTTAATGTTGCAAGGCTTCTGAGCCAAGTCTTTCTAAACAGCACACCACATCCTCTACAGGCCAATAATACACAAGGGCGTCGCATAGGAGAAGAAGTTGATTTACCTTTTTGTGGATGACTCTGGAGGCTGGCTGTTTGTTGTCCTGGCTGAGCTCCTGGTATTGATCTTCCCCGGTGAAAGACACCATGTTCTTTTCAAAGATGTAGCCTCTCTCTGGGGCGTCTCCAAAATACTGCACATGGAAAAGGAGGCCCGACCTGCTGTTGACTGCTGAAAAAGGAAATAAAGAAAAAACATTAAATAAAATGAATAACGGTATAAAAACACTGACTTTAACTTTTGAACACATCACTTAAAGCAAAGTTAATTTGATGTATCTCACCTTTCTGTTTCGGTTTGATGTGATTGTTGAATTCCGGGTCTGTGGTCACCATGCAAGGCCACCAGGGGTATCCTGCCACCTTGGTCCAAACCAAATCACCAACAGAAAAACGGCTCGGCAGAGGAGATTCTTCTGCATTCTCCTCCATCAGCTCTGGGATGAGATCAGGCTGGAGAAGAGAAAGAAGAATCAGTTAATCAATAGATAAAAATAGAAACTAATCAAGGTTCCAACGCCTTTTCCTTCCTTCCTTCCTATGCACCACTACCAGTATTTTAAACCTGCAAGTTTTGGCTAACAATTATACACATACAATGAAGTGAGTCAAACTCTGCAGCTTTGCATTTCGGTTTAAAAACTTGCAAATGTTCTATCAATTTCCCACATTTTTAAGCCTATGTGGATATATTTATATATATCAATATTTGAATGTCAACAGATCGAACTAACTTTACATTTATATATATTTATATATATATATATATATATATATATATATATATATATATCTTTAGATACAGTTAGTCACAATTCACTGTATATTTAACTGTTCATAGGAGGCCTGGTACTTATGATCCTTTGTCTTAATATCATCTGTCAGCATAACTGTAGTAGCTATTGGGTTCATGTTTGTCTTTAAACCAGTATTAACTAGATATATTGCAGTTTATATATTTGCCCAATACAAACAGATGGTCTCGCTTGAAAAAAATATTCATCCTTTGGTTCTTAAAAGTAGGAATAAAAGCAAAACCTCATCAGCTGCTCCAGTTCCATCTACAGCATTTGTGTGGTCAAGTGGCTCCACGGGGATGGCGGAGGAACTGAGGTTTGGTTTTTGAGGTCCCCCCCTCCTTTTCTTCGAGTCCTGTCTTTTCTCTGGTCCGGATATAGCACCTTCGGTTACCAAAGTGGTCCCATTGGCACAGCATGGCTCAAACAGCGGCTGCTTGACCACCTGGGGTATCGTCACCTTCAGTTCATGTTCAGTATGAGGAGTGCAATTGTGCTGATGGGTGCCATTCGTAGCAGGGGCTTCGGCACCCTTTAGCATAGGTGGCTCCGGAAGCTTAGGCAGCGCGTCTTGGTCCCCATTTAACACACGGGAGGTGAGGTCTTTGAGCCTCTCGTGGCTGTGGTTGTTATGACTGTGGCCAGCCATCTTCTGAAGGACGCCGTCTTGTAGTGTGGCGGCCAGCTGGGCAGCAGCTTTGTCCATTATTAGTAGAGCAGGGTCACTGCTCATGTCCCCCCCACCTTTCCGCACACTGAGGGACTCTGGTGGCTGCTTCATGCTGACAGGGTTGGCTGGTTCAAGCATCGAAGGCAGGGAGCTACCTTTGCTGTCCATCCCATCTAACCCCCTCCAGGCTCACTTGAGCTGCAGGACAGGACAGAAACTTATTACTCCACAGGCTCCAACAATAACACATCATGCAATATGGGGGCTCTTCATTCTGGAAAATTTGTAAAATGGCATTCTGGGATATGAATCCTAGGAGCATAACGTTACACATTTTTCAAAATGGCACTCACTTGCTCCAGCGGAGCCTGAACAGAGAGCTTGGAGGCGACAGAGAAAACTGCACCTGTCACGGAATGCTCTAGCAGCGTAGTTTTTAGATGAATAAGATAGCAGAGCTACTCGACTGAGTCGGAAGTGACAATACCTCTGTATAGTAAAATAATACCTCAATGAAATCCAGACCTATACGTTGATCACAACTAATGTGAACGAGATCCAAGTCAAACCCATTCTCCATTACATCCATGCATGCATAGAAACAAAACCCACAGGGCGAGCGGAAAAACCTCTTACCGCGACAATATTTTAAATTGCCTTAATCCTGGAAAAAAAAGGGACTAGCTAGCTGCTAGCTGCAGTCTGTGGCAAAGCGGGTATGGAGAATGCAGGAGGCTGGCTGCTGCTGGCTGCAGGCTCCACCGCATGCAGTGAATGCCCAATGAGTGGGAGGCTAGCTGAGCTGCGTAACCACCGCATCACCGGCGAGAAAAGCCGCGGAAATGGAAGCAGCTGACAAGTCTAGTGGAGGGCGATTAATTGATGGAATTGACTACTTAAAGATAAACATGTTACCTTGCGGATTAAGTTCAAGATTCAAGATGTTTACTGTCACCCCGGTTGTACAGGTACAAACGTGTGAAATTAAAATAATAAGTCATATTACATTTACATTACAATTATAAAAGGAAATACTTTGTACAATGGCATATTAAGAACATATACAGTATAAGATATATTTTGTGTGAGAAGGTGTCCTATGAATTATCTATTTAAAAGTCTGATGACCTGGGGTAAAAAAAAAAAACTGCTCCTCAGTCTGCTGGTGAGATTAAGTAACAAGGTAATTAGCTTAACACTGGGTTGTAATGTAAAGGCTATTACAGTAACGTTACAGTAACGTTTTTAACAACAGCTTCAGTCATTCTAAGGTTAACTAATAAAGTGTCTGAGAATCATACTTAATGACATCTGTAGGCATGAGACTACTCTCTGCACATGTGCTTTTTCAATGTGTAAAAAATGCTTTTTGATGGGAGCTTGTCACATTCGGTTACCAGGCTATTAAAACTTAGTAGAGGTCAGAAATGTGGATTTTCTGAGTGCCACAAAAAACACTTCTGTCACCCCTCAGTAAAAGCCCATCGTTTGTGCAAATCTGAGTTACTTGCTTTCACCCTAGTCACAGCCATTATATATATATATATATATATATATATATATATATATATATATATATATATATATATTTATGAAATTATATGGCAATGTCTGATACTATGTACTGATGTCTGATACTTTGACACTAAAGCAAAGATAGATAGACAGATAGATAGTAACTTTATTGATCCCGAGGGAAATTCAAGTTCCCAGCATCACAGTTCCATAGTGCAAAACATGTTAGTAAAAAGGCAGTAAAAACGTTAGAAGTGCAAAGTACAAAACAAATATACCAGATATAAAAATACAAGGAGATGAAGAAAACTGAATATAGTGCAGGGTAACAGGACTATTAAAAATGAGTATAGTGCAGTAGCTTAGTGTAAAGTGGAGTTACCCTGCACTATACTCATTTTTAACAGTCTCTTCTGCACTGACTAGTACCAACAAATCTGGATAACCACTGTAACACCCATCAATCAGCGTTATCCTTTTGCACATGCACAAACCTTTCAGATAATTGCTCCCAACCCACATAACAATGAACATTTAGGGCCTGGTGCTCTAAACACCATCTATAACCAGTGTTTACTCTATCATGTCATACACCGAAACGGGCTCCGACTATACTCTGAAGCGGAAGCCACGATGTAGGAATCTCATGGATCTCTACCATGGACCAGCGGGCCAGCATTTACCCCCTCACCTCACCGTACAACCAGCATCTCTGTCACTGCTACAGTCAGCCATTACACCGCATTCCAGCAAATAGCCATAGCCGCCACCCAACGGCTAAATGCGGCTATTTTACAAACTACCAAACCAGATTAAAACAAATACAATAATTAATAAATATGCGACTGGATGATTGTGGTAGTGTGTTTAAACTGATTTGCTATTGTTTCACTGATATAATAAATGTGTAGGCGCCATGACAGCTCGGTTAAAAAAGAAGCTAACAGTGCTAGCCAAAGCTAACCGGCTAACCATTGCACTGACGTTAGCATGCTAAGCTAACAGTGCTAGCCAAAGCTAACCGGCTAACCATTGCACTGACGTTAGCATGCTAAGCTAACAGTGCTAGCCGAAGCTAACCGGCTAACCATTGCACTGACGTTAGCATGCTAAGCTAACAGTGCTAGCCGAAGCTAACCAGCGAAGCATTGCACAAACGTTAGCATGCTAGGCTAACAGGTAGCCAAAGCTAACCATTGCACTACCTTATAAATGACCTAACATGAGACTGGACTGACTTGGTTTAGGGTTATTGTTACAGTCTATAATGAATTATTCTTCATGTAGCTTAAAGCTGTTTAACTGACCCTGATTTTTATTTATTTATTTTATTCATCTTTTCCTTTCATTATATTTTTAATTTATTTTATTGTTTACATTATTTTTATACTGTAAAATATTTTAATATAACATGAACATGTTTATGTAACTACTGTATTGAAATTTCAAAATAAAGTGTGAAAAAAGAGCGAAGATTAGTCTGTAAACATTTTATTTTCTTATTCAATAATGTTATTAATATTAAGTATATATATATATGTTTGACGTGGGAACACTGATATGTTTTTACATATTATATTTTTATTATTTTCAAAGCTAACCATTGAACCATTGCACTAACTAGCATGCTAAGCTAGCAAGCTAACCAGCGTACCATTGCACTACCGTTAGCATGCTAAGCTAACAGTGCTAGCCGAAGCTAACCAGTTAAACATTGACGAATAGCACTAACGTTAGCATGCTAAGCTAGTGCTAGCCAAAGCTAACCAGCGAACCATTGCACTAGCGTTAGCATGCTAAGCTAATAGTGCTAGCCGAAGCTAACCATAGCACTAATGTTAGCATGCTAAGCTAGCGGATCCTCTCTTGCTAAATGGATGAAGTGTACTCGCAATAAAAACCACTACCGCCGGTTAATATCCCCACATTGACAATACCATGAAAGACAGCTTCTTTGTAGTTACCTGTTGAGTCTCCTCTCGGTCGTTAAAGGGTGAATCTGTCCGGATTCATCCTGTAAAAGTTGGAGGATTTTTCATTCAAAGCTCGTTGCGGGAAACTCAAACTGTCCGGACATCCAGCGCGAAAAATACTCACTTCCGATTGGTCGAGAGCAGCGCGAGGAGGCTCCAACCGGTCCTTTCAAAAAAAAAAAACCTCAACCCAACCGTAGGAAGTAGCTGACCCCGGTGTCTCCCGACTGTTTTCACATCATTTCACCACTTTTCTACGTTATTTTTCAATTAATAAGTGCTGCTTACTGTCACAATGTTTATATATTTATTACAACAATGATGTAAACGAGCTGTGACGTCTATCATATGTCATCAAACGTGTAACGTTTAACGTTAAATGTACTGCCGTTGGGCTCCAACCGGTCCTTTCAAAAAACCCAACCGTAGTAAGTAGCTGACCCCGGTTCATCCAGACTGTTTCACATCAGTTCACCACTTTTATACATTATTTTTACAATTATTAGTGCTACTTCCACTTAACAATGCTTATTTGTTTCCAACAACAGTAATGTAAACGAGCCGTGACATCTAACATGTCATTTAACGTTTAACGTTAAATGTATTGCCGTTAGAACCCCTAAACCGCATCATCAGTACAGTAAAACGGAAGTATGAGATATGAAATGTATAATGTAAATATAATGTAAAAACATTATATCAGTGTGCCCACGTCAAATATATATATACCTAATATTCATAATATTATTAAATTAAAAAAATAAAATGTTTACAGATTAATCTTCGCTTTTTTTTCACACTTTAGTTTGAAATTTCAATACAGTAGTTACATAAACATTTTCATGTTATGTTAAAATATTTTACAGTATAAAAATAATGTAAAAAATAAAATAAATTATAAAACAAATAAAATGCAAGGAAAGGAAAAGATGAATAAAGTAGATACATTTAATTAAATAAATAAAAAAAAACAATCAGGGTCTGTTAAACAGCTACATGAAGCTAAATGAAGAAGAAGTCATTATAGACTGTAACGATAACCTACCCTAAACCAAGTCAGTCCACAGTCTCATGTTAGGTAATTTAGAAGTTTTTACTATTATTTACAGGTAAAAAAAGTGGTAAATGTTACTCTGAATCTGGAACCAATAATGCAATATCTATATATACAATAGTCGTGGTCGTATATTATCTAATTGTGCTGTATTCCTTAGGGGTGGATTGCAGTCCTCTGGAGGATACAGTGACACTGGTCTTAATTAACCAGATGTCCACAATCCATAATCCACATATCACTGTCAGTATTGATCCAAAGTAAAGCCAATGCATATAACATAGAGTATAGCCAGAAATACTGTCCCCTTGTTCCCTTACAAGAAGAAAATATGACACAACTACATAGATTCTCATCACATGTCATCTAATTGCTCTAAATATGAAACACACAGGTGATCATAGAAAAAAAAGAAACTGAAACCTAGATGATTCCTCAAAGCAACGACCTGGTTATGGCAGAGCACAGGCCTTCTTGCTCCACATAAATACTGTACTGTAAACTCAAGCTGCAGTACCAGCAGAGGAAGCTAGGGGGAGGGGAAAATTACTGAAATAATACAACCCACTTCCTGCAAACGTTTGCCTTTCAAAATAAAAGAAGCCACCATCCTTGATGCAATATTACTGCACTGAATGATAGTTGATGAGTATTGAGCATGTGGACATTCCATTATTACCTATCTTTAAAGGTAGATTAAATAATAATTCATAGTTGTGTTGGCTGCTTTAATAAATACATTGGGTTTAAAAAGGGGAAACACAAATCAATGGGGAAACGGACTTCAACATAATGCTGTGAATTAAAAAATGATTTCCTGAAGAACAGCACAAATGCAAAAAGATCTGCAGTGGATACCTATTTCTATTTTTAGTTCCTTTATTCATTCACAGAAGTTTTAAGCAATGCTTTCTTGCTCACACTCACACAGTTACTCATTCACAGTTGGAAGCTGCCTTGTGCAAACACAATAGGTAGCTATTAGTGTGGCTGTAGCCACAGTCTTATCTGCTGGCTGCTGAGGAGCTCCACTTGCACAGTTGGGCTTCCTACAGCTGTGGTAATGAGGATGATGCTGTGGAAATGCAGCTCTTTCCCTTTCCTCGCCCACAGTATCCTGCTGGTTTTTGGATCACACTTGCTTCTCTAATGAAGACAAGTTTGGAAAAAAATGCAATAAGTACATTAGGAAAAACACAAAGCCCTCCACTTGTTGTGCTCAGAGTGACTGATTTAGTTTGCTTGGCTCTTACTGTAACATTGTTAAGTCTATTCAAACATTGCCCCAGATGTATTTTTACCCCCTCACTCAACATAATGTTTGCTGGAGCAGTCCACTTTAGCTGGATAGAAAGTGAATTCAATTAAATATTTATGGCCATCTTTAGGAAGTGCAATCTAGATGGGAATTAAAAATAGAATCAATCTGAAAATCCCTTTGCCCACAAAAATAGCTACATGGCACTTTAGTTTGACCTTATCAAAGGATACTATTTTTGATTAACTTATATAGTCTTTCACAGCATAAATAAAAGACTACTTGGATCACTTATGTTAAACTCTCTCTATATATATATATTGGTAGACACAAACAATACAAAGGTAACTTTGCACTATACCTTTGTCATGCTATTCAGTTATCAGACCTCCTATTTGTGGAGCTGCAACCTGTGAATATTTGATGTTAAAACAATTATTCATTGTTGAAGAAAAATAATTATACGTATGTGTGAGGTAATCAAAACAGTGTCAGTAAAGAAAAAGGTAACGCCTGCACATTACTTTTTTATTGACTGATTTTGATCCTGCTTGGATCTTCATCAAGTTAAAGTGTGAAAAAGATCAATCAAATATATCAAATCAATATGTCAAATAGATCAGTAAAAATATTGTGGCATGGAGTAGTGTGCAGGCAAAACAATTATTCATTATCAAAATAAATATTTTTATTTAATTTTTTTTATTATTTTAATTTTTTTCCCCATATTTTTTAGCAATATTAGTCAATATGATATAGATTTGTTTGTATAGTAATGCTGGGTGCTTATGTGTTTTTTGCATCAAAGAAGCACCTTAATTTGTCAGATATTTAACACACTGGATTAGGCAAAAACAGACATTTTTGTATGATTATTTTATCCATTAACGGTTTCTTAATACATTTTTCAGAAATAGCAATTTGGTGATTTGATTTTGCAGCTCTTTCACAATATTCAACGTATAAATTGCACTGATACAAGACTTTTTAAAGATAGAAAAAGTAAAGTTCCCTTGACACCTCAAACAACCACCTTTGCAACCGCTTGCAACCAGCCTCCCTCCAACCCGGAAACACGAGCTTTTACTTTATAAACACACCGGAAGTTTCTTCTCATCATACGATCACGAGCTGCTTAACACACAACAACAGCAGTTTGACGTCACTCGGGATCCAGTCCGGTTAGCTGTCATCTACGTAGAAGAGAAGGGAAGGACATAACACGACATGGAGCGAAACTTTCCGTTGTACAGTTAGTTATACATGCGTCTTAGCTTCCTAAAAGGATACCAGGATTTTTGTCGTTATTCCTATGTACCACGTTAGCGCTTTCTTTCGTTTCGACGCCTTGAACAAACAGTGACTAGTTAACCGGCTAACTTAGCTTAGCTAGTAACTGACAGTAACGGTTCTAACTGACAGTAACGGTTAAAACGGCTGAGTTCAAACAGAAAGCCTCCACATGGCGTTAATCCTGTTTACCAGGTCTCGGGCACCTTTAATGAAAACGTCCAGGTCGTTAAAAAGCGAATTCAGGAAAGGTAAAGGTAAGCTTTCTATCTTCCTTTCTTACTAGTTAACTCACTGTTTATTATTTATATATAGAGACCAGAAGAAATAAAGCTAATAATCAACTTATTAGCATCAAGAGGTAACCGTATTTACAGGTGCTTGTGTTGGTTGGCCCTGTTTGGGTTTTTTAGGAAGATGGTGGGTTATCTGAGCTTAAGGTATTGTATGGAGTATGGTATATGTTTATGGAGACCAGACAAAAAAGGTAACAATTAACTTAATTATATTAGCATCAAATGAGTTTACAGGTTCTGGGTTGGTTGGCTCTGTTTGTGTTTTCTGGAAGATGGTGGGTGAGTCAATGTGACAGCATCACATTAAATACCGCCCATCATGTATTATTTTAAGCTACAAACACGTTTTTTTGTGCATAAAGGCTGTTATTACATGTGTGGTTTTGGTGTTATCACGTCCTCTGCTTTGAGGCACCCTGCACCTTTTTCTGATGAGGATTCAATAAGGAGAATATATAGACATGATTTGGGAGTCAGGTTATTTGAGGACAACCTTTTATTCTAGCTATCGAGCGCCCCCCTCCTACTACTGCAGTCTGTGAGGATGCTCGTTGTTATGGCAGGCTGGTTTCCATCTGTTTATTCAGCATCCACAAGATGCCCTGAATCTAAAGATGCAAAGCAAGATGTGTTGTGGGATCTAAAACGAATGAGGATATATTATGGTTCTATATTGTGCTGATGTTTAGTCTAAATGCCCTGTCCATGCAGCACAGTTTATTTTGGTCATCTATTGTTATCACTTATCCGGGAGACTGCAGCTTGAAGCACCACACCTTTTGTGATGAGGAGCACACAGACATGATTTGGGATCCAGGTTATTTGAGGACAACCTCTTATTCTGGCTGGCGAGCACCCCCCTCCTTCCACTGCAGTCTGTGAGGATGCTCGTTGTTATGGCAGGCTGGTTCCCATCTGTTTATTCAGCATCCACAAGATACACGAATCTAAAGCAACGACAAAGGAGGCCATATTATGGACCTATGTTGTGCTGATTTTGAACCTAAATGCCCTGTTTTTGCAACAATGGAGCACAGTTTATCTTCTGATTATTGTTGATGTTTGGACAAGGCTGTGAAATGTTGAATGTAAATATATTATATATACACAAACACTACAAAGGTATTTGTGCTACATTCGTAGTGTTATCTCAGCTTAAAGTATTTAATAAATTCACTTAATGTTATGTCTATGGAGACCAGACGAAATAAAGCTAACAAAAGGAGTCATGTAACGTTGTTTACAGCTCCTGGGTTGGTAGGCCCTGTTTGTGTTTTCAGGAAGATGGTGGGTGACTCAAGGTGACAGCATCACATTTAAAACCAACCATCATTCATTATCTCAAGCTACAAATCCCTTTCTCTTCATAAAGTTGTGTTTAGTGTTATCACTTCTTCTTGAGACTGTGCAGCTCGAGGCACCACTCCTTTTCTGATGAGAATTCAATAAGGAGCATATAAAAATGATTTGGGATTCAGGTTATTTGAGGACAAGCGCCCCCTCCTTCCTCTGCAGTCTGTGAGGATGCTATGCACAGTTTAACATTGCAAATGCATATGCACATAAATATATACATCTAAATATATATATTATGTCTCCCCATTTGAATTATGCTATAACATGTCAAAGGTTATTTTTTTTATTATTTTTATATGTCAGAGGCCACACACAAAAAAACAAAAACAATCTCATACAAAGAAAATAGAGGCTTTGTACCATATTTAGTAGCTGCTTTACACCTGCAGTCCCTGCAGGGCAGGTAGACACAAACACTGCAAAAGGATTTGTGCTACGTTTGTAATGTTATTTGAGCTCAAAGTATTTCATAAATTGGCATAACGTTTTGTCTACGGAGACCAGATGAAATAAAGCTAACAATTAACTTAGCATCAAGATGAGTCTGTTTTACATGTATGAGTTTTATCATTTCTTCGGGAGACAGTGCAGCTCGAGGCACCGCACCTTTTCTGATGAGGAACATATAAACATGATTTGGGACAGCCTCTATTCTGGCTGGCAAGCGCCCCCCTCCTTCTACCTCAGTCTGTGAGGATGCTTGCTGTTATGGCAGACAGATTCCCATCTGTTTATTCAGCATCCACAAGATACCCAAATCTAACGATCTAAAGCAGGATGCGAGGATATATTATGGTTCTATGTTGTGCAGAATCTGAACCCAAATGCTCTGTTTTGCGACCATGGAGCACAGTTTATACTGGTCATCTGTTTATTGTTGATGTTTGGACAAGGCTGTGAAATGTTGAGCCACAGGAATGTTGAATAATGTATGCTAATGCATATAAAGAAATAAAGAAATGCACAAAAAAACATTAATCTCATACAAAGAGAAGAGATGCTTACCATATTTAGCTACTAGCCTACTTTACACCTGCAGTCCCTGGACAGGTAGACACAAACACTGCAAAGGTATTTATACTACCTTTATAGTGTTATCTGAGCTCAAAGTATTTTATAAATTGGTTTGCTTTGTCTGACCAATAGTCAAAATAAACAATTTTATGATATGATACAGAGGAAGCACTTCATATTTGTGAAGCTGTAACCTGCAACTATTTGGTGTTAAATCAAAATAAGTTTTGACTAATTTTTGCAATATTTGTCAATATGATATAGATTTTTGTTTTTTTCTGTTTCCCAACAGCATCACAACATTTGGTATTGTATAGTAATATTGAGATGTAAAGTCACATATACTGTTGTACAAAGTTACAAGGCAATACAAGCTCTGGCAATAAAGGCGCAAAA
Source organism: Sebastes umbrosus (assembly GCF_015220745.1). NCBI lineage: Eukaryota > Metazoa > Chordata > Actinopteri > Perciformes > Sebastidae > Sebastes > Sebastes umbrosus. Next base: position 28,771,564 of record NC_051284.1, on the reverse strand, counting down.
AAATAACAAATAAAAACTACAAATGTAGTTTGAGGGAGCTACTAGCCGGCACATCTGCACACGCTGCCATCTTTTCAGTTGGTTACAATAAAAAGTCTTGAATGGATTCACTCACTCCTAAGACTAATATATTAGTAATCACACCACCACTTTAACTGCCTTAAACACACAACTACACTACAGTCATTTTATACGTGTACCCATCTTTTTTGAGGAATTATTATCTTACTTGTTATGCAAACTTTTCTCTCTCACTCACAAGTCTTGAACTGGACATTGGTCAAAGTAAATGTGGCTGCAAACAAACTCAGACATTTCATATCACCACATGTTTTTGATAAGCGTTGCATGTTAGCTGTTGTATAACCGGCAGAGAAATTCAGATGATATGTCTCCTTCCAACTTTTTTGCTAAATACAATATGTGTATCACAGCTGTCAGTGAGTGGAGTTTTTTCATATGAAGATATCATAGGACAAGCAACAGAAGAGATAGTTAATGTCTGTATGTCTCTTAAAAGCTGTGCTTATAAATAGATTAGAGGGTCATAAAGGGAATCCGTCAGTCTGCGCTGGCCGGACTGAGGCTGAGCTCTTGGCTTTAGGCCCAGATTATCAGACAAATTGCGTTGCTTCCACGAAGAAAGGTCAGTGCCTCTTATAACTCAACCTGAGACAGGCAGGTCTTAATTTTCCCATTCTGTTTTCATGCTGACATGAGTGCTATTACATGCCTGTAGTATGACAGGGGATCAATGGGCTTTAAGGTCCTGCTTTGACTGCTGAACATTGACCAGTATGTACTGTAGTCCTTCCAAAGTGGAATAGTAGGAGTCATCAAACAAAGGTTGCAAGGTCAGAGAGGTAGTAAAGATTATTGCATTATCTAACACAGCGTCAATAAACTACTGGAAACCATAATGTTTCAGTTGTGATAAAGTGATTGTACACTAGTGTAAGTGTCCTATTAGTGGTTGTGTGGTTGCTGCAACAACATGGAGCAGTCAGTGTATTTACTTATTTAGAGCGTTTACTCATTTTACATGGTTTATCCAGCCGAGACCACTCTCATATAAGCTCAGTTTACACACTGAGATGCCTGGATATGTGAGTTTCAGTTGTCACTGCACTAACAAAGGGCGTTGTCCAAGGGGAAATGACCCAGAAACTTCATATTTTACATGATTGGGTACTGTGAAAGGAGATGCTTGACATTTTGAGAGCCACTAAAGCCACATTCTCAGGAAATCGCAGTCTGGATGTTAGCATACCAACATATACTCTCCAATAAACACACTTGTGTTGAGGCCATGTTACTGTTTCCAAGCCATGGTTTGTTTTCAAGTGGCCACCATGGAGCTAAACAAATATATTAATAATGTAGATGAAAGATGAAGCTCATAATGGCCCTGGATTTAGAGCAGAAGATTGTATTTTTTGGTGTTGTGGATCTCATGCAAAGAAACATCTTTATTTATTTTTTATTTTTTTATTGGCGCAAAAACAAAACAGCAGTGACTTTACAGGTGGTACAACAATAAAAACAAGGGGGAAATACTTAAGAAAAGACCAAGAAAACAAGTTGACGTACAGACCTTGACATTATACATAAACAAACACAACAAAATAGACATAACAAAACCAAAAAAGGATCAAATAATAGTCATAATAATTCTAGTAACAACATCTTAACTAAATAAGAAAAGATAATAATAATAATAATAATAATAATAAATGTTTGAAAAATAATAATAATGATGACAAAAATAAAATAACTAGGTGGTAATAATAAGGAAGGAATTCAAAATAAATGAGTAGTTAGATATCTAGAAGTAACATCTTTGATGGGAGTTGTCCAGTTGATAAACCAATTGCATTGCCCTACCAACGGTCCTGTTCTTTTGACGCTATTCACTCAGATTTCTACATTATGAGCTTACACTTTTGATAAAACAACAGATATTTTACCATTTTATCGTCAGATCCAATCTTTTATTAGATGTTCAGCTAACAAGAAAAATCAGCATGTGTGGATTGTTTTTGTGCAAGACGGCTGTATCTGTGTTGTAATAGCTGAAACCAAAAGTAACGATGTGTTGAACTGGTTCCAGGCCGCCCACACAGTGCAGGAGGAAGTGTTTAAGCTCGTCACAGACAAACAGCTGCAGGCTGCGGGTAACGCATGAGTTAGTTGTTGCAGCAGGTGAAAGTCAAGCAGGGCAGGGCAGGGCATGACCTTGTCATGACCTTCCGAGGCCAGGCCTAGTTTGGTTTGAGTCAAGACCAAATCATACTTGTAAACAACAATCATTTTTAATAAGTCAACAAAGATTAAGATGTTTCTGTAGAAGTATTGTAGTCATAAACTTTTATAGGGGTTTGGATCAGAGACAGGTTCAGTGTACATGCTTCATAAAACACAAGATACGACTTCTTGCTTTACATTTTTTTTTATCAAAGTTGATCTGGATGAGAAAGAATATAGTAGTGCTAGGATATATATCAAATACAGTGTTGCTACCATGTTTAAGAAGCTTATTCTAAATGTAGTGAACACATTTGGGTATTCTATTACTGTGGTTATTGGAGAGAAACGTTGTGTTTACTGGAATCATTTTGAGTTTACTTGAATGAGGTTTTGAGCATGAGTCATGATCTCCTCTCTATTCTGCAATTTTGCGGCTACATAGAAATAATGGACAATATTGCCAGAGAAACTGAGAATTAAGTTGTATGAAAAAGTGAAGTTAGCCATTTAAAATAAGTCTTCTGAATTATCATTTGTCAACTCCCTATATACAACATGTATTTTATGTTTCGGAGCCCTCCTCTGTTGCTCTTCCTGGGGTTTCTACTTTTCTTTTCCATTACATTTTTCCACCACACCAAATTCCATTCTCAAATTTAACACTTTAAAGTTTCTTTTAAGTTTCTTCAAATATTTATCAGTTGCTTTTCCAAATGTTTACTTTTTGAAATCCACATGAACCAGTCTTCACATCGGCATAAATTAGATCCAAGCCACAGCACTTATTTAAAAAGAAAATACGCCGCTTTTAAAGCTGGTTTGCCTGTTACACCTATTATTTCCTTCTTCCAAAACAGTGGTTAAGAACACCAAGGAGCAAATGCCAGTTTTCATTAAATCAAAATTATGACTGGTGTGTTAACTGCATGCCATATTAATCAGAGCATGTACATAGCGCCATAAATTTGCATTCTGATTAAGAGGAATCAGGTTTTCTTGTATCTCCAAAGTATCTCCATTGTGATTTCTAATAGTTGTGCAACCAGAATTGCAAAATTATGTACTTTATGTGACAAATCTTGGACTGAAAGAGGTGTGAATGTGAAACCAAAACTGTAAAAAAAACCCCCACAGGGATCACATACAAGAGGACTGAGGTTGTTCTGCTTGTACAGCCCAGGCGGATGGTATAGTGTTAGGTAATCTACTGTACTTCCAGGCTTTTCTTTCTGTGCTACAGTATAGGCAGCCGCTCTGCCACAAAGGTGACACTGTTCCAGTAAACTCTGTGTCCTCGTGGCTGCATGCCGGCCGCAGCCTGACATGCTCAACCGGGCCTTGCTGGATTCACTCCAGCCGGCCATGTGAGAGCCAGAGGAAGGGCGTGGTTAGGCCATGTGCTCTGACAGGATTGGCTGGAAGTGTCTCACCACTCCGCCTCCTCTCTGCATGTATGTAGTCACACTGACAGCAGCCTCTGGGGGTTTGGGAGCCCCACTGTGGGCCTCCCTGAGCAGGATGTGAATATCCTGTTCTCCAGTGTAGAGATATTAGCAGAAGAGTAATACACTTCATCTGTTTTATCAGAGATCTATACAGAGATCCATACTTTAAAAGATATTAAGCAGCAATGATAATCTCTGATATAGAAAAATATAAATGGCAAATGTAACCACAAGAGAAAATAATTCATTACAAAGAACCTGAAAGTGATTCTTTCTTTGTATATTTTGGATAACTGAATTCATCTTTTTCAAGCCTTATGTCTAACATGTGCATGCTACCATGTGATAAAGGTATAGCATTATATAACCAGTTAGAAGCGCTGTGTGCTTTTGCTCGTGTCATATCTGGGTCAGTGAATTTAGAAATGAAGTTGCATTAACATGTCAGACCAGTCAGAACCTGATGTGTGATTTCCTCATTTGCTCAGTGGCAGTTGAAAAAATTAGGACTGCAACTAACAATTATTTTCATTCGATTAAGTGACTCATGTTGTAGATGTAAATTTTCCATTGACCTTCTCCTTTGAGAAATAAAACAATAAATATCCACCCAGCTACAAGATGAGCAAAGATGAAAAACTTATAGGTAATAATTTATTTTGCTATAGGAAGATTAAGGAGAAATTTGACTCACAGCATTCATGTTTATCTGTATTTCTATTTGAATCCCCTCATCTGGCAGATGCAATAATAACATTTGTATTAAAGCCTCAAACAGGGCTGCCACAGACGATTCTGTCAATTACTTTCTCATTTATTCGATTAGTTGTTTGGTCTATAAAATGGTGAAAAATGGCGATCAGTGTTTCCCAAAGCTCAAGATGACGTCCTCAAATGTCTCATTTTGTCCACAACTCAAAGATATTCAGTTTACTGTCATAGAGGAGTAAAGAAACCACAAAATATTCACATTTAAGAAGCTGGAATCAGAGAATTTAGACTTTTGTTTTTTCATACAAAATTACTCAAACTGATTGTCATCAAAATAGTTGGCGATTCATTTTATAGTTGACAACTAATCGTTGCAGTTCTCTATGAAATCCTTGAGTATGCTCTACTGTATGTATGTGTGTTTGTGTTCCTGTCTGTCTAATGGCTGATTATCAGATCTCAACTGCTCATGTTTATTTTTTTCTTCCTTTCAGGGAAAGTACAAGATGGAGCCTGTTTCAACTGCACAGCGCTCAGACTCTCCAGTCAAAAGTAAGACAATTCAATGTTGGGCTACCACTGTGCCTATAGTTCCTGCAAACATCTTAAAATATCTTATATAATATGAAAATATAAGACTTTAAAAAGGTCTAGCATGCAGTATAATCCAGTTTTAGATGTCTCTAAAGCTTTGTGGTTTCTTGGATGCTGCTTTTTTTGTTAGGATTTGACTTGTGCTTCGCTACTGTTGCATGCAGCTCCTAGTACACCTTTACTTTTCCAAACATCTTTTGAAAAGATTACGCCTTTAAATCTTTGTGGTTTATTGGGTGCTATTTTTTTATGTTAGATAGTCCCAATTCACACATCTACATTTTCTGAAAGGTCTGTACTTTTTTTGTTTTTTGTTCCAGTAAAAGTCTTAAAAGATGTCAATTTATGAAACATGCAGACACACTTCTTTCATAATTTTGAGGTGTTTGTTTTTCTTGGTACACTCAGCCAAGTGCAGTTAAAATACAGGGCTTAAATATAAACATAAGTAAATGTAGAATAGTAACGTAAATATAAAATAGTAATTTTTTTGAAGACAGTATTTCAGATGGGAAAACTGAATGTAAACAGCAAAAAATGAAACAAATATTTACCAGAATTATGTGAATCAATATCCAGATTATCAAAGTGTTTTTATTTTGTGCAACAAAGACTTTAATTCCCATTGCTTTTTTTTTTTTTTTTTAAAAGGTACCAATAGGGTGTTATTTATATTTTTTCATGGCTGATGTTGTGTTTTAATACATTTTATTTCAATGTTTACACTATTTGTTCTTAAGCTCTTCATCCTGTTGTCTTCTTAGATTCGATGGGCTCCGACTTGGCAGTTTGTCCCAGGTCTCTTCAGTCAGTCCTTCCCTCCCCCTGTCAGATGTGGGCCCCTGCCAGAACCCGGACTCACAGCGCCTCTACTGTGCTTTTGTGTCGGGGTCCTCCTCTTCACCGTACCCTGCAATCACAACGGGGCCCCAGTGGACGATAGCACGACCACAGGACATCCCTGGTGTTCGGTGGATACACACCTCGAGGAGGAGATGGGACGACTCCAAGGTGGAGAAGTCGCTGCGTTCGTTAAAGGACAAGAAGAAGAAGATGGAGGAAGGAGGGCCGGTGTACAGCCCGACGCTGGATGCAGCACCTGTGAGAAGGACGATCCGACAGTGGGTTGTAGACGAAGTCAAGCACTACTACCACGGCTTCAGGCTGCTGTGGATCGATACCACCATCGCTGGGCGAATGCTGTGGAGGGTGCTGAACGGACACCCGCTGTCCCGCCGCGAGAGGAGACAGGTGAGGTCTGCAGGGAGGATATATTAATATCCTGAAGTCTTGAAAGGTTTTCTCTGGAGAATAAATCTGTTGAGATGATGATTTTATTAAATGGACATGCTTTGCTTCTAATAATGCACTCATAATGCAACCACCACCAGGCCTCACATTCATACTGAGCAGCTCTGTTGGAGTCGTGGGTTTTCAGCTGTTTTCTTCGGGTCATGACACTCAAAACAGATGTCAAGTATTAAGTAATCAGAAAACAAATTTGAGTTTATTTGGCAAAAAGGGAAAGTAATCTTAAAAGTCAAGGGCACATTTAGTGATACTAGAATAGAGCAGCCCAAAAGTGTGTTTCTAAACTGCATAGCATGCAAAGAAATAATGTAGTTTTCCGCCATATATCTTCCTTTCCTCTTGGCTAACAGAGGTGATGCAGTGTTAACCGTTAAACCCCTCCCTTGAACAACGTTTGAATAATCATAGCTTAACAGCCGTAGCTCGGCACAACATGATGGATGCTGACTTTTTACATGCTTTAGCACCAGTCTTTTAGCATGGCATCAAGTGCATATGTGAAACACTGTGACAGGGTTCTTGTCTTCAAATGAATCAGTGGGAAACAATAAAATGACAGCAAGGTAGCTAATGTTAGCTTAATCAGCTAGCTAACTACAGTTCCAAAATCTGTTGTCATGTCAGTCTACAAATTGCTAGTTGCTGACTAGAAATGAGAAGCCTGCTTTTGTGTACCGCTGTCTGAAATCAAGGATCCATTTTAAATAACTAGGAATTTCAGCTTGACGGGTAGTATAGACGGGTATGACGGGTATAGCGTCTGATCAGAATATGTATTCTGCAGTCATTTTAGCAGAAACCATTCAAAGCTCTGTTCAATTGCAGATTATATTTGAACATAACAAGGAGTAGTTGAGCCTTGAATCCATCTGCCAGTGTTTCCAGTGAAAGGAATCATTTTTTCCAGTTTGACTCAGGGTTTACAGAGTGGATTTAACCAACATGAGTTTAGAGATCAGAGATGACTGTGCACGTTTTTTAAGTCTGACAGCCCAGACATCTTGTTCTGTAATGTTTAATCCACAGCTTCTCACACTTAATGGGATCAATTATAGAAATTGGCTGCACGCTAAGTGTTTACTCACCAGGCGCTCAGCAGGTTGTGCAGCTTGATTAAAGCTCTTTAGGAAGAAGAAGCTTTATGTGTTGCATCTTTGATTAGAAAACTCCTCATTTAAAGGGGAGTTTTCTTTCTGCAACCTTTTATGTGGATGTCCAATCAGTTTTGATGGTAAATATAGTTGATTAAAGCAGTAAATTCCTCATTGCATGCTATATTGACCCAGAAAGCTGAGTTTTGAGCTGCAAAATCTGTTCCTGCATCCAGCGCCGCCAATTGACGTGAAAGTGTCAGCTTGGATTTCTATTCTCTCTCCACCTCAGGGTAGCGAGGAGCCGCCATGCTCGAGGTCGCTCAAAAACAGAACTTCCTTGTTCTCTTTGCTTGTATTGCAAACTAGATATGCTTATTCGAGTCAGGGTATACGGCCAAAGAAATGCAGCAGAGAGAGGCTGATGCTGCGACTGCATTAGCCACGAGCAATGCATCCTGGTACATGTAGGCACTGCCGGCACGGCTCTGCAAGCATGAGAACTCAGCTTTCTCGGCCAACATAGCACGCACTGAGGAATGTATTGCTTCATTCGACTACATTTACCATCGACACTGATTGAACATCTACATAAAAGGTGTCGAATCTTTCCTTTAATTTCAGCTTCACCCAATATTTACACCAAAATTTCTCAATATTGTGTCAGCGGGTTGTGGTTTCCACAACAGGATATCCTGAAGTGGAAAAAAGCAAACTTACTTTTTCTAGAATTTTTTTGCAGCAATTAATGATGATATAACTGCCATGTGATGAAATATCACTTTGCTTTGTCTTATTCTGGGTTATACAGTGATTATTATGTTACAAGGGTAATAATCTTGAGTGTGATTACATTTTCATTGGTGCTGTTATCACGTTATTTACTCACATGTGGATAACCTAATGAGGTTTTACAATCACTAAGTCAAAGCAGACGCTGTTTAGTTAAAATGTATTTAGGATTTACAGTTAACTACTGTGGAAACAGATGTTAAAATTCATTATTTTACCTCTTCTGCAAGTAGTGAAGTACTAAAAAAGGTTGTGCACTTGTTGGCCCTGGTTCTAAATCCACCTGCAGTCTGAGGTTCAGGGAGGCTGTCTGGATTGAGGCCCAGAGCCACTGCAGTAGTCTAATGCAGGCGCTGGTGTCATTTCAGGGGAGATGAGCAGGTCAGCTCAGGTCACACTTACTGCTACCATCTCCCTCCAATAGTACAGGATGGTACAGACTTAGTAGACATCATTGGCATTGCTGCTGCCCAACTGCTTTTGCCATTGTGAGTTAAAACATAAACATCACCTTTTAAATGATGGTTGTTTATCTGCTGACAGAAAATATTCTTTAATATCCACATTCAAGCATTTACAGCGAAGCTGGTGAGCGTATCTCAGCTGTAATCATCGCGGTTCACTGAATATCTTCAGTGCTGTGTCTGACATTGGCAAGGTTGTTTGTTTTATTTGATTAAATTAAACTAGAGCCTCAAGAGAGCATGTATATATCAATCTATACATCTTCTTCAACATATAAAAAATGCAGGATGATAATTAAATACCTGCTCAAATGTAACTTTCAAGTGCAGTGCAGGATCTTAGAGGAGTGTACAGGTGTTACACTTACACACATCGTGCATAGGCATGTTTACAATGTAGTTTTACAAGTCACACTGACACGTGATGACAATGGGACCTTTCATGCTTTGCTGCAAAGGGATGGTGCAACAGTGCAATAAGAGCTGAAATGTGCCTGGTGCCTTTTCCAGTGACTCATGTTGTAGATATACATTTTACATTGACCTTCTCCTTTGAGATAAAAACCTATGCAGGTACAAGATGAGCTAAGAAGAAAATAAATGTTATAGGTAATAATTTATTTTTGCTATAGGAAGATTAATGACAAATTGACTCACAGAATTCACGTTTATCTAGAATAGAAAGCTTTATTGTCATCGTATTAAATACAACGAGATTCACAGTTGCCACTTCTGGTCAGTGCTTTAAAACAAATACTTGACAAGACTAAACGAGGCAGGTAAAACATATAATAGGTAAAACACACAGTTATAAAGAAAATAAAACAGGTAAAGTAGAAATAAAGTAGAAAGAAATAAGTCCAGGTGTTAAACATTGTTATTTAGTGGAGTAAATGGGATAAACTGACCACCAACATACTTAAAATAGATCAAGTTAGGAGAAACTGTTTTTAAATGGTCACAGTAATGCATTACATCAGACAAAACTCTACAAACAAAAGCTTTAAAACCCTCCAGTAGCCTATTTACATTCAACATGTATGTATGCTCTGTGTGATATGCTAAAGTAACAGTGGAAATAAAGCCTTACCGCAGTGCTAATAGCCGCTGGTCAGTGCTGATGATGACCAGTTTCCCCCCTCATTAAAGCCACACCACCGACCCATCTGCACCTTTTCAAATGCAGCTGACTCCCTCGGAGCGCATGTCCCGAGCCCATCCGCACCCCATTCATCTAACCTGGACTGCCTCTGCCTCCTTAATCTCCTCCTTTCATATTCACGTACAAAACTCAGGCCTCCGTTTAAGGCTTCTTCTATTTTAATCTGTCGCTCCTCCTCCCTGCTTTGATGTGGAACTCTGGGAGATGATATACATGTCAATGGGGCTGCGGACAAAAGGCCTTTTCACTTCACGCTGGCCTAAATCCTTCACCCTACTGGTGCACTGACATGCAGGTGGAAAGGGTGGAGAAAGAAGGACTTGTGTTGTTGGCCGTTTCTGTAGATGGCTGGTTGGGATTGTGTTCCTGGACAGTCAGTAAGCCACAGTTGGACAGCCGTACAATGATGTAGACTAGTGTTCTTCTATACTCTGAGGATTGTTCAGGTCTGTGCTGAACAAATGTGCTTCCTGTTGGCTCAAGAGGACAGTTTCTGAGGCAGAATGTTCACTTTGGTCTACACAGCTCCCATGCAGAATAACACACCGCTGAATTAGGAGGTTTCTGTTGCCCTGGTGATGTATGGGGACGGGGGTTAGAAGTGCTGACTGGTGAAACTAGAGGGATTGAGCAGGGCGATTGTACCAAGAGACAAAGGAAGATGAGGTAAACATTTTCACATGGTTCCCTGTTGGCTTTTTTCCTCTCGCTGCTGCTCTCTGCTGGACGCATGCTCAAACTTCAGCCTGGTGGGAACGAATGTCTTCACTGTTATATTAATATATTTAATAAATATTTATAAATATTTAATAGCGATTAATCGTATGATTGTTCATATTTAATCGTGATTAATCACAAATGAATCGCCCATTTTTTATCTGATCAAATGTACCTTAAAATCCAGAAACCCTCTCAGGTACTGCATTTAACATAAAAAAATATGCTCAAATCATAACATGGCAAACTGCAGCCCAACAGGCAACAACAGCTGTCAGTGTGTCAGTGTGCTGACTTGACTATGACTTGCCCCAAACTGCATGTGATTATCATAAAGTGGGCATGTCAGTAAAGGGGAGACTCGTGGGTACCCATAGAACCCATTTTCATTCACATATCTTGAGGTCGGAGGTCAAGGGACCCCTTTGAAAATGGCCATGCCAGTTTTTCCTCACCAAAATTTAGCCTAACTTTGTAGCGTTATTTAACCTTCTTCATGACAAGCTAGTATGACATGTTTGGTACCAATGGATTCCTTAGGTTTAAAACTGAGCTCGCTACATCCTCAAAATCACAAATGGCATTGATGCGTTAAAGAAATTATTGGCGTTAAAACGAATTTGCGTTAACGCGTTATCGCGTTATCGCGTTAACTTTGACAGCCCTAATCGTTACAGATCCAAACACAAGCAGACAGTGGCATAGGTGGTCAACAAATGTGAATGTGAAGCAACTGCACATCGGCATCAGTCTGTCAATATCGACCGTGGGAATTTAAAATAATCCAGTTCTCCAAATCATTGTTTTCAGTCATTTTCTTAGTTTTTAAGGGGTCGGTTCTAATTCCAGTTTTTTCCAAACTTCCTCCCTAGTTCCTCAGAACGTGTGCCGACGTCTTCAGACTTCTTCCCTTCCTGGTGTTCATCATCGTCCCCTTCATGGAGTTCCTGCTCCCCGTAGCTCTGAAGCTCTTCCCCAACATGCTGCCGTCCACCTTCGAGACACAGTCAAAGAAGGTAATCAAAACTGCCTGCTGGGCTTTTTATTTGGACTGAAGCTGCATGATACAGACAAGATGCATAAAATCAATGTTGGGGATTATGCTTGGAAGATGTTGTAGCTGCAATTAAAAGTTATTATCCAGTTTTAGGCCTACATTGTATGCCAATGGGGTTTGAGACACAGTAGCTCAAATAAGATTATTTTCATCCATTAATCTGATAATTTTTTTCTTAGTTGTTCAGCCTAAAGTGATTCATTCAAATTGCTTGTTTTATTTAGTCCCAAAACACCAAAGATCTTTAGTTTACTGACATATATGACAGAAGAAGAACATCTAATCCTCCTATTTGAGAAGCTGGAACCAGAAAATATTCGGCTTTTGTATTTTAAAAAATTACTAAAGCAAATGATTGATTATAAAATTAGCTGCCGATTAATTTTCTGTTGATCGACTAGTCGCAGATTGATTGTTTTTAAATAATAAGTCTCCCAGATTGCAGAATGAGTGAGAATATATTCAGATTCAAATAATAAAATATAATTTGAATCTTAGGCGGTTTGGCAATGCTTATTACTCAATATACATTTATTTGTTTTAAAATATTTTCTTTTTTAATTTTTTCATTATATATTTTTTGTTTGTTTGTTTATTTCTGTCAATTTCAAATTAATTCAATTTAACCACAAGGCACAACCATTGTGGAATACATTATACTGGTGGTATTGTTGCAGAATATACTGATACATTTATACTGACACACTGCCCTCATGTATAATGTAAAACAATACTACTATTGACAGTAGATTATAGGTATGTTTCTTTACTTTCATCCCATTTCATCACAGAGTTTATAACATTCTTGAAAACAGAATGCTCAACAAAATGTTGTTTATTATAGTTATCATGAATAATTGTTTTTACACCACCTTGAATCTGTAACATATTGTCTTTTATAGGAGGAGAGGTTGAAAACGGAGCTGAGAGTCAAACTGGAGATGGCCAAGTTCTTGCAGGACACCATCGAGGAGATCGCTCTGCGGAACAAGGCGGCTCAGGGGAACGTCACCGAGGAGTTCTCCACCTTCTTCCAGAAGGTTGGTGTCAGTGTTCACTGAGGCTGGGCCTCATGAAATGAGGGAAAACAGGCTCAACACTGCCCTCTCGTGGTAGACACAATGACATGCTTCAACTTGAGTCTATTGTACATAAGTAAATTAGTTGAAAAATTAGGTCATAAATGTAAAATATGACAGTTCAGCATTATTTTACACAGTTATAAGTACAGCTGCAATACAAGAAGATAAAACCTTATTAATCCTGAGGTAAATTGTTGTGCAGCAGTTGCAGTACAACGTGGGAAAGAGTGTAAATATATAGAGTGCAAATAGAACAAAATATGAATAAATTTAAGTTTCATATCAATATTTCTTGTGGGCCAAAGTGACACAAAATGGGGGGCTCTCCATTAGAGAATCTGTTTTAGTCTCACCTCATGATTTAGGTTTTTAAAACATATATTTTTGCATTAAAAGTCCGGCCTGCTTTAGCTTTCAGACTCCCCTCGTAATACAGAATGATTTACAAGTCATAACTTTATCATCTCTTTAGATCCGGAACTCCGGGGAGCGTCCCAGTAATGAGCAGATCATCAAATTCTCCAAACTGTTCGAGGATGAGCTGACTCTGGACAACCTGACCCGACCTCAGCTGGTGGCTCTCTGCCGTCTCCTGGAGCTCCAGTCCATCGGGACCAACAACTTCCTCCGCTTCCAGCTCATCATGAAGCTGAGGGCCATCCGTGCAGACGACAAGGTATGAACCTCTGTGGTAAAGTTCTAGTAGATGTCCTCTCTCGTTTCCCCTTATCATTATCAGAAGTAAACAGACAGCTGCACTTTCATAAAGAGTAACATCAGAAAATGCACTCTGTTTTTCCAGCTGATTGCAGAGGAAGGGGTGGAGAGTCTGAACGTGAACGAGGTGCAGTCAGCCTGTCGCGTCAGAGGGATGAGATCTCTCGGAGTCACAGAAGAGCGACTGAGAGAGCAACTTGTCCAGGTAACAACAGCAACCAGAGATGGAGGATACTTTCAGGATTTAACCTTTTTAGCACACAAAGACTCTTTTGCTGCCTTAAGGCCTTTATGCACCGGGGGTTGACGAATAAACAACACGAAAATCATGTCTGTCAATCAATCAACGTCTGTCATGTTGTATTTGGCTCTCGTAGTGGCTGGAGCTGCATCTGAACCAGCAGATCCCCACGTCCCTGCTGCTGCTGTCCCGAGCCATGTTCCTCCCCGACACCCTTTCCCCCGCCGACCAGCTGAAGACCACACTGCAGACGCTGCCTGAAATGGTGGTACGTTAACGGGCCATCATGTTGTTTGTTTGCCATGGTTACATAATAATACGTGTTCTGAAATTAGGTTTTACAAAAATGTTTCTGTAAACAGTATTTAAAAAGTAGATAAGCTGCTCAGCGGTGGGCGTTTAAGGGTTTAGCTGGTGGTAGATATTTTAGTACTCTGCTCTACCCTACTCTCTCCTCTCCAGACGAAGGAGGCCCAGTTGATGGTGGCAGAGATGGAGCTCTCCTCCAAAGTGGACAACAAGGCCAAGCTGGAGTCCACGCTACTGGAGGAGGCGGCCATACGCCAGGACAACAAGGACAGGGAGATGGAGAGGTTGGCGGACGCTGCAGAGAAGGCTGCCAGGGTAACAACACAGTCATAATTTGTTTTTATTGTTGTTTCCACGCCAGCTCATGAGGTGTTTATTTGTAAGAACTTTAGCTAAATACTTGAGGAGCCATGTCTATGTTATCCTACAGATTATAAAGTGGACATCTTCTCACTTTCATTACTTTCTTTGATCAGTTGTCTCAACACTGTCCTCTACAGGAGGGTGAGGAGTTTGAAGCAGAGAAGGTTAAAGCCGACATGGCTGCTCATTCAGAGATACTGAGGGATACCGCACCCATCATAGAAGGAATCAAGGTAATGTCTCCAAACATGCAGTCTGGGAGATTCTGGTAAACATCTAAAGAACTCTTTACTACATATATTTTTATGTACCAGTATCTTAAATAAAACAACAAACTCTGTCCTCTCTAAAAATGGGGTTAGCATCAGAGATATGTACTGTATTTAATACTTTTTTTGCATTTCGGTAAATGTTTGTAGCATTTCGCATACAATATGTCATCATATCTTTGAGTTCGCTTTGTAGATCTCCCAAATCAGTCTTGGACATTAGTAAAGATGATATTTTCTTAATGGGGTTTAGAAGTACGACAGCGTATTAGGGCCATTGTTTGGTAAAAAATAAATACGGAGGGTGGTAATATCCACAGAATTTACAAGATAAAAACTGGGATATTCTCTGAGATTATAGTCACAAATATACGAGAGAAAATTCAGAAAATAGTGTTGTTTTTTGACAAGGAACCACATCACTTCATTTTGTAAGGTTGGATCAACCTCCTCACACCACAGACGCCGCAGTTAAACTCTGCGGTAAAATGAGCTGCCAAGTGCTAAATATATTAATTTTATTAGTATTTATTTAAAATAGCACAGACAGAACATGAAAGAAAACACGGATATGTATCTTTCAGGACCTTCGCCTCGCTCACAGGCCATCCTTACCATCCTTACCATAATAACACTACTTTAGGAGCAACAAAATTCAGACTGTAGCAGTTTTTGCACAACTTGTTTTCTCAAATTTATGACTTTATAATCTCAGAGAATATTCAAGTTCTTATCTTGTAAATTTGTGAATTTCTTTAGTAAATTTACGACTTTAATCTATAGAAATCTTGCTTTTTCCCACCTCCGGCTCTGTAATTATTATTTAGTTTTTACCTACAATGGCCCTAATACAGTGTCATAAAGAAGTCATTAACTTTTCAACTAACATACCAAAGAATGTTTTTAACAGAATTTGTTTTGTTTATTTTAACTCTTTCCCCAATGGTACCACTAACTGTAGACCAGCACTAAACATTAATGTTTGATATTTTGTGTTGACCCATTTTCTTGTTTACTGATTATAACCCAGACTGTAATTTATTTGTCACTCACTTGTCGCCACCTTTTCATTTTGATCATGTCTGCGTCTTCTGTGCCAACACAGTATGAACAATGGCAGACATTCCTGCGCTACCAGGTTAGGTTTAATGATGTCTCTCCTCCCAAGTGACCCCTCACATCTGTACCAGTTTATCCCTGCACGTACACTATCTGGTCTTTCTCTGAACGGACCCACCCAGATGAGGGTTAAACAGTACTTGCATGTAATTCTGGCATTTCTTAAAACTATTTCAGACTGCTATTTGATCTCAGGTTCGGTAGGAGTGAGAACATAATCCGAATTAGAGCAAATTACCCTTTAATGCAAGGTTTTATTGCTGTGATGAGATGAATGTTGACATGAGTCAAACCACAGATGCTCATATTCAGCTTTGTGTGCTCTCAAGTGGGACGAAAAGCAGACAATGTAGATTATAGCAAAGAGTGCAGACAAATCACAGACAAGTGAAAAAGACTGGAAACAAATTATGTTTTCTTTTTTTTTTTACTTCAATCAGATATTTTTTGACCATTTAAGCCTAAAATATAGGCATCTAGATTAAAACAAATTGTAGTGTGGAAAAACCATGGTAGTCAAACCCCACTGATCTGGTGCTCTGAAGAAGAAGAAATGCTAAATATGATTTGCAAATTCTGTGTAGCCCACATCTATACAGACTTCTCCTCCTTCTCTTTTCCTTGTCGATCCTTCCAGACAGCATCACTGACCCAAGTTGAACTTTTCCTTCTCTAACTAACAGCCTTTATAGCTCCACAGAGTTCTCTTCATCATGTGTCCTCTAGAGCTTCCCTCTTTTACCCATTTTCTATGTTTGGGTTGGTCTCTTATGTGGGTTTATATTAAATGCACATGTGCTACTTGTTAAGTGAACGCACTTTGTATCCATTTTGGAGGTAAAATATGACCTCAAGCTGACATGTTTATCTTTCGGTATCTAAAAACTAGTCTTTAATGCAGGCAGGGGTCTCCAACCTTTTTTCCCTCTGAGAGTTAATTTGACAAAATGAAAGTGGCCAAGAGCAACTCATAACACCAAGTTGTACATCACCAAAAGCAGACATAGCATAGCAGTCTTACTTTTATGGTCCTTTGATAACGTTTCAGCCACCGCAGTCACCGCATCTGTTAAAATCTCACCATAGGCGAAGGGCTTTTTGTGTTTCGTTAGGATGTGCACCACTAAACAAAGCCTCTGTTGCTGCGTTGGCCTTCTTCGTCAGTTTGTTAAACAAGTCACTGTTGTCTTTAAAGGACCTGGTAGCGAGCTACTGGAAGCGAGCGAGCTACTTGTTGGAGACCCCTGCAAGTTTAAAGCAGTTTTTATGTACTCTGCTGCTAAGGACGTATTGAATGTTTCAAAAGGACATTGTAATAGAAGTTTTTATCCCAGTACTGGATGTCATTTCTGGCATTTAGGAGCAAATTTCTTCATTGGTATGTTTGTGCTCCAGGGTGAGGAGATCACCAAAGAGGAGATCGACCTGTTGAGTGATGCGTGCTCAAAGCTGAAGGACCAGAAGAGGCTGTTGACTCTGGAGAAAGAAGAGCTGGAAGAACTGAAGGATGATGTCCAGGAATACAATGAGGTGCCTGACTTGTAGTTAATCAAAGGTTTTAGAGGTTTAAAGAGTATGTTGTTTCATACAGCATGTTATTGTGTTTTATAGGATCTCGAGGAGATAAAGAAGGAGCTCTCTAAGACGGGCCAAGAGAAGGCGCTTGAGGAGTCGAAGGCGAGCCAGCGTCTGTCTAAGAGAGTGAACCGCATGATCGGTCGCATTGACAAGATCATCGGGGAGCTGGAGCATGACAAGGTCATCCTGGACGGGCAGATGGACAGTGGAGCCACTCCACCTGTCGGGTAAGAGCTCATTATGTCATCATTTAACCTCTACACTGCTGTCCGTGGTGGTTCAGAATAGTTCCAAGATGCTACTGTACATCTGTTTTAAAATGATCATCATCATGTGCTACATGAAGTCATGCATCTCGGTGTTGTTTACGACATAGTTTTGCTTTAGTATTAGAAGCTTTAAAATCAGTTAATGTTTTTTGTTATACATTTTCAATCTTGAGGAAAATATGCTTGTTTGCTTTCTTTCTGGGCATCACAAGAAGGAGATCAAAATCAACCTCATGTCTCTGTGTGTTAAGTTTGGAGCTGGAGTCAGGAAGTGTTTTAGCCTGTTAGCTTAGCATAAAGACTGGAAGCAGGGAGGAAACAGCTAGCCTGACTCTGTTCAAAGTTGTTAACTAAACGCCATCACACCGACTCGTCCGCCTTATCATAGCGGTGGTGACGTGAAGTCATGCGACCGTTGGTTTATAGCCTAACGTTAGCTTTTTGTCGAGGGAACCAGGGCGATGCTAACTTCCTGGTTGACCTACAAAAATACGTCATGCCTGCAGCACTCTGTACCCCAAAATGTTGAAGAATATATTTTAGAAAAAAGCTCTGCAGTCTCTTATGGCTTTGCACCATTTGTTTTAGTTTTGTTTACTAGTGTAGCTAGTCACGCCTGAGCCGCTGCTGCTTTATGATTTCTTTTAAAATAATGATTTTGTATCATTTTCTTTGGCTCTCATGACATATAATCCAGTTATTTCAATTTAAAATGTTATTATAGGTCTTATTTGTTTAGCAGTGATGAGTTTTTTATACTGTAACTGTCTTCATCATCCTTATCATCTTCATCATCACTGTCATCTTCATCATCATTGCTTTCATTGTGAAATGGTGGTGGAGCTAAAACAAGGAACAACAGGTTACCCAGAAAAAAACATACAAAAAGAATATTCTGTTAGTCATCATGCCAATTATTAGTTTACAATGCAAAACCAAATTCTAATTGATTTAAAATTTTACAGATTATTCTTTATTAAATATAGCGATCCCAGAAGGTAAGCAGAACTGTGGTAAACCGCCATTTGCTTGCTTGCTAAATGCTAACATTGCATCGTGGTTTTTCAACCGTGACTGAATGAAATTTTTGCTGTAAATTATCAACCAGCTTCCATTTCTGCTCCCTACACCAACACCTGGTTGCTGTGGACCCACTTTAATAACCAGTTTATTTTCCCTTTAATGAATGAAATCAGATTGAATACAAAGATCTAACTCAAGCTGCTTAATTTGAAAGATTTAAGACAGTACACACTGAATTTGTTTAGTTTTTGTCAGAGATGTGTGACGTTTACTTAGGATTAACAAATATTAGATGTCTGATTTAACAACACACAACGACACAAAATTGGCTAAACTGATTATTTTTTGTTGACATTTCTGAGTCGTTAATTATACTATATTTACCAGCTATAAAAACAAATCAGTTATCTATTAATGTTAAGCAGCACTTTCAGCATGAATTAAGTTTGATACCAAAATTTAAACCTGCCGTGAATAAAAAATGAAGCTTGAAAATCAGTTTGATTGGTGTGATCTGGGAACCGTGAAATGCAGCATGTTGACCCTCAGGATTTCTCCACCACGTTTCCATTGCTTTCCGTTACATACCGTTTCCTGTATGCAGTCTGTTCTACACCTTCAGGGAAAACCTCGTCAGCATCGACGAGCTCATCGGCATCATGCGGCAGATCCAGAACATTCCAGAGCAGAAGCTGCAGAGCATCGCCGAGGCGCTCGACGACAACAAGGACGGCAAGATCGACATCGACGACGTCATCAAAGTATGTTGACAGGAAATTTAGGAATTCTCCTCTGATTTGTGTTGTGTTCTTTAATTTTGTAGTTTCCTTAATTTTGCTCTTTGCTCTAAAATACTCTTTTTGAGTTTTTGAAATGTTATGGATCAGGGCTGTGATTTTCCTTATTAATAGAAAAACATCACTTTAATGACCACAACAAATATAATTTGGTTACTTTTTTAACACATCACACATTTGATAGTATGTGCTGAATTTATATACAGTATGCTGGAATATTTGAAGTAATTAAGGTCAGGGTTTAATATGTGGATATTAGGAAATGATTAGTCAGAATTTGAATGATGAATATGATTCATCTTACACTTAATTTGAAAAGTTGAATACTAGAGTTATACTAGTTAGAGCCAAACGTCTGCTTCAAGTCAAAGGTACGCACAATCCATAATACAGATATACACAAAAAAGCAAGAATCATCACAAAAATCCAAAACCCAATTTATTCAAATCAAAAATCCAATTGATTAACAGAGCTACAGAATTACAGGGAAAGTTTGTATGTTTATTTCAGTAATGTTTGTAAAGCAGGGAAAGGCCCGTAGTTTCAATCAATTAGAAGACAGAAACAAACAAAAAAATACAACTTTCCATTGAAAGTAAGTAACATACCTGTAATTTATACGGTCAAAATGTATTTGTTCAAACAAAAATATGTAACATATGAGCTTTGACATTTAGGTACAGGTGTGTGGACACTGTAGATTAACCTTTAATAAATGTATATCAAAGTGTTCTTTAGCTACTTAGTGCTTGTTTTTTTTTTTTTTTAAAGTCTGCTGCAATAGATTTGAGTGTACTAGTCGATGGTTTGGGGATTTTTTGCTGAGGCATAGATGTCTACAGTATATTAAACATATAGATGTGATTGCTTTTAATTCTTGTAAGTTTCCAAAATCTTCCTTTTAGCTAAAAATACTAAACGTGCTAAACACTAATCTTGTGCATCTTTTATTGTGTCGATAGTCGACACAAACTGACCTTGTGAGATTTAGGCTGGTTTGTGAGGCTACATTTTATTAATTAAAAATGTATTTTTAATAGAAATTACTGTATTCCAAATGCCTGGAAACACATATTCTTAATCAGCTTCTTACTGTGAGCAGTGGGGGGTTATTTCATGTGAGAGATTTCTGTTTGTGTTTTTGTTTGTGCTTCTCTCACTGGTTTAAAGTGGTCGGAGGGCTCATTTGGAAAAAGGTTCGTGCACCAATCGGGATTTTGCACAGGAGTGGGGTTGTTGCCAGTCAAATCTGATCCAAACACAGAAGATTAGCTGAGTTTTTGACTGCTAAACTGTTAATAAATATTAGCTATGGAAGTTTTTTCCAATCTTAACTTTGATTGTTGCCTATGTGGTCATGCATATAGAAATAACAAAACACATTATTAAAGGCTTTAATTAATTTCTTGTATCATCTTGCATCGTCCCAGGTGGTGGAACTGATCGACAAGGAGGACATCGACATCTCCACCACTCAGGTGGCCGACATCATGGTGATGCTGCAGAAGGAGGAGAAGCTGATAGAGAAGGAAAAGGCCAAAGAGAAGGCTGAGAAGGAGCAGGCAGCCACAATCAACAGCTAACTCCTTTTCCCATAAAGACACATAGCACCTGTAAAAAAAAAAAAGAAAATGAAAGACCACTGAGAAGATTGTACCCGGTCACAGAAACCTCTGGATCGTTGTGGACAACTCGACATACGAGGAGAGAGGTAACATCTGCCTTCTCAAAAATGTCTTTTCACCATCAATTTAAGCTCCTAAAAAATGAATTGTTATAAAATTAAAAAAAGGCATATTGCCTGTAAACCGCACAAATCAAAAAGAAACTTAAATTGCCATGATGTTAAACTCTTCTGGACTGATCATGTACTATATGTTGATATTTGGTTTTGTGTAATTTTACTCAATAATTTATTAACAGAGGGAACACGATGACATGGTTGTTCTCCCAACTTAGAGTAAGAGATGGAAAATTGATCAAAAATAATTAGGAGAATTATTGTTTAAAGTTTGAGGTGAACCGTCTTGCCTTTCATGTCATTTATGTCGTCATCTCAGAGAAATGAGAGATCATTTCTGGACTTTGCACAGTAAAAAATCATCGTCATTACCATAATTTCACTCCGTTTATTTCCCTCTTTTTGATTTTGTTTTTTAATATCATACTCCCATATTGTAAAGTAACTTGATTTGTACTTGGACAGGGTAGCTTATTGCTGGCTATAGGAGGAGAGAATGGTGGCTGCAACCAAATATATAATTAAAAACTACCTAGAAATCAATAAAATGTGAGTTTAAAGTGTTGAATTAAAAACATGTATTCATTATAACAAAAAAAATCATAGCTTTAAGATAATCATTCCCACAAAACATAAGTAAATGGAGGACTGAAATGCAAAAGACTGAAGTTAGCAACACTTACTTCAATATTAAAAATGAATGTACTGTAATTTCTTTTAATTTTGTACTTATTACATAATAATCTTTTTGTCTAGCGCTTCATATCTATTCCTGTTGTGTTTAATAGATCTCTGTAAAATGCCAAAGTTGCACTGTGGCACATTTAATAACAGCAACAAAGCAACAAACAAACCAGTTCAGACTGACAGTGAGGCTCATAATCAGTAAAGGGACACGAGAAACAGCCCGCCGATCAAATATCGGTCAGTTGTTGCTGTGACAAGTGGTAGAGTTAGATTTTTTTTTTACTAGTTTCTGTTTCAGGAAGTATTTGTCAGGTGAAAGTGACCTGTTGAATGTTAATGTTGAGAATGTAAAAGGGAAAATTCACTGCCTTTTATGTGGATGTCCAATCAGTGTTGATGGTAAAAGTAGTCGAATGAAGCAATAAATTCCTCAGTGTGTGCTATAATGACCGAGAAAGCTGAGTTCTCCTGCTCAAGGAGCCGTGCCGACAGCGCCTACATGTTACCAGGATGCATTGCGTGCATTGGAGTCCCGCCGGCCATATCCTCTTGCTCGGCCTCTCTCCGCTGCATTTCTTCTGCCGTATACTCTGGCTTGAATAAATACAGCTGAATATCCGAATCAGCAAAAACACTGTAAAATGCGTCCATAACATCCACTGCATTTGTATTTTGGGATGCCGTTTTTCCTGCTGTTGGAAACGTGGCTAGTTTGCAAAACAAGCGAAGAGAGCAAGGTAGTTCTGTTTTTGGTTACCCAGAGAGGGAGACTGTAGTTCTTCCTTACATCCAACTACTGACACTGTCACGTCAAATAATGGCGCTGGATTCAGGAACAGATTTTACAGCTGAGAACTCAGATTTCTGGGTCAATATATCAGCACTGAAGAATTTATTGCTTCAATTCACTACATTTACCGTCGAAACTGACCGGAAATCCACATAAAAGGTGGCAAATTTTCCCTTCAAGTAGTTTATTTTGTGCACATGTAGTCTTGACCTCCATAGTTTAAATGCAAAGTGGCCTTCCCTTGATACAGACATTATGGCTCATATACTGTTGTATATTTATTATTGAGTATTCTAAGGAGAGGAGATGGTAGCGCTCTGGTATTCTTTTCACTGAGGATTTACTTGATGTAATTTAGTTTTGGGCTGAAGAAGTCTGAATGTAGATGTAGGTGGTTTGAGGCATATTTAAACTGAGTCCTCAGTTTGTTTGTTTTATTTGCACCGTAGCGACGAACGTGTGAAACAAGGACGAAGAGATGATTATAGATAATATTCGAGTCAACTTACGCTGACATTTACATTCACCTCGCTGCCTGTTGGCCTTCATTCAACTGTGTTCACACTGCAAGCTGCTTGTCCATTTTGTTTTTGACAACATATTCCAAATAGAGCTGCAACTGATGATTATTTTAATTACATTTGATTCATTTTGTTTAATCGTTTAGTACATAAAGTGTCAAAAAAACTGAGAAAAATGCCCATCATAAGAGACTAAGGGGACGTTTTCAAATTATTTGTTTAGTTTGGCAATACCCATTATCTTTGGGTTTAATTTACACTGAGATAAAACAGAGAAAATCAGCTCACATCAATTCTCACATTTATGAAGTTGGAACCAGCTAATGTTCAGTATTAATAAATGATTTAGTGAAGTAATAGGTAATCAGAATTTAATTCCAGCACTAATTTCAACCAATGTTGGTTAGTGCAAAGAAGCTGCAATCGTTTTGGCTTTTCATTTTTTTTGAAGCTATATTTGACATTTGTAACGTTAAAATAATCTGATTAAACTTAATGAATTGATTAATATGAAAAAAAATCGTATTTTACAGCTTAACTGACCTCAGCGATAAGTTCATACTCCATGCTTGGTTTTTAAGACATTAAATTTAGTTGTCTAGCAATTAAAAGTCTTAGTGGGAAAAACTGTGAAGATTTGAATGGTGGTGTTCAGTTTCAAATGAATTTAGCTCTTGCAAGTCATATCTGTTGTTCATGAATTAAAATGAAATTGTGGGCACAGTTTGCCAGTTGTTTGTCAAGTAGCTTGCAGTGTGAACCCACAGTAAAGAGTTGATCCACATGTTGAATTGAATGTTGGGCAGTTTGTGGTTGCAGTCATCCCTCAGTTATTCCTCCATGGTAACCAGAGAAGAGCTCAGGTGTAAACGTTAGAAGACAAAGTGATACTTGAGATAACGCCGAGTGGACGACGCTCCGTTTTAATCCATTCCCGGAATCCGCCGTCGTACGTGTGGGATGATTAAGAGCTTGTTCGTCTCCTCCATCAGGCACCGTCCCAGTTCCGACCCAAGCGTTGCCTGCTCTGCCTGGCCTGGCCTGGGACCAGTCAAGACTGATGGGTGCTGGGTAAACACTCGCCCCATACATGGGGCCAAAGCCAGCTCTGCTGGAGGGTTGTGTTTAGGTTAGAGACGATCCGGCGGGACATGGCATGCTCTCCGCCGCATAAATCAGGCTGTCGGTGTAAACACGTCACAGCGGCGTTGTGACAACTTCTCGATTACACTCGGCAGGAGAGAGTGGTGTTTGTGTCCCCGGAGCGCTGTGTACATTAGCTGCACTGCCACTGTTTCTAGGCATGGAAGGGTCAAAGGTCAGAGGGGGGAAGATGAATGACAGTGATGAATACCAGGGCATGTAAGGGTGACAGAGATCAACACTTAAAGGGCCAGTGTGTAGCATTTAGGGGGATCTATTGGCAGAAAGTATTTGATAAGTATGTTTTCTTTAGTGTATAATCACCTGAAAATAAGAACCGTTGTGTTTTCGTTACTTTAGATTGAGGCGTTTATATCTACACACGGAGACGGCCGCCATGTTTCTACAGTAGCCCAGAACGGACAAACCAAACACCGGCTCTAGAGAGGGCAATTCACGTTTCCACGTCGGCCATCGTGGTTGTCCTACACGCTCGGCACACGGGAGAAGTTTCAGTTGGTTGCAATCTGCAACCTCACAGCTAGGTGCCACTAAATCCTACACACTGCACCTTTAAAGGTTCCAGTTGCAGGTCCAGAAAGGTTTGAAATTGAGTTTAAAGGTGTTGACGCAGAAGGTTCTCCAGGAAACAATACATTAATCTGTTCATAATTTAGTCTATTAAATTCGAGAAAAGTGTGGAAAAATGCCCCACTGGACGTCTTTAAACCTTGTTTTGTCGAAAAACACAAAGAAATTTAGTTTAAAAACAGAGAAAAGAGATTTCTTTGAATAGTTTTGAAGTTCAAAAACTGTATAAAATCTAAAGATATCCAATATACAAACAGACAGAGGCTGGAATCAGACTTTACTTTATTAATTACTCAAAACAATTTAAAAATGTTTTTATATTCTCACACGTTTTGTGCTACTGCAGGCCTGCACTATCACTCCATGCTCTGGTATATATATATTCATATTTCAGCCATACAGTTGGTGATATAATGTGACGTGTCATATTTCCCCTCATGCTACCAGGATATGATTATGATGTATGAAAACCTGTCAAATGCATTCAAGAAATCCTGGAAAGAAATAATTCCATTTTGAAATGGAGACAGACAGGCCTAAAACTAAAATAATATGTTTGCTTATATTTCCGAAACGCAGACGTCTGCAGCCGTGCGGCGGTCGTTTGTGATTGTGTCGTCTGTGTTTGGCTGCAGTGTGAGTGAGGAGTGGAGCAGAGTTCACCGCTGGCAGCACTGTTGCACTATGTTTAAAACAAGTCTACCTAACGGAGGAGGAGGAGAGGAGAGGAGAGATACAGTCGACAGCAAGCTTAAATAAGTTGTTTTTCAATGTAAACAAAGTCCAGTAGTCAAAGAGTCTTGCTTTTCTTTTGGTGACTTTAATTTGAAGAAGAAATGGACGATTTTAGCTCGCTGTCGTAATCCTTTGCCTGTCCTGTGCTGAGTGTCGCCGCTGTGTAAATGCACTATTCATTGTTGATAACAGTAGGTGTGTGTGTGTGTTAACTGTTCGGACTCAGGGTGTGATTGTTGGTTTGATCAGAGCTGAAAAAGCACGTTGAGATCTATGAACTCAACAAAACCGTCCTAAAAGAATCCAGCTGAGTTAGGAGGAGACTACGTTGTGGATCTCGTGTACTAGAAGAACAAATATTTAAAGCAATAAGTGGAGTGCATTATGTATTGTTTTAGAAAAGAAATGGAGTCCTCATGCTGCCAGCAAGAAAATAAGGGTGCTATATAACTAAAGATGTTTGGATTCTGCTTCTCTTCTTGCTGATATTCTGCTTATTTGAGAGTTGATGCACTTGTAGATGATTATTTTTTTAGGACAGATGTACCCACTTTTTCCACTATTGTTTGCACTTATCACTAGAAGAATGCTACTTTTTTTGTAGGATGTATACAAATATATGAGTTTTTCTCTTGAGGTGGAAGTACGGAGAACTGTTGAGTTGCAGAGAAAAAGGCAGGTGGAGACTGAAAACAGGGTCAGCAACGTTTTTTAAAGTCAAGGAAACATGATGAGGAGTCAGAGTGAGTCTGCTTCTACAGATAGAAACTTAAAGGAGCAGCTCAGACCTATTTCAGGTCTGGAAACCAAAACTGAAATAGGTCTAGAAAACTGTATTTAACTGCATTTTAAATAATAGTGCAGCCACCATCGTTTTACACTTGTTATTCTAAAGGTGTGTTCAGGCAGAAACTCCGGATCTTTCTGTTATTTCGCTCCACTCTCTCATCTTTCAGATTCATAAAACCCTGGGATGATATGCGATAATTGCGATAATTGCGATATTGCGATAAACGGAGATGGAGAGACGTGATTTGACATGAAACAAATGCACTTCACTCTGTCTGAACACACAGTTAAGAGTTATTTTCAGCTTGGGAATGTTTAAAAGCCTTGTGTTGCGCAGTCACTATGATATTAAACCCCAAACAACGTTTTCAAATGTACTCTAGAACCAAAAAATAGGAATCCAGTGTTGATCTTTCGAGGTTTTAAATAACATCAGGAAAAAATCTCTACTCAGTTTGAAAGGTGAGGCTACATTTTCTTTATGCAATTATATTTGAAATGTAAAAAAAAAGATATTAGTTATTGAATCAATATAATAAGATCTAGCCTACTGGAGTTTTTGTTTTAAGCTAATTGTTATTGTTATTTATTTATTTATTTAATCAAATTTTCCCAAATTGTTTTTTTTTTTCATCCTAATGTGGAGATGTTCTTTATTAAGAAATGATCGGGAACTGGATTTGATTTTAGTTGAACTTGACTCTCAAATGTATGAAAATAATCTTTTTTTTAAAACACATGTAAAGAAATATAATTTACAACATGAATCATAAATGTTGAATAAATTCCGGATGATCCTGGATTCTTTTTTGTTTGATTTTTTTCTTGTTTTACATCTCATATTTCCCATCGCTCATCCTACGTCACTCATCACGTCCACCGAGCCATTCTCTGTTATTTCTCATCTCAAACCTTCATTCCTGAGTCCTCACCAGTCTCACCACACTCGCTGCCATTCCCCCCCCCCCCCCCTCACACTCAGCCTCCGTATTCGGCCGCTGGAATGCAACCAGACTTTTTTTTTTATTCCCAGCAAAAATGTTAACGTCTGTGTGTAAGCGGTTATTTTAACAGACTGAAGCAGGATACATAAACGCATAAAATATCTGGTTTTTAACCCTTTACGTGCACTGATCTTCCTGTACTGGGTGCAGGGAAGCAAACAGGCAGCGGATACTAACTTTTTGCAGGTTTATGTTGAATATTATAATCATTTGTCGCGGCTCTCTTCCTCTGAAATAATATTCATCTGAGATCAGTTCAGTCAAGAGACTCACGTCATGAATTTAACCATTTATTGCAACAATATGCATTTTATTTTGGCAGTGTGACTCTGCTCATGTGATGCTCTGGAACAGATCTGAGCGTCCCTGAGCTAACAAACCGCCCTGACAGAACACATATTTAAAGAAACTGTCTGAACAAACTAATGAAAATGAAACCCAGTCACCAAAAGAGGTCTAGAAACATGTCGACCTGAACCTGCCGGAAGCTGCAGACACCCTGTAAATAGGCAGTTAAACGTTTCCCCACTTTGTTCATGCTTCCATCCTTCATCACGTCTCTGCAGAGAATCAAAGATATTTGCGCCTCAGTCAGCACAGTAAATGGGTATCGGGGGGTTTGTCTGGGCTGCCTGTCAGGATGGTGAAGTGTGTCTGTAGCCGGCGTTTCAGGCCTGCAGCCTCTAAAGGGGCGAAGAGGCACATTGATTTCAGGAAGTGTGAGCTGTCTGCTGCAGGGAGATTTTAGAGATACGATATTCTGATGAGGAGGTGTTGAGGGAGAAAAAAAGGCTTTAAAAACACAAAGATGTTGACAGTTTAGTGTGTGCAGGTTGTAATTGGGTTCATGTCGATGTAAAGTCTTGAATCCCTTTTATTTTTTTGACTGAAAAATATCAGTATGATGCCAGAGGTCGGCTGCCTTCAGGGTTTTTGTGAGAGTGTCTGTGTGAGATGAAATGTGGTGCAGTTGTGTCTCATTCAATTTTACTGATTGTGTTTTTGAAAGATTTCATATGAGGAGGTTAGAGAGGAAGTTTTTCACTGGAAATCAAAGTATTTACTCTGAAACTGACTTGTTCTGGTGTTGCAGTGAAAGGTTTTTAAAACTGGATTTATAGATAAATAGTATATTTATAGGAATGTATTTATAGGAGGTTCAGAAGTACTTGACTATACAGGAAAGAAATATATATATTTTATAGAAGCACATCACTGTAGGAGGCTAAGTGGACCCCAGAAATGCACAATGTTTGCACAGTATATGTTTTGTAGATAGGAAGTAGAGAGGTTTTATTGTATATGAGATAAAAAAGGGAAGTTTTTGAAGTTATTTAGAAATTGATTCGTTGTTTTCACAGACAGGATTCTGCTAATTTAAACCGCTGGGTTTAGATTATATCTGGTTTGGAAAATGTAGGAGGGATTTCATGATGAGTCTGAGGGGCATTTTGTCCCAGAATTTCCCTACATGATGTCTAAATGCTGTTTAGACATGCAAGGAAAAATACTGGATTATTTCATGTATTAATTCTTTAGTCTAAAAATAATCATATTTAAAGTTGCTGGTGTCAGGGTAACGAGGAGTGGGACGCAATTGAACCGACCAGAGGAATCCACAAGCCACAAAAATCGCAAGTGATTGAAGGGGAGAGAGGAAACACCAAATAAAAATGAGCTGAAAAAAGAAACCCTGCCCTCACTAAGCAGCACTCTAACAGACTGAGCCTGAAGAGAAACAAACAGAAAACGGTGAGCAAATCATGCACATAGGTTCACGTGGTAACTTCTGCCAATACACAGCTAGATGAGTCAGCATCTGAGCACCAGAGAACCAGGGGTAGATAAAGGCTTCACACACCTGATCCTCATCAGGGTTAATTATAGGCTCCCACAGCTGCTCCTCCTCACACATAATTAACCCAACCAGCTCCTCACAGCTGGCTCTTTAAAAAGGTTTGTTCTAAAGTCTCTTAATTACATTTATACACTACTAATTTACCTGTCTTGTAAGCTGTTATTAATGTCCAAACACTAATTTGACACGATCACTCCATTTTTTTTCGTCTTTTGTTTCCGTTTCAGCCATTTTCCATCTTTTTCATCCCGATATTAAAGATTTCGCACAAATTAAATGAACTTTTCTAAAGATCTAATAAATAATAGGCTTTTTAGAAAAAAAATTAAGTGTAATTGTTAGAAGTTTGATAAATATGGGCTCTGGGTAAGATGTTTACATGAATAAAACATAACGGAGAAACTATTTAAAGGGGACATATCATGAAAAACTCACTTTTTTTCAATGCTTGTGGACATACTGTATATTTGGGTATCTGAAGTTCCATGCACATGAATGGATGAACATTACGTTTTTACTAACATTACGTTAATCTTAATGTTAAAAACCCAAAACACAAGTATGAACCTGGAAATGAGCATGATATGTCTCCTTTAAGATGGTCAGTTATTTGAAGGGGTTTGAAGAAGGTGAGTTTTCCTCTGAGACTCCATTAAGTGGACACTTGAAACAGCAGATTGAGGCCCTAACGGCTATATAAACTGCTCTTTTTTAATGTAAATAAGTTAAGGAGCTCGCTGTGCAGCAGTAAGTACCATCGCTGACTGCATGCTCAAGAAGACATAACCATTTAATGGGTTGCATGCCAGTTTACTGATCCAAATGGTGTATCGGTAGTCTGTAATGTTTTGTAAGTCTCTTTTTCTGATGTTGGATCACTGCTGCTGCTGCTGCTGAGAAACAAACACCCACAGACTGTCATCCTGTATATCTCAGTGTTGAGACTCTCCTCCTAGTAGCTCCTGGTAGCTGTGAAGTTTTCTCAAATATGTAAACTGACTGGACCGGACTGCTTCTCTCAGAGACTCTGCTCCTCATGAACTGTTATAACTCGAGAAGAAGAAGAAGAAGAAGAAGAAGATGTGACTTGTTTTGACACACAGCTGATGTCCTCTCAGCTCAAATGCCATGTCATCACAGGTGCTCCATGCTTACGTACTGTAACGTTTTCTCTTATTTCCTCTCCGTTTTTCTGTAACATCAGTGCCTCATGGGAATCGTTTTAATTCTGGCGCAGCGTCCTGTGTCTCTGCTGTTGTTTCCAGTTTGGGTTATTTTTGTAAACACATTAATTGTTAACATCTTGTTGTTTTGGGTCCCAAAAAATTTGATTTTGGTTTCAGTGAACTTTTATGTTAATTTCTCATTTCCTCCAGAGCAGCGATGATGTTTTTTTTGTGTGTTCTGAGGGCGAAATGTCATTTTAGAAGTTACAATTTCATAAAATTAAGGCACAAAATATGATTTCCCACTCAGTTGTGCATCAACATTATGTTTGTCGGGCCTGAAGATTAACTTTGAAGTTCTGTTTAGACCGAAGCAGTTTAAAAAATATGGGTTAAAATACAAAATTGAGATTTCTTCCCACTCAGCTTTCCTGGAAACAAAGCTTTTGAAAAAACAATGTTAATATTTTACAATTTAGAAGAAGGCAATGCAACTTTCTTTCATTCACAGAGGCAATTCAGAGTGTTTTATATAAGTACATGCATTAGAATAACACAATTAAATGGGAAAAAATAATTTATTTGAAGTGAAATAAAAAAAAAAAAGATTAAATAAAAGACCAGGAAACATAATTCTACATACATCCACATCACAATAAACCAACAGGAAAAAAGCTGAAGGGTCAAATCTGCAATGTCAAGAGAACTCACTGTTCTTGTGAACTTTGGGTTTATATCTTGCAGTAACAAACAGCCTTACAACTGGAAACAGTATCACTACTCACTCTGCTGCCTTCAGTGCCTCTTCTCCAGTACATTCAAGGAAAACAATGATCTACCATTAATCTTTTTCTATTTACATTGCATAGTCTTGGTATTTAGTTTAATTTCAGTCAGTTGTCAGACTGTACTATCTTACTTATAGCTGAATTAACTGTTGTTTTTTGGAACTGACACTGATACACTGATATAATAACTTTATATTATAAAGCACTTTTCAGAAACAAGTTAGTGCTTTAAAAAAGACATAAAAAGCAACACAAATGAACAGGTAGTAATAAATACAAATAGAGTTTATACAGTAAAAATGTCTGTGAATGCAAGGTATGAAGTACTTAAACACAAGTAGAATAATACCAGAAGAGTATTTGATTAAGAGAAAGCAATTATGAAAAAGATAAAAAGATATATATCACCTTATAATGTTGTTATTGTGAAGCAAATGTTGGCTATTTACACATCCAGCAACACTAGCATTAACATTTCTAGCCTCCTGATGAATTTAAGTCCAATATTCACTTTCCTTTTAGCTCAGTTTTTGGTCTCCACCAACTCTTGAGAAAAATATCTGTCTTTTTATCAGTTAGATGCTCCATTATGTTCATCTATTAGTATCTAACTGTGTCTGGGTTTATTAGAGCTTATTTGCTTTAAACAGCAGCTTGAAGCGACGTTAATGAGAGCGGAGTTTACAGCCCGTAAAAAAACAAAACAAATCATCCAAAAGAGACTAAAAGGAGACTGCAGAGCTGGGCGATAACTCTCTGTGGGTTAGTCACTCTGTTGTGGAAACATCTAAAACATAAACTGACTTTAAAGAGGCTGCACGCTGCAGGAATCGGCCCTAATTTGGTCTACATTAAACCATCCACTCAAACACAATCACACTGGTGCTAACTGATAATGTAACTGCGAGGTCCTCTCCCTGTGCTGTTTGGAAATCCCCCTTAATTACATCTGAAGGGCTTTGCAATAATGCATTAATAATATTGATTAATAACGTAAAAGGTGTAAAGATATCTAATTATTATTCATTTGTGGTATAATAAGTTATATTTGAAGATTTTATGACATTTTCAAGTTGCTACATCATCCTGTAGTTGCACCGTCATCAGTTCAGGTTTTCTGTGATTGTATTTCAACGTCACGTTTAAGATTTATGATCACTGCTGTTCACGCCATCTGAATGTCCTGTCACATGATGACAGGAAGCTGGGAAAGGACACGAGAAAGTCTGAAAGAAAACGCGGTCGTTTTTACACCGAGATACAAAATGTATATTCTCGATCATCGATGTAAATCTTCACAGACACGTAGAGGTTTATAAAAAAGTGATTCTTGTTTACTACTTAATAGTGAAACCACACTATTGTCTGTATAAACCGCACAGTGCTGCTGTCTGTCTGTCCGTCTGCTCTGCTTCTAGTCTGACGATGTAAACCTGCTCTGAGTACTGAACACACCTGAGACATCTGGATTGTTCAGAAGCTGCTGTGATCACGCTATTATTCATATCGCTTGAAACTAACTGCAATAAATCTGTCAACACAGCTTCTGTCTGTTTTATCTCTTAATGAATATATTTGAAATAGATCTGATGCTTTGGGCTGGTGTTCATTTTTTATTAGATATTAGATTCCTCCCTGTAATCCCCTCTAATTATATTCAATGTATTCATTAAGTCCTTTATTAATGCTAATTAATTCCTCATTGAAAAGCAGTATTTATTCTAGAAATTCCCCGTCTGCTGAATACATGAAGCGTGTTACTTTAACTTTAATTATTCTGGATTTCACTCAAGAGTTTTCAACATAAAAATAATAAAAAAGGATGGAAACAAGTAGTAGTTTAATACTTTGAATTTTTCGGCATCAAAGCGAGTAAATTAATTTAATAAATTTAATCCTGACTATTTATTTATTTATTTATTTGTTTATTTATTTATTTATTTATTTATTTATTAACAGGGACTTCTTAGCTGTATACCAGAGTTATATAAATGAATTCCCATCTGTAGTCTTTGGGCAGGAAACAGAGAATAACATCTCTATCAGCTCAAGATTTCTCACGGTGCAAAATAAAACACAAGATTTAGTCAAATAAAAACATTAATATAAACTCTGACAACATAAAAATTATATTCCACAGAGCAATAAAACATCTGTTGAAAGGAACCATTGGGACAATAAAATAAAGCAAAGCTGTTAGAAGTTTCTAAGAAGTTTTGTGAGTTTTCAAGTATACCAAGGGCGTAACAAATGCATTCAAAAAAGTAATTAAAAAAGTAATTAGGGGTTACTATAGAGCCGACGTGCCACACCCAAGCCCAATTGCGACATTAAATTAAAATAATTGGAATAAGTTGGAACATGGGTGCAACGTTTTGGGAGTTTTTGTGCATCCTAAATTCCTAAAATAAAAATCAAGGTTGTGTCTAGGTTCCCCACAATTTGCAAAACTCTCAAAAGAGTTAAGGTTAGGCGTTGACCCATAATAGTTAAGTTTAGGATAGATCGTTGGGCAGCGAGTTTCGTGAGAGTTTGTGCAAGTTTTCACAATTTGTGGGTTACCTTCTAGACAAAACGGAAAAGTAACGCACAAAATCCAATATGGCTGACTTCCTGTCAGGTGAAACATTTTAAAGAAAATTCTGATATGTTCTTAAAGATGAGAACAATGATAATACCAAATTTCGTGAACATCAAAGTAACTTTATCCCAACCCTGGCGTGCGTTTGGGGGCACCACGCCCAAGCCCGATCACTGGTATCGTCAAGTATGTGCCAATTTTAATGACTTTTTGAGCATCCTAAGCCCCTCAAAAATGTGATTGCGGAGCAAAAAAAATAATATTCTCGACAAAAACAATAGATCCCTGGACCTAATAACTGAAATTAAAGCAACTTCAGGGTCAAAATCCTCCAAAAAACACAATTCCCATCATTGATTTGAGTGGAGTTTTCAGTGTGGCCACTAGATGTCAGGGTGTGACAGTGTTTTGATCATCAAGATGATGAATGAACTCTCTCACTGTCAAACTGTGACTTCTTGTTCTAGTGAGTGATAAATGAGCCAGAGACCAAAGTCAGCCACATAGCAACTGGACAAAAAGAGAGAAAAGGAAACAGTTTGTCCTCACACATTTGGAGCTTCAGGTCAGGTGAGAAGGTTTTTTTTTTGGTCAGGTAATCACAGAAGAAGAAAAACTAATTGACTTTCAAACAGTGATTGTGTAAATCTCTCTCTGGTCTCATTACGCTTCCTTCCAGGGAGACTCCACCTTCCTGAATCCTGGCATCTCAGCAGGGAAAAACAAACCATAAAATGTGTTTTCAAAGAATTCAAACTGGAGCTGCTTAATGATGGAGCAGTTAACTTGTCATTTATGGGGTGAACTGGCAAAATTCACATTGTTTTGCTTGTTTAAAAATGTCACAATGATTCAGGATTTAACTGAATAATTTGTGGTCTGGAAGAAAAAAACAAAACACCACAATGGTAAAAAAAAAAAGTCTTAAAATCAAAATGTTACTTCCAAGAAAGTTAAATAGTACCAGCACCAAAAACTGTCCCAGATGTCAGAAATTAAAGTGACTAATTGTGGAGAGTGGGCCATATTTTTGTGATAATGCATCAGTAATGAAAATCCAAACAATGGACATATAAAATTACATTATAATGACAAAATGGCCATATAAGATGTTTTGCTTCCCTCTAAGAATGTCTCAAAGGGAAGGCGGTTTTATGGATTTCCTGAAATGTTGACCTTCTGGAGATGATTTTACCCAACAGACACATTATTTTGTGCTTATCTCAACACAAATCTAAAACATTTTGACCTGTAAAGGCATTTTATATTAATTATTTGTCATTATTTTCTTATGAACTACTTTTTTTATTTAAATCCTGCACATGCATCCTTGCCCATCACAATTTGTATTTTTGTAGCATTTGTAGATATAGTTTTGTATCCAGATGCAGTTAAAAAAATCACTATATATCCAAAAGTATGTGGACAGGACTCCCTTGTCCAGTGATCAACCGCTTATATGGGTCGAAAAGCTTGGGACAGAATCACTATAATGTTGTTTAAATAATATGCTCATACTAATCAAGTAGTCCGTTTACAGTGTTCATTCCGGGTCTTTTCATACATGACAACATCTGGGAACAAAATCATATATTTCATTTTCATATTATGCATTACAGGTTATTTAAGGCCGGTTAAAGCTTCAGTAGGCAGAACGTTTTTGGCATCATTGGGCAAAATAATAACCTGTCAGCATATTGTAATTCAAGTGTTCTGAGAGATAACTAAACTTCTGCTCCTCCTCATGGCTCTGTTTTCAGGCTTTAGAACATCTAGCCTGTGACGGGAGACTTCGACCAATCACAGGTCATTTCAGAGAGAGAGAGCGTTCCTATTGGCTGTTCTCTGGCTGGTGGGCGGTGCTTGGTATTCCCTCAAAAGATCTCATCATGGCGGCGGCGTCACAAACTTTCTCATTTTACAGCTAAACCGTACACTACAAGATGATTCTGAAAACATTTGAGGAGAGAAATAGGCATTAATGTAACATAATATTGATTCATATTTGATCAGCGCTGCCTAGTTTGACCGTTTGGCTGGAGTTCGCGAGTGATTGACAGCCAGCTCTCATAGACGGCAGATGGACAGCAGACCTCAGATCAGCTCTGACTGCTTGTTTTCCTCCAGTCTGTGAAATCTTGCAGATGCCGTTAGGAGCACCGGAGGACACAGAGGCACAGGATTTTTTTTCAGGTTACCTGTCTCATGTACTACTGTCACGATATAGTGACCTTTTTATAAAAGTAACTTTTTAAAATCATATTTGCTCCATTTCTACCAACTGCAGCTTTAAACTTTAGAAATGCACTGAAACCAGCACCAAGCTGTGACTCATATTTGCACAGCTGATTTTACTGTATCTGTAAACAGCACAATACTGTTTTAGGCTGTAGCCTAATTATGATTTGAACTGCAATAAAATATATTTTATATACAGTTCGCTACTGTGTTATAGTGTATGTTTGAATCACACTCAATACAGTAATTTATTTTGTACAGTAAAGTCAATAAAATTCAGTAAATAGTGAAGCGTTTCATTACTTTATATTCATTTATTACACAGCTTTGTTGAATACTCGATTCTGATTGGTCAATCACGGCGTTCTACGGTCTGTTATTTCTGTATAATAGACCGTTGCTATGTATAACAGTCCGTTGCTATGTATAACAGTCCGTTGCTATGGGCGCAGTTCTGATGTCAAACTCCGGCGGGCCGCTTCTGTGTCAAATTATTGATTTCTTAAGTAAGTAGCTGTGTAATAAGCGGGATAATGTACAGCGAGCGGGTCACTGTTATGAAATAAACTCCTTTCGCGTCGGGGTCGGTGCGGTATCGCCCTGTTGGGCTTTATTTCACAACAATGACCCACTAGCTGTACATCCAATGTACCACTAATGTAATATCAGTTAGATGGTAATCTGCATGAGAAATAAAGAAAAATAAAATAAATTTGGTTATAGTAATCATCCACTTATGGTAATTTGACCTGGACAGACGTGATCACTAAAGAGGTTTCCACTGTACTTTTGTGTACTTTCTTGGGCTGTTTTTCGTGGTTTGGTGCCCCTTATAGTTCCATTTAAGGGGAAATTGTATTGTTACATTGAGCAATGATACAGTGATTTAGGCAACAGTGTTCTTCCAACTTTGTGGCAGCAGTTTTGGGAGGTCCCTTTGCTGTTTCAACATGTCAATGCCCTCCGTGCACAAAGCCAGCTCCATTAAGAAATGGTTCTCCCAGTTTAGTGCTGAAGAACTGGATTGACCTGCGCAGAAACCTGACCTCAACTCCATCTAACACCGACGGTGAGCCAGATCTTATCGCCCAACATCAGTGTTGGACCTCACTGATGCTATTGTGGCTGCAAATCTGGTGGAAAGCCTGAAACCAGAAGGCTGGAGGCTGTTACAGCAGCAGATTAATGCCCATTTGAGGTGACATGTTCAACAATCACGTACGGGTGTCCACATACTTTTGGCCACATTGTGTGTTATCAAAAGAACAAATGTGAGTGTGCAGCCTTGACGTAGAGGTACCGGTACTGTGACATTACATTACTGGAGTAAAGGTAGCTGGTCTTTTACGGCTCGTGCTGCTCAGTGAGTCTTTATGTGTGAGTTCGCTGCACTGAGGCCTCTCTGTAGGAGCTAGAGCGTCTCCAGGCCTGTCTCCTTTCCAGACCAAACACACATCCATCTCCGTCTCCCGGGCCGCCGGTGACCTCTGCTATCTGGCGTCGACTTAACCTTCACTCTGGCGTCCGTAAACAGGTTGGCTCGTCACCGTAGGCCACCCAGCCTCTGTGGTCACTCACAGGGAGTCGGTATTAGTGGGAGATGATGTACGTCTTGGAGCCGCCTCACAGTCACCAAGAGTACATACAGAAGTTTTTAAAGAGGTAATAAAACGTCTCAAACTTCTCACAGTGGTGCTGTTTCTTTGCTCGGCTTGAGCTAAACGGACAGGGGAGCAATTTTTTATTTCAGCTTTATGGGAGATGTTGACTGGGAGCTACTAAAACCACTGCAACCACCAGTCTTCACCAAAGAGACTGCTCTCTGTTCATGTTCATAATACACTGTATGTAACCAATATGTAGCTCAACATGACATCCCAACATTAGAATCAGCTGTCATGTTGGTTACACAGATTGTAGAGAATTGACTTTTATGTTACATCGTACAAAACAACAGAAGCAAAACATGGAGTGAGTTTATTTATGATGAACACACCTGAAGCTAACCAGCAATATGTACATGCACATAGCTTGTATAGTGTTATGATGACATGACTTCCAAATATGTTGATTTGGTCCAACAGCAACTACTTTACTGGTGGACCGCTGAAGACCGCACCCCTTGGTGCCCCCATGTTCGAAAGAAACGCAGCGAAAGTGCCCTCTTGGAAGCTCTTCCAATGGAGAAAACAAGATGCAGTGCACTAGTGGGTGCCCTTAAATGGAGAAAATGTGATAAAATGCCCTCTAAGTGTGCTCTTGGATGCCCCCTATGGTAGATAAAACATGATGAAGTGCCCTCTAGGGTGCCCTTCTAGTGGAGAAAATAAGATGCAGTGTGCTCTTGGATGCCCTTCCATTGGAGAAAACATGATAAAGGCCCTTCTAGGGTGACTCCAGTGGAGAAAATATGATGAAGTGCCTTTTAGAGTGCCCTTCCAGTGGAGAAAACATGATA
This sequence comes from Sebastes umbrosus, assembly GCF_015220745.1. Classification (NCBI taxonomy): domain Eukaryota; kingdom Metazoa; phylum Chordata; class Actinopteri; order Perciformes; family Sebastidae; genus Sebastes; species Sebastes umbrosus. The sequence goes on along the minus strand of NC_051284.1, from coordinate 28,733,115 downwards.
CAGTGCCTTTTAGAGTGCCCTTCCATTGGAGAAAACAAGATGAAGTGTGCTCTTAGATGCCCCTATAGTAGATAAATCATGATAAAATGCCCTCTATGGTGCCAGTCCAGTGGAGAAAACAAGATCCAGTGTACTAATGGGTGTTCTTAAATGGAGAAAACATGATGAAGTGCCCTCTAAGGTGCCCTTCCAGTGGAGAAAACATGATGAAGTGTGCTCTTGGATGCCCCTCCAGTGGAAACAACAAAATAAAGTGCCCTCTAGGGTGCCCTTCCAGTGGAGAAAACAAGATCCAGTGTACTAATGGGTGTTCTTAAATGGAGAAAACATGATGCAGTGCCCTCTAGGGTGCCCTTCCAGTGGAGAAAACAAGATGCAGTGCCATAATGGATGCCCTTAAATGGAGAAAATGTGATAAAAAGCCCTCTAGGATTCCCTTCCAGTGGAGAAAACATGATGCAGTGCCACAAAACTTTCTGTGCTTCACCGTGTGCAGCTGGTGCCCTTTCTATTTTTCCCTGCTGTATGGCATATTTCTATTAAGGTACATATTCTGTAAGAGGAGTAAATGTGTCTCTCTACTCTCTGCCGCCTACTTCTGCATTTATTTTAATCCCCTTCATCAACACCCAGGGAAAAAGCCACGGACATCAACATGAACCGCACCATGTTTACGGTGAGTCTTTACCGTCTCTCCTGAATGCAAATCCCCTTAATGAAACACCGCTGAACCTCTGGAGTAAGAGTGAGTCACCAAAGTGAGTTTTTAATTTAAATGCAGATGATGTTTTCAGGTGACAGGAGGCTGAGCGTTCGGCCGGCTGTTCGGGTTCACAGTTTAGAGCAGAGAGATGGAGGGATGGAGGGATGGAGGGAGGGAGACTGCAGCATTGTGTGGCAGCAGGTGGTCAGGCCTTGATGCAGGTTGCAGCGTTGGGATGTCTGGGAGGGAAGTGGGCGAGCGGCGGGGATGAGATGATAGTTTTTAAACGGGGTTGTTTCCTGGCCGCTGCACAGCTGGCGGCTCCTCAGAGACTCATTAAGAGTTGCAGTGGGTGCTGATGTCTGGTGGCATCGCTGAGTTCAACTGACAAACACCAGAGAGACAAAGCAAACCCCCGACTGCTGCTTCACTGGCAGGAACAATCCTCTGTCTGAGGGTGTGTACGTGGGCTACTGACAATAATATTGTGCATGAATGAGCTTCAGCCCTTCAAAATGTGGAAAGTGAGGACATTTTGCCAAACATTTCCTCCCATTGGGATCAATAAGGTCTTAGTCTTGTTATGAAATTTCCTCACTCACACCCAAAAATCACATAATAGATCAGACTAAGAGTCTACAGCTTTGCTAGTGGATCTGTGAGGCTGTACGTTAGCTAAATGCTAAAAAGCAGCATGCTATACATAACACAGTGCTGCACACATTTTGCTTACCTCAACAAAAAGCCAACGGGATTTGTTCATTGGATTTAAGCATTACCCAACATGTTCTCATCCCATCTCGTACTCGGCATCACCTTTTCCGTCACACTAATCACGTGCTTTACACTCCCTCGGCACCACTTTGCGGTCGCAGTAAACACGTGCTTCATGTTGTGAATTAAACAAAAACACTTGTTTAGGATTAGGCGACAAAACCACTTAGTTAGGTTGGTAACACTTTTACAGGTTTGCAAATTTCATGGTAATTAGGTGATAATTAGCAAGTAACCTCTTTGAAATTTTGAATTACTGCCAAATTACCCCAATATTTACCTCAAAATCTATCTAAAATTACTTTATTAGAAACATTGTTTAATAATTTTAGTCCGCTATTTTATTTATTTGTTTAATACATTTCCAGGAAAATAATAAAAAGTTAATTGATATGCTTTATTTCCACGTCTGCTGGTAAATAGATAATAATTAGCAAATAAAACTTGCCTGATCCGAACAGCTGTTTTTAAAGTGAAAGTGAAACTTAACGCACGGGACACGAACAGCGGTCTCCTGGATGACAACCCTGTGTTTGTTGGACCCATCCACCTCCCATCCTGCCCGCCCAATGTGTCTCTTTCACTCCTTAAACTACGTCACCACAGCACTTTCCCTGAGCGTTAACTGTAGCCGCGGATGGGTTTACATTGTAGGTAATCGGAAGGCCGGTGTGTCTCATACCGCCGCAAAAGGGTATCTTGTGCAGTTATATCGAACGCCGACGGCTGTGACAAAGCGGCAGTGTTTGATGCCCTGGGAATGAGAATATCTGTTGGTATCGGTATCATTTAAAGGTAGTGGTATTGGTACTGGCATCATAATTTTATTTTTAACGATGCCCAGCCCTACATACTGGTGCCATGTCGTTGATGTTGACATCCTTCATTTGATGTTGTTTTGTCTTGTTTCTTTTCATGTATAATCATCTAGCACAGACACACACACAGACACATTTATATCAGGGTTAAAGGACAAGAAATGCAATATTTGTAATGGGCCCTCACAAGTATAGAAGTATAAACATCTGTCTGTCTGTTTGTGATTGTTTGTGTATGTCTGTGTGCAAATGAATGTGTGTTAGGTTCTGTTTAAAGTCATAATGGTGTGTGTATAATTCTCTGAACGTTGGTGCATGAGTACCTGCCTCAAATCTGCATGTTTGTCTGTCTGTGTGTGTGTGTGTGTGTGTGTGTGTGTGTGCACGAGACAGAGCAGATAAAGCTTTATTGTTCCCCTTTAATCACCATCCTCCCTCTAATTGGCAGCTCTCTCACTGAGGGCTTTTTAAGGACCATCATCAGCATTTTATCACCATTATGGTTCATCCAGTGCCGCTCAGAATGAGACGTTCTCTCCTCCCGCGGTGCTCTGATCCATCCTGAATAAACAGTGAATAAAGAGAGAGTCTGGCTTCATAAATATCCCCTCAGTCAGCCCGTACAGCAGCCGACGCAGGTAGAGTGAGAGAATTCATATCCCGTTCTGAAACCAACGTCATGTTTGTTTAATGAGCAGCACACTGAATTCTTCCACTCTGGACGGCAGGGTTGGACTCTCCCACCCCCGTGTGCAACGTGTAAAGCAACTATCAATACAAACAAACACATACAACACAACTTTTTATTACTTCACACTCTCTAAAACACCCAAAATGTACCTGTCATAATAACTAAATCAACATTATTTGTCATAATCATAATATTTATAACAGCAACTCCAGACAGACACTTGTGTGTCTGTGCATCATGGTGTACTTAAGCAACCCCGTTGCAATATGCCACTGTCCTTTCTCCCAGCGTTGATGTGTGTCAACTATCCTGAAAAGCAGCAGTCTTATCACAGTTACTGGCACATCCCGACATCTTCTTCTGTCTGTAGGACACTTCTAGTGTGTGATACGGCAAGGCAAGTTTATTTATGTAGCACATTTTAGCAACAAGGCAATTCAAAGCGCTTTAAATAAAACATTAAAAGCATCGAGAAACACATTATAAAAGATAAGATACAAATAAAGATGAAATAGAGTACACATAACTTGTCGATGAGCTTTTGTCGACCTAGTTTGTTCGGTATGTCCCGCACCGTCGGCTCTAGTCTGCCCGTGTCGGTGGCTTTTCGCCCGATTACGCATGTTGAATCGGCAACGGAGGTCGTTGTTGAGAGAAATCACTCTGAAACAAATCAGTGCACGAGAAGAGAAACTGAAGTGAGGAAAGCAAACCAACGAGTAAAGTCAAGAGGAAAAACACAGAAGGCTCCTCATTTTTCATCTTCATCTCATTTGATCATTCCAACACACGGATATTTTCACAGCGACATGAACATCTAAAATGAAGCTAAGTGGTGAGTGAGAGTGGTGTGAAAATGGTCGGCAGACGCCGCTCTGTTTCATGTACGTATCATAACAACGGCTTGTGTATCCGCCGTCATCGGTCTTTCTTTCCCTTTTTGAATGACGAATACAGACTACCGCCGCCTGCTGGTGTGGAGAGGTGCACAACGTACATGCTAGTTGGCTGTTGGGTGTTGCTTTACTATATTTCCTTATATTATTTTGCCTTTGCATGTGAATATTTGAATACTTTGGTAGTGAAAGTCTGTTCTCTATTGAGATAATGACCCAGTGATGAATTCAAACCTGTCAATGTGTCTTTCAATTTCTACTGTACATGGAGGATTAAAACCATATCCAGGGATCCACAAAAATACCAGTGCAAAGTATTATTTGCAGAACTGTTCCTTGAATGCACTAATAAGGGAATAAGAATGAAAACAGTGTTTTTGCATATTTGCATTAGGCTGCAATGATTGAACTTAAAAATGAAGCAATCTAAATGTTTACTGTAATAGAGTATGTCTCCCAGCAGAGTTTGAAGTCCCAGCCAGTTGATTTTCATAGTTCACTGACATGAAATGAAGAAGTAGGACGGCTCAGCATCAAAAAAGCATTTGAAGTGCCCCCACCCCTTTTGAAGTTTCAACTGAAGTGAGTATTCGCTTTTAAGTGTTTGCTCAAGTCCGTCTGGTCGAGTCTTCGGGGCAGCCAAATGTAAAGAGAATCAACTCTTGCAGCAGACGGGTCAGAGTTGAGTTGTAAAAGACATTCCTATGATGTGAATACGTCTCAATTTGAGTTCTCGAGTCTCATCTCCGCCGGTAGCCGTCTTGCAGGTTGGAAATAAATGTAAATGTTCCCATTAGGTCACATGAGATTAGTAGATAATGAGCGAAAAACGTGCAAAACCACCAGTGTGGTGCTTTAAAGTGGCATCCAGCAGGCCAGGAAACGTGCCATGACTCCCCCCCCCTCTTTCTTCTTTGGAACCACATTGCCCTAAAGACCAAATCTGAGCCCCCTTCAGCAGCTTCCCCCGTGTGATAAGACGCTCTATATTTTCATGCTAATGTAGTTTCATCATGTTTGAGAGAACTCGCTCAGCGGCGTGCCGGGCACACCTGCGTGCATCTCGAAGAGTCCTCTCAAGGTAATCAGAGGAGATGTGATGGAGGTGCATTCAGAGCTGGAGGTCTCAACAGCACAGAAAGTTTAACTCTCTGTTGCACCACACACACACTTCCTCCCTCCCTCCGTCTCTCCCTCCTTTCCAAACCAAACCACACTACAGATGTGGTGGGATCTCTGCTGTGTGGGAGGAGGAGGAGGATAAGGGGAGAAATAAGACCAGCTAAATAAGACGGCTTGAAAGAGGAAGAGCGCACAGACACGCTGCCAAGAGGATATTTCCATCCTTCTTAAAAGCGTCTCTGTTAAATGGAAAACAAATGTGTGATTGATGTGTTCGACTTCGGCGATGACGACAGACGAAAGAGAAGAGACGCCGTCCCCATCTCTGAACGTTTTAGCTTTGAAATGAGAGAGCGGCGGGAGGAGAGCGTGAGGGGTGAAACGTTATATGAAGTAACAGAGGGATGCAGGAGAATGTGAGGTCACTTTCATGGTGAAATACGCAGATTCGCTCTAAAGCTTGTGATCCAAAAAATGCATTAGGCATAAATAAATGGTGTGAAAGTGAGACAAGGAAGATTTAATTAGTGTACTTAACCTTGACGAAGAAGCACTTAAAAGTAGTTTGAATACAAAAAACACACACATTGACCTTAATGGAATGGCTGCTTGTAAAAGACGTTTTAAATCCAGTGAAATAAAAACACTGAGCTCAAACTACTAATGCCAAACAAATCATTAACTTCCTGCCAAAGTCAGCTGGCAGATAAAAAATACTTCTCTATCATGAAATCCTCCCTCTGCATTAGTAATCCAGCTTTTATTTTCATTAGTTGCATAGTTATGGCTGAATACCAATAGTAAACTGTTCTTTGGCTCGGAGCGTGTCCATCAGACGTCACGCTAATGTGTTGATCAGATATCGAGACTTTCGATTTGAGTTTGGCAGACGGACAAACTCACTAATAAGGGTGAAAAATGAAACCTTTTTTGGCAGGAGGTAACCAGAAATCACACCTCTTTTCTAAAAGGATAAACGGATTATCTTTGTACAATGGTTCCTTTCAGTACAAAGCAACAAGTCCAACAAGTGAATTAGTTCCATCAGTCATATTTTAGGATTAATTGTCAGCATCTGATTTCAAAACAAAACCCAACAAACGTGTCAAAAATATGCAGAAGGATGCCAAAATGGTAGAATATAATAGAAACACATGATTCATTTAGCTTCTTCTTCATCTTCATCAGCGTCTCCTCTGTGCATGCCATTATTTTCTTCAACCATGCAACGTATCCTCATACAACGGTTTGTATATCTTTTCATGTGTTTTCCTACAAATGTCCAGCAACACAGGCGATCAGTGCGATTGCTGACAACCCCTGGTTTTCTGGGTGAAAGTCATCCACCCCAAGCTCTTTAGGTGTCCTGTCCTGGGTCACGATTACATACAAATTGATTTCAAGGGATATATACAGATTGCAGGGCATTCCTTTTCATAGGTATAGCTACGAACGGTGTAGGAAAAAACAGTCTGAACCATGTTGGTAAAAGGTTTCTTAATCATAATGATGCCTGTAACTGGTGCAAAGTCTGTTTATTGTGTCCTGTATGACAGAAACTCTCCTCCTCTACAGGACCTGGACTTTACTTACAAAACAATTGGTTAATGCTTTCCAAAATACATATATGATGGTTACAAAATAAAAGCTTTTGTTTATGACCAAGAATGTTTTATCATGTAGTTAGCAATAACAATAAACTAAGAGTTTACAGAGATGGAAAAGGTTTGGTTAAGTTTAGTCAGCTAAAACAAAAAGAGCTTCAGGGTTCATCCTTGACCTTGGAAATGGCAGTTTGGCAAAAAAAGGTCCTCTTATTTGGTGTTTCCAATGCCTCAAACCATTCAACACCCAAAGATCTCTACTGGTGCACACTAAAGACAAGATATCATACTGAGGTCATGTGATAAACAAACTAAAGTTTATTGCATTGATTGTTGGTAGGAGATGGGATGTGACCCGTCGTCTCCCGCGTCAGAGTCACATGCTTTAGGGGCAGGATGGGTAATCTAACTATCTGTGAGATAGATGCACATGGTCTTTCCTTTGCACACGCCACCTTTTACCTTCTTTTTATTGTTACATGTGCTGGAAATTTATAATTACAAATTTGGAATAAAATAAAAAAGAAACTACAAAACTCCACCGAGCAAACGTGTCACCAGAAAGATCCTTATGAATGTTGGTACATAGTGCTTCTTCACCCTCCTTTACTGTTGCAACACACCTTCTCCAGGTGCTGCTTAGCACCCCCCCCCTCCAGTTTTAGATGACATAATAGGCTAATGAACTTTTTTTCAATCTCAGCCTGTTTTTGTGCAACTAAAATATGGTGAGAATCAATTCCCTCTTCTCATCAGGGTACTTACAGATCAAAATGGTATCAGAACATTTTTTTTTTTTTAGTGCAGTCGTCCACCAACAAGCGGTGAGCATGCAAGGCCTTCTATGGTGCGCGATGCTCTTCTGAGAAATACCTCATGAGTGTTCTTACATTAGAAATGAATGACAAGGTGGTGCAGACTAAAAAGGAGCTATGACCCTTACGTCTTTCACTCTGAGAGCGGTCATACTGTAACCAACAAACTCTCTCTGTCTCACATTTATTGGATGTCAGATAACTTTGACTTTGATTGATTATGATTGGATAATCCAACATGTCAGACGTCGTAGGCTTAAACATTATTGCCAACGTTCTATGACCGTAATACCTGGCTTAGACGTTTATTACCATAACACCTGAGAGTAGGGGGACAAGAAGTCTAGTTGTCCCCGCTATCCCGGCGCCAGAGCAGCGCAGGCAGATGTCCAAAGGACACACACACACACTTTTTAAAAAATGTCCCGGTGTTTTGGACGGCTGAGGGCCTGGCAGAGCTCCGGCTGGACGACCTGCCGCCACCTTGGCATTCAAACAGACGGGACATTCTGAGATTTAAGGGGGTGGAGAGGTTGGGACAGAGGTGGACGCCTCCCTCTCCTTACCCCACTCTCCCCCACACACAGTCTGCAGAGGTGAGCAGAAAGATGGAGGGAGGAGGAGCTCCGTCATCCTCACCCCACCAGACGCCACCAATTCAGCCTCTAATTTAAGACTCCTGGCAGAGGAAAGAAAGGGGGAGGAGAAAGGAGAAGGATTGGAGGAGGTGGAGGGGTGGGGATCACCTTGTTTAGAAGGAGACTCCCTCCATCACATCCCTTACCCTCCACCCCTCCACCACTCCACCTCCCTCCACCATCACACCCACAGAGGCAGTCTGGCAGCAGGGAAGACAGGTGGAGCTCCCTCCTTCTCCCTCTGCCTGCTTCTCTCTGTGTAACTGCATTTTCATTTATACGACCAAGTCCAGCGTGTTTGAAGGGCGTCTGCACAAACACACACACACACACACACACGCACGCACGCACACACGCACGCACTTGGCTGTGGAAGGCTGCCAGGTTGCTGCTGCTGTTGATGAGAGGGAGAGAAGCCTTTCTAGTGACGGATGTCGTCCTGAGCCAGCTCTCATCCACACCCTCTAACACCAACACCGACACCGACAGCAGTGGCGCTCTTTGTTTACTGCCTTTAACCCAGAGGAAGAGGAGGAAGAAGAGGAAGAAGAGGAAGAAGAATACACTTTTTGGTTTAATATTACAACGTTTAATAAACAAAATGCTTATGAATACATCTTTGTTTTTAATGTTTTCACTCTTTGCATCCATCTTTGTCTGTATGTATTTATAATATATTGTGAAGCACATACAGTATTGCACTTTTTGTGTGTGAAATGTGCTATATAAATAAAGTTTTATTGTTATTATCTTGAAATTGTAGGACAAAAACAACCGCAGCGTGACATGTGACATGTGACATGTTGAATGTTGCTCAGGTTGCACAAAACATAAAACAAAAGCATAAAATTCGAACCATTACGACTAAAAATGTTAATAAATGTTATATAAACTAAAAATATTATTAGATTTTTTATTTGCTAATTTATTTATAGATAGAAAGTGCATATTTACAACAGTGACATCTCAAAAATTTCAATTTAAAAGGTGCTGAGGTTAACTCGTCATCAGATTTGCGGTCGACTAAAAAACTGACCAATTAACAATAAGAATAAAAGAAATAATAAAAATGTATGATGATGGCTTTCCCTGATGACCTTCAACAAACAACACGAACAATACAATTTAAGGAATCTAAAATATTATAAACAGATTGGGGATGAATCTATATTAAGACTTAACGTCGACAGCCATGAATACTCGATTCTGATTGGTCAATCACGGCATTATCCCTTACATGTTGCCATCCATAGAGCCAGGCCTCTAGCAAGATGAAAAATGTCCATAAAGTCTCTTTAAAACAGCTAAACACATCATGATTGGTGTAATTCTAATGTAAATATAGTGCCATATACTTGCAGTATGATACTAGGTGCACGTCAGTGTCCGCCATGTAGAGCTATATCGTGTCCAGAATCTCTCATTTCTTCCTCTTTGTATTGTTTTTTTCTTGCGGTTTTGTTTTGTTTTGCATGGTCGACCCCCGTCACTCAGTTGATTGGTAATTTTAAGGCCCCAGCAGGCAAAAGTCCTGAGTATGAGTAGCAAATGAACCAATTTATACCTCTCCTCAGGCTGTAATGGAGTCAGACAAACACTGTATGTGCGGGGGGAACCTCATTCTTCTATAATATCACATCCAGTTCACTCCATTAGGAAACTTCTCTGGTGCTGTGTTGTGTGTTCGGATCTGGAATGATGCCGTGATGGCTGCACTGTGGATGTGATGCATTGTGTCTTTTTTAAACTAATAATACAGCATGCTAATAATAATAATAATAATAATAACAACAATGAACGTGCTTGTGTGCAGTTTACTGCTGTTGGATTTCTGGGTATTCAGAGACCTCTTTCACCGTAGCATCACACACGCTGTGATGTCATTCCCTCCTGATCATTTTAACTAGTTTAATCAATCAAAACCAACGTCATGCTTCCAACCCACATGTACGAAAGCCCTAGAAACTTGCAAATGTATCGGCAACCACAACTCCGGTATACTTTGAAATGCAGAGAGCTTTCTCTGTTGGCGATAGGCTTAATCAGCATTGTGTGAACTCATGTGGCAAGGGCTTGAATGTTTGTATTTATATGTCAAAGTCTCACACACGGCCTAAACAAACATGGCAACAGGGAATGCAAAAGGGCCGATTTAGAGTTGCCAGTTAAGATATTGTTTTAAAGGGACTGTTTGTAAGAATCAGAAATTGCTTGTTAACAGCAACACCTGTGGCCGTTAAGTCAACGAAAGTCAGCGTCCTGTTGCTCGCGCTTGTGCTCGCTCTACATAGACATGAAGGAGCATCGCTCAACACAGTGAGGAGACACACGTCAGCTAAAACCACAATATCACTCTATATTTCAGCTGCTTGGCAGTAATGTTAGCTGACCAGACGAAGGTCTCTCCATGAATCACTGCTGATCCTAGTGTTGGCTTTTCCCGCCTCAGCCTCCCGTCCGCGGCCGGAGGGAACGGGGGAGACACCGGAGTTTTGGCCGGAGACGATAACGTTTCTCTCTGCGGAGCCCCGTCACTTCACAAGACACGGGAAACCTCTGTTGGTCTGGAGGAGCTGCAGCAGTTATTTATGCACAAACGTCCACTGTACATTCACTAGATATTCTCAGAGCTACAAACTCTTCTGCAGTGTGGAGTGAGCGCGCATGCATGTGATAGGTGGAGCGAGAGAGCGAGAACGAGCGCGGTGTGTGAGTGAAGGCAGGCAGAGGAGCAGAGGAGCAGAGAACTTTGCGGTTTTGGTGCTTCCGTGTAGTTTGTGTTGGAGTCTGAGTCTGAACAGCGTAGCCACATGCCAGCGTGCATGGGAAACCGACCCACAATGATTTATACGTGTAAGAAATTACAAACAGTCCCTTTAAGAGAAAGATCACACCTTCTCTCCCTGAACCTGGCACTACTCTGGTTCTTCTATGATATCTTACATAGTTGTCAGATCAGTTGAATTGAACACATTCAGGAGCCTGAGCTCTGAAGTCCGGAGGAGTAACTGCAGCGAAGGGGCTTTGGGAGCTCCGCGTCCTCTCTGGCCGTGATGGCGAATAGATCTCATTCAGATGGGGATGGATGAGGCCGCGTGCAGAGTCGCTGCAGTGCCGGCTACATCACCATTTGTTTTCATTACGCAGCCAAAACAACCTCAGCCGGACGGAGAGACAGTGGAAGACCACAGTATTGATTTTGTGGAGTGCGTCATCGTTCACGTGTGAAGAGTGCAGCAAAAAAACATTTCTGTCCCCACTTTCTACTCTCCTGACCAGCTTATTCATGTGTGCATAATATATGAAATATTCAGTCAAAAATCACCGCAGGTTAAACTGAGACGAGACTCCCTGCACACCTCACACGTAGACATCTGAGAGTCCGTTTTAACCGCCTCTCTGTGATTTCCTCGCCATCAGGAGCTTCCCGAGGGTCCGAGTGAGCGGCAGCCCATTCTCCTCACAGTAATGTGTTTTGTTGTCTGAGGACAGGCTCTGTGATAGAGTTATATTCTCAAGGGGAGAATCTGCTTTTCTTATCCGGGAGGCAGACAGACACTTAAATACAAGTGAAACATTACGCGGACCACAAACGACAATTGTTTTATTTCTGGATCAAGACGACAACATTTTGAAGAGTTCAGCTGCACGACGAGACGATATTCCCCGGAGGTGCTTCAGTGTCGGCTATATCAGAAAACTTTGAAATAGATTACATTAAAACGTCGGCTTTTTTTTCGCACTAGGAGGTGTGACATTGTGTAAATTGGAAAGACAGCTTTTGCAGGAACGGGCACTCAGACCGCAAATAGGACTGCATGAAAAAGGCAAAGTATTGCTGCATTACTGTGTGCTGCTAAAAGGGACAGAGAGAAGCTTAAATATGAACCAGGAAGTCCAGTTGGAGTAATACATATGAGTTTTAAGCGTTGTGAGATGCCAAAATACTGCACAAAACATTTTATAATGCAAGTTTTAGACACTTCTGAAGTCATCTGAACCCCAGCTGCCTCCCAGTAAACATGGATTTGGTAATTTTCAGGTGAAAAGACGTCCAGGCATCAAGGTTAAAAAACTAAACTTGGTTGAAAAGTGAACATTTCAGATGTTTCAGTTAAATATGATCATTTTTTCAACACAATTTCAATAACAGCAACAGATTAATGTGATCCAAATGCCTAAAAACAGACATCCAGGAGTTGTGTGATCTACAACATCAACAAATCGATGCTTACTAAGCAGTAGAAGTTAGTTTTTGTGGACTACCTGGGGACCGTGCAACATGAATGTGAAGCAGCAGTTTGCTCTGGAAATTTCTTCCTGATGAGTGAAGGTTAAAAACATCTGGGCCTCGATTGGCAGACGGCGCCGCAGCCGCCAACAACAAACCTGACTGGAATTGAGCAAACCTGCTGAGTGGAGCGTTTCCAAAACGACGTGTGAATCCAAATGCAGCAAACCTGCAGAGAGCTGCCAGTCCAGTTGTGCTGAGTTGGAACTATGCGTAAGTGTGGCCTTCACTTTAAAAAACACTGTTCCTTTTTCTTCCTCTATAACGATGATAGGCAGAATTAGATGTTAACAGCTTTGCTTGTATTAAAATATGACAAAAGCTTTTGCCATTTTCTGACTTATTGTTTTCCTTACTTAGATTTTACTGACTGATTTGCCAAAATTATTTTAGGAATGCCAAAACAGACAAAAGAAAAATGTATAAAGGAGAAATCAAATATTTGTATTTCTCTGTATTACTTCTACTACCCACATGTTTTCTGGTCATGATCCGAGCTGAAGTTTTTCCTCTTCATAAATAATTAGGGTGACCAGATGGGAATGGGTGAATTTTGGGGTGTGGGCGTGGCCATCAGTACATTCAGTGTCAACTATCAGTATTCTTTCCTGCAGACTTGGCAAAACCAGTTTGTTTGGATCTCATAAGGCAGCAATGATCCATGGGTATTTCCCTCCCCACTCCTCCCGATACCTGCAGTAATGTTTTTGTTTTTTGGCTGGATGTTCACCACGTCCCGAGACACTGGTTTTAATTCAACAATTTCATAGCTATGCAAAGTTGTTTATCAATTCACGGCACTAATATGGTCCTCTCTCTAGGTTCCATGGTGGAGAGGAGGTCGTGTTGCTCCGGCTCTGGCTCTATCTGATTGGTGTGGAGAGGAGGTCGTGTTGCTCCGGCTCTGGCTCTATCCGATTGGTGTGGAGAGGAGGTTGTGTTGCTCTGGCTTTATCCGTTTGGCGACGCCGAGAAGCTGCTTGACATCCTCCTGGATCCACCTTCTCACATATGTTCACATTATATGTATTATGTTTTGTCTTATGGATTGTCTATGTTGTATTTTCATTATGTTGTTACTCTGTACACACGACATCTATTGCACGTCTGTCCATCCTGGAAGGGGGATCCCTCCTCTGTTGCTCATTCGGAGGTTTGTCCTTATCCGATGACAGGGTCATACTGTACAGGACAGAGGGTGTCGTATCCTGTACAGATTGTAAAGCCCCCTGAGGCAAATTTGTGATTTGTAATTTTGGGCTATACAAATAAAATTGACTTGACACTACAACTACAACAGCCATAATTCATGTAGGCTACGGACAACAGTGCTCTTCTGTGGGCAGCACCAAAATAATGTTTCACAATGATAAGTAATTAATGTTTTATCATCATAACTAATCAAAACTTGGGTTTAGTCTAATTAACTTACAGACAGGATTCAGGATCGGGACAACTGCTTGTAATTCGGGATTGTTCTGAATTTTTCGGGATGTCTAGTGACCCTGTAAATAATAATAACTATTATTAATTTGAAGGTTTCCCTGTAAATGAATCACAGACTTGCAATACTAGGAGTGAGACCAAAGGAATACAGACTTTTATTTGTTGAATATCCTTTTGTTATTAGCTCTATGAGGACAGACCTTTACTGGAGACAAGCAGATTAAATATTAATAAAACTTTATTTGTATAACACTTTTCCTAACAAAGTTACAAAGTGCTTTACAGAGACAAAAAAAAGCAAATAACACACTTAAAGTGTATGAAATGTAAAGCAAATATATACACTGGAAAGACAAATATATCTATTATTAGGCAAGTGAAATAAAAATCAGCTGTTGAAACATTGTGTTTAGCGTTTATGTAACAACACAGGGAACTGTCCACTACAGTAGATTTATTCTCTTTGCACACACTCATAAGGGCGTATGTGTGATTTTCAGCTGAGATAAGAATTAAAGCAGCAGGCTTAACTTATTTGCCGTGACATTATGCAGAAGTACTGGGATAGATGTGATTGATTGACTCGGGCTTATCCTTTCAAGTGCGCGGGCACTTATGAATCTCAAATATTGGTCGATTTCACGGATAACTCCCGACACTCGGGCTTCACGTCACGCTCTGCTTTATCTCTCTCTGAGGATTTGTGCTACTACAGGTCAAAAAAACCTCAAGGAGCAGTTGATGAAATTTCATGAAAGAGTTAGTCACACTGCTATACTGGGACACGTGGGAAAGTTGATGTGTTCCCCCCTCCGGTTAGCTCATTCTGTCTCGGTGAGAGAGAGAGAGACCCCCCAGATGTCTCATTAGGTATATCATTAGGGAGACAGCTGGAAGGGGGTGCAGACAGCTGACACGGGGCTGCAGGGGCAGGATTAGCTGGGACTTCTTGGAGGGGTGGGGGATATATTCACATCTCATGTCCACTGTTTCAGGGTCTCAGATGGTATCCCACAGAGCCGGTAAGAAGTGCTCGCAGCTTTTACTTTAAAGTGACCCCCACCAATGTGTTTGCAAATGTTTGCTCCCTGACTGATATCTGGTGGAATATTCCTGAAATTATCAGACACCGATCTTCTGTCGGCTAAAATGAGGCTCTAACATACAACATCCAAACTTCTCAAACCTCTCCTGCAGCATAACGAACTTCTCAGCCGTTGATCTGTATGTTCAAACAGCCCAGTCGCAGGGGGAAGCTGTTGCCATTGTACATTCCTGAAACCACATATGTTATGTTTTGTTATGATATGTTGAATGTGGACGTTTTTGCATTCGGTCAGCACAAGTGGCGTAGTACAGCGAGCGACCGTTATTCAGTGTTATGTCAAACAAACACAGGACTTTCAACCAGGAGACCGCTGCTTGTGTCCTGTGGGACACCAAAAGTAAACGCTTTTTATGTAGTGTTGTTTTACGCAACGTTGTTTTACGCAACGTTGTTTTACGCAACGTTGTTTTACGCAACGTTGTTTTACACAACGTTGTTTTACGCAACATTGTTACACTTATTACGTAATGTTAGGTAAGAATGTCCGCTATGGGCGGTTGTTGTTTAGTTACGTAGTTACGTTGTTTATGGTTGTTACGTTGCATTGCTACGTTATTATTTTAACATAAACCATAATCCTTTTTCTAACCTTAACCAAGTAGTTTTGTTGCATAAACCTAACCAGTTGTTTAACAACATTAACCACGTGGCATTGTACATTTCTGCAAGCGTGATACGAGGCTGATATGAAACGTATTTATGAAACTGGTCCAGAGACGTCAACATTCAACGTATTCCATGGTTTGCAGAAACGTTTTATTATGTATTCATTTAAATGAAAATCTTCGAGATTATTAATTTAAAAGAGGAACACTGCAAGCTAAACATGGATGTAAACAATGCAGGATTTAAAATACTTTTTTAGAAAACACTTTGCAATGGTTTATGAGGAAGGAAATGTATTCAACACATTTGTTGGAGCTCAAGGGGTTTTGGTGAGTAAAACAAACGGTAAATATTGTTCTCCATAGAGCACCTTTAAGTACAAGGACTTGAGTATTTGTACTTTACTGGACCGCTGTACAGATTAAACATGGTTCATATACTAGAAGTATAAAATGGTCCCTTGCTTTCAGGATCCCCAAAATCATCATTATAGAATATTCAGGAAGCTCTGGAGAAAATAAACATAATGTTAAAAACGGCGTTTTAGAGAAGTCACGACGGACAAATTAGGCGTTTAGCAGAACGGCGTGATAAATGAAGAGGCAGAATAAACATTTGCAGCCGGTCGTGTTGATCGGGCTCTTCGCTCTCTCGGAGGTTTCAATACTTCTTCAGCCATTAAAGCGCTCTGCGCTGACTCATGGATCACTCATGGCTAAATTATAGGCTTGCCTTTGCTTACATACAGTCGATGGGGGAAATTAATGACGTAGCAAGCCACAGTTTTTTACCGTTGATCCGTTTACGGCTGTAATATGGTTTTCACATTAGACCGTGAAAAGTTGCTCCATTGCAACTTTGGCTGCAAACCACAGAGCATAAAAGCCTGGCTGTGTTTCTATATTAGATAGAGTGATGTATGTAATCTAAATGTGAGATCTAGGTTGGTGGCAGGTTTGCAACTTTAGATATGTCAGTATTTGTCTTCATCACACTGTACTCCTGATGAATTAACATAAAACTCACAAGAAAGAAACAAGAAAGACCAGAGAAGTTGTAGAATAAACCAATGAAATGGAAAAGTACAGTATTTAAGGACAGTGGAGTATATGTAAAGGACAGATTTAACCTTTTAATACACCCGTTGTCATGCATATGAAGTGAAACAACATGTAAACACATGCAGCTGTCTTTGTTAGCAGGGTAATCAGTAATTAAGTGTTTGTTTCGCATTTAAGAAAGTCTGCACAATCTGCAACCTCAGCATGTTTCAGCTGCTGGAAAATGATTTATGTCGTTGTTTGTAGATCTTCATTATACTTTGGGAATAAGACAAAGGTGGAAAGCTCTAATATTGCTTTAGATACAAGAAGCAGTCGGTCAAACTATCTACTCAGCCAACAGTAATGTTTAATGCTAATAATCAGAATCAGATTTATTTGCCAAGTATGTGTGCATCTCTCTCAATGTACTAACAGAAATAGAAATAACAGCAAGGAACGAGGACAATACAACTGGACCAATAAGTAAATAATAGACAGGACTGTTATGGTGTATATACATATTATATAAGTATATATATATATATATATAAAAAGCACCAATAATCAACAATAAAATTAAAAATAAAATGCTTATATACACAAGTCAAGTGTTCTGTAAGTTGTAAACAACAAATAAACAAATACTGAATGGATATACATGGACTGGATGATAATAATCTAATAAAAATTTAAAGTTTGACATTGATCAGGCTTTTTGTGAGGGTCGTCTCGATGTCGTGGTCCTTACATTACTCCGCTCACTACTATGCTGCTGCCTCCGTTAAAGTAGAGAAAGAAAGAAATCTCCCAAAAATTGTACACTAAGAATTAAGTTACGCATAGACTGAACATTTTAAAAGGACAGTGGCCATTTATTTCCAGCAACAAAGGCCAGAAATGTGGTGGAGTAAACCAATAAAATGGAAACGTACATTAAAAATACCTCAAAAGAGTATTTAAAGATAGTTGAGTAAACGTACTTAGTTACTAATGTACTTAGTCATGAATGGGCAGATCAAATGTAATGCAAGGTGCTTCTGAGAAGCAAAAAATATCCCCTTGCATCAGAGAGAAGCTTCACAAAGATGATGTGATGAGTGATTATGTAACATATATCCTGAAAACTATGAAAAAAAAGACATTTAAGGACTCAACAAAAGCAAGAAAGGCCTGAAAACATGTGGGATAAACCAATGAAAAGTAAAAGTAAAGTGCATGGACAGCTGATGGTTTGTGTTTTGGACGGATCATACATGCTCCTCCAAGAAGCAAAAAGTGGTCCCCTGCATATTGGACCCTCCAAAAGGAAGGAACTCTTTGCAAGAGTATACGCTTGATGAAGTAAGGAACCACACAAAAGCAAGAAAGGCCACAAGACTTGAGGGGTAAACCAGTAAAATAGAAATGAAAAAGTGCCTGAAATTCTATTATTATTTTACTTTTTAACAACGGACAGATCAAACGTGCTGCATCGCTCCTTCAAAAAAGCTCAAATTGGGCCCTTACATTCAGGATCCCACCAAAGAAGAAGAGATTATACACTCATAACTAGAGTCAACTGTTATATTATATATTTTTAGGACTTCCTAAAAAGGCAGTGTTTAACTGGCTGTACAGTCGCGTCTTATAGAAACCTCCAGTATAAATGTATGTGATGAACACGGGAGTGTGATAATTGTAAGAACAGCACTCTGGTGGGGGGGGTTTACATTCTTGGGGTATTGCATTTTGCTGCACTTATGCTCCCTCAACAATGTCGTGCCTCATCGGGGGCCACAATCCTCAGCGACCACAGGGCCGAGCGGGGGCGACAGCTGCCGAGCCAGAAAAACAACGGACGCCATTTTACTCCATGTGAACCCGGGAAGAAATTCCTGGAATGGCCGTGATTGTAATGTGGTGCTATAAGGTTACATAATGAGGGCGCTTCATAAACATAATCTCCGCTTCCTTTTTCCCCTTCCTCTTCCTCCTCCATGTCACCTTCTCATCTGCTGCCCGTTGGACGGACTCACGTTCTCGCGGCGCTGGATCCGTTTCCCAACCCGCCGTCTTTTGACATATTTCACATCATGAATCTGGACTTCCACCGCCGTGCTTACACAGCTGTTGTTTGATTGCAGTTGTGATTTTGCTGATGCACATTGTTGTGTTTTCTTTTTATTCCAGCTCGCTCTGGGCCATGAAATAAATATCTCTAATCCCCGACATGTTCCAGGGCTGAATGATGATTTCTGAATATTTTGTTGTGTATCTTGTGCCATTATAAAAGACCTGAAAACCTATTTTCTATTATAGATCAGCTTCTTGCTGTAAAAGAGCAAGTGAAGTTAAAACAATACTAGTTGTTTCACAAAAGATTTCTGCACTAGTATTCTGTCTGTGTTCTTCTCAGAGTCTCAGTCAGACTAGCGACATCAACTCACTCTGATGGAATCAGCCTCTCAGACTTGATGCCAATTTGTCCAAGTTGCCATTTTGTGGGACTGCAACAACAAAAATCTCCTGTTGCCCAAAAAAAACATGAAAAAGAAACATCTGTAAAACTGCTGCCAGGTCAATTATTTGTCTTTGTAATATGAATTATTAAACCATGAAGGTTTTGTATTTGTAAAGTGATTTCTATGTGTGATGTCATCCCAATGTAAACCTGACAACCACATCTGATCTAATATAATCCTAAAAGAGGCAGGTTAGCTAAATCTTTCAGCACTGCATAAAGTATTTTCTAGTTTTAGCTTAAGATTGTTCCATATTTAGTTTAATTATCAAATGTTAAGTGAAATTGTTAAGATTGGAAACCAGGTTTTAGGGGAATGAAAGAACACTTTGAATTGGCACTTTAGTTTTCATGGTTCTCAGGAGAGGAATCCAGTTGAACGTTTGCACATTTCATACTTATTATAGGATTAGTAGTACATATCAATAATAACACCTCTATAATTACATTTTCTAACTTTATTACGTAATGCTGTCACTGACATTAATCCTATTTCTATAAACTTTAATTTATTGATCCATTTTCATGCTCCGCTCGGAGTATGAACTATGAAATGTTTTGTCTAAATTGTGTTTATATTGTATTATTGTCTTGACAACGAGATGGCACATCTCAAGGGGTTATTCCTAATAAAGAATTTCCATATTTCATGCTAACGAGGGGATAAACCTCTTCATATTCAGATGACCCGATGATGTAACCCCACCCTAAAGTCGGATTTTGTGTATACTGTTTATTCGAAACCTGACTCACCAGATGGTTTGGAAGCCGTCATTGTAAACTGTTTGGAAAAAGGCACTTTCAAAAAATACTTGGCAGGTGATTGTATGAACCATCTGTCAATGAAACTCTTGCTGAAGCCAGTCAGGAGAAGAGCAAAAACATCTTTTCCATCAAAAAAATCCTTCAGTGTTGTTGTTTTTTATTCTTCTTTCAATGAAGAAATACGCTCCAGTTCTGATAGAACTGATGCTATTGATGTCTCAACTCCTTTTTATAGCATCAAATAACTAATTAAAACCAAACTTATCAGAAAAATTAACACTTCAACATTCATCAGCGTGATAAGAACGACCTAAAATGACAGAAACCATCATTGGGAAAAATGTATTTGACGTGTACTTTGACCTTTTAGTTTGGCGCATTTCCCATCCGCTAACATGGAGGAGGCGGGATTTATGAGCTATACTGCAGCCAGCCACCAGGGGGCGATCCAGATGTTTTGACTTCACTTTTGGGGTGCTGTCATGTCGTCCATCTTTATATACAGTCTATACATATCGCTGCCAGTAGCTATACCTTTACAGGATGCTGATTGGTCCCGTCACTGGTAGTCCAGGCCCAAACGCATCACTTGAAGTCTGACAACATGGATTTTCGTGTGATATCTGAGTTCGATCTCAGTTTGATCTCGTGATATCACAAGAATCCAGCTGCCGTGCAAGGTTGAGTTTATCCTGTCAACGTCTTCATATTGTGGGAAGTGATAAACATGGAAACCTTTAGAGGTCATTAGTGGGGCTTTAGACCTTGAGTCTCTGGTTTACACAGCATTTCATGGTTACATCCTGTAAAAAACATAGAAGTCATAGCGGTTGTTTGTCAAATCTTTGGTTTCAAAGTTTGAGACCAAAGTTTAACCAAAACGTCTTGTTGAGTGTAACACTCTCTTCCCATCCAATCGCACAGAAGGCCACCTGACCAACAGTGTTGACAGCATGAAATAACAAACATGTAACAGAAGAGACCGATGGCGCACTTTTTCCACAACAGAGGGAACTTGGGTTTACGTCTGCGGTCCGTAAACAAGAAGCAAAGATCGACTTCGATACGTCGAGTTGTGTTTACGGTGCACTCAGTCCTCCTCTCTGGCCGGCTCCTCTCCCTCCTTCTTTGTTTCTTGGAGTACTTGGAGTGGGTGTTGCATGAAAAGGCCTATTTAAAAAGGACCTGAGGGACCCTTGGCTCTCCCCAACAGCTGCCCAGCTGTGCTCCCCCCTCTGAACCTCTCAACCACTCACCAAAGCCTCGACATCACAGCCGAAATGCGTACAACACGCCAGCAGCTACTGTACAGCTGTAATGAAAGGAGTCTTTTTCTGGGTTCTCAGGGTGATGCCAGGGTCAGTTTTCAATCTCTGAGAGGTTACCGGCTCATAGAAATATACTTTGACACTTTCTGTCTGCTGCAAAAAAAGAAAAAAAAAAAGGTCCCTTTGAATGTGATGTAATGAATGTTAATCAGCACATCAAAAAGCTGCATATCAGAAACACTGATTTAACACCACCCCTGCCTTTCTCTCTCTCATTGTGTCACTCCTCCTGCCTCACCCTCGAGATCACCCCCCCCCCCCCCCACCACCCTCTTCCTCACCCTCCTCATCCTCTTTCTCCTCAGGCAGGAGCGGCAGATGAAAGGGAGACCGAGCCAGCATGAAAGGCAGCGTCTTGGCAGTCAAGTTGACCTCCAGGCTTTTCTCCTCTCCTTCGTTTTTTAATCCGTATACCCTCCTCCCACCTTATTCACCTGTAAAGCCCTCCACCTCTCCTTCCTAATGCTCCTCCAACAAAACCCCTCTCCCACATGTCTGTGGGTGGGATTGAGAAGTTTCGAAGGAGGGTGATTAAGACTCCATCATCCCCATTATTCCCTGTTTTTACACCAGAGGGAGAGCCTTAAAATCTGCCTGTAGTGGCTTAATGGGCAGGTTTTATGTTTTAAAGCACCGTTTTGTTAATCGTAGAGGGAATATTAAAGTGTTCTGGCTATTCTGCCGGTCTTATTTTAGCACTTTGCTGATAAGGGAAGAGAATGAGGATATGAGGGGGGGATGGGGATTTAGAAGAGGTTGAATGAAAGTTGCTGATGTGAGGCAGTCTCCTTCGGACACGCCTCTGCAGGCGGTGTGCAGTGTAAGCATGAACTCATTGTGTGAAGGTATGAATGTTATCAAAAGGCGAATGATGGAAAACTGAGTTATGGATATGAGATGGTTCCGGCCAGCGTCTAACAATGATATCTATTTCACAATATCATCATTCATTCAGAGAGTGCTCTGCTCAGTGGACTCATATAACAAAGGCCTGTTAGATAAATAAGATCCGACCTATTAGTTCATTAGTATACGTATGCACCGACAGGATCGGTATTTATATTTATCTTTTTATTTTACCAGGATAGTCTCAAGATCAGAGAACTTCTTTTTCACCTTTTACACCATATAATTAAATAATGAAATAAAACCATCCTTGTTTCAGAATTTTCTTCAAAAGTATCTTGAAAAAATGAGGATAAATATGGCAGATTTTGGCACATGTGAATTGGCACTATAAGGATATCATTTTGGTACAACTACCTACAAGTACACTCTTAGCCGCTGCTAAACCTGCACAAATAAGACAAAAAAGCACCTGTGTAATTCTCAACAGCACCCATTACTGCGCTGCCAAGCAAATAGCGAGTGTCCGTACGGCTAAAGTGACGTCACAGCATGGATAATTTTTTTTAGGTAAATCAACTTCCCAGTACGAACACTTAAAGAGTCCTTCCAGCAGTCGCTTTCAGTCCAAAATGGCGGAAGCTTAGCTCTGCAGCTGCGCCCAAGAATATAGAAGCAAAGAGAAGAAACTCTGGTGCCGCCATTTTGGACTTAAAACTCTTATTATATTTAAAAATGTATTATTCATCACAGGGCACTTTGGTGGAATATGACAAAAGAATAGAGATAATTTTGTTGTACTTTTGTACAGCACTTTTTAGGCGAACGTTTTACTAGCGTCCAGTAGTCGCTTTCGGTCCAAAATGGCGGAAGCTCTGCTACTGGGTGCTGATGTTGCAATGGAACGTCCAATTGACTTTCACTTCTCTGCAATATACGTTCTTTGACTATGTGGATAAGGACGGGCGGAGAAAATGGAGAACTTTGAGAGTGTTGGTTTACCACGAAGAGGAATTTGCACGGAGTATAAACTTCCGCGTCAGCTCGTGTCTTAGCGACCGTCCTTGCGGAAAGTAGAACCGAGGCTTGAGACAAAGACGTTATTTGAGAACAGCAGCAGATGTCTTTGCACCAAAGGAAGCAAAAGATTTAAGGGGGAAAAAAACACAAACAACTGGATGAACTCAACATCCCATCCCCGCAAAGCACCTGTCAGGCCTGCCCGTTGCTAGGCAACAGCTCCCCTCGCCTCTCTCCTCCTCTTCACTTCATTCTGATAGTGTTTTTTTTCTCTCTCTTGCACACACCCTGAAAAACTAACCTGGTGTTCTGCTTAGCAGAGAGGTTTCATTACCTCGGGGATGGGTATCGTTTTACCGCGCCGACAGCGAGGGGGAGCCGTGTTCGCCGCTCTGGTGAGGACAGTTTTAGCGCCGAGGCTAACTAGGTTTGGAACCAGAGAGTTTCTTTCTTTCTCTCCTCTTTCCTCTCTCCCTCCTTTCATTGAGATGAACAGCAAGGCGCTAACAGCCATAAGAAATCAGGCATGGAATTTATTCAAAAAGCAATTCAGTCTAAACAGTGGGGAAGATATGGAGCGGGCCTTTCACTGGAGCAGACACCCACTGAAAAACACCCACAGCCCCTCTTCATTTCACCCTGAGAGTGATTAAATGTTGGAGCTCCAACACTCAGGCTGCGACTTCTCTGCACATAACTCACGATTTAACAAGCTAAAAACATGCAGAATATCTAGTAGGTCTTCACCAAACTTCAGTCTCATTTTCACTGTTTTTAATTTAAACATCAAGCCACATTTTGGCTTCAAGTGACACCATTTTAAAAAGATAAAAAGACCCTACTCAACAACTAAATGAATGCAGCTGCATAGAATCATTAAACATGAGTCAATCAGACACTTTGTGTTTTATTTATGACTTTATTTCTGTCTCCTATGTGCTGATTGCTGTGGTTTCTGTGCTGCTTGTCTTGGCCAGGTGATACTTTAACGTCACTATTAGACCTTCAAGTTCTGTCAGTGTATGTTGCACTATTTTTATTTCTTCAGCAAGGCTGGCCGTCATTTTGTCCTGATGAAGACTAAAGAAGAACTCAAATTTGACATATCAGCTACAGATATAAAGCACTTTAACTCAACTCAAACATTCAGGTTAAACAACATGCTGGCATGCAGATAACAGGCAGAGTAAGCAGAGATGTGACGAGGCTGGAGACTGCAGAGAGCTGCCTTTATGCCTTCAGCCCGATGAGCCAACGAGGACCAGCTGAGCAGGCAGCAGGTCAACGGGACGATCAGCTGATGGGAGGCAGGTGTGTGCCGGAGCAGGAAACCTGCCAGAGGCTCTCACCATTAGCAGTCTACTTTGTTTATTTTATACATCTGCCTTTTAAAAATTGCCTGACATACACTTCTTGTCCTGCTGTGCATCATTTTGTACGGCAGATGAGCTTTAAAGGAATACGCCACCCACAAAATGACCATTTTTATATCAATTACTCACCCCGTGTTACCGTGAATTCTGGAAGGAAACTTCTCTCATGCCTCCACGGTGATGATGAATCGATGAATGGGTTTAACAACAGCAAATCTAGAGCTAAAAATCCAATTACAAACTCTCACACAACTCATGCAGTATAATCTCAAAGTCTCATTTATCCAGTCGTACGCTCACTCCTTCCCAAACACACACATCTTTTCTAAAACCCGACTATTTAAAATACTTCTGCATAAAAAGACTCATGAATCTGAAGTGTTTTTCATTCAATTCATCAATAATTTTCTCTGTTTTTTTATTCTTTGTCATTCGTTATTTTGTGGGTGAAGTATTCTTTTAAGGTAACTCTGGTACGGTACATACAATGACAACATTTATGATCATTATTATACAACGTCTGTTACAAATGGTCCTCTCTCTAGGTTCCATTCTGGAGAGGAGATTGTGTTGCTCTGGCTCTACCTGTTAGGCGTGGAGAGGAGGTTGTGTTGCTCTGGCTCTATCTGTTTGGTGTCAAGAGGAGGTTTTATTGCTCTGACTCTATCTGTTTGGCGTGGGGAGAAGGTTGTGTTGCTCTGGCTCTATCTGTTTGGTGTCAAGAGGAGGTTTTATTGCTCTGACTCTATCTGTTTGGCGTCAAGAGGAGGTTTTATTGCTCTGACTCTATCTGTTTGGCGTGGGGAGAAGGTTGTGTTGCTCTGGCTCTATATGTTTAGCGTGCAGAGGAGGTTGGTTTGCTCTGGCTCTTTCTGTTTGGCGTGCAGAGGAGGTTGTGTTGCTCTGGCTCTGCCTGTTTGGCGTGGAGAGGAGGTTGTGTTGCTCTGGCTCTATCTGTTTGGCGTCAAGAGGAGGTTTTATTGCTCTGACTCTATCTGTTTGGCGTGGGGAGAAGGTTGTGTTGCTCTGGCTCTATATGTTTAGCGTGCAGAGGAGGTTGGTTTGCTCTGGCTCTTTCTGTTTGGCGTGCAGAGGAGGTTGTGTTGCTCTGGCTCTATCTGTTTGGCGTGCAGAGACGGTTGTGTTGCTCTGGCTCTATCTGTTTGGCGTGCAGAGGCGGTTGTGTTGCTCTGGCTCTACCTGTTTGGCGTAGAGAGGAGGTCGTGTTGCTCTGGCTCTGAACGGACTTAAGGGACAAGTGTTACCATGAGACATGCACCAAACACACCTAGTTCTGTCTTTAGTTTGCACGTTTCCTAAAAAGTACAAAACACCGCACAGAATAGAGCTCCCAGCGATTGTCACAGATGCTTTCAAATCATCAAGGCACACGTCTTGTACCTTGTATCTTATACTTGTGAGTGTGTTTGTTACTAATGGCTGTATTTTTCAGGGAGTCTGTAAACTGCAGATAGACTCAAATGTTTCCTTTCGTTTTGTGCCAAGACTTGTGTCCTCCAGAGATGCTTTTGTCTTCTCTTGACTAATAGACTAATGTAGTCTGGTACCTTTCTTCAGCTGCCAGTGTTGGTAATCCTTACCACATGATTTGAAGCATGTTTTAGTGTTTTTATAGTCAGGGATGCAGGAATTTGAAATGTTATTTTCTTCCCAGACATGAATTTCAAATAGTAATAAATATGAATAAATTGCCGAGGGAAACACATTTCGTGTGATGCAACACAGAAAAACAGCAACTCAACACTTGGTGTCCACTTCTCCAGCCTGGTTTGTTTGTTTGTTTGTTTGTTTGTACATTTTTGCACATTATTACCGGACGTTTTTCCGCATCAGTTAAGCGAACGAGTTAAAGTTCCAGATGGCGACACAGCGATAACCCGGTTGTCTCTGGTCAGATGAAAGCAGGTTGAGCAGGTGGTTGGTGGATGTTTGTTGATACGGGAGCGAGGACGTCAGGAAGAATGTTCCAGATGTGATAATTGTTCACAGTCGAAAGAAGAAGAAAAAAAAGGGGGAATGGAAAAAGAGAGAGAGAGAGAGAGAGAGAGAGAAGAAGAAACCTTTGGGCACTCGACGTTACAGTGTTGAATTCACCAAATCCTCCAACCTTTCTTCATCTCATTCAGTCAGATTGCTTCCTTTTCTTCTCCTCGTCTCTTCTCCTTCTGCCTGCTTTCATGCCGATCTTATTTTTTCTTCCCAATCCCCACTTTTGTCATCTCAGCCTTTCTTGTCCTCTCTCTACTTTTATTCTTCTTTTTGACATTTGTAGCCCAGCGGTGTGATCCGAGGGTTAGTCCGTCCACCACTTTGGTCCAGACTGAAATATCTCAACAGCTATGGGATGGATATCCATAATAATGTGTACAGGAACTCCACTCCAGCAGCAGGTCAAAGTTACCATTTATCAGATGAAATATCTCAACATCTACCAGATGAACTGTCACAACATTTTGTACAGAGATTTGAAGTTTGCAGACGCTGTATCTTAATGACTTTGGTGCATCTTTGACTCCTTCTCCGCTAAAGGTCAGAGATCCAGAAGCAGGTCAAAGTTTTCATCTAATAGGTGAAATATTTCAACATCTACAAGATGAACCCCGACAAAATCGTGTACAGACATTCATAGTTTGCAGACGATGTACCTTAATGACTCCATATCTCACCCCTTCTTTGTCTTTTCATTTCTCCTCTATAGCAATCTCCTCTCCTCTTCTATCCTCATCTCCTCTCTTGTCCTCCTCATAGATCCTAACTCCTCTTCTTCTCCTTCTTCTCCTCCAGCTTTCCTCGTTTTGTCCTTTCTGTCATCCCTCTCCTCCCCCTCTCTCTCCGCTCTCTTTCCGCCCTCCATCTTCTCTTCCTCTCCTTTTCTTGCGTGGTCTTCTCCTCCTCTACTTATTCCTCTGTGCGCTGCTGCCTCCAGGAAGTGCTTCGTCAATGGGGACCATTGAGCGCGCCCGGCCCCGGCCCAGTTGGGCCTCTCTGGACCCGTCAACAGTTGTCTTGGAGAGGGACAGCAGCCGCCAGAGCTGGCCGTCCTCCCGCCGCGCTCCTTTGACCCGGCCCGGCCCGAAGCTGCCGGGCCTCCCCGCTTCCAGCCCAAACAAGCCAGTCCAGAGCCAGCGGTGGTGCTGCTGGTGGAGGATGTGTGTGTGTGTGTGTATGGGGGGTTAGTTGGCTGGCTGAGCTCAGTGTCACACTCACAGCACAATAAAGCCTCTGGCTGGGATGGACCGTCTCAGTCTCTGGCTGACGAGTGGAAGCAACACGATTACTGGGATTTCTGTGTTTGGCCATTTTTGAGACAATGTGGGGAAAAAAGATTAAATGTTTTTGATCATATTTTAAAACAGTATGATGTGAAAGGCTTGGTGGTTTTGCTTGAAATGAGTAAAAAATAGTCTGCCAATGGAGCAAGTGAAAATTGAACTACTGAAAAAAATCATGTGCCTCTGTGTCCTCCGGTGCTCCTAACGGCATCTGCAAGATTTCACAGACCGGAGGAAAACAAGCAGTCAGAGCTGATCTGAGGTCTGCTGTCCAGCTGCCGTCTATAAGAGCCGGCTGTCAATCACTCGCGAACTCCGTCCAAACGGTCAAACTAGGCAGCGCTGATCAAATATGAATCAATATTATGTTACGTTAATGCCTTTTTCTCTCTTCAAATGTTTTCAGAATCATCTTGTAGTGCACGGTTTAGCTGTAAAATGAGAACGTTTGTAACGCGGCCGCCATTGTAAAATCTGTTGAAGGAACGCCAAGTTCTGGTCACATGACAGGAGCACAGCCAATAGGAACACTCTCTCAATGAAATGACCTGTGATTGGTCGAAGTCTCCCGTCACAGGCTAGATGTTCTAAAGCCTGAAAACAGAGCCATGAGGAGGAGCAGAAGTCTAGTTATCTCTCAGAACACTTGAATTACAATATGCTGAAAGGTTATTATGGAATTTTTGCCCAATGATGCCACAAAAATATACTGCCTACTGCAGCTTTAACAAGATATTCAAGATGCATTGTATAAAAACAAGTCCCTATGTCTCACTGAAATGTTACTTGTTAGATGATTATGTCTTATATTAATGGTAAATGGATTTGCATTCATACAGCGCCCTTCTAGTCTTCCGACCACTCTAAGCGCTTTACATCCATCCACACACACATTCATACACTGATGGCAGACGCTGCCATGCAAGGTGCTAACCTGCTCATCAGGATCTAATCTAAATACTCATTCACACACCAGCGGCACAGCCTTCAGGAGCAATTTGGGGTTAAGTATTTTGTTCGAGGACACTTCGACGGCGGTCTGGAGGAGCCGGGGATCTAACCGCCGACCTTCCGATTGGTGGGCGACCCGTTCTACCTCTGAACCACCGCCACCCCATTAAGTGTTATGAGATGTTTTGATTAGTAATTTGACAAATATATTTGGGAAGATTTTATGTTTTTGCAGTAGGCTGAATACATAAAGACAAAATATAAAAGGACAAAAACAACATTTAAAGACAAATAGAACAATCGACTATAGATGGTCTAAAATAGCATGTCAAATCTAAACACTCTGTGTTATACAGTGTATAAAACAAGCTTTATGTGATATAGAGGTCACCCAATATAGATGCAGACACTCTTAAATTAAAGCTGACAGTCAGCACTTTAATCTCCGTCCTCTTTGTTCAAATAGCACCAAAAGAAAACATATCACTGTCCCACCACGTTCTGACTACACTGAACTATAATTGAATGTATGTTTGTACTTTCTGGCTTCAGCCCTCGCTGACCCTGACTGGGATAAACAGATGGATGGAAGCACGGATCTACTATATAATTATCCTAATCAGTTGCAGCCTGAGAGAGAAAATATGGGATTTTATTTTGCTCTCCTTTAAATGCCTACAAAGACACAGTCTATATGTATAACTTTATACAGTTACACCATATAGAAACTATGCTCGGAGCCACAGTTGTGGCTTCTTCTCTAAAAGGAGAGAGCGGGAGATTTCTGTGATTTTATTTGGCTCTTCTTTGGCGTGATGTAGGGAAACATACTGCAACATGGCTGCATGCGATACTATAATTACACAATGTACATACTAGAGTATGTGATTATACTTTAAACCACAGCCTGCGGTTTCTTTCAACAAGAGAGACTGTTGTTGAGAAGAAATGTATAAAGTACGAGACCTCTGTGTCTTTGCTTTGCTCCAGTTTACCAGGCAGCTGTGAAGAGAAGAGAGAACAAGTCAGCTGAAACTTTATACTTCATATGTGCATTTATTTAGAGGGGTCAGGATGCAGGGTCAGCCGCTGTGGCGAGCTCATGGATGCGTAGACCTTGCATTGTACGTTTCTGCAAACTGCAGGATACGTTGAATGTCGACATTTCTAAACCAAAAAATACTTTTAATATCAGCCTCGTATCACGTCTGCAGAAATGCAAAATGCCATGTGGTTAACGTTGTAAAACGATTGGTTAGATTTAGGTAACAAAACTACTTGGTAAAGGTTAGAAAAAGCATCATGGTTAATGCAATAACCAGTCTGGTCACACTAAATTACATATAAATGACACGGTAATTTGCAATAAAAAACGTCTTTCTTGCTTTTGGCGTGTCATTTGTACACCATGTAGTCTGTGTTGACTGCAATGAAAAGGCATCTGGGTGAATATGCTACGCTCAGAGGTAATGACGTAGAATTAAATATGAGAACGACTACTTATGGTGCGTGGGAAGGTGGATGGGTCCAACAGACACAGGACTTTCAACCAGGAGACTGCTGTATGTGTCCCAAAGTGTTGTTGAGTTATTTTGAAGTTATGTCAGTGATGTTTGTGACGTGTTGTCCGTAGTTATGTTACGTTGTTTACGTACGTATTTTACATAGTTTACGTTCTTATTTTAAGAACAACCATGATGTATTTCCTAAACCTAACTATGTGTGTGGTTCCGTTGCCTAAACCTAACTGTGGCTGTTACTGCAGTTTTGTTGTGACACGCGAAAAGGCTAAAATGCGTTCTCATGACACACTGAATCTCTTTGAAATATTGTGCTATTTATAGGCCTTCCCATGAGATCAGGTTATAAAAACATAACAACCTTAACAACTGCAACAACTGCAACAACGTAACCAGCATAAATAAATAACAACCACCCATAGCGGACTTTCTTTTGTAACGTTGCGTAACAAGCGTAAAGTCAACATTTAGTTTTGGTTTGGTTTCACACGAGACACGAACTTGGTGAAAGTCCTGTGTTTGTTTGACCCATCCACCACCAATCCCACCCAGCCTTCGTGGACTTCCTCGCTTGTTAAACTCGTTATTATACCACGTAACTCTAAATAACTCTTGCTCAATATACTACGTCATTGGCTCTGACCGAATGCAAAAACGGCCACATTCAACGTATCTGTTTTTTGCAGAAACGTACAATGCCAACATTTGTTTCTGCAGACTGGGCTGCCCTACCAGCTGTACGAGTGCATGTATTACTGTAACGTATTTAGGCCATATGAAGGTCAGGCAATAAACCACAGTCACAGGCTTTGTTGTTAAATACAACTAAGAAAACAGAAACATCGCTGAGCTTTTACTTTGCTCTGCCTTAAATACATGAAGAACACCACACTGTAAATGTTTGCATGAATGTGAGCTTATAATAGCTATATGCATATATGTACTGTGTAATTATGCACACCACAGCTGTGCTGCCTCTGCTGTTTACAGAAAAAGAAGGATGACATGTATATGCTTTTTCTGCCTTTTGACATGATGTAAGTAAACACAGATATAGGAGTGTATGTAACAATATACAGTATTTATATCACATGTAGGGCAGGCATGCAGCCTCTGTTGTTGAGTGTTGAAGAAGTAAAAGATTTGTTGCTTTTATTTTGCCGTGCTTTTACTCCCAAAATACAGACTATAGATGTACATATGAGAGCATGTAATGATATGTTTACACCATGGATGAGCTGAACTAGCTGCACACCTCTGATAGTGAATGGAACAAAAGATCCATTATGTGCTTTTGTTTGCGTTTTCATGTTGAAAAGACATGAATGATGGCGCTCTAGAGTACTTCATACACTGTAATCACTATAAAACACTAGACTACAAAACAAGCTGCAATCTTTGAATACATTAAACGCGGAGAAACCTGCAGCCTCTGACTGATGTTTCAATAAAGAAGATACAACGCAGTCTCACGGCAGTTCATGAAATACTTTCAACAACGTCATTTTTGTGTGTTTTCCTACGAATGTCGAGCAACAATTTCTGCTCCAGTCTTTTCATAATAAAACTACTTAGTTAGGTTTAGGAAAAGATCGCGGTTTGGGTTTAAATAACACCGGAAGTGCCGTAAATTAAGTACGGAAGTTATATAAATCAACGTTGACGTTCTGGTTTCACACGGGACACAAACACTGGCCTCCTGGGCGAAAGTCCAGCCTCCCACTTATGCGGTGTTTGTCGCTCTTTATACTACCTGGTTCACAATTACGTAGTTTACATACGAATAGATATCGTACTGACCATCATAACAAAAAAAGTTAAATTTGTGTCTATGTGCATGAATCAATACATTCAATTTTCACGATCTACTGTGCGACTGGGCTGGAAGATACGTTGAGTTTATTTCGCTCTGCTTTGACAGACAATAATGTCGGAAAACAAGAAGAATGGGGAGTATATGAAACTTCCCCAAATACTCTATGATAGACTGTGAATAAGAAGTGGACGTAGTCACCGTGACGTCACCCATTGGTTTGTGGACTACAGTTATGTAGCCTCGAGTTCGGCATCTTGGATTTTTGCAACCAGAAGTGACACGAGAGGGTGGAGCTAAGCACAATGCTGAACCCTGAATAAGATGTTTTTAGGCAACCAAAAAGATTATAATTATGAACTGAAAACACACTGTGAAAGGGTTAAAGTTGTAAGACGAACTCTACTCTATGGTCTATTTGACCCTAAATGGGACCATAATTTACTAAAAGAACATCATGCTGTATTGAAGAAGACTTGAAACTAGAGATTGAAACCATAAACTCATGTTTACAATGTTTACTGAGGTAATAAATCAAGTGAGAAGTAGGCTCATTTTCTCATAGACTTCTATACAATCAGACTTCTTTTAGCAACCAGAGGAGTCGCCCCCTGCTGGCTGTTAGAAAGAATGCAGGTTTAAGGCACTTCAGCATTGGCTTCTCTTCTCAGACCTCTATAATCAAAATAACACTGCAGATCTTTGAAACAACAACCACTATGGAGACATCTGCAGTCTCTGACTGAAAAGAATGATGGAAAGTATGAAACCGGCCATAAATATAGGATCACAATGTATACAACTCTGAGTATGTGTTGTATCCATACTATAGCTATAAAAGCACTCCACCATGATGCACTATATCTCCCCATCATTTTAATTGAACTCCCCTAACAGTGCTAGCGGTGCTTTCCACCGCGGTAACTCCATATTGATTGCGGAGAACAATGGAGACCTGAAGGGGGCTTTGTAGTCCGGCTCCTTGACGAAGGGCCCCGATGCTGTCTGGAGACGGATAGAGATGCAGCGTGGAGCACAGAGCCGCTGGACTCACCTGTCACTGCACACTGAGGAGCGTTTCATCTCCCTCACAGCTCATCCATCACACGCTGACAGCCCAGGAGACAGCAGCTACATGCACACAGCGATCACTTCTGAACCTGCATGGTTACAGGTAATTAAAGGACCATTTAAGTAAATTATTATTTCTAAAGAACATAGATCTGTTATCCTTGCTTTGAATGTAAAACAAATAAATGAGAAACATTTTCTGAGAGACTTTTCATTTGTATGCACGGACGCAGCCTGGTTTGGATCAATGCATATAAATGTCATATAGCTCTGAATAACCTTGCTAAGCTCATAATTTAATTATGGGTCATAGGTAGATTTGGATGTCAATAAAACGGCAGAACCCACGATCACTGCTGCCATGGGAATCCTCATTTATTTCCCCTGTAGGCTATTAGAGGAAGCCTCAGTCGCAGAGGAAGCCGGCAGCACAACCCTTTCATATATTTTATGGAGAAGACGACTCGAGACCAGACGGAAATATTCTATTAACTTTTTTTTTTGACAAGAGGGAAACTCAATCCCACAGTATGAAAGGTTCATGTAAAGGTCTGACAGCTTAACCGGAATAATACTGAATAATAAGTATGAACGGTAGCAGGGAGGCTCTGGACGGGCCTACACGTACTGTATTGTGTTCAACCAATGCTGGTGGTGCTGAATGGATTTCTATTGTGTTTCATGCGGCACAGGTTAGATATTTATTATGTAGTTTGCTCCCAGGATGGCAGAGGAAGTCATCCTTAGAGGTATTAATTATAGGCCGAGATGGGCGGCCGCTGGAACAGGAACACAAGCTTAATGTGAAATGTTTCAGACCGCCGCATCACTGCACCTGATTTTACTATAAACATCATCTTACATTAAATCTCTCCATTAGCAACCTAATAAAGTATGACCATTTAGCACACTAAAGTGAAAACAAGCACAATTCTTTCGTAACCATTCAAGCAAAAAAGGAAACTGAAAAGCAAGAGCCGGAAACTCTCTCACGCAGAATTCACACCAGGCAGCGCCAAAGTGCTGCTCGCCACATTAATCACATATTTCTGCGGCCGGGGAGGCGTGTTCACGTGTTTCAGGCGGGAAGAAATTCTTTGTAACATCGCTCAACATGTCACAGGATCTGTTTACCGATTGGTTCGCACTTCAACACTGAAAGTTAAAGGGACTGTATGTAAGTTTTTACATGTATAAACATTTTAAAGAGTTTTATTATTGACAATGTGTGAACAGGTTGTAACCTAATCTAATCTTTCCTTTATCAGCATGTAGACTGCTTTTAATGTGAAGAATGCGGGCTGTTTTTTCAGGGGATATTCCAACGGATGTGACATCATACGCGCTCCGCTTACAGGGCTAACAGTGTGCAACGATAGCTAACGGTCGGTTACAGATGGAGTCCGATAACGGCAATAAACAACCAGCCCTCCACCGCAACTCAGACTCCAACACAAACTCCATGGAAGCACAAAAAAAAACACAGGTGTCACTGTTAAGCAATTTCTGATTCTTACATATAGCCCATTTAAAGTCTTCACAACTTTAGTTCGGCCGCACTTCGCTGCAGAATCAAACCACCAGCCGAGCTCGGGAGCGGCCGCCACAGCTTTTCGTAGACATTGCATGGCAGCTCGCCGCAGGCCGCACTCTGCCGCTGAGATAATAATTAAAAATTGTCAACATTGGTATGTCAAGTTTGTTTCTAAATCAAAATGATGACACATCTGTGTAAGTCAAGTGAGTTTTACCAGTCTTACCAATGAGTACGTCATTTTGACTTTGCATCGTATCATTTTGACTTTGCATCGTATCATTTTGACTTCCTGTACCCTCAGTTTTTTTATTTTTTTTAATCATACATAACTTTTCATATTTTTCTCCATGCTTACAGATCACACAATAATAATGATGTCTGAAGGAGATGAATGTGAGTAAGATCACAAATAAGATGTTGTGACGCCTATTTTTCCAGATCTTTCCTTTTCGTCTTGTGAGTAACGTATCCCACATGACAGTCAACAACGCAGAGGTCCTGCGATTTAACCTGATGATGTCATCGTGCGTCAGCCTCTGTGAAAATATCCTCCGTCTCGGTCTGTGGCGGCCGTGAACTTCCTGTTCACACCTTCCCTCCATCGCCGCGTGCCCGACGCTGTGCACGCGGTCCGCATGAGCTCAGTCTTCACGATAGCAGCTAAGTTTCACAGGCCCGCTTTAAATTCCACATCGGTAGCGTTGTGTTACCTCGGTGTCATCAGTCATGTTCATTTCTGGCTGACAAACACAGGAGGAGGAAGTGTGTGTATGTGTGTGTGTGTGTGTGTGTGTGTGTTTGTGTGTGTGTGTGCATGATCAAAAACTCTCTGCAAGGTCAAACAATACTGTGAAATGTGTGTTGAGAGAGAGAGATGTATTGTTGGTGATGAACGTTGTTAAGTTTGTCATTGATGTTACTTTCTAGGTCAGACGTGAGTGGGAGATTTGTACTCTCAGTGGGGCTACCTGCAGCTAGCTTAAGGTTATAAAAATAAAAGAGTCGGGGCACGAGAGAGAGAGAGAGAGAGAGAGAGAGAGAGAGAGAGAGGTCTTTCTTTTGTTGTTTACCTTGAACGTGAGATGGAGGACGGTTTTCGCATGTGGAACCATTTTGCCCAGCCTTAATGGCCTTAATGACTCCTAATTTCATGGCAAATAAACTAAACAATGATGCCTTTGAGTCTCGCTCCATTTGTGGAGCTTTGCTTTACGAAAGACAAAATCACATTCTGTTCCAGTTAAAGTGCAGCTTTAAATGTTCCCGTTGTTTCTTTCTTATCTACCGATCGACCTGCGAGGGCACTCGGTTTGTTGTTGTGATCTTGTTTTTCAGGTTTTGCGGTGTGTTTGCGATCCGGTGCCTCAGGTTGGGAAACTACCACTCCGACACTTTTATCAGTTAGTGATTTATTTGATTATTAGCAGTAGACTCAGCAGTTAAACTGAAGTGGTGAAATTTGTTGCTTTGAGTCTCAGTCCTCGTTATTCTTTACTATC
The DNA here is from genome assembly GCF_015220745.1 of Sebastes umbrosus. Lineage (NCBI taxonomy): Eukaryota > Metazoa > Chordata > Actinopteri > Perciformes > Sebastidae > Sebastes > Sebastes umbrosus. The sequence continues at coordinate 28,697,044 of NC_051284.1, read as the reverse complement.
AACTGACAACTCTTTAATTCTTCAGTGCGCTCAGGAACTAACATTACCCCCCAATAGTCTCCTGTTTGTTGTAATTACTTTAAACACATTGTTTGGGGGAATATGCACAGTTGAAATGTTGACACTGTGTCCTCTACAAGACAGGAGGACATGGTGTAGGTTATAATGCAGGACCCACGTTAAAGCAACTACAAGGAACTTTCATTTTGTGTTGATTTTGGTTTCCCTGTGGACAAAAGAGGAAGTGTTTTCCATGAGCATCACTGTCTTGTGTCGTAAAGATCTTGATTTGGCGAGTGCGTGCATTCGTTTCGGAAGAAAGTAAAAGAAAGGCGCAACTTGGTCATAAATCGGTTTACTCACTTCGGTGCTCTATACCTTCTCAGCTTTATAGTACAAACTATACTGTCGATTGCCTGGTGCATCCTGGTCATCATGTTCGTGATCACATAAAAGCTTTGGACAGGTAAAGGAATGTACAGCGAGCCGGTCATTGTTGTGAAATAAACCCTGACAGGGCGATACGGCCCTCGACGCAAAGCGGAGGGGTCTTGCCAGTTCAGGATTGGTTTTGAATCCTTTCAAATCCTGTAAATCTGTTGAATGACCGACCAAGGTTGACTCTTGTTTGTGCTGTATCACCGTCCCTTTTAGCTTTTCTTTGTTCTCCGGTCAATTCTTTTTCTCTTTGCTGATCCTGCCCCAGTAACAGCCACAACCACAGAACATACCGTCTTCTGGTAAATCATTTCATCAGATTTTGCAGGGAATCAAACCCAATGACAAGCAATAAGAATAACTTCATAGAAAAAGTCAATCTTCTCACTAATGATCTGGTTATGTAGGTAATATAGGCATCAGTATTAAATTGAGTAAGTTAAAAACTCCTTGTATTAACTTTAACGCCTTTAACATTTGGTGCATTAGTGGGTTTGTTTCCATCTCTGTTTGTGTAACACTGAGCTGAATATTTTGCTATAACAGGAGGATCCCAGCTGACATTGGGAGAAGCCGGGGTACACCCTAGACAGGTCGTGTAAAAGAACATGAATATAACAAACATGTTGTGCCTTAATTAGTAACCAGTATGTATCGATGAGAGATTGGCGAAGAAAGGAACCAGATTGTCATTATCCAGTAATTTACCACAGAAATGCACCGGGCAGCTGCAACACCGAGAAAAAACACAACAACAAGCAATAGTAGAGGATTTTATCTATAGCTCTGTAACAGTTTTGCATTAATATTAATGTATTCAAATGATTGCACATCAGATGGTATGTTTGCTCTCGCCTCCAGTCTCTGTGTTTATCTCTGATTGTAATTCTTGCATATGTTAAACAACTATTTTAAACATCTAGTTAGTAAAACTGTAGTAACACACACTCCATCGTACATGATGATCCCACAGTCAGATGAATATTCATGGTCTCTGTTGCTGGGTGCTGTGCTGCTGAAAAACCATAAAATGTTGTATGAAAATGTTGAAGCAACACTATAGATGGAAATGTCATGTACTCATAAGACACTTATTATAGTTCACGCTGCACACGGGGAGTTATGATTTGTTTTCATGACCTCTCTGTCTGTAAATCACCGAGGAACGGCTTCAGAAAACCACCAGAGGGAATCGTAAACACACCGTGCCCTCCTCTTCCTTGAATCATCCTGTAAAAAGCTATTGAACACGGAGATACCATGACCTACACCGACATTTTTCCCTCATGATCGCACATCATGGGTGAACATGTCAAAACAGCTCAGAGACGACTCTCAACAACTAGGGCCTTCCCGTCACCCTCTAATCCAGCAATTAGAGACGAGGCCAGAGAAATGGAACAGATGTTCCATAAATGGGAATGGCGGAGGGAGTCCTGGCCGCCGATGGTATTCCTAATCTCTCCGAGGAGGACGACGGAGGAGGGAAAGGGAGCAGCCACCCTGCTGCAGCGCAGACTGGGGTCAAACAGTGCTCCTCTAATAATTCATGGGGCTTGTTTTAAGCACCGTCGGTTGCCAGGGGGGCGGGGTTTGCTGCTTGAGGGGTCATTATGCTTCAAGTTAAGTGGTTGTTGGATAACTCTACTTGAAGTATAGTGACCCCGTCCCCTCCACACCCTTTTTGGGGGATGTGTCCGACATTTTTTCAAACATTTTGAAAACCAATGATCCGACAAGCCTGGCCACTTCACACAGTATCTGGCCAGGAGTTTAGGAGTTTTTCAACATTGGCATTAGGTTTCTTTTTCATGACTGACTGACTCAGTCCACAGCCTCTTGGTAAGCTTGCATTAACAATTACTTAAGCATTCATCCTACTGTTAAGTCAAATGACTCGTAATGTGAAAAGGTTGCTTGTAGTGCCAAACCCACTGAGTGTTAGCACCAAACTCTTCAGCTCTACTGAGCGTTTCAGCCTCTTTTTTTACACCGAATTTACACCAAAGCAACGGCATAGTGATATACATTGTCTAAAGAAAGCCGCAGCGGACGCTCCCAAACTCAGTGAGTTAAGTGAGTTTGATTCCGTGTTGAAGTGCGGCCAAACTAAAAGTTGGGAAAAGTTAAACTTATAGCGGCAAAGTGCGGCCAGTGAGAACCCGCAGCCAATCAGTAATCCTGTGAGTTCTGGGACGCGTTGATGTGTGTTACAAAGAATTTCTTCCCGCCTGAAACACATGAACACGCCTCCCAGCCGCAGAAAAATTGAATTATGGCGTCGAGCCACACTTTGCCGCTGTCTGGTGTGAATTTGACTCGCTCTTTTTTTGGCTTTCCATCAGCAAACATTGTGGATAGTACCAGGTACTTTTTTATGGTCGAGGTTCCAAGCGAGTTAAAACACTGCAGACCAGATCAGACTAGGTCAGAGAGAGTCGTCACTAGCGCGTCACAGGGCATCCCGCACAAACCCCGGCTTTTTTAAATAGCCAAGCTACCGTCAATAGCGACCACAATTTATTGATTTTATAAAAAAGGGCAGCCTGCAAAACTACGCCGTACAATTATCAAAGTGCAGATATTTCTCTGTTTGGTGAAGGATTCAATGAGCATCACATTGAAGATGATGTCACGGCAGTTTCACATGGCGTCGCTATGGTGATCAGCTGAGTATCCCGCCTACGCTGAGGGGGTGCTATTTACAGTGGAAAAGAAACTAGAGAAAAGGTCCTGGTACCAAAAGTGAGTCGAGTCGAGCCGAACCATGACGTGGAAATGAGGCAATATATTGAATGGTTGAAACCCCTCCATTAAAAAGAACAAAACTAGCCATTTTTAACCAACAAGCCCTGAAAACGCCCCCCCGCCCCCCCACCATCAGCACTGTTTTAAAACAGTAAAGAGCTTTTCATGCACAGTAGAGTTTCAGGTGGTGTGAAACTGATTTGTACAGTCGGGGTTACGTCCAACCGCGTAGTGTTTTGAAGTTGCGTCCAGCGGTTTGACAGTGATCTGCTCTTGGCTGCAGAGTCAAAGAGTTTTATGTGCTACTTCTGGTGTCCAGAAATACAAACGCTGTGAAATCAGTTACAGTAGAAACCCCGCTGTGAACACAAAGCGAGAGAGACGAGGAGTATCTGGAAATGTGTGTGTTATATACAGTATTTAGGCATGCATCATTCATCTACTGTTATGAAAAACTGTAATAAATGCAATAAAGTTTCCTCTCTTTTATACAGTATTTTGTCTGCCTCCCTGCTGTGGAGTTGCTGCACTGAGCTATCAGCTGTCAATCAAACAGTGTGGGCGGGACTGCAATGCATTTTCTCCATAAAAGGATTTCCTGTCGATGCAGTTTGAGGATCTTTTCCTTTGTTTTTCTTTTCTTATTGTCCTCAGAAATTATGTTCAGCTGCACAGTGAGACTTCATCTTCATTTAAATAAACCTTTAACTGAACTTAATTTATTTGCAAAACATCACATGGAGTATTTTTGCTTGAATAACATCGATAAACCAACTGTTGCTTCTCTGACCGACACCCGAGAAGAGCCCCGCTGTCAGAGGGGCATCCACAACCTAAGCAGCAAACAAACCTATGTTGGTCCCTAAACTATCATCAGGTCTATTCCTGCTGCTCCGAGGGAGACCGGAGTTCTCCAAGGAGCGCTGAAAACCGGATTGTTTTACACGCACCTGTTCCTGAACGTCACTCGGCTACACGCCTGTCTCAGAGGGAGCGCGGTTAATCGCTGATTTGGCACACTTACAGTGACAACATACCAAGGTCCAGTTTCAGGAACTTAGTACGCACACACACGCATACACACACTCCCACGCCTACACACACACTCACACACAAATAGATGCTTCAAACCCCTGACCCACACAGATCCACACACATTCAGACACACTTTCACTGACACACACACTATTACTACCACATTAGCACAATGGCGGTGTAACTAAAGACACTAAAACCTCCTGATGAGACAACCAGTCCGGCCGCTCGGCAGCCATCTTTTCCCTCCCGACTGTTGACTCACCAAAATAACTTCAAACTGTGCAAAACACATAAAGCTGCGTTTTCAAAGCCCGGCTGAAACTCGCAATTATTTTCAGTTGTCTGCATAAAAAACGGCTGATAGTTTGTATGTACTGGAACGCTCGGAGCCTTGCGGCTTTGACTGAATGGGAAACAATTAAAGTGCTTCTTGGCAGCACATGAAGCCAGACGGCGATAAAAATGGCTGAGCTTTTTCAGCGAGTGAGGCCCCCTCAGCTCGGCCCGTCTGGAGTCATGAGAAGCTTCTAGAAAACTTTCCTCCTGGACTCTGGGTCACTTTCTGCTCTTCTGTTTCTGAGCACAGTGTACTCAGCAGCTGCAAAATACAACTTTCTTATCACTGGGAAGACAGGAAATAAATAATACATGTTACAGAGAACCAAAGAGCTTTTTTATTTTCTGAAATCTTCTGTTTCAGTCAGTGTAACAGTAGGGGTGCTTAGAAAGAGGAGACTCCTGATGGACCACTACGACTTTTCAGGCAACACTCATATGACAGCCAGGGTCAGCCGAGCTAGAACGACGACTAGAGAGCTAATCTGCAACTTTGTTGAGTGTGTTCCAATCCACATACTTCCAGAAGTACACTGGTAGTGTAGTAGTGCGTAAATTTTAGCGTGGTAGGGTCGTCTCAAATCGAATACCTTTCGGCGCACTGACCGGAAATGACGATCGCAACATTTGACCGCGGCTCGCTACCCGCAAAAATATCTTCTGAAAAACAATGAAAGCAGAGTGGAAATTACGTTTCCAACGTCGTCGCCTACGATGTGTCCTCCTGTTGGCTGAAAATGCACCGGTATGTTTACGTATTGTTTTATTCTGTTATCTACGTCTGTTTGAATAGTGGTCGTGGCTCCGCCCCTTCCGCTACGTAGCCAAGATGGAGACAGTTGAGTGTGGAAAGTGTCCAGCGTTCCACACTCAACGATCTGACCGCTTTGAGTACAACATCCGGGTACTTTGAGTGCACTGCATTTTGACGTACTTCCCAGTGTGAACGCACTTATGCACTCAAAGTAGTAAGTGTAAGTACAGAAGTACGCGGATTGGAACACACTGATTGTCTTCTATACTACAGCGGCGTGGAGCTGTGCGCTGTTCATAATCTATATCTGCAGATATATACTAAACAGAGTTGATGGAAACCAAACATGCCATTAGTTGTAGTCTTTAGTTGTTGTTGTATTTGTCTGACATTTGCCACAGACACACCAGGAATTAAGGAAGGATAATAACCAAAACTAAAACTAATGTCCCTGATCTGAGACCGGCCACGCTAACACATGCTCACAAGTGTTTTAATAAGTGAAAAAATAAAAAAAAAATAGGAGAGGAAATTATCTCACGCTTACTGGTTGCAAATTTGGTGAAACGCCCCCAGATTTATTTTAGTTGAGATCTTAACTTGTTGATGTTATAAAGAATATGACTCTTGCAAAAAAACGGAGTCAAATTCCATGTATGTGTAAAGGTGATTCTGATCAGAAGCAGAAACAATGACTGTTTACATGCACAAAATATTCTGTTTTTTTGCCCTTATTCCGAAAAAGACGATATTCCAACTAAGCTGTTTACATGCCAATTGAAAATGAATATCCAACTAATATTCCCGTTTACATCCAGCTGTTCATACACCGATTAACATAACTGGTATCGGACTTTTTCGAACACAACCTCCCTCTTTCATTCCTTCAACCACCTTCTAGAAAAGGTTGGCATTGTGATATTTGCACATATCCAAAAACCTGTTGATATCCACGTCTTTCATAATATTTTAAGTAGATGTGTTTCTCCTTCTGACCAGAGACTTTTTTTGGCGTGCATCTCTGCAAACTGTCGGCTGGTTGGTTTGTGTTCAACGCACAGAGCGAGATGTAAACAGGCGAGAGGCCGTGCATCACAAACTGCCGTAAAAACCCCAACTGAGACGCATATTGTGAATGTGCTGTATACATGTCCAAAGAATGCTCCTAAAACCTGAATAATATCAGCAGATCCCACATGCCTTAACCTGAAAAAACTCCAGAATATCCAAACAGAATTTAGTTTACATTACCCGTATTAAATTCACAATATTGTCATATTCAGAATAACAGTGGAATATTAGTCTATGTAAACAGTCATTTATTTGGGAGGTTCTCATGAAATGTACATGAACAGCTGGATCAACTCCCAAGAGAAGAGTTGCCACTCTGTTTGTCTTGTTGAAATACAGAAACATACAGTCCACCCACAGTCGTAGAGTAATGTTATAGAGTGATGGCTCTCTTCCTTCTCTGACTTAGTACAGACACCGATTTACAGAAAGCACATTAACCAGACTAAATCTAAATCTGATTAACTACAAGTTATGTTTGCTTGCACATTCTTGAAAGGTACAATGTCATATTTTGACGGGAGGTCGGCTTGCTACAAGTTTTCATTTAGTTTGTTTCTTATCATTGTACAACTGGAAAATGTTGCATTGTTTACATTGGTAAACAGGATAAAGACATGTGGCAGGTTGATTAATAAGCTTCATCCTGTTTTCCCCTTTGCTGTGAAGAGTTTTCCAAAGAAATCTATTCAGAATGACTTTTCGGTCTGTCATCTTTGCTTGTTGTAAATTGGAAATGATCCCCCAATCTTGATGTATCACTAACTCATCACTTTATAGCTAGTGTACAGCCACACCTCCGCCTCTCCAGCTCCTCCTCCTCCTCTTCCTCCTCCTCTGGTCAGCCCGGTGAGAGGTGGTTTAAAGGTCGCACAGCAGCCTGAAGAGGGAGAGTGGGTTTGATGACCGGCAGCCAATGGTTAGCAGAGAGGGGAGTAGGGGAGGAAGAATGGGGGGAAAGGAGGAGGAGAAAAAGAGGGAATGGGAAGGAGAGAGGAGGAGGAGGAGGAGGAGGAGGGAGGAATGGAAAGCGTCCACCAGCGCAAACACCTCTGAAACAGAAACATCCATTTAGCAGCGAAAACAAGCCCCCCTCACAAGACCTCCGTGAATGGAGCACTTCAGCCGGCCGAGGAAGTTCCAATGAGGGGCAGGATGTTCCCCTCAGGACGCACTTGAGACGGGCTGAGGGCCAAAAGCCTGAATACATAGACCCCTCTCTCTCTCCCTCTGTCACTGTCCAGCTTTGCCCTCCCACCCGGGCCGAGTGGCTTCAGTACCCCCCCACAGATACCCCCCCAGCCTCCCCTCCCGTCCCCTCGCCCGCCTGCCAGCCTGCTCCTTCCCCTCCTACCAGCCGTTTACTGAGCGGCAGCCAGCGAGGCGGCGAGGGAGGGCGTGGAACTGTACTCAGCAAACAAAGACAGAGGGGCAAAGACTTTCCGTGATTAAAGAGCAGTTAAGATGCTATGAGAGGCTAATTTGTTCACTGTGTGACAGAATCAACAGGAACTGGGGGCAGAAATCTGTGCTGCCCGCATTTCCTGCTGCAAGTTAAAGGAGAATACCGCTTTGATTTAGAGTTGTAGCTCGTTTACTGATCTCTACGTCCAGTTTACTTTTCCCTCACTGCATTCTTTATGCATGTCTTTATGTAATACCTTTAACATTTAAAATATAAATTTGACATGTCAATACTATCTTGAATCATTGAATCAAACACAAATAGTCAGATCAGATGATGAAATCAGATTATTAAGAAATCAGATAATGTGTTGACATGATGTCCTGTAGTACTGGTTCCTTGTATGCATATGCACACACTTAAAGGTTTAGAAACCCAGTTAAGGGCTGACAACATGGCAAAGAAATCACAGTTTCTCCAGCAGAAATGTCTCTGCAAAAATCTGGTTTCAACAAATCTGTTGACAGAAAATTTGGGAATTTGGGGAAATGCATTTATTCACTTTTTTTTAGCCTAAAGTTTGATAAGAATACAAATAAAAAACTTGATTTGAAGTGCCGTTCATTTAACCCTCTTTACATGAATTAACTGAATTAATAAACAAGCTCGGCTAAAAGGAAGTTTCTTGGCAAATATTGATCAGATGTATTTACTTCCGCTGGTTGCCTGGCAGCCTCATGGTGACTTCAAGAACTCACGCTCCAGCCAACTCCTGTTCCCACACAACTAAACTACATTCTCCCGGATTACGGTCGGCAGTTTTAAACATGTGGTTAAAGCTGTGAGTTGAAACAAAACAAAACAGCAAAACTTTGGCAACAAAACTACTTAGTTATGTTTAGTAAACAATAAAACTACTTAGGAGACCAGGCTCAAAATTGTCCAATACTTTGGTATACGACTACATATCTGCAAAACTAATGACATCCCATCAGCCTCAGCTGTACTTTGTGTTTAGTGCTAATTAGAAAAAGGTAAGAATGTCAGCTTGCTTAGCTAAGATGGTTGAATGAACTTGGGTTGCGTCCAAAATTCCACATTACATGCTATTTAGTACACTTAAACAATGAGATTTTTAGTACGTCTGAAACCTTGGTATGAAACCAATAGTATTTGAATTGCATACTATTTCTAGTGAAATATTACAGTATCAAACACTGGACTACGGCGGCATAAATATCCCACAATGCAATGGTAGTGACAACAGCGTTCATAACGTACGTTGACGGACAGCTCTGTAACGTCAATAACGCTTCAATTAAACTGTAAGTATAAGGTTTCACTTTGCTAGACGTATTTTAAATTAGTTCAGACTTTGATTCTCACAAGCAGTTGTTTTGGTCACATGAGGTTGATACAGGTTACCATGGTTACACGTCTCCAACCGGCAAGGATGCTCTCAGGAAGTGATGATATAAGCATCTGAAAAGATACATACTACTGTTTATTCACACAAAAGTACGTTGAATGATAGTACACATATTGGATATGTAATGCATAGTATGCGATTTCAGAAGAAGCGTAAACCTTATACCTGCTTAACATCTGCATGTTTCAGCATTGTCATTGTGAGCATGTAAGCCTGCTGATGTTAACATTTAGCTCAAAGCACAAAGCTAAAGCCTAAGTAAAGTCTCACACAACCACGAGCACGTCTGTAGACTCAGTGTGCCGTCCAAGTTCCAAAGCTTGTTTGTATCCAGTTTCACCCACAGTTTAGTTTGCGTAGGAGGAAAACAAGCCTCGATATCCGCCACTGTGCTCACAAAGAGAGTTCAGACAAAACAAAACCGAGACACTCTGCAAACAAACTCTCTGTCGTGTGTGTTCTGGTGGTATTTTGGTTTCACTTCATTAACATAAACTTCCAAACTTCTGGTTTGTTCAACCATGAATCACAAAGTCTGTTTTTGTTGGACTTGTTTTTGCTATACGGGACCTGTTTGGAAAAAAACAAATACATGTTCTCAGTGACAGACACAGCCGTGACAGCCAACGCTATTATAACATGTTTATTGAAAACCTTTTTTGACAGCATAGTTTGTCAGGCACAGAGACAGAGAGAGAGAGAGAGAGAGAGAGAGACAGAGAGAGTTGTGAAATAGTTGTTTTCTCCCAGTGGGAGATGTTTGCCCAGAGGGGTTGTTGTGGTGGAATGTTACAGAGGATTCATCTTGATCAAAACAGGTACATTGCAACAAACAAGCTATGAATTACAAATAAAAAAAAAAAAAATCACATAATGCCAAATGGTTAGTTCCACCTTTCTATGTTAGAAACATGAATACAGAGGGAGGAAAAATAAATTATGTGGGATTCGAAAAAAAAAAATAAAATAAAAATAAAAAGACAACCATGACTTTGTCTCGCTATTGTTGTAAAAAAACAAAACTGATGTGGAATGCAAAATGAAATAAACTGTATACGCAAATCATTTCCTCTCTAAGATTCTTATAAAATAGCTCACACAGCTACATAAAACTCTACTCATGTACATCAGCAACGTAAAAGCATATTTCAAACTATAAATTAATCTGGACTAACATTGTCGGGTTAGAACTGCGTGATGAAAATGAAAACGGGATGTGTGAAAGCTAACCATTCCAACCTGGAAAATAACATAAAACAAAAACATGTGAAATATATATATATATATATATATATATATATAGTTTTGATATATCTGGAGGGAAAGGTGCATATCTCCGACACCAGAGGAAGCCGAGATAACGCCACCTCTCCTCCCAGTTTCATCTTCAGATCCAGATTTTGTTTTTATTGAGCAGAAAAGAGAATAAATAAGTCAGTCGGAGTGGAGACGACGGGCGGTTAAAGGCCGATGTGTGACTGTACATACAGTAAGAGTCCCTCCCTGCTGCCAACTATTCATCCAATAGCAAAGAAAACAGGTTCACTCTTAAAAGCATTTGTTGTTTTTAACGTGCGTCTGTGGAGCAACACACATCCGACTCATATCTTCAAGGCCAATACTGATATTTTTACATTAAAGCTGATTATAGTTTGCTGATACAAATACTGTTAAATTACAAATTAGTATTCAGAGTTTCACCAAGGATTTTTTTTTTCCTTTCAACTGAATTTAGACTATTATCTGAAACTCAAGATGTATGTTTTCTAAAATATAAGCAGCAGCACAATGCAAAGGAAACAATACATAACCATCACTTTTCTAGAACAAAACTGTATCGTTGCTGTCGAATGAAATGTGTATTTATCTCCAATTTTGGTGTCAAAATAACACAAGCTTCCACTTTCTGAATGTTCGCTAGTTAGCCTAACTTTACTTGTAAGCTTCCACTCTGTGAGTGAAAAACAAATTTAACAGTTTAATCTTGTAAAGTGACTTGTTTTTTAATCACTATTGGTTGGTTTATAACCAGCGTAATGTGTGCCACTCGGTAGCTCAAAACTGTAATTGCCAGTGCGTCTCTTAGCAACTGTTGCCATGTGGGAAATGACCACCAGTTTGAAGCTTTTTATTGTTTTTTCTTCAAATTTTGGCAAATTGGCATTATCAAAAGTATGCCGAATTAGCTATTAACAGTCCTTGTTTGCAAAGTACCCATGGATGTACAGAAAGGTATCATGGTATTACTTTGATATTGAAGAAAACTTAAAAACGTGGTTATTCTTAGGCAAGTTCTGGAGTTATAAGGGATGTCTTTTTTCATGATTTATAAGCAGATTTATGTACGTCTACAGGTCTTCCCATGCCGAAAACCTATGCTTTAGATAATACTTTATTTCCTTACAAAATTTAGAAAATAAAAAACTGACATATGCATATCAGAAATGTGTTTTTCTTAGCTTGTGAAAAGTTGATTATTTTGGAGATGCATGACTTTCATACGACAACAACGAAATGTATCAGCAAACTGACGGATCGCTCTAATTCTTCCAAAATGGCTTTGGAAAACCTGAAGAAAAGCCAATAAACTCAGTTCTTGGTTGCCATTATTTCTACTATAATGGAACAAGCAGTAAGCACGGCTTTACTTTTGCTGCCATAAACAACACACACGTTAAAAACAACACATCCTTTTAAAGAGTGATCTAACAGAGAGACAGAAGCCAGCGTCAGAATCAAAAGAGTAAGAAGCTCGACAAGGATGCAGAAAAAAAGGCCAGGGAGGGCATCCATATAAAAATAAAATGAAGGATAAATTAAGCCAGGAGCAAAGCCTGATGGGGGGGAATCAGTATCTAATAAAATGACTACTCTACATCATCATCATGTTCTGGCTCTTTAATGAAAAACAACACTGAAAAGCAGATAGCTACGAATAAAAATACTCTCACCATAGGGAAAGCTTTTACCCAGCATGGAAGAATAAATAAAACAAAACACTGTTTCATTAGATCCATCCAACCTTTACACAAGTGCCTTTTTGTCTGTCTTGTTCACTCGAGAAAAATAATAATAATAAAAAATGCTATTACTTTCATAGCCTGCTTCTATAGTGACAACTGCTTCTTTTATTTTATTTTATATTGTTTTGCAATTATACATTCAAAATCAAAATTAATCTCCTTTTTGTTCGCTAAATTATTCCAGGCACTTCATAGATTCGAGTCAAAACTGTACTGAAAACAGAAATAATAACTGGGTGTAACCTTTCACTTTACAAAGACCTTGTTTCTGTGCATAAACCAATAAAAACGTACATAATTTGGTGCTAAAAAAAACACAAAAATCTCCCAGTGTAGTAATATAATTAAATACAAATTGTTCACTCTTAAGTACTTTAAATATTGGGGGATGGTGGGGTATTTCATTAAGTACCGACAGTCTCGTTGGGTGATAACAACAAATGCAGTTCACACACCAGAATAAGGCCATTGCACAGTAAAATGTTGCCACCGTTTCCATTTAGCAGCGAGTGAATCGTGTTTCTGAACCCTTCGATACCGCTTGAACGTCGCTTTCCCTTTTTGTGACTTTTGCTAAAAACAGACTCTGTAAACATTTCAACCCTTTAACGCTTTTTTTTGGGGTCAGCTGGAGACACAACTGCATAAAAAAGGGTTGGGGAAGAAATCCATTTGGCAATCCCATGATCCTTCCCTGCACATGTAACCTTCCGCCCGCCTACATTCGTCAGTGCAGTATTTTGGTTCAGAGATCTGGAGGACTCGGTGAAATAGACTTTTAAGACTAATTTGGCACTTTTTAAATTTTTTTTTTGCAAACTATAGCTAAGGATCCACCACAGACTTCAGAGTCTCCTTTAACAAACCGATATATATATATATATATTCTTATTTTTTGCTGTGTGATTTGTTAAGTCGCACAGCAATGCCTTCATTTCAGTATTAACACTATAGAGCAGCGATAAAATCTCAAGCGTCCGGGAAGGTTTTTTTCTTTTAGGAACACCCGAGCAAGGACATAACAGCTTTACACTTCTGCCTTCAAGCTGATGTTTTGTTTTTTTATCCATGAGTGTGCACACAAGCGCTGAATGTCTTTGCTCAAGGGCACTTTGACACCGCACGCAGCTTGTTAGCATCGACCCTGTGACCTTTCTGTTACAATATAAGAGTTTAGAGCCTTCAGACCGACCTTTAAAAGAAAATATCCACCTACAGAGGCTTTAACACTGTTTACAAAACGGTGATATATTTAATTTATTCTTATATATCTGCGGTAGAATTTTGTGTCTTCTTTCTAGACTGGAGCCAGTGACGTTCAACAATCATGCATGGTTGGCTTTTAAAGCCTCTGAACTCCCACACAGGTGTTTTCAGTTCATCTGGCTGATTAGAGCTCTGCTCAGGACTGTGTGGGCGTCTACAGACTAACTGATTGAGTCTCCTGTTAGCTTTGTTGCACCTGTTAAGGCGGGACAAATTACACATTTATCATTCTGATTGGTAGATGAAGATTTGTGAAATAAATTCCCATCAAAGCTCCACCCACCTTCTACCTGAGCAGAGGTCTAATCAGACAGAATAACTGGAAACACCTGTGTGGGTGTTCAGAGGCTTTTCAGAGGAACCAAAGAATGTGTATTGCAAAGAAGTGAAAGTCAATTGTTCGTTCCATTGCAACATCAGTGCCCAGCAGTGCTAATAAACAATATTTAGTACAGCTTTTTTTTACTATTGATGCGCTGAGCAGGCATCTTGAGCATTTTGAGGTTAGAGTTGGTAAGATTTGTTTGACTTTCGAGTTGGAAATTCGATTTCAGGTCGCGTTTCAGTTGAAATTTTGACTTCCCAGTTAAAATAGAAAGCAACATAAGTTTGGGGTTGGAAACACAACGTTCACTTTTTGTTTATTTACTCTTAAAAATCTGTTTCCAACACTAGTTCGCTTGCATGTTTTCACATTTTTCTGAATGCCGCAAGTTCAAGCATGTTCTCTGATGACTGCTGAAAAGCATTCTGGGAAACGTAGTCATCACTAAAGTTGTGTCATTACAGACTGAACAGTGAAACCACATCAGTAGGAGGATTATTTTCCTTGAACAGGCTGCTGAGGTTCTCTGAAGGCTCTTTATGATTCACAGCTAGTTGTTGTTGTTGATGTTCAATACGTCTTTAAGTACGTCCGTCGCACTAAACGGCCTCTCTCTCTGTACATATCTCATATCTTGAAGCGCTGCTATTTCTTGCCCAGCAAGAGTTAATCGTTGCTTTGATATTGCAAACGTCAACTATTCAAACCAGAATTTGAACTCAGCAGAGAAACGTCCAGCTTCCCCTTCAGTTTCGTCGAGTCCTCGAATCACAATCGCTCTCAAAAAATCATCTTCGCGTCTGTCATACATTCTTATTATTATTTTTTTAAAACTGTAAAAAAAAAGAAAAGAAAAAAAAGATGGATCAAAAACCAGAAGGAGTCTGTGAAAAATAACAGTTCTGTTGTAAAATAAGTTACCAAAAAAAAGGAAATAAAAATCTTTGCGTACAGTACTAAAACCCTAAACTAGACCTTTCGAACCACATGTTAAGTCTATAAATATCTTTACAAATATACACGTTAATTATTCAAATAAACCTTTTTCTGTATCAATGATTAAATGTTTTACACTTTCATGACAGTGTCTTCTAGATTGCAATGCTTCCATCCTAAAACAATAAAAAAATGTAATTTTTTGTCTTTTAAGTACATGGCTGTGAACAGCAATATGATACATATTTGCATTTATATATTTACAATAAATCATTTTCTAGATACATAAAAAAAAAAAAAAACTCCGAACCTTATTGTACTAATTACTGAATGGCCCTGAAACTTCGCCTCACGCTTGATGAGGAATTTGTTCCATGATTATCACAAATTTCCGGGATGCTAAAAACGAGACGATGGCGTCGTACAAACACGTTAATATGTAATCCTCTCCGTCGTCTTCTGGAAAAGAGAAAGAGTGTCTTCGGAAGAACGAGTCCCATCATCGAGTTGATTCTGGCTTTGCTGGTATCTTGTCAACGGATTCTCTTAAAGATCGCAAACTTCTATCGCGATCTGAGAGAGCTCCGTGCAGACGAGAGGATAAAAATCTGAGGTCCTCGCCTACTGGATCGCCAACCGGTCCCTGACCAATGCCCTTCATTCACTCCTCTTTGTCTGTTTTTCAGTCTCAGGAGGTTGTTTTTTTTATCCCAGTAGGCACGGAATGGTTTCACCCCACAGATTGTCCGTAACAAAAAGACTGGCCCGAGTACAAAAATATAATTTCATTTCTGAAAAGAAGAACATGGTTCAACGGCAAAAAATAATCCTTCAATGTTTCAAGGAGTCTCTTGGGGAGGAGGAGGAGGAGGAGGAGGAGGAGGAGGAGGAGGAGGAAGAAAACTCGGAAGAGTTTAAGACGAATAGAAGAGCTGAAGCACTGTGGAAGTATTGCATGCTGAGTTTCCATTTCCATATCTTGAGGAGTCACTGAGAGGTGTTTTTTAATCTGTGAGAGGAGGTTAAAGTCCAACCGTCCCCCCCCCGAGCTCAGGTTTTATGTCCTAATCACGCCGTTACTGGGGAGCGGTTTGGGAAGACAGGGCTCGTCAGGCAGCGGGTCGTGGGCGAACACCGAGTCGTCTCCTGAGGAGCAGGTGCTGTTGGAGTCCTGACAGGTGGGCGAGTACTGCTCGAAGGGCACCGCCAGGTCCAGGTACTCCTGTCAGAGGAGAGGTCAAAGGTTACACCGGGGGGTGTCACAGTCAAATCCCTTCTGTCTGTGGTCACATAAATAAGTGAAGAATTATGTAGATTTACTGTTTTATCACTTTTTGTATGTTAGTAAGAAAACAGACTTTAACCTGTTTTACGATTGCATTTTAATACGTTTCTTTCTTACATAATTTGCATATTTCTTTGACATTAATATTGTCTTATATGATTTAAGTAGAGGTAATAAACAGAGCTGTACATTATCGTCCATTGTACTCTTTGATTTGAACTTGTGCAAATACATATAACTGTAAACCACCATGAAATACAAATAAATTGTTTTAATCCTGCATCACTATGTCAATTGTTCTCTTGTTATATGCTAAATGTATGTAAAAAAACAACAACCATGGTATCATCTTGAACTTGGCGCTATATATACATATATATATAAATGTATCCAATTAAATATGATATGGTGTGACTAGCTAACTCTGGCCATCGTACGAAAGGCGCCGTGCCATCAACCCCAATAGTCCGAAAAATGTCCCATTGGACTCAAAGCCCAGTTGTCCGACACCATTATCCCGAAAACAAACGTCCATTGCTCCAAAAATACTAACTCTCCATGCATCGCACAGAAGCACATGGCTATTATTATACAGAATGACGTCATCAGCGCTTCTCGGTCCTGGTATTTTTTTCCTACCATGGTGAAGGCATGAGGTGACCCGCCCTACTCTGCCTCTGGTTGTCATACCATGAAATTCTTACCCTAAACCTAACTAATGTCACTCGTCCTTCCTAAACCTAACCAACCAACCAACCTATGAAGGCAGCGAGTAATAAGAGGAAGAGTGTTGGGTCATGCCTTTGCCAGCAGGGAAAACAATTGTGAAGGTCCAATGACGTCATGTGCTTCTGTTTGTTGCACGGAGAGTTTGTATTTTCGGAGCAATGGGCTTTCGGAACAATGGACGTTTGTTTTCGGTATAACGGGCTTTCGATCCAATTGGGACATTTTCCAGACGACTGAGGTTTCGGAACAATGGGACATCAGAATAATGGGCTTGTGGGTCGTAGTAGCTGGCAGAGCGATATCTAAGGAGGAGATGTGTGTCTAGATCTCAAAAACTATTTTTATTGGCGAAAACTTTGTTCACATTTCCAGAGAATGTGGTTGTGCTCAAACCTACTGATTACTCCTGAACGATGTGGGTGAGGAAGACATGTCGACTCTTTAGCGGTCCAATAAAATCTGAAGGAATTGAGTTAAATCTCACTTGTGAGTAAACTCCTAAATATATTCTGTTTCACTCGGAAATATGTCAAATTACTGTTTCTTTAAATGCTTTAACTTTAAGAAAAGTGTTTTCCATCAGGTGAGTCTTTATAGAGTGAAAAGTTGGAGCGGTCCAAGGTGAAACTAAAGGTAACGTTGTGAGTGAGCAGCAGCTGCTGTGCAGTGGGACTTACATCAGTGGAGGTCATTGATAAAACCCGGTCGTGATCTTCCACCAGCTGTCTGAAGGTCGGCCTCTGTGACGGCACCGCGTGCCAGCACTCCCTCATGATCATGTACCTGAAACGTACCACATCAAGGGTTAGTTTTGTCTGCAGCTCATCCAGTAAGATGAAATATAAATCTACATCCAAGTCCTCTCACATCTCAGATGGACTGTTTCCAGTGATTCGTACTGGTCTACTTGATGTGCAGCTGGATGCTGATGCTCTGTAATTAAGGTTAAAGTTAAAGTAAAGGCTCATCAGTTTTGGGTTTTTACCAGTTTTCATTTTCTTTTGCTGTGTTTCCAGCTGCAAGAAGACACTGTTCACCACAGCTGACAGTAATGGAGGACATCATACGACAACCACAGACATGAGGAGAAAACCCAGATGAGTTGCTAACCGTTTATGATCGTGAATGGATCGCTCAAAGTAATCAAAACTGTGTAATGAATGGTTAAACTAAAGTCTTTTAAGTATTGAATTTTGTTTTATTGGTCTTTTGAGTCCAGATTTTCAATGTTCAAAACACTTTCACATTCAAGTTGTGAGTAGTAAATTGAGTACAACTGAATCGGAGTACAGAATGAATACAATCTGATTAAATGAAGACCCTGAGGTCCTTTATATTTTGGGGTATGTGGAGGTTTTTGCAAGCAGAAATTAATCAACCCGCTCTCTCTCCCAACTTGTCAAGTACCGACGCTTGGTCAGTGGCCCTCAGCGTCTTGATACGGATGCACCGAGGCAGCCTTTAGCGTCTGAGATGCATGAGGCTTTCGATGAACTCCAATGTAAACCCATTCACGTCATTAAACGGTCAGACTATCTGATGTAGAGCAAATAGCGAGAAAGTCCGCGTAGAACTGGTGGGAGGGGTGGACGGGTCAAACAAACACAGGACTTTCACCCAGAAGACCGCTGTTTGATTTTTACAAAATCTGTCACAAAACATTTGAGCACTGTGGTGAAGGTAACACAGCTTATAGTCTAAGTATATAGTATATAAGTATAATGCAGTTAGGGCCAAAGAGACAATGTACTACGGAGTATTAGGGCCACATTGAGGGAAAAAAAATCGGAGATTTCCAGAATAAGAGTCATAATAAAAAAAGTCGTAATATTACGAGAAAAAAAGTCGTAATATTACGAGAAAAAATGTCATAATATTACGAGAAAAAAAGTCGTAACTTTACGAGAAAAAATGTCATAATATTATGAGAAAAAAAGTCGTAACTTTACGAGAAAAAAAGTCGTAACATTACGAGAAAAAATGTCATAATATTACGAGAAAAACAGTCGTAACTTTACAAGAAAAATTATCATAATATTACGAGAAATAAAGTCACAACTTTACGAGAAAAAAAAGTCATAATATTACGAGAATAAAGTCATAACTTTACGAGAAAAAAAAAAAATAACACGTGAAATTACTACTTTAGAATATTGACTTTATAATCGTAATATTAGGACTATTTTTCTCGTAAACCTTTGACTTTATTCTAAAGAGCCGCAGGTTGCTGACCCCCTGGCGTAAGTAAACCTAAAAACTAAGTAAACCTACATTGGAAGTTTATTTTGAAAAGACACACTATGCATGTAACGAGCGTAAACTGCGGCGAGCGGCAGTATTTAACAAATTGGGAGTGAAACTGTGTTGGGTCTACTGTATATGGACTAGTCTGTTTTTGATTGCTTGAAAGAAAATGATCACAAGTGACATATTTGATTGATAAAATTACCATTATATAATAAACTCTTTGGTAACATTTACATAAAAATCACTTTTCAAGAACTGTGGTGTCCTTCCTTCCAATGCTTTTATCTACACTGAGCATCCTCCTGCTATAGTTATACAATATAACCAAGTATAATTCATAAAGACACCTACAGTTCGTGGGTGCAGTTGGCGGGTTTGTCCATCCGATGTCCCTCCTTCAGCAGCTTAAAGAGTTCTTCTACTGGGATCCCCGGGTACGGCGAGCCCCCCAGGGTGAAGATCTCCCACAACAACACCCCATAGGACCACCTGAACACACACAGTGAATACAGAGTAGAGGTCAAACATCACTCGGGGCCCGAAGCAGTCGAGAGGCTTGTGTTCCCCAGATAAACCCCATGAACCTCGTTGGGGATTATTATTGATCTTCAATAATGTTTACTGCTCTCAGTGTGAGAATCAGTTTGACATTCTTATTGTCTGG
Organism: Sebastes umbrosus; assembly: GCF_015220745.1. Classification (NCBI taxonomy): domain Eukaryota; kingdom Metazoa; phylum Chordata; class Actinopteri; order Perciformes; family Sebastidae; genus Sebastes; species Sebastes umbrosus. Next base: position 28,677,350 of record NC_051284.1, on the reverse strand, counting down.
GACAGTCGGTCAATATGTGTAAAAATCAACAACTCGTCCCTCAAGCCAGAAAGGAGACAAGTTCCTAGTGAAGAAATCTTTAAAAACACTTCACAAATACTTAGTTTAATTTTCATAAAAGGTGCATTAATTTCCATAAAGAGCTGGTTACTGTAGTTCTTAGCAAACGTTACTCAAACAGGAGCAAATAGCGCATTTGTTGGGGACTATTTTCGGTGGCGGATTAATCCACATTTGGTGCTCTAGTGAGTATTTGTGGCAGCAGGACGCTGTATGTTGGACTGAGTCAGAGTTTCATTGTTGATTCATCTGACTAATCTGTTATTTTCTCGATTAATTGATTAGTTGTTTGGTCTATAAAATGGTGAAACATGTCGATCAGTGTTTCCCAAAGTCCAAGATGACGTCCTCAAGTGTCTTGCTTTGTCCACAACTCAAAAGATATTCAGTTTACTATCATAGAGGAGTAAAGAAACCAGAAAATATTCACATTTAAGAAGCTGGAATCAGAGAAGTTAGACTTTTTTTCTTAAAGAAATACTCAAATTATCAAAATAGTTGCCGATTAATTTAATAGTTGACAACTAATCAATTAATCTTTGCAGCTCTACTCTATTGCACAAGATAAGAAAATATATCAGGATATAGAATATAATATCCTTTAAGGGCTAATTTGCACAGATGTAACAAGCAGCATTGCTAAACATTGACTTTTATAACCAAAAAACTGCAAAACCAACTGAAAACAAATAAAAAACAGCTCAAAGAAGATCTGCAGCATATTAGCATTTTTGTATCTTGCTTGTGTTTCATCACTTTAATATTTTTGTTTTTGTTTTTAATCCACTGAGTCTCCAATGTGAAACTTTTAATAAAGCACAACTCTCGCATTTAAGCATGGATGTAAAAATGTGATCCATTTTTGAGTACCTTGATCCGGCCGTGCTAGCTCAAAAGGATTAATAACTAATAAAAGGGATTTAATCATCTTTACGTTGTCTTGAAGGCTCAGTTTTAAAAGCAAACTGAAAGTGTGGATGAGATCTTCTGACACATAATGCATCACGAGTACCACACTGTTTCCAAACAGTCCCTGACACAAAGTGAGCACAAAACCTGAACAGAGGAAGTTATTATCCTGCAGTTCCAGTCCAGCTGCTGCCTGTTCCACTAACGGTTGTACCTCTAACCCCGAACCATCCTCTCTTTTCTTTCTGTGTGAGGCAGCAGCTCCACTGAACTGCTGCATTATTCCTAAATGGCTAAAAAATGAGGGAAGTTTAATGAGATAATGGCGGTCTATTAACCCAGTGTGCTATTGTTCGTCCAGTGACTCAGAATCGGAGCCCTCCTCCTCCTCCCACTGCGGCCTGCTCAGCGGCTTTTAATCTAATTATCCTCGCTCCGGTCCAGAGGCTGGAAAACAGCCGCTACTGGCCGAGCTGGCGAGCTCTCCGTCCAAACACACAGTCTGAGTGAGAGAGACGTCAATATTAAGAGGTAAAACAGGAGAAACTGAAGAGAACAACCGGCCACAAAACTCTAACTCATTATCATGATTGTGTTCTGGACGTGAACAAGTCAGGTCTTTAGGTCCAGGACTTGGACTGCTTATGTTCACTGCTACTTGTACTTAGGGTAGGATGAATTTTCCCAAGCTATTAGACGGCTAATAGGAACAGGCAACACTTCGTTTGTCATCGGCAATAAAAGAATGAAGAAAAACATGTCTGTGATTTTAAGATTTAGACGATCTGTGTTCAGGAGAGACGTTCGTATTGGGTCGAAGCTGAACAATATTGGTTTCTTGATGCCGACACAATGCTGATGTTCAGACGCCACATCATTAGTATATCTGTTTGTGTTTGTGTATAAGAATAATGTATAATCATCACAATTTATATTGTATTTTATATGCATTGTATTGTACTGTATATATATACAGTATATATATATATATATACACAAAAAGATAACAACTAGTCAATACGATTAAGATAAATATGTGAGTAATAAATTTGTAAAAAGGTAATAATTATTCTATTTAGACAAGTTTAGGAAAATTAATTAGAACATATGTTTAGCTCAATAAGGAAGCTGTTTAATTATCAATGAATGACTTATGGAGAAGGGGTGGGAGTAAATAAGTTTGTACTTCTTCTCACTCCTTTCGAATATGTAAACCAAGGCATCAAGCATTGTATGTAAATATTACTTTCTTTTTGGCCGTCCACTTGTTTGTATGATTATTCTCTTTTTTTAAATTATTTTTTTATTTTTTTTATTTTACATGTTTGAAATGAAATGAAATGAAATTAGCATCTTTTAAAGCCCTTCTTAAAACTTTCTTTATAGTAAAGTGTTTATTTAATGTGTTTCTGGGTTGCTGGGTCATGGCCATTTTATTATATATTTTTTAATTTAATTTAATTTTTGTTTTTATGATCCCTTATGATGTTGTCTGTATTTTTTATTGTTGTTTCTGTTTTTTATCTGCTGTTTTTATTCTGGATGGCACTCTGTAATCTTGTTAAGAAAAGTGCTATATAAATAAAGTTTATTATATTATTATTATTATTATTATTATTATTTAGATAGCTGTTCATGTATCTTTTATATTTACACTCTTTCTTTACTTTATATTGCAACTGCAGCACAGCAGTCTCCATCAGGATAAAATGTTATCTTATCTAAATATTTATCCTCAAATTTGACCAGTTTAATGCCAAAACCCCTCCTCCAAAGTCTTCAGTATTTAATAAGTAATTAAGTAAGACAGTTGCATCTAGAACAACATAAAAGACAAAAATGAAGCCTGGATTTTTAGACATTTAAGTCACTAGAATACTAAAAAACATCTGGTTTCTAAATCATGTTTTCAGAAAATTAAGAATATCACAATATTCATGAGTCAATGCAAAAAAGATTTTGTCTTGTGCTGCATATTTTTTATGAACCAGCAGCTTATCCCCCTGAGGGAGCCGTGAGGTTTGTTCTCTGCAGCTTTTATAGACCGACACCTCTGAAGCTGTTCAAAATAAAATGCATGATATTGGCAGAGGGACAAACTCAAAGGCTGAAGAATTAAAATGTATATTATCGGCACTAAATAACCCTGATATCTGAATTTAATAAAGTGAATTCATCTCTAAAGCGTCACTTGGAATCCCAACGTGATGATGCAAATTACTTTGAGGCACGCTGCTTTTCTGCACAAAAAAAATGTGTGAAACAACTCTGTAAAATCCAACAGAAATGTCTCTGAGCGTTCTCACAGACAGTTCTGTCTTCAGAGCTGTAAACGTTTGGAGAGCTGTGATGCCAGTTGTGCCGTGAGAGCTGCTGCACGCAAAGCTTTGTTGCTGTTTTGCTTGTTGTTTGGTTTTGAGCGTGTGACAGATTCCATGTGTTTTAATTGTCTCCCGTCTGTTTCGGCGTAACAGATTTCAGTAAAAAAAACCATCACAGGGTCAGAAGTCAGATCCCCCGGGGTGTGTGAGAGTAAACTGGCTGCAGAGCGACTACTGTATGAAGGGAGGAGGAGGAGGAGGGAGGAGGTTTGGCGGGAGGATTGACTCTGTAATCCAGACCTGCTGAAATAACAGAGCGGGCTGATTCTCTCCTCTCGGCTCGTTCCCAGTCTAGTGTAATCACACGGCGAGCCCGTGTTGACAGGGGCCCGTGTTTGGCTTGGATGGCTGTGCTGGGGACACAGCGTCTGGCTGGGGGAGCGGTTTAGTGGGGGGGGTTCAGCTACTGCAACACAGATTGACTTTGTGACCTCCTCTCCTAAACTCGCCTTTCTTCTCCTGAACGCAGCCAACACAGGAGCAATCAGAGGTCGTGAAAGGTGCGTTTGTCTACGGCGCCGATTCCTTTGAAACAGCCTGAGGGAACACCTTGTGATAAATCCGCTGACCCTCTTATCGCCGTCTGTTCCGGGGGCAGATTGGATTTACTCTTATAAAACATGATAAATCCACTGACCCTCTTATCTCCTTCTGTTCTTGGATTTGCGCTGACAAAACAACAGCAAGTTGCCGAGGGTCTGTTTGTGTTTCTGTCTCTCTCTGATGTCGCGTCGGGAGATTAAAGAACAAACGCTAGCGAGGAATGTGGAGCCGCTGATACACAAGAAGCTCAGGATTATATCAAGTGAGCGCAGATGACAGCGAGCGGGAACGCTGTGATTCCATATTTCACACACGCACACAAACTGGAGCTTTTGATGCTAACGCGCTCAGTCACGATATTTCAACACCCGGATTCCTCTCCGGTGTGCAGCGGCTCCGCATGAGCGGGCAGTTGGCATGCGACAGGTTGGTTTGTGCAAACTCACACATCGCTCTGGTGCGTGTAGACCCGGTCGAACAGAGCCTCCGGAGCCATCCATTTCACGGGCAGACGACCCTGCAACAACAGAAGAACAGCAGAACCGCTTAGATCAGCAGAACCATTCTGTACACAGCAGACAGCAAAACACGGACCCGAACACACAGAGTCCAGATACCTTGAACTTCAGCTAGCCACATTCATTCACCAGGTATACAGTGTTACGTCTATAATTGTCTCTTATGAACTCTCTGAACTGTTCCAGCTCACTAAACTGAACTCGGAGTATCTTTACCTGCTTGGACATCAAATATAAACTATAAAATCTGTATTATTCTATCACATAATTCGATTTTGCAGCCTAGAAGAATCATGAACCGCTGCAGAATATTTAATGCTGGAAACAGTGGCCCCCCTGGTCTCACAACACCTTCTCTTTATGCAACATGATTTAGCCAATGCCATTATTTATTCTGACAAAGAATCCTGATGGAATGAGACTCACGTTGGTGGTCTTTTTGTAGTAGTCTATATTGTGCACATCTCTGGCGAGACCGAAGTCGGCGATCTTCATAACGTTGTCCTCTGTCACAAGGACGTTTCTGGCCGCCAAGTCTCTGTGGATACACTGAGGGAGGAAGTACAAACACATCAAACACACGTCGAAACACACACATATTCTGGTACACAATGCACTGTAGGCTGACAACTTTCATTTACCATTGTCAAACTTTCCCGCCCCTTCATGACAAATGCTAACTTCCAACTTATTCCACACCATTAAGTAACATTAAAACTGATATAAGCCTAATGCCAGGTCTCAGAAACCTCAACCTGAAACAGCATTTGCATTATGAACATTAGCGACGCAGCATCGTGGCGGCTGACCTTCTGCGAGGCGAGGTACTCCATGCCTCGGGCCACCTGGTAGGCGCAGGACACCAGGTCCTTGAAGGTGAGCTGCTCGTCGGGGATTTTACAGGTGTCGAAGGAGTAGTCCATGCCCGGCGGCCGCCGCGCCCGCAGGTACTCCCTCAGGTTGCCCTTAGAGGCGTATTCCACCAGGACGTACAGAGGACCTGAAAGGCAACACAGAGAGCTCAGAGTCACTAACAGGACACAACTATTATATTAATCATCTCTATTCTGTAATGAAGCGTGGCCTCACCGTCCTGCGTGCACGCTCCCAGCAGGTTGATAATGTTTTTGTGTTTTCCAATCATCTTCATCATCTCCATCTCTGACACCAGGTCGGACAAATCTTTATCTGTGGCGTCATCTGGGACAAACAAAAGAGAGTGTTAGTGTGGTGAACATCTTCTGACAAAGGACAACAATGCAGGAGAGAACAAAGACTGAGACCAGACAAATTAAATTATTATGTGTAGAGGGAATGCATTTAAAAACAGAGAGAGAAAGACACAATTCTGCTTTTGTGTGATTAATTCGCACGACGAATTTTTTTTTCTAACTATTGTTTTTGTCATGTGTACTTTCCTGCAGAACACAAATATTTCGCTGCGACGAGACCTTCAAAAAGTTTCCTTGAGACCGGTCTCGAGACCAAGACTGATTACGAGTACTACAACACCATACAGCTTTTCTAACGAGATATTTAAAAATGAATGGAGACACAGCTACAGTCAAGGTCGTGTATTAATTTGTGAAGAGCAGCCACAAGAACCACTAACCTTTCAGCATTTTCACAGCAACAGTGAGCGGCTTGTTGGGCTTCTCCTTGTCGATGCCGATGGCCTCGGCCATCACCACCTGACCGAAACAGCCCTCGCCCAGAGGTTTCCCCAGAGTCAGCCTGGAACAAAAGCAAGACAGTGTCAGAGCTGGGATTTGTGCTGCAAGCAGTGCGGAGGTTTTTTTATTTTTTTATTTGAATAACACTGATTTGATTGCCAAGTGTAATAAGCGTGGAGGAAGGTGTCGGTGTGACCTTGATGTATTGACGGCTGACATGTTTTCACAGCACATAACGTTACAAGGACAACAGCACCAAATCTGTCAACTCTGAAATATGTTGCTTGGCAGCGTAAAAAAAAAAGAAAAAAGCCACAGCCCACCATGTTTTCTTTCTGACAGGCGTTTAGACAACAGTGATGAACGCAGATCTGTGGAAGCATTTATTTTTTTCTCACCGCGTTCGAGGAAACTCCCATTTGGGATCGGAGGGCAGCTCCAGCTCTGACACGTTGGCGAGCATCGGCCCGTCGCTGGATGACAGCCGGGCGATCCGGACCAGCGGGGTGTTGGAGTTCATGGAGGAGTTTGAATCCAAGGACACCTGCTTGGGTGCAAAAAACAAACTGTTATAGACTCTGAAAACGGACGAGGTGACGTGTGATGAAACGAGGAGACAGAGGTAAGGGAGGAACATGACCTATGACCCACACAGAGCATTTAAACTGGATAATAGTTTAATACAGAGAGATAAAAACTAAGCTATTCATCCATAACAGTGAGATTTAATCATCATAATTCGAAAAAGTCTTAGTTTATATTGAAATATGTTTTGTAATTATCTTTTTTCAAGTCAAACTGTTGCTAACTCCCACCCCAAAGACATATTTTTCAATCGTAAGTCTAATTGATTTTAAATGTCAAAGACGAAGCCAATAACCCAGACATTGAAATAGTAAATATAATTAAACCTGCTGTGTTAGAAAAAGAACATTTTTAAAAATATTTCCCTTTTTAAATTTAAAAAGGCCACCAAGTTCCTGATGTAAAAACAACATTTAAAGACATGTCTCAGGACCAACGTCAGAGCTCTTTCAGAGTTTCTCTGAAAAACAGCCTGACTTCTGACACCGGCGGTGACTTTTACAAACAGCCGGCCCGCGGCGGTGCACAGGAGAAAGCGGGCGCTAACAAAGACGAATGAAGGAGGGGAGCAGAGGTGGGCGAGGAGCGCGTGGTGAGGTGGGATGGACGTCTCTATCCATCAGCCAGCTCCATTTCCAGAGTGGCGGTCGTGCTGTCGCCGAGCCCCGCGGGCTCGACGTCCTCCCACCATTTATTTTTTGTGCTGAAGGCTCCGGCCTGCTTTTGATGAATCTGTTTGTGTCTGCCAGCCTTCAGGTGGGGTCCCTCAAACAAACATGTCCACTTACCCGACTTCCCTCCTAAACTTCTCCACTGGAGGAAAATGAGAAAAATGCTGTGAAGCTTAAAAAAAACAAAACAGCCCCGAACACAATTTCAGAGGCATGAAAAGTAATATCTGATAGAACATGCCAGGGGGTTTATGGGAGATTTACTCAGAGTTATGAAAAAGAAAGGAGAGAAGCGATGAGATTAACTTTACAAAAACGAAGCAAAGATTACAGAAAAATGCAATAAGATCTTTCCCTGCACTACCTTATAAGAGCATGTATATGAAGGTAGCAGAATAGAGACGATTTACAATTAGAGCATCTTCCTGAAGAGGAGCTTTCTACCTCATCTAACCTAACAAGGCTGCTTTTGTGTAACAAGGACTAATTATTTTACAGCCTTTCCAGATACATTTGGTTTTAGTCATGTGTTGGTTTTCCAAGAACTGACTTTCAAGTATTTTTTTTCTTTTCTAAAAATGCATCTTTTAGCATTTTAGAGGAGCTCAACCCTTCAATCATGAAGCTGGAAAGCTGGAGCTCGCTCAGAACAACCACACAGCGTCTGTGGGAGTCCAGCAGGGCGGGGCAGGATGGATCAACTCTGCTTTTTACTAGGGGTGCACCGGTACCGGATCAGATATTGGGCTGATACAAACAGTTGGATCGGTGACAATGGGGCCGATCTATTCAATTCACTTCTGTGCTTATATACTGTATACATTATAGTCTGGAAATGTAATTCCTTTTAAAGTTTTGACCAATTTGTGGCCTCATTAAAACAGATTTAAGGTTTTAACAGGTTCCTGTTCATTTTGAAGATTTTTTACCACGTTGCTGGTGTACAGTTTATTATTTTAACAATAATAACAATTTAGTAAATGTATATCTATATATTTAATTTTGTTTTACAAAGTTAAGGAAGCAATGTTTAATGAATGATCCCAGTCTCTTCCACACAGTGAGGCATCCAGCTTATTAATTAAACACTGGTATCGGATCGGTACTGGCCGAAAGCTGGATCGGTGCATCCCTACATTTTACACACATTCAGATGATCTTTGCATCAGCGGTGCAATCACCAAAGATGGAGGACATTCTGGGTCACACATATAGCAAGAAACCAGAAGAATGAGAGCCACGCTGCACCGCCTGAAGATTATATAAGAGAAAGAGGTAAAGAAATAGGAGCTCAGATAGAGGTCTTTTGATCAGAGTAACGCGGAGCGAACGGAGGAGAAGATGAAGGTGAAGGTCGATTAATTAGTGTGGAGAGGGAAAGCCTGCAGAAGGAACTGGTCTTCAGAATGACTTTTTTCCCTTCTTGGACATGTCTGATTCTCGTCCTGATGAAGCCACTGATGAACTTTTTTCCCCTACCCATCTAGAGAGCCCAACCCGTCCGAACAATCTTGCAAAAAGGACATCATTCCTACTACTTAAATTGTGAGTTAAATTGATTAATTAATCTGGGAAACATACCTTTAAACTATAGAATCAAGTCCATAAATGATAATATACCAAAATCCCCAGATATCTGGATCTACGTCAAATCATAACCAACCCTGAACTCCTCAAGGATTGTTAGTATATAGTTTCATATTCAGCAGACACATAAAAGAAAGCAAATGCATTTTGGTCTCAAACAGGACTCGATTTATCTTGTCCTCGTCTGTATTCTGTTTGAACTTGGTCTTGGATTTGACTCGGACCTTGTCTCGAACGCGGCGCCCTGAGAGACAATGACGTGAAGAGCTGTGCAGACTGCGAGGCCGTGGTGCCGATGCAGCTGCTCCACTTTATGTTTCTCTCCAAACAGTTGAGGGGGCGAGTGTGCGTTACACAGAGTGAAATCTAAAACTAACACTGACAGTCACAGGAGGGCATAAATATCCCTGAGCTGAATCTGCTCCAAGATAAATGTGAACACATGTCACCAGTGTGATGCCTTCCAGCGTCCACGCGACGTCATCAACGCAGCAGGACGGAGAGAGATCCACCACGGATAGACGCACAATAACGTCTCTATTTATTTACACTCTTAGCTTACGTGGGTCCCGTCCTGCGAGCAATTCGTCTTTGAAAGTTATAGAAGTTGAGAAGACAGATATTGCAAATGCACACTCTTCTGAAGGTTCCTCGTTGTGGCAACGATGCAGAAAAATTGCCCCGTTTTTCCTCGACTCTCCATAACTAGCTCAGGGTGCTTCCTTGAGTTAATAACTTTACTCCTTCCTTGACTTGTTGAGGTTGTTTTTCAGAGTAATCTAAATTCAGTTCAGTTTGAAGAAGAAAAACTGCTGAAAACAGCATCTGATGCAATGAATGTGTTAAACAAGTTCCCGATATGATTTCCTACAACTTTCTGTGTCTAAAATACACCCTCGGGAATTCAACGGTTTTCCCTGCAACCTCTGTAAAGTTTGCTGAAATGTTGCAAAAACATAGTTTTTCATGCACTGATCAGTTTTGAGATTTTGGGGCTATTTGTCTTCTATAACATGTCTTCTTTCAGACTAGTGGAAAGAAAACATCCAACATACACATTTAGGTGTTTATTTTACTACTTTGTCTATTTGTGACAGTAGATTTCTCCTAAATTCACCAAAAGTTAGCATTAGATAATGCCTCATTTTCATATTTAAACATAACCTTTCAGAAAAATTGTAATACAAAAGAAATTGTCTTAATGTGAGCAACCAACAGGGGAAGTTTCATGGTGATATCTATTAGTTGATTTTTTTACCCTATTTACCTGTAGTTTGTTCAAAATGTATGAAATTTAACAATACATATCTTTAAAGGACAGTTTATCTCAGACACTTCAGTAGCATTTACATCCACCAAACTTTCCAGTTTCATTCCTATCTATATTCTGAACGTTTTTACGGAGGAGTTTGTTCATATATCATTCAGAATCTGATTTATAGAACATTTTATTCCTAAAAACATGGCGAAAATTGATTTTTTTATGGCTGTAACAGTATTTTCTGATTTATGGAGTGATTAAAAACAGATATCTAAAATCCCCTCTATAAAAATCTTTGACTCTAATATGCCAAAAAAAATGAAACAATAATTTTGAACCTGGCTTTATCCAATGTTCAGATTTCTGTTCTGGAAATGTATGAAAATTAGCACATATTTAATATGATAATGACTAATTTGCATATTTGAACATACATTTTCAGAAAACTTGTAATACAAAAAATATTTTTCTCAATGTAAGTAATCAACTGGGGAAGTTTCATGGTGATATCTGTTAGTTAAAATTTGTACCCTATTCACCTGGGGTGTCTCCGCCCTTAACGATTTGCTCAATAACTATGGCAAAAGTACCTCAGGGATTCCTGGTATAGTTTTTTCTGTTTTCTTGCAGGTTATATGATGTTTTCAACGCAGTTTTGTGAGTGAAAAAAGGCCAGATTCCTACATATTTTCAACCACATCATCTGCATAATGTTGGACATACTGTATATTATATATATTATACATATGCTAAAAGCTAAGCTAAACAGACAGGGAGAGAGAAAAAGAGGGAAAAGTGTTCATACGAATCTTGTATCTACTTTCTGTTACCTGTCTCTTGAGGGGGAACTTGGACAGTTTCTGCACGGGCGGCGTGGGCAGCGTCTTCTGCGTTGTCATCCTCATGCGGCAAAGGACGACGATGACCACGGCGAGAATGAAGAGTACGCAGCCCGTCACGTAGATGAGGATGTCGGCGTAGTAGTCCTCCTTCTCCGGGCTCACTGCTTTGGGAGGAAGAGGAGGGACGCAGGATGTCAGTCAAAATATAATCAATTTATATACTTTATTCATACTTTTCCACCGCTAATCTCACTAAAAATATTTCTTCTTAATAATTAAAAAGAAATATTGCTTTGCTCAGTAGCACATTTTCACCTGAACAGATTCTAGGAAGCCGTTTTTTTTATGGAATAACATTTATAAATCAAAACAGATCCAAAAGTAATCAGCCAGTTTTATCCTGCAGCAGGTAATTGCACCTGTGATATGCTTCTCCCCGGGGAGGTAATTATTGTGTTGAACACCGAACACACAAAAAATGTCTTTAAATTGCCTCGCAGCCTTGAGACATTTAAACAGACGATCTGCTCTGATTAAAAAGCGTCTTTCAGTGGAGGCCAGATTGCATGTTCGGCTCGTCCAATTAAAGGGCTGATGACACAGTTTGCGGCGTGTTAACAACTAACAAATGACGATAATGTGCGATAATTAGGTTTGAAAATGAACCTCAAAGATTGTGCTACTGAGCAAACAAAAAAAAAGTACAATATCAGTCATAGTTTGAGTTTATAACATGTGAGGTGGAAGAAAAAGAGTCCAAAGAGCTGCAGGGAGAAGAGGAATATACCTGGAAGCACCGTGAGCCAGGCAGAGTGGTAAGCATAGCCGATAGAGTTCCCTGCCAGACAAGTGTACTCGCCCGCATCCTCAAAAGACACATTGGTCAAGAAGAGAACCTCTAGCTCCTTATCTGTAGTGTTAATACCAGCCGTCTGTGGAGGATGAGAGGGGGAAAAGATAGAGACAGAGAGAGAGAGAGAAGAGATATCATGAGCCCAAAGCTTCTTAGAGGAAACACCAAATACACCCTGTAGGAAAGGACAGCAGTGAGGATCTGAGGGAGTCAGCAGCAGAGTTGTTTTCTTCTGCTGACAGCACCGACACCGACACCTGAAAACACCCAAAGCAGCACCTTCACCACGCTGAGAAAGAAGCCTGCTGGTTCAATCTAAAACCACACGCAGCCCAGAAAGTTGTCACACTGCAAAACATCTTCTTATCAAGTCACTTTAACTGTTATAAAGTCCTAAAAGTGAAAAAGTCTGGCATTGCAGTTAAGGCTGGGTGATATGGCCAAAACCTTCTATCATGTTCATATGTCGATAATGATGTACAGAAAGCCGGTCATTGTTGTAAAAGAATCCCCGACAAGCTGATGCTGCACCCCGACACAAAGCGGAGAGGTCTCTCATTGCCTTGAAATTCTTGGAACACGTTGAATTATCAGTTGAAATATATTTACTGCAATGTCAGATTTTATCACTTAAGAAACCAGAATTTTAACGCTCAGTAATCGACAAAAATTACTTGATAAGATGTGTATTTTTGCAGCAGGCATTTTTTGTTTTTGACAGGTTTAGAGTTTTCTGTCAGTTGCTGCGACAACACACGTGAGTTTAAAATTAAACCAGCGTAAAGTTTACTGGACGCCAAAGCAAAGCAGATCCCTTCACCAGAAACGATGGCACCTCGAATGTGGACAACGAGAAAGTTTCTTTCTTTTTAGACGTCTCAAAAGCCTTTGATGCAGTTAATTATAATATTCTTATATTTGAGAGTCAAACTTGGACTTCAGGATGTTGTTCTCAGATGTTTATTTAGCTGTATATATTTGTATCTTTTGATCTTGAAGTTTTTAGGGGTGCCTCAAGGATCTATTCTGGGCCCAGTTTTTTTTTAAATACACTCAAATTGTAAAGATTTTTTTTTACCATTACACATGAACCCTTAAGATCCCTAACACAATATATATCAATCAAATGATGCTAATTTTTCAGTTGATTCAGCTGAGCAAACTTGCATTCAGTATTATAAAGAAAAAGACTTACAAAGACTTATAAATAACCTTGAAATCACTCAAAGAAGAGCATCACTGCAGTTGTGGCTTTTCCCCTTTTGACTAATGGTTGGTGTGATGACCAGTGGGGGAGTTTCAAACCCAGTTTGTGATGTGGCTTGGTAGGGGGTGGAGGGTGGGGTGGCGGTGGAGGACTCTGGTTCCCCAGACCTCAGTAATGAACAGTGACATCCAGACCCAGTCATGAATCAGAGTCCTGCTGCATGCTTTCATATAAAAGCACATTAATACAGCTGGAGAATGCACTCCCGGGGAAATCAATACCGCTCTCACTGTGAGTGTGTGTGTGTGTGTGTATGCGGCATGGTTTGGTCGTTGGGGGGGTTTTACGTGGTCTTTTATATATGCCTGTCTGTGTGTGTGTGTATGTGTGTGTGTGTGTGTGTGTGCGTGTGTGTGTGTGTGTGTGTGTGTGTGTGTGTGTGTGTGTGTGTGTAAAGGTGGCGAGGCTTTTGAAGTTGTCGCAGTAATTAAAGGTGTGATATTGTGTTTGTTATTGATCGGGGAGGAAGACAAAGTGGCACCAGGCGTTAAAATTGATGATAGCTACGAGCTAACAGAGTGTGAGCATTTAAACTCCCAGCAGAGGAATGTGTGTGTGTGTGTGTGTGTGTGTGTGTTGTCCTATTAGCAAGCCAATGAGCCAATGAAACCCACAACCAAGAGGAGCCCCGCAGAGAGGAGGAGACACAGCAGAGGATGAGATGTGGTTGAAGGCGGCCGTCGCCCCGGAGCTCAGGATTTACCTGGTTTGTGTATCTTAAGCCAGAAAGCGTTTTCCGACTTGCCTACAAAGTTTGAGGCGCGGCACCAGTACTTCCCGCCATCTCGCTTTGTTACGTTGGACAGTTTCAACTTACTGTGGGCCTCAGTGTGTTTACTGATAACACTCTGTGGAGGGAAAATTGAGAGGCACAGTGACGCCTTTACAGCGGATTCCTGCAAGAACACATGTACAGAACATATATGCAAACACACACACACTCAAATATACGACAAGCATTTTACAGTCGTGTTTGAGTACGGATTAACTTTAGAGGTGTAGATATTTTTGAACTTGGGAGAGAGCTAGCTCTTTTCCCTGCTTTATGCTAAGCTAATGGATAATAGAGTGCTGCAGGAATGAGTCCTAAACCCGTAAATGAGTCAGCATTTTAGCACTTTCGGTTCCCTCATCTCGAAGTCAGTGGGTTTTTGGTGCCTGAAATACGGTCTGTGGTTAAATTAAAGGTCTTATTGATAACATTTTATATAGACAAATATCTTTTTTTTTAAATAATACATCTACACAGCCTTTAGAAAGGTGCCGCATAAAAGTATGACTGTGAATTAATCATTTAAAAATGTTGGCCGGTCCAAAATGAATGTTTTGTTTACCTCCGTGGAAGATATCTGACGTCTGGTTCCCACTCCTAACTAGGCTTGTGAGCCAGTAATATAATGACGATGATATCACGCGGTATCTCTGGGTCGTCAGTTTGTGTGGAAAAAAACAGATAAATGGCTGAGATTGACGTTAAGTGCCTGGCAATGACTTGTTGTGAAGTGATTGCAATGGAACAAGGGAGGGAGAATGAAACATCTAGTGGCTGAATGTTATCAACAGCACCTTTAACACAAGCTTAAGAGATTTTAACATTTTGTTCTACGGTATCAAATACGTCAGTAAATATCCCACTTTTGAATTTTGAAGTTTGTACGTATCTTAAAAAAGGCGGTTACTAACAAGTGGCTAAATGAGACTACTATACTTCATTACTCCGAACTCTAGTCCGCCTCTAGCTTAGTGGTGGTGACGTGAAGTCATGCGACCGTGGTGTAGTTTGTTTATAGCCTAACGGGCCATTCACACAGAACGAAGTATTATTATTATTATAAACGTTTGTTTGCCACAGAGCTTATTTTCTGCAATAATCCAAAAATCCAATGGAAAAATCCAATTTCCTTTTTGTCGAGGGAACCAGGTCGATGCTAACTTCCAACCAAAATGATGTCATCCCTGCAGCACTCTATCATAACTTTAGGCTCTGGCTATTGATATCAATCTTCTCATCTAACATGAATAAGTGCGTTTCCCAAAATATCGAACTATTCCATTAAGTATAATACTTTTCCTTGTAACGACTTTGAAATCGGCCTTCAAGTATTGCTTAATTACATGGAAACCTGGACGCACACACACAGGCTGTCTGTCTGTGAGATTAAAAGCATTACAACGTCAAACCTGTAACATCACACACACCTACTGTACACACACACACTGTACACACACTGTACACACACACACTGTACACTGCATACTCATAGTAACACAAGCTGTCTATTGGCAGATTAAAGGCATTACAGTATGTCAATCTTCCCAAAGTGTGCACGCTGCGTGCATAAACACACGCTAACACGCGCTCACACACACATTGCTGGTGGCGGGCTCTCCAGCAGAGAAACTGCAGATGAATAATTAAACGGGCAAAGCACATAAAGGAGAAAACATATCATGTTTTATGGTTGCTTAATGAACATCCAGGGCTCGGCTCCAGACGTCGCCCTCTCTCTCTCTCTCTCTCTCTCCCTCTCCCTCCCGCCCCACGCCGGGGTGAGTCGCTCATCGTTAACTCTTTTTCCAGGCATCAAAAGAGCGATTCAGGCATTTCTTAAAAAAAAAAAAAAATCTAGCATGACCCCCTCCTCCCAGCCTCAGCTGTATTTAACTCCTGCACTGTATGCCACACATGAGATGTTGCAGCAGAGAGTCTGAATGAACTGTGGTGGGACCAGAGAGAGACACAGATCTCAGTAAATACTGTTTCAATTATGTGGTAGTCGAAAATAGAGCGTGGAGCCGCGGTCTGGGCTGACAGGCTTTCTTTCTTCCCCCCTCCTTCTCTCTCTCCCTTTCTCCTCCTCTTTCTCCCCGTCTCTCCCTCCTCTATATCAGACAGGCACCTCGTTACTTGAATATGCTGGAAATTTTACATATCGGCCTCGAGTTGGAGCAACTTTTTTCTGTAAAAGTCGCCGAGGCAATCAGATTTAGAAACACTTCTGTAACACTTCCAACACGGCTGACGTCTGAACGCAAAAGGTTAAACAAACCACCCAATTCGACTGCTATCAGGCCATTAAATGGGTGTTATCAGTCGCTATAAGCACCATAGATGTGGGTCAATAGGGGCCTACTATGCCTACTATGTTGTAAAAGTGAAAGTGAAACACATTCTAAGGTTGTAAAACTGAATGAAATGTTACGTTTTGAACACAAACAAAAAGGCTTCTTTAGGTTTAGGCAACAAAAACAGTTTGGTTTAGGGAAAAACATCACGTTTTGGCTTAAAATAACGGTTCTAAAGTGAAAATAACAAAAACAACTACACATTGTTGGTTTCACACGGGATGCGAACCCCGGCCTCCTGGGTGAAAGCCCTCATACTGGGTGTAGTAGGTCCCTATTGACCCCCCATCATCTATCAGCGACTACATCTAGTAATAAACTTGTAATTTAATTATCACTTCTTATTCATGAAGAATAAAAATGTCTGTTTCAGGCAGTTTAATAAATTATGAAATACTGTGAATGAGTCAACTTTAAAGGAATAGTTTAAGGTATTAAACTATTAAATTTAAGGCATACCTTTGGACGGAGCCAGGCTAGCTGTTTCCCCTTGTTTCTAGTCTTTATGCTAAGCTAAGATAACTAGCTTCATATTTACTGTACAGACAAAAGAGTGACATCAATCTTCTCCTCTAGCTCTTTGTGAGAAAGTGATAAAAGAGATCTCAAACTTAGTAAATCCCAAATAATCACCAGACCATCAGTTTCCCCTACATTTTAACTTCTATGCCAACTCTTCATATATTCTATTTTCTATCTAATAAATTATAAAAATAGATAATAAAGCTCATTACAGGATCCATCAGAGAGACGCTGGGCGAGGAGCGTCTTGTGCTTATGAAGGTTATTAATTAAGACTTCAACTGCAAAATAATCCATCATCTATGCAGCCAGTTAAAGAAGAGAACACTCTTCTACTGTGATTTCATTATTTTTCAACTCACTGTTGGATGAAGTAAATCTAAGTTTGAAATCCATCACTTCAAGAAATAGATGAAGACAGCAACGTAACAGATTTGTTTCTGTCTCCAGTCACTCTTCATCTGTTTTCTCTCCCTTCTCTTGTTTCACTTCGTATTTCTTTCTGTCTCTGCCTCTCTCGCCCCCTCCCACTCATTCTCCGAGTCTCTCGCCCTCCATCTTTACCCACCACTCTGTCACACATTCTCTCTCCCTGCTGACTTTGCCCTTCCTTGTGTTCCTCCACTCATTTTTTCCATGGCTTTTTTTGGGTGCCTCTTCCCTCTTTTCCTCTCTCCTCCTCCTCCTCCTCCTCAAACCACGCGACGCAGCACATCTGACGGCAGCGGCGGTTAACAGAGCCCGTCTCTCTGCCTGCGTTGCCGCCACCACGGCAGTTAACTTAGTCCAAACCAGATGTTTGTTTTATTCCCTCGCTCTCTCTAGAGGCAGAAAAAAGAAGAGGGAGAGGCCAAATAAAAAAGCAAAAGGCCCTCTTGGCTTTTCGATGGGAGTCTTCCTCTCTTCACCCCAAATAAAGAAAAACGCCTCACAGTGGGTTTAGGGTGTTGTCCTCCTCGGCGAGGAATGCTTTCTACTTTCTATTCTTGAACAGCGACGCTGCCCGGGGAGGTGATGGGACCTCCAGGAGTCGCTCTTAAGACTATCCGACACCTTCCCCACTGTGTTTATTTAACCTTTATTTCACGAGGGAGTGCTTGTGATTGAGAAACGCTTTTTAAAGAGCAACAAGACGCAGCATCAGAGCGACCATAAACGCTGCAGACAAACAACGGGACCAAACATGTGAGCAGTTTGAACCAAAAACACGTGTCAGTTATTAATATACCTGGAGATGTAAGTCAGGTAGACACACTCTTTCACTGTCTTGCGTGTTACTTGATGTATAATTGAAGAGTTCATTCCAGAACAAGTAGACACATCGGGCCAATCAGCAACTAGCTGCATCATCAATTAATCAAAGATGGACTACCAGCGCAGCAGGTATTGTTTAAAAATGTCCAAGATATGACCTTTTAAGGTGGATTTATACTTTCTCATATATTTTTGTTTGTTTTGTCTTCTGGCATTTTCTTTCCTTTGTCTGCCCTTTCTCTAATCTCTCACAAAGTCTAAATGAAGCTCAGGACGTTTGTTGTTGTCTATTATTTTTTGAAAATTCAATAAAGTAAAGTTCAGGAAGACATGTGCACATCAGTCCTATGGACATAACTGTGACAGCGTATTATGGCCCATGTAGGTAAAGAAAACAACAACTTTATAATCTCAGGGAATATCCCATTTTTTTCTCGTAAATTTGTGAGTTTTTTCTCGTAAATTTAGGACTTTAATCTCAGAGAATATCCAAGTTTTTTTCCCGTAAATCTGAGAGTTTCTTTCTTGTAAATCTATGACTTCAATCTCAGAGAATATATCTGAGTTTTTTTCTTGTAAATTTGTGAGATTTTTCTTGTTAATATACAACTTTGTTCATAAAAATTCAGATTTTTTTCTTGCAATATTACCCCTCTCCACCGGCTCCGTAATTATAATTTTTTTTTACCTAAAACGGCCCTAATACGCTGCCATTGTTCATAACTGATTAGATTGGTTGTTGTAGCTATTGTTTGTTTATAGACATTCTTATAACAATATGAATAAATGTGGGTATGTATGAGATTCATAATACAGCCCTATTTAGCAATCTAGCCTATTGTTGTGGTACTGCGATGGCAATCAATGGGTAAAACCCTGAGCTGAACTATAATCAACCTCAAAGGAAAAACACAAATCCACCTTTAATTAGGATTTAATTGAATTTAAATCATTGTCTGGGCCAACGCTAGAATTAATGCCAACATGCATCATGTTCTGTGAAAACTGAAGAAGTGCACGTGCCACGTATAAGAGCAGAAAGGTATTATGAGGTTAATGAGTGTACATTTCTATAGGCTGCAGTATGAGTGCAGGTGAGGCTCTTCTTCTCCATAATGAAGGTGTAGCATTCGAGGAATGAGCTCGTCAATTATACGCCGCAGTGAAAAGAGCCTGTGGGCGCCGCAGACCCACCTACTGTAAAAACTCATTACACAAGACATTTAGAAGAGATTAATTAGGAGTGAAATTATCATCGCAGACTGAAGATCTGCTCCAGGCAACCGCCGGTGAGACCCGGACTCATTAGAGACGCAGGCCGCAGACCCACCTTCAGGATGTTGACGTAGGGAACGCCGTCGGGGCCGTAGCGGCTGCCGTTGACCTCGATGTGTTTCAGCCACTGGATGTGCGGCTGGGCGTCGCTGTAGACCTTACAGTGGAACTCCACGTCGCTGCCCACCACCACCGTCTGATTGGCTGGCAGGCCCGCCTGGAGGATGGGCCTGTGGGGGGAACGCTCTGCGAGGGAGAGAACGCACCGAGTCATTAGCACGGGAATGATGCGCTGCAGGAAATGTAGAAAATGTTTCCTAACATCAACAACTCTTTATTAAAACCACTTGTGCGTGTTAAAGTATTCCCTGTTTACACAGAAGCACCAGCGAGAGTACATGTTTGCGTGTTGTTTACCGAGCACATCCAGTTGGTAGGTGTGGGTGATGGCGCCGTACTTGTTCTGCACCACACAGGTGTAGTTTCCCCGGTCCGACGGCACAGCGCTCTCCATCACCAGACTCCACTGCTGGTGTCTCAACTGGAGGGGGACAGAGAGGACAGGACAGTCAAGATAGATGTCATTACAACACATCTAAATCTGTGAGGATACGGAGCCTATTTCAAGAAATCTCAGGGGGAGTTTGGTGTCATGTTTTCAGGCCCGATAGACGAGTGCTTATTCAGTATATTATCACGTATGATAACATGAAGCATCAAGTCAAGTTAATGTTTCAGGACTTTAAGTATCATCCTTTCACTTAACAGATACAGATAAAATACTGCACACTAAATTCACAAACCGAAGCTGAAATAGAGACAAACGCTCTTCTTACTAACAAATGACACCCAATTAGACTGTTACCAGGCCATTAAATAGGTGTTATCGCTCACTATAAGCACCATAGATGTGGGTCACTAAGGGCCTAATACGCCTACTACGTTGTAAAAGTGAAAGTGAAACTTAAAAGCAACACGTTCTAACATGTAAAACTGAATGAAACGTAACGTTTTGAACACAAACAAAAAGGCTTTCTTAGGTTTAGGCAACAAAACTACTTAGTTAAGTTTAGGGAAAAAGATAAGTGTTTTGTTTCTAAAGTGAAACGTAAAGCTTGTGAACACAAACACGCTGTTGGTTTCCTGGGTGAAAGTACTGTGTTTTGTGTCACATCCATCGCCCCCGACCTCTACCCCAGATACAGTTTCATACACTATACTGACTGCTCCTGTCACAATTATTCCGGTCGCTAGAAGTCGCTGTCGTCTTCTCTTATACCTTCTTTCTGTGATCAACCATGTGAATAGATGATAACACCTACTATTGGGTATAGTAGGCCCCACATCTGTGGTGCTTATAGCGTCTGATAATGCCTATTTAATGGCCTGCTAACAGCGCTCTGTCCTGAGATCCTCTCCAGCATCAGATCTCTCACTCCCTCGTTCCTTCCTTTGATATCCTTTGGTATAAAACATCACAGAGCAGCCAGGTTGGTAAAACAGAGCGTGCTTTAAAATTATATTTCAACATTAACCTCCTTGTATTAATGATGCTGAACAGACGTGACGAGCTGAAAACAATCTTTTTGACACGTCTTGATGGGAAACAGCTCTGTGTGCACAAACTACAACTGTGATCAGCAGGATTCCGGAGCAGAGGGCAGTCTGATTACGTGAATCGGATTTTCTAAGAAATGTTTTTACACTGAAGAAATGTGACGGGACATACTTAGTAATTCTCAAGATGAAAGATTGCTTAACACATTGCTAAACAATGATGGCAAGAGTATTAAAAACAGAAAGCCTTAAATGTTTGAGCAATCGTTTCAACTAATTGATATAAAGAACATTTCATATGGGATTATTTTCACAAGAGAGAGCTTAGTAAAGTCTCATTTCCTTCTCTCTCCCTGCAGTGAGGGCATGAAGGATTTTTTATTTTTTTCGCACATCTAAAATTGGTTCCACTGTGCCAGTCGAGAGCAATCCATCCCCGGAGAGTCGAAGGGTACATTTTGCGTAGTAATTCAAAGCAGGTGTGTCTGGATGGCAGCGGCAGACAGATACTAAGTTGACAGATTCAGAAGCTGCTCAGAGCAGAGCGGCCCGGCGCAGCACGGCGAGGCGAGAACAGAGAAACCTGCTACGCATCGATAGGCAGAGAGTCTCCACGGGCCAAGAGGAACGACCTCCGCGGCTTTAAGTGGAAACATGCGGCGGCACAGACGCCGCTGCTGTGCTCACCGCTGCGAGACAAGCATGGAGTGAACTCCTTCGAGAGAGAGGTCAGAGTCACTAAAGAGTGAGTGATGTCAACAAAGAGGCTTTTCAGGGTGGAACACTTCACCTGCGTCGGAAAAATGTGCCGACCCGGAGAGTGTTTTCACAAACGTTTAACCCCACGCGTGTAGGTAGGACGCCAGCCATTCACACGACGTATGTATATATTAGTAGGTGGAGGATCACACTCCCCTCCTTCTGCTCCCTCTGTCTTATACACTCCACGACTCTCTCTCTCTCTCTTGGAGGCACATGCGGAAAATAATGTAAGAGTGTAAATATTATGCCTGTGTGTGCTTTTTGCAGTTGCATGGTAACATAGACCAGGCCGCCGGCTCAACGCTGGCAAATGGTTTTTTAGCAAGCGGCTGGCTCCACCCCGTCTACCCCTCTCAGAGTCAAACTGGAGTCAATGGCTGCTCTCATGAGCAGATGAGTGACGCCTTCTGCTGCGGTCGCTGAGCGCAGAGGAGGAGGAGGAGGAGGAGGAGGAGGAGGATGGGGGAGAAAAAGGAGGCGACGCGTGAGGAGGGAAGCTAGAAGGTGGTAAAATACGAGCTGAAGTCGACGCTCAGTAGAGGCCAAGACCACCAACAGAAACAGAACGAGGCTGTGATCAGAGTTATGGTCGTATTTAGGTCTCCATTTCATAATAACTTAAAGCCAGCGGAGGTACATTTACTTTAGAACTTTGAGGTACTTTTTGTCACCGCTAGACAGCTGGAGTTACTGCACACATGTCTGAGATTCTCATTTAGCTTGATGGCTGCTGTGCATCTCAAAATCCCCAAATCACAGTTAAATTTCAGCTCAATAAAACATGCATTTTTGATGAAATCGGTAGAGGAGCATATAATCCTTTAACTTAATCGGTCAGCCTGAAAGTCCCCAAACTGGAACTACAGATTTTAGACTTGTTTTGTATCTATACATTTGGAAATTTTGATAATTTTGCTGCTCAGTTGTTTATTATATTTACAAATCTTCACAATAGGTACTTTTCCCAAGCACTTGTAATAAGTAATAAGTCATTTTTTGATGCTTTGCATCTAATACTTGTCCACACACTGCTTTATATATATATTTATAAAATATGAATATATACACACCTATGTTTTCCATTAGTTGTGTACATAACAGTCCTGTCTATTCCTCACCTTTATTTGTCCAGCTTTGTTGTCCTTTTCCAGAGCAGTTATTTCTATTTCCGTGTAAGTATACTTAGAGGGATGCATGAAACTGGAGTCAAATTCCTTGTATGTACTTGGGGAATAAAAACTGATTCTTTTATTTGTCTTAAATCTAGGGCTGTCGCGGTGAAGGATTCTTTTGAAGGAATTTCTTTCCAATTAATTAATTCATCCTGATTTTAGAGCTATATAAATATATAAATAAGCTTTATTGTTATGCTATTACTACTATTATTTTTCCCGCCCCTCCTCAATTGTGATTGCACTGCTGGGGAAAAAGTGACAGTGACGAGCGCAGTCTTTTACCCGAAGATGAACATTTTTCAACTCTCAGCGAACAGAAAAAAACGCTAAACGTGCAGCGCTCGGAGCAGAATAGACGCTCAGCGCCACGCCACGCTGCTGCTGTTTGTAGCATAGTGCAATACTAGCATACGCGTGCAAAGAATAAAAAAAAACAACCAAAAAATCTTGAATGTAGCGGTTGTGGCGGTTGCTTGCCATCCCCTGCGGTTGGCCTGTTAATAGTGCGGTATTGCAATATTGCAGTCATTGCGACAGCCCTACTTAAAGCGAGACTATGCAACTTTTGAAAAAGGAAATAACAATTTTCTTATTACAATTGAAAAGTTGAATTCATAAGCAATAAAACACTTATCTAACTGTAGACACTCAGATATTCTGCTGCTACAGCCTTACTTGGTCTGGTATGACCAGCTGTGTGATTGACTTTAACTGAATGTAATTCTGCTTCACCGTGTTATAACATTATTGATTAACCATTATCCCATAACTGTCACGTATGAGAACAGTGGCTACTTTCACCAAAGGTTTCATCGTCTTACTTTGTGTTAATTACTAACTTTGAGTGACATTTCCACTTTAATTCCCCTCCGTCTTCCCCGCGGCACATTTGATTACTTTCTCCATACTGTACATGCCACTTGCCCTTATGAGCATGTTACACTGGCTAACCCCCGTTGAACCTGCAGCATTAGTCCCCAAACGTGATAATCCCATCCATTCCAATCACGCCAGATTCCAAACAGAATTAAATTATTAAGGAGCTTATGTTAGAGTCATAGGAGGCTTTAAAGGTTTTAGGGCTTTGGCTGTGGACCCTACAGAAGGGCACAAGCCATGGGAATGGACAGGGAGTTCCACACTGCAAAAAGTGTGCATCTGAAGGAGACATTAAACTAACGTACGGAGGAAAAAAGAAAAGAGGAGAAGGTTGGGATTTGTATTGCAGCATTTTGTGCATGAAATATCTTGAGACAAATAAAGTTGTGGGCTTTATTTTAAGATATTTTTGCCTCACAGAGCCTGCCATGGAAAACAGTGAAGTTACCTCACTCTACTGGCAGATTCCTTCACTTATTTAAATCAAAACAAGAATTTGCGACTCGACCGCCAGCTTAAATGGTTCACAAGGACGCAGACATTTTTTTCAGTGTGGCAGTTGTCTGAGAAAACACAGGAAGCTCTGCTCCCTTTATAGTCCAAACCCTCCGTCTTCACCTCGCAAAATAGCCCTGTCAGAACCGGCGGGGCCAGTTAGCAGAATTTATGAGTGTGTCAGAGCGGACCAGTGGCCCGAGTCTGTGCTACCGTCTAATTTGACCTAAAGAAAAGCGGAAATAGATAGAAGCGGCCCTGAGGGCTCGCTATTAACGCTGGCAAAGTTTGCGGGTCCGTTGCCTGAGTTTGGCTCTACGTGCCATTGCATCAACACAGAGGAGACGACTGTAAAATTGGAAGTATGAGAGTTCAAGAGGAGAAAAAAACGGGTCAAATAAACAGGATAATCTGTCTTTTGATACCCCTGGTGTATTTGGGTTAAAACGACAGGGGAGGAAGGTGAATGACCGTGGAAGGTCGAACATTAAAAAGAGTCCAAAAATAATCTTGCAAAGTGTATAAATTCCTCCGCGGCCTACAGAGACTCACAATCCAATGCTGTGTTAAAATGTGGACTTGGAAAAACACGGATTTAAAGTGCTTAAAGTCTTAAAAAGTAACAGTGTGTGGAGCCAGTTTAAGAGCCCTGGCTTTGGAAACCTGTCAAAACAGGGATTGAAAAATCAGTTAAAGCTCCGAGCGACCTGGACGAAATGAAACACAATAATTACATTGTCAACTTTTGTCTCGCTTGTGCCGCCGCAATTTAGCATGAACACAATAAAACCCCCTTCCACCATACGTGGCAGCAGACAACAGCATTGGCTTTGGCTGTCAAAGGCTCGGGGGGGTCCAGCTCAATAGGCTGGCGACACGCCCATCTCTCCCCACCTCCATCTGATGGCTCAATAGAGAGGTGAACTTTAACCTTCAGGGCCCTGCCCCTCCGTAGCGGAGGAGGCCTCGGAGCGCCACAGTTGTCTGGGAAGGAGCACAATGCTCCGGCACCGTCGCCCTGTTGGAATTTCATTTTCCGTTTATACAAATGAGCCACACATCCCTATTTAACGTTTCATTTAGTTTCAACAAACGTAGCGTTTAGTTCTCCCGTGTTGCATTTCAATAGACTTACAAAGCTCTTGTAAGAGAGAACTGAATGTCTGAACAACCTCCAGCGTGCTGATGGGAAAGAATAAACTGAGGAGATGTTAGTGTACAAGTGATGCTTATACTACCAATACCAACTAGTTGTTGAGAGATGATTTATTTTGCTGATACTCTACTGTAATCTGAAGTGTTACTCTCTTTCAAAACTACTATTAGCATTTTCTCCCAGAAATACTTTGAGGAAAAGCATGTAAAAAAGCATCCAGACCATCATGAGACATTAAAACTGTCCACTGGAAACCAGACTGACAAACACTACTTTGATGGCAACGGAAGTCACACAGCAGCTGTTGGTACCACGTTTTTGCACTCTGCGCCTCACGTTACCGCAGTTTCACAATCGTGTCGGAGAACTACGGTGGCCATCAGGTAACGTAAAAACGCGCAAGTCTCTCTCTAGAGCCAGAGTTTGGTTTGTCCGTTCTGGGCTACTTTTTGAAGATCATCTTTACAGGTATATCACTACAGCCCTAAGACAAAATATCCTTCATAAATGAACAAACATCTGAGACATTTTCTGCAGGAAGTGGACCTGATGATACTATAATGTTTATGTCTATTCATATTTTACAAAAAGGAGTGTAATTTCAGGTCTGTATAGGAGATGAAACCTCTCGTTAAAATGGATGTCTTTAAGGAACAAAGCAGAACACGGTGCGTCCTCAGAAAGGCCACTTTCAGCCACTCAAGAGTGAAGACGGGAGGGGTTTTAGCAGACGGGTAATGGACCTTAATGCTCCGCTCAGTCAGGAACTTTCTCTCGATCTGATGGCACTTTGAATAAATGACGCTACTGAGCTGGTAGGCAGTGCTGAGTGGATGTGACTCCATTGTGCCGATCAGCATGGATCAGTCAGAGTCACACACTCTCCCAGCTCTGAGAGACGGCTGACAAAATCATCCCATCGCCCGTCCAAACCTCAAAAATCAGACACGCTTCACGATTCATTCAGCTGAAATTAACCACGGCTGTCAAATCAGAAACCATCTTGTCATCTCAATACGGCTGCTGGAGGAAGACGGCTTCACCTGGAGGACCCGGCTGCAGGAATAGAGTCTTTAGAAGGCCATTGTCAGGCTGTCAGGACTCAGGGTGCCCCCCCGCCCTCCATCTACCCCCTAACCCTGCTAGATGAACTCATCACAGGCAGATGTGAGGTGGGGTGATGAGGGGCGGTGACACGGCCCGACTGAATGCAAAAAGATGTCTGTCCTGACAACACATTGCTGCATCACATGTCTACACAATGACGATTCAATCTTCAGCCAGTTTGTGAAAGACTTTCTTTCCCATGCTCTAAATAAATATCTGCAACTAAATATAGAAGTACAAGAAGTGACTGACAGTGTGATGGATTTTGTGGTTTCTTCTCAGTGCAAATGATGCATTTTATGTTTCCTGCAGCTTCCACAGTGCAGCGATTGTTCTAAAAATATCATGAATAAACCAAGTTGGTAGTTAGCATGAGTAGCGTTATCCACCATGACTGAAAGGACAAAGACAGAAGAATCAAAAGAGGCATCTAAACGTTTAAGGAACAAAGAATCAAGACACCACAGTAGACTCAGTCGCGGTAGTCGGTGTTACACGGTGTTAAACGGTGGTCGTGCACACACTGATTACCGATTTTTCGTGTATCAGCGGCATGGTATCAATACATAGTCGGATGATGGACGCTACAAACTGAAAGTGAATGCTCCGTACGGAGTCTCAGCTCAGAGTAGCAGGAGGTGGATTTCACACACGGGATGAGAGAGAGTTGACAGACAAGACGATGGCGGGGGATTTGTTGTTGAAGTAAAAATCAAAAGCGCCCATTTGGCAATATTTCAGATTTAAACCCAACGCTATAAGGGAACCACCGAGCCTATGGCCGCGCAGCGAAAGCTGGACCGGAGAGGCCAGACACACAGCAACGTTAAAGATCAAAGTAAGCGCTCTACATATTGATTACCCATAATTTTTTCTTGTACAATGTCCGATGTAATCGGGAACACCGGTGTTGTCACAAGTTTATTAACCGGTGGGAAAATGTCCTCACCGTCTACACCACAGTGCTCCTCACGATGTTTGACTGACAGGTGATCTCTGGGAAATGCAGCGCACAAACGACGATGAAACAGGACGAGAAAGAGGATCTGAAGGATAACCGTGTTAAAAATTAGGTGACAATATAATCGAATTAGGCACATCACTCAAATTAATTGGAGATAATGTGACTCCATTTTCGGTGCAAATGTCTGGATTATCTTCAGTAGCTGCTTTAAAAAGAAAAAAGACGTGACTGATGAGTTTTTAAAATGTAGTTTTAAATGATTGAGACAAAATTTCATTAAGCTGTCATTGTAATGGGCCTACTTTTTTGGCAGGGTGGTGTTGGTGGTGGTGGGGTTAGCAGAGGTTTTGACATTAGGACGGGTGGACCCCTTCTGAAGCCAGGCCATGTCACAGGCTTGTCTGTCACCCAGCACCCTGATTCTATAGAGGGTGACCTCTCCGCTCACCTCCCCTCAAGGCCAACAGCGGCCACATGGTGACTGGCTAACTGGATTTTAAAACGGCTCCGGGGCAGGAGGGAGGAGGGGAGGAGCATGTGATAATAACATCATGTGATAATAACATCTCCATAAAGACACAGAAAGGAACGTCTCAATAACTGCCACCTCTGATCGTACATCTCCATCACTGGCTGACACAATAAATGTGCAGGAATTTGTTCTGGAAGGTTGCTGATACATGTGACTTTAACATTTCATAATGATGCCATGCAACAATGTTTAGCAGGGTTAAGAGGCTTTAAAGTATAAAGTCTGCAGGTTATATAAAGTGAATTAAAAGGGTCAGTTCTGCAGGGTAAGATAAGGTAAGTAGCGCTGCAACGATTAATCGTTTAGTTGTCAACTATTTAATTTATAACTACAACTATTTTGATAATCGATTAATCGGTTTGAGTAATTTCTTAAGAAGAAAAATCTAAATTCTCTGATTCCAGCTTCTTAAATGTGAATATTTTCTGGTTTCTTTACTCCTCTGTGACGTTTGAGGACGTCATCTTTGGCTTTGGGAAACACTGATCGTCATTTTCACCATTTTGTGATTTAACCGAACTGACCCTTTGACCCAATTAAAAAACAAAAGAAAAGTTAAGTTGGAGAAACCCTCTGTCTCTGAAAGAAGGGAAGCAGATACAACAGAATCAGAGTTGATCCAACCACAGTTAACACACATCCTGTTATACCTAAATACTTCACAGCGCCGTGAGTATCTATATACTGTCAGCATGGGTGGCCACATGGGTGGGAACTAAACCCCACGGCAACGCTCGGTGCCAAGCTCGACCCGCTGAGCTATACAGAGCGGAAAATGTACAGGAATTTGTCTCGGTGGCTTGGTGACAACTTAGTGTCACAGCTCACACTGACACAACACGGTACGAGGCCAAACGGGACCTCACGTACGCTGTAAAGGCTTACTATGGATACTCAGCTATACATATCACCCCTCTAATTATACATGTAACTTCCCATAGGAGCATGTGTTAAAGCAGCGGGGGGTGTGCAAGACGGCTACTGCTGCAGAGGGAACTAAACCGAGACGTTATACTGATTAGGCTGATATCTTAATACGCCGTCAATCACCACAAAAACATCTCAATGGCGCTCTTTAGCATGCCGCTGGTGAGTCGTTTTCTACACAAAACGCCACTTAGTGAACAGATGGAATAAATATGTACAGTAAATGCTCTGACTGGTCAGTTTGGGATTAATTTGCTGCTAACAACGCGGCCACAAACTTTATCATCAGCAGATCTTCACGCATACTAAACATGCTAAAAGTTGCTGTCGGGGAGCCACTCAGAGCTCCTGAGGGCTGGTGACAGGTGTGTGTGTGTGTGTGTGTGTGTGAGAGAGAGTGGGGACAGAGGGAGGGAGACAACTGCTGTTGGTCTGCTGGGAGCAGATGTTGGAGATCTCTGTAAACTGTTAATAGCTGCAGGATCTCATTACATTTAACTCTTTAAATGCCAAAACCTCCACTGGGGGAGAGAGCGTCTCTCGTTGCCGGCTCACAGTCACGACCAGCCCGACACACGGACTTTACTCTGCTCAAGTTGGAAGATGCAGTTTCAGTGTCACAGAAAAGAAAATAGAATAAACATCCACTTTGCCTCCTTTTCTGCTTAATGTCTTTATAACAGTGAGTAAGTACCTTGTCAAGGCTGCTCTCCCTGACACAACAATTCAACATCAAAAAGACATTTTTTGAAAATGTGAATGCACTAAAACTATGTGAAAGTTAGTAATGACTGTAAAATCTTTACAGGTGAATTCTCTCCCCTCATCATCACTTTATTAAAGATCCAATATTGTAAAAAGTGAGATTTTCATGTCTTTTATATTATAAAGCAGGTTTAAGTGCTTTATAAATATTGTTAAACTATCAAAACGCTCAATATACGGAGAAATACACACAGCCCGTCTTCAGAAATTGTGCGTTTGAAACAAGCCGTTAGGATTTCTGTCCATTTATGATGTCACAAATATACAATATATAGATCATTACACGGTTTTAAACATTCTAAATGTGTCCCAGTTTGTTTCCTGTTGCAGTGTATGTGAATAACATCAGCTGACAGGAAGTAAACATGGACCCAAACTGTCGAAACGCACTAAAAGGGAAAAGGGCCCGACAACATTAGCGTTTTCTTTCTCATTGTGGTGACTTTTGCTGTGTACCAATTGTAGGCAACATGATTTGAACACAAAACAGCAGGCCTGGAGGCAAAGTAATGCACTACTTCAGTTGTTTTCATTAATTTAAACTGTACTATTAAATATTAGGTAGCGTACAGTTCATGGTGTTGTGTTAAGCTAATGTTAGCAGTCATTCGCTGGTTGCCAAGCAACAACAACAACAACAAAAAGATGGAGAAAAACTGCAAAAACCGCTACATACTCAATGTGTGTACTATCATTCAACATACTTTTGTATGAATAAACAGTAGTATGTATATTTTCAGACGCACTGAACTGTAATCTACGTCGTCACTTCCCGAGAGCCTCCTTGCCGGTTGGAGACACGTAACCATGGTAACCAGTGACAACCTCATGTGACCAAATGAAGATTTGTGAGAATCATAAAGTCTGATCTAATTTAAAAACTATATTACGCCTATAGCAAAGTCAAATCTTATACTTCAATTGAAGTATTATTGATGTTACAGAGCTGTCATCAAAAAATCTCACACACCGCTTTAACGTACTAAATAGCACGTTAGTTTTGAACCTCTGTCTGATGGGGCCTGAGACACAGGACTAAAGAAGGATGGGAAGATTTTACATCTCTGAGACATCCCTTTGAGAATTTATATGTCATTAATTTGAGTTTATTTTCAACCAAAACACACGTTTTGACTGTTTGAATTCCGATGTTCTTACCACACAGAGTATGTCTTTTAATCCTGCAGCTCAGGGCCATTAAAGGAACACAAAAGTAAACCAAGCCCTGTTACTTTAAGCAGTGCCATTCCACATGAGAGCCCAGTGTTTAGAGTGAATCCGATGACAAAACTGAGCGCAGCAGCTGTTTGCTGCACTGCATTACTGTCAACTTTGAGCTATCACGCGAGCACGCATGTATCTGTGCACCCACTCTGTTTTCAGCACAGCAGTTCGGCCCTCTAAATCTATTTTGCTCAGCTTAGCCGGGGCTGAGGGCGGCCACGGGTCCTGCTGGGGGGGCGTCCAGCACTGCGGCGCGTTTTCTGACCTTTATTTACCGTGAGAAGATTCACGGAGCATGAGCGCTCTTTCACCACTCCGCTTCACACTCGTCCAGTTATAGCAATTCACACCGGGGAGCATCGCAACACTCACACTGATCCACTGATGGACACACAGCAGCTCCGCTGGGCTAGCAGGGGGATTAAGATGCCTTGCTAAAAGGCACTCTGATGGAGGCGGGCGGAGCGTCACCTCCTGCTGGAGCTGGCGTGAGGATTTGAATGTGTAAATCACAGCCCCGCTCCCGTAACCTTTAGGTGTTAACATGTCTGCAGTAAAGTCCTCTCACCTTGATGCCTCCCATCCTCTGCTCTCCCTTGAACTCTTTGCCGTTCTTCAGCCAGTGGATGGTCGGCGTCGGGTTTCCGGACGCGGCGCAGCGGAACTTGACGGTATTGGCGGCCGGAACAGCCAGGAGCTTCTTGTCCATCCGGTCAGGCCGGGTCCAGTACGGAGCTTCTGTTGGTGAAACACAAAACAGGGTGCTGCGTCAGTCATGGAAACAGAACATACAGCCGGTAGCAATAAAACATGTAAAGGATAGTTTTATGCAGTGCTGACAGGTCTCAAGTTTCGAGTCATTTGAGATGTCCAAGCCTCCAATGATTCAATAAAATTCAAGTCAAGTCTCCGGTATGCTTACAACCAACAATTATTTTGTCGATTTATTGATTAGTTGCACATTATTTCCTCAAATTTTGGTCTGCAAAATCCATGATAAAAAGAAAACAGTGAAAAATGGCCACCACAATTTCCTCCAGTACAAGTAGACACATTCAAACAGTCCAAAATTTTAAAAAAATCCAGTTTACTATCATGGAAATCAAAGAAAAGCTGAATATTAGGGCTGCAACCACCGGTTATTTTCATTGTCGATTAATCTGTTGATTATTTTCTTGATTAATGGAGTAGTTGTTTGGTCTGTAATGTTTCCAAAAGCCCAAGATGACGTCCTCAACTGTCTTGTTTTGTCCACAACTCAAAGATATTCAGTTTACTGTTATAGAGGTAAAGAAACCAGAAAATATTCACATTCAAGAAGCTGGAATCAGAGAATTTAAACTTTTTTTTCTTAAAAAATTCATCAAACCGATTAAACGATTATCAAAATAGTTGGCAATCAATTTAATAGTTGACAACTAATTGATTACTCGTTGCAGCTCTAGTCTCAAGTCAAGTCTCAAGTCCATGAGGTCAACAGAAAGTGAGCCTAACTCAGCTTCTTTCTTTTAATCCTGCCGTCCAAGTGCTCAGGTAAATAAAGAGAAAACAAAACCCTGTTCCCATAACTGGAAATAATGCTAACCAAAAGAATGTGTGCAAACCTAAACAAATAATAATAAACAATACAGGCTGAATGCACGGTTTGGCTCCTACAAGTCGACTATTCGGGGTCACCACAAGTCTTCATAAGCAAACTGTAAGTTGAGATGCAAAACTTTCAGGTCTGAATCCTGACCACGACATTATGTAGCTGAGAATTCTTTCAATCTGTGATAGTATCAGGATTCGGGAGGATTTCGTCCTCATTTTTGTGGCTTGAATCTGACTCTGGCTCTGCCAAGATGAACCGCTTTCTTATCCTAACAGATCAGTCCCGAGGTTTCTCTTTTCTGCTATATTCTTAGATCATAGAAATGTTGGGGGAAGACCCTCCAGGAATCCATCGTCGCATGTTTTTGTAATTGCTAAAAGATGGCACAACTTGCTCCTCTGCCCCGTCTCGAAATCGGTCCATGTTGGATGAGTTATGTACTTTGTGCCAGAACAGATGTGAGCTTGTGCTTTTCACTGGAGATCTTCTTCCCTCGCCGCTCCGATAAACAACACACACAGTACCTGCACGCATTTCTCTCCAACATCCAGCCCAGCCTTCTGTCCCAAGAGACAGTTCAAGATGCGCCAACGGTGTAAAACACAGTTTGACGGATGTTGAAAAGAAAGCGTGAAGCGTCACGAGGAACCAAACAAAGCTCATCATCTTCTCTCCCCCCCGACCGATAACAATGCAAGAGTTCATTTGAATCATCCGATCCTGAGAGTCTGGAAAGCTGTCAGGGCGATTTATTGAGTTGTATTGAGAAGACGGCGGACAAAGAGAGTGTAGCGAGTCAGAGAGGCCTATTGTTCCAGCTGTGTGGGTGTGGAGGGTGAGAGCACTGAGGCATGGCTCTCTTTATAGGTCTGTGTGTTAGTGTGTGTGTGTGTGTGTGTGTGTTTCCCAGGACAAAAGCTGGGGAGGTGGCTGACCGGTCATCAGATGTCTCTTTTACTTTCTAAATGCAGGAGGAGAGAGAGAGGAGCTAATTACCATCTCAATGTCTGCGCTTGTGTGTGTGTTCATGTGAGTGTCATCAGACTGAAGTAATTCTCACCATCCAGCACCACATGGGCGGGTTTTTATCTCGTCAGGACGACTCAGGTGAGACGTCAGACAGGGGTCAGTTTGGCAGCTGTTTTAGATTTTGTCTTGAGACGAAAATACTTTTTAGTTATAGTCACATTTTAGTCATTTTTATCCTTCATAGTTTTAGGCAACGACAACTCAAAAGTTCTAGTCCAGTTTTAGTCGCCGAAAAGTAATTTGATTTTAGTCAAAATGTTTTCTCTCTTAATTCTGTCAGGTATTTTTTTTTTATATAATCTTAGTCCTTTTTATTCATCAGATTATATTGAACAGTTCTGTCATTTTAGTCACATAAAATTGTATCATTATCTGATGAAAAACAGAACGCAGCTTTGCAGATAGAGTCCTCCTGACTGCTGTTCAGTCGCACCCACCGGTCCGTCATGAGAGCCAATCCACACCGCCCAACGTCTACAAATATGCGCTACTCAACCACCCGAACCCGAACCCGACCCGCAAACCACCAACTTTATGCATCATAGTAGCACAATTGTCAGAATTGAGGTGTGAGACAAAAAGGATGGAGACGGACAGAGAGAGAAGAGAGGAAGAGAAGGTGGAAGGTGACAAAAATAAAGAGATTTTTTTGGTTTTTAAACTACATTTTAGTCTGGTCTTTCTTCGATACTGCATGTATGATATCGTCACTGTTAATGTTTAATGACGTCGATGCCGTCTCGTCATCGTCTCGTCTTAGTCATGGAAAAAACAGGTTGTTGACGAACATATTTTGTCATAGTTTTCGTTAACGAAATCAACACTGATGTCAGAGAGGTGTCGCCTCTATGCCGGACTTTTGCCCGGGAGACTGTTGTTCGTGTCCCGTGTGAAACCAGAAGTCATTGAGTCGTTGATTAATTCTGTACTTAAGTTACGCCACTTCCAGTAACCCAAACTGCATCTTTTGTTGCCTAAGCCTAAAAAAGTGAACTTTTCCTAAACCTAACTGAATTGTTTTATTTTGAAAAGACTTTAGCAGAATTTGACTCGTCGTCACGCGTTGCTGGATAACCGTAGGTGAAAAAAGAGAGATAAATTCATGTCTATGTACACAAATGAAATAGATCAAATTTCGCCACTATTTCACGAACAGCCACGAGACTTTGTTAGAATCTAATACCTGTCTGTGATTGGCTGTGATCTACAGCATGTGTTTATCATAATGCTCTGGGTGTTCTGATATATTTCTGACACACATTTCTTTGGCTCCTGCCATCAAACTCTGGCTCCGGCTTCACAGAGTAATTACAACCAGACCAGCGGAGAGAGATTCGGTGATGAAAGACGGGATCTTCTTAGAAAGCAAACAAACAGAGCGTTACTTCACTCTATTGAACCGACTGTAAACTCGCTGTGTGTGTTTACAAACTGTAATGGAGCAGCTGAAACGCTGCTCCCTGCTCCAGCGAGAGACTCCCCAGCTCGCCGAGGCAAACGCTCTCCACGTGCATCCTCACACACACACACACGGCCTCCACCTTAAAAGGGAAATCTCTGTTAGATTTCATTACTTCTCTCTCCGCGTCTCCGCTGTCTCGGCGTATTTGGAGCGACACTCGGCGCAGCGTGGGACAAACCTCTGAGGAGTCTGAGCACATTGTTTTCTTGGCATCGTAATCAGCCACACACACACTCGGGCCAAACAGAAACACACACTGAGTTTTTAAACAGTCTCTCTCCTGATGTGTGGTCCTCCTCCTCCTCCTTCTCCTCCACTTGCTGCTCCTGAACTCATGTGGGCCTGAAAACACCTTCCTGCTGCTGCTGATCCTCCAGCCACCATGAGGTTTTTAACCCAAAATAGACGCCTGTGTGGATTCAGCAGGTCTCCATGGTTTTGTCCCAAAAACACACTGAGATTGGTTTAGTCGCTGACCTTTAGCTGCTAACTGCTAACTGCTGTGCTTCTGCACAACATCACCTGTCAATCAAACGGAGTGGGCGGGGCTGTGTGAGTTAACAGTGTGCTTTAGGAAGCAGATACTGTACAGGCACTTTGCAGTGTAAGAGACTAAGAAATATAAGCTGGCCTTTTCCAATATAGAAACAACAGTCCATATTAGAATTTCAGTGTGTTGTGTGATTCACTGCTCTGTTCGCTCAGCAACACACAGGAATCCCATCCCGTGTCTAATTGGCTGGCTGGTATTTCCTCAGCAGAGGGGAGTGAGGCGGGGACGGGGGGGTCGAAGCAGATACCCCTCTAACCCCCCACCCCCAGGGACGGGGTCTGGAGATAACCCTGCCCTGCATGGATATGCAATCACTGTAGTGGAACGTGGTTTAGCGTAACATCTTCTCTCAGCTCAGCAGTTCCAGAGTCATGTCCACCTGTCAGCTGCAGAGGTTAACCGAGGAGGGGGATCTCTCTCCAGGAGACTAAAAATACACTACTGTACTCCTGTTTGCTGTTTGTTTGGTTTACACCTTCACACACACACACTCACACACTCACGCACGCACGCACGCAAGCACGCAAGCACGCAAGCATGCATGCAAGCATGCACTGAGGTATCACCAAACTCTGTGATATTTTCTGTGTACTTTTAGCTGGTTTTATATTACCTAAAAAATGTTTTGACAGCAAATACAAAGCATTCCTCCGTTCCTTTTTTAAGTTTAACAACATACCATAAGTATCTATATTCAGAATTCTCTATTAGCGCTGACTGGTTTGTCTAATCGGTAGCAGGACATCTCAAAATCGTAACTAATTTAAATGAAATTTGGTGGAAAGTGGCCATTTTCTTGCAAGATAGGACTTTTCAAACTACTGCACGTACATCGAGGATCCCTAACGGGGTGCTTTTTTGTTAACAAAATAAGAGTATGATTACATTTTCTTTGCATTTGGACTAAGCATTGCAGTTACAAGTGTCCTACACACATGAAAGCACCCCCCCGCAGCTCTCTGTTCATGTTCCCCTGACTCCCGGCTCTGTGTTGCGGGTCGGAGGAGCGTGACTGTGGCTCTCTATCAGCCCAACTTCGGTGCAACAGCAATTAGCTGGAGCAGGACGCGGCACTGATCGCCGCGGCACAGGGCCCTTCAGCGCTCAGACACCGATCTGGGGAAAAGCAGGAGAGGGGGGGTCTAATTGTGTAATTGTATAATTTGCCCTCGCTGACGCCTGCGAGCACACAGGCAGATTTCATTACAGATTACACTGGGGCTCTTTGAAGGCACGCTGCCCCCGGAGGGCCTGCGGGGACTCAAGGCAAACAGAGTCGGAGGAATGGCGGCCGCCGAGCAGCGTAGCGTGGCCCGCCGTCCGGCTCTCTGCTCTCCTGCCAGGGTAAACAGGGAGGCTGCATAGCTCAGGAGCAAAGCACAGATTAGGCTCTGTTAACATTCCTCCCCCCCGACACACACTCTCTGCCCTTTCACTTCACACAGGCTGTGTACACTGCAAAAGATACCTCACATACAGAGTGTGAGGATGACCTTTTATTTGCTCTTCTGTCTACATGATAACTCCAACACAGCTGATTGCTTTTTGGCTTTCAAACTTAGTAACCGTCCATGATGACTGAACGGAGACTTATGATCCGTTCAGGCATTTTACACTAAACAAACTAAACACAACAAGTGTTTTCTGCAGTGTTGTAGTCAAGACCACCAAACTCGAGACCAAGTCATGACCAAGACCAGAGTGTATCGAGACCGAGAGCAAGACTTTGAGAGGTTGAGACCAAGTCAAGACCAAGACCAAGACCAAGGCAGGGCGAGACCGAGTCAAGACCAAGACCAAAGCAGGGCGAGGCCGAGTCAAGACCAAGACCAAGGCAGGGCGAGACCGAGTCAAGACCAAGACCAAGGCAGGGCAAGACCGAGCCAAGACCCAGGCCGGACCAATGTGAGACTCACCCTGCATGACACTTACAATAAAATGTGGAACATGCAAACCACTGAGGCACTCCTCAAATTGATCTGAAAGTTACACATTCCCATAAAAAACACGCAAAGAAAACAAATGAAGATTCCTCTTACTTTACCTCTTTTATTGCCATATACAGTATATACTGTATATGCGGGTATGTATAAGTATACTATGAGACATGTCTTTATAAAATAAGCAAAAAGCTTTGCAGTATGGGAATTTTCCTTTGTTTTCAACGAGCAATCACAGTAACAATGTTAGCAAACAAATCAGACAATAAACAGGCAATTTAGTGATGTCAAGACTTGAAATAAGTCCTCGTTGTCCGAGACAAGACCGAGTAAAAACGCGGTCGATTCTAAGACGAGGCCGAGACCTTCAAAAAGTGGTCTTGAGGTCGGTCTCGAGACCAAGTCCGATCTCGAGTACCTCTAGTAATCAACCTCCAAATCAGTATTTGAATGCTTAGTTT
Source organism: Sebastes umbrosus (assembly GCF_015220745.1). Taxonomy (NCBI): domain Eukaryota; kingdom Metazoa; phylum Chordata; class Actinopteri; order Perciformes; family Sebastidae; genus Sebastes; species Sebastes umbrosus. The sequence goes on along the minus strand of NC_051284.1, from coordinate 28,639,441 downwards.
TATTTATTTATTTTTATATATAGGTATGTAATAATAATATATAAATCCCCAAATAGCCCATGAAATAAGGAATAATCCCACAACATTATTAATTATTATTAGTTATTCTTGGATGAATATGGGATATTGTTGTGTGTAGAGGTGCGTGTCTGTACGGTAGTGCGGCAGCGGCACTGAAACGGGAAGGATGGAGACAGACAGAAGAACGAGTTGAATATTTCTCACCGAAGCATTGAAGCCCCACAGTACCACAACACTAGTCTTCTGATTTATATTAATACGGCCTTTCCCAAAACAGATTTCATGAGGGATTTTCCTTGTCTGGTGATGTCATTATCAGTAATCACTTTCACACTTTCATACAGAACTTAAACTGACTTCAGCTGACTTTGTGCGAGCCGTGTGGTTTCCTTTCTGCTGCCTCATAGTTTAGTCGATAACATACTGGATCTGTATCTGAAGGCGTGCTGAACCTTTACCTGCTCACTCGGCGTAGATTTAATTGTAAACAGGACGGCAAACAGACACGGCTGCTTGTCTTTTCCTTCGAATATAAAATGAAACACAAATCTGGTGTCAATCTTACAAATTGGTCGATAATATCATTTGTGCGCAGGAATTACTGCGGCCGCTGGGCCGGCGTCTATCTTCTCTGCCTTTTCCCAGAAGGCCGTGGGGGGAGACGGCTGAGCGAGCTCTGGTGGAGAATGAGCTCATGACTGCAGCAGTCTGTCTTTCTTTCTGTCTGTCTGTCTCTCCAGTGAGAGAACAGTCAGCTGTGGCCAGCAGCATCAGTTCAACTGAGTGACTCAACTCCTCAAACCTTCTCTTCTCTAACGCTGCAGTTTCTTCTTTCTCGCTGTCAATCAGCACATGTTTTCCATCCCCTCTCCCTCATTAACAGTCGGACTCCTTCACATCTCTATTATCGTGCGCTCTGCATGTGGATGTGGATGTTCTTCCGCTCGCCGACGGGGACTCTCCGTCTGGCTGTGTGGCTCGTCACATGGCTCCTTCCTGCCATAGCCGGGCTAATTAGCGGTGGCTTAGCGGACATTAAGCAGCGATAGGGGTTTAACGTTTCTGGGCTAATCCCTCTCCTTTTGGCCAGGAAATCGGAGCTTCGTATGTCATGAGGTAGACTTACATCCAGAGATTAAGTCTGGCGGTCTGAGGCTATTTACTGGCATTCAGGATGTCTGCAGTAAGCTGCTGCCACTTCGGCCCGTTTAGAAAAACACTTCAGGCTTTCACCGCCGAGCGAAGCCGCGCATTCAAACACATTCAGGTTTTTACATCGCAGGTGTTAAGCTTGTCCACGGCGACTTCCAGTACAAAGACAGCAACAGGAAGCTTTCTGCAGTGTTACTCTACAGCTTGCTCCTTTCTTCTATAATCTCTCTGGATCAGAACATCAGCTAAACGCCTTGAAGAAAAAGGCAAATACTGTATGAATATAAAGATTTTAATTCTCCAACATCCAAAGTGAGCAGAATTTAGGGGATTAAATGTTGAAAGTGAGCCAAGACAAAGAATATTAACACATTCCTGTGCTCATTAAAGAACAAAAATAACTACTATTACTGACTTTTGGAGTCGTAAAATGAGAGGATTAGGATAAATTAGGAGGTGATTTCTTGATCTATAACTGGGCGTTCACTCTTATTTTTCCAAGCACCAGCCTCGCTAACACTTGTTACCTGTTTTTGACAGTCTGTCTTTCTCAAAGCTCCCTTTGCTTGCTGCCATCAGCAACAACTGCCTCATTAAAATACAGGTTTATTTCCTGTCTCTGAACAGAGAGGAAAGCTTAACATAAAAAAATCGCAGAGAAAGGGAAAAGCAGCAGATCCCCAGAACCCTCAACAGCTTTTTTTTTTTTAAACTAAAATATTAACAAGTTTTGACATGATGTCTCCATTAACAGCTCTTTTTAAATGTGTATTTTGGGGGAATTTTAGCGTTTATTTTGATAGTTAGAGAGGTGACAGGAATGACACACACCGGGGGCGTGACGAATAAACGACATGCAAAATACTCGCCTGGGAATATCATATGTCTAGGGCTTTTATTGTGAAAGGTAAGAACAGAAGGAGTGGATCTGGCCTTTGTCAAGGTTTAAAGGAGTGATGAAGTTTGCCGTATTGGTTCGGACTACGGAGCCTCCAAGCTGCACAATGTGATTGTTTGATGCTTTTATTCGTGGTGCAAAAGCTCCAAAAAAAAATCAACCTTTTTCCGAAAAACGTGCGAATTAATCACGTGGAAAAAAACAAACGCCCCCGGTGTGTAATGGCCTTAAGAGGGGACATTCAGACACTCAGTTGCCAGTTTATTAGGTACACCTAGCTACAACCAATGCAGTCTAATAAAACCGTCTTTCGTGAAGGTTATAATGTCCAGTTGTCACATCATTTTAGTTACGAAAATCTCTCTTTTTGGCTTTTCACACGTCTCTCTCTCACCAGTAGTTGGATCACAATAGTTGCCGATGATGACCGAGTGGCATTTGTGCTGTTTCAGTGAGCGCAGCGTGAGCCACCGTCACGGCTTCTGTGTTTTATTTTGAGTCGAGATGTGACGACACTTGATTCGGGCTTTGTAGCGGCGACGCTCACAAAGAAGCTTTGATTTCGGTTGGACGTCCGCCTGTCGTGCCGTCACCGAAGCGGTTCCACATTTCGCCTCTGGCACCGATTTTGTCGAGCAGTTAAGGTGGACTGGGACTTGGTTCAAGACATGACGGACTGTTTGACACTGCCGGAGTGTTTTTGGCTGTTTTTCACAGACGGCTGCAGTCCGCTGTCAAGAAGGAGACTCGTCTAATCGAGTCCTTCTTCTTTGAACTACTGTGAGAAGTCAAAGTATGCAAACAGTTATAAGAATGTGTAGAAAGTTAAGCATTTGTAACGGTATAAACACAGATCTCTCTCTTTCTGCAGGTTCCTCAGATTCTGCGTCAGGCTCTCTATCGTCTCCCTCGCTCCACTTCTATCCCGTCACCTCTTCCTCTCTCACCCTATTTCCATCATTTAACGTCTCTGTCTGTCTCTGTCTGTCTGCGCCTCACCTTCCGCTGTCTCCCTCCGTGAGCTACAACAAAGGCACCACAGTGTCGCGTCTGGCTGGTCGAGAGCCCGCCGAGAGGGGCGGAGACGCTTTCCGTCTCTCTGGAGTCACGCTAGCTGACAGTACAGAGCGTGTAAAAAGCACGCGCAGCCAGCAGAAGCCATCCCTTGTCGTACTTTGTTCACCTGCACCTGAACTCGGCACGTCTCTGAATGCCAGAACAGCTCCCGTCACAGCGGAGCACCGAGAGGAGGTGCTGCCGGCTTTTGATCTGTGTGATAGCGGCGCTTAGTTCAGCGCTCTGGGGAGAAGCTTTAATGGTGAGACCGGCGAGACAGCGAGCGGTTATGAGAGCCATATAATTCCAATTACAGATATAAAACTCAGATCAGACTCATATAAAACTAATCAGTTGCATAAATCCAATGACAGTTGCCAATAAAAGCTCATTTCTAAGCAGTTATTGTGGCTCCCACAGACAAAATCTTTTATCACAGTGACAACAGAAACTCTGAAATGCTGATGAAGTGTTGACAACATTATTGTGAAGAGACAATTTCTGTTGACTGTGGAACTACAGCAGACATTTTGCTCGAACTTTTTAGATATCCATCATGTGAAAAGGTTTGCTAATAATTCAGGGTTTGCAAAACAAGAATCCCTCAAGTAACTGGAAGATATAGAGACTTGATTTAGGAGTCAGAGGGTCTATAACCTTTGTAAGAAGTAAGTATCAGGCTTTGTTTGAAAGAAATACTCGCCAGCATACTATTTAAACTGTCCATGATGTTTGTACTTCATACTGTTCAAAAGTCATCATGGTCTCCAATTTAATGCCCCATATATCTGGATCAAACTCACAGAAAGCTGCAGGTCTGCTGTAACTCTCAGGCCTTTTATTAAACCAAATAATTATTAATTTATTGCACTGCACTGGAACTTTTATTATCGTACTTCTCATCTATCTTATGCTGCGTTCACATGGAATCCTGGAAACGGACAACACCTTCTGGATGGCAACGGGAAAAACAAACAAATAGTCCAACGGCAGAACGAGACGTCCGGTTGTAAATTCTGTCGCAGAGAACAGCAAAAATAAAGTATTTTAACTTTGGACGGCAATGATGTCTACCGTTATCGTTAATCTCTGCCAGCCTCACCTAATTTTACCGTCCTACACTCGGCCACTTACATGATACCCGGTTTGCCGGATTCCATGTGAATGCAGCATTATTATGTTTTTATTTTCTAGTCTCTTGGCTCTTTAATTTAATGATGTTTTTAATTGTGTTTAAATGTCCTTTTATAATGTGTTGTCTCGATGCTTTTCATGTTTTATGTGAATTGTCTTACTGCTGAAATATGCGGTATAAATAACCTTGGCTTGCCAATGAAAGCCAATAAAAATGGCAATCTAAAATTTGAAGTAAACAAAACAACTGTGGTTCAGTTAAGGTTAGCATTAGTTCACCTTTAACATCAATATATCCCATATAGGAATAAAATCTGTCTTTTTACAGCCTTATAGTCTAAAATCTATACCTTTGCAGTGGAAGGAACAATCTAACGTCTAAATCAATCAGTGTCTTCTCTCCCCTCAGTCCGACCCTCCACAGCCGTTAACAGCTCCGTTCATTCAGCGGTGTGTGAGGCAGCAGGTGCTGCTCATTAAGCTTAACGACGAGCTCACGCCGCCTTTAATGGAACTCAGGTTGTATTTTAGACACGAGGAATCCAGAGCACATTAATGCTTGGTGTTTAAATACTAAGGATACTGTTGCTATAGGTGACAAAAAAATGGTGGTGGCTTTGTTCTCTTTTCAGAAATGGTGAATGATGGTGTGTGTTTTTTTCAACATTTCAATGACTGATGCTTAGGAATAACTGAAGAGTGGAGAATCGCGAAACAGAGTGTAGAATCGACATATTTTCACATCAAACTTGATGAATTAAGATTTTAATTCAACCAAACCAGAGTTGGTGATTGTTGGAAAGACTAACGACGACGGCTTTTGGTGAGTTTTATTTTGTTTCTGTCCAGTTTGAATGAAGTGTTTTACGATGCTCCGCCACTAGAACAGCTGATATCAACATAAACAAATACACGTGGATGATGACGCAAGTGTCCAGACCAACATTACTAATGTGAAAGCTGAGCGGCGGGGGAGTGGAGAGCGGGTGCAATCGTAATTGGGCACGGCACGAATCAATCGTACCTAATATGAAAAACGCCCTAAAAGAACAACAACAAAAATTCAAACTCAGCGTACATCACAATTTGTGAAGTCAGAAAACTTCTATTGAAGAAGTTGATGAAGTGGCACAAGCCCGTTTTTAGGCACCTTCCAAGTTAGGGATCAACAACCATGGTTATTTTGGTGGTTTAGCATAAATTATCGAATACGAAAAAAAGTATTTTAGTTCCTTGGTGTTTCTAGTTGTGTCTCTTTTGTTGCGTCATTTTTCCTACTTCAAGTCAAAGATCTTTTCCTTTTCATGTTATTGGCTTTGTAAGATAATTTACACGCAATTTTATACAAGGTTGTATATCATAAGTTCATAATGCTGTCGGACTTGTAAGCAGGAAAGGCTCAAAAAATCACATTACTTTCACCGAACAACGTTGTTTCACTCAAAAAAATAGTAATTAAGAATTCACCATTTCCATTACCTGCATCTTCTGGGTCTTCGTCATAATCTTCATCATCACCAGACGACAGAGAATCTAGAAAGAAAAAACAAACAGAGGGGGATTAATATTTTGAACAAATCTTATTTTTGCATCTGTACTCGTTCGTCTGAACAACTTAAACTACGTCTGTCATCAGATAAAACAACAAGTACATCTGGAAAGTTTGTAGCTGAACTGATTCTGTTCAAGACAAGAAGGAAATAAAAAGGGGAGAATAGAAAGCAGGAATTTTTCACATGTTAAACGCCCGGTGGAGATTAAATGGAGTGTGTTCACCAACAAGTATGATTAGACATATGTACACACACACACACACACACATACGCATGAATGCATATTATTACTGACTGTGCTCGATGAGAAACTCATGAATGAGTCCACAGTTCTCTGCAGCGTGGCGGCTCGCTCACAAATTACAACCAAAACATTTCCACAGACGTTAGAAATGATGGTCATTAGTACGGTTGTGTGTTTTCACAGACACACACACTTACAAAAACAAGTCTATCTCTGTGACACACACACACACACACACACACACACACACGCACACACACACACACACACACACACAGACGTTAACTCTCGCTAACGGTTAGCGTGTCGGATGACGTCTAATTATTCTCAGTCCGCAGATACAGACTGTTTGGATTCGCTGTATCACACATTTTCACGGCTGTGTTGTAATTATTTTCAGTCTGACCTCAAAGTTTTCTGGTTCAGCTTCTCAGGTCTGCTTAATGAGAGCCAGCTGTTACCTCGACAACCCGCCGGCGAGCTGAAGCTGCTCCTGAAACTCCTGAAACTCCTGACTAGCAGCTTTTAGCTTCTATTATCTGACACCTCAGTCAGACCACGACTCCACTCCACTAACGTGGTGCAGCTCAGCAGAGACACGCTAGTTTGACTCACATTACAGTTTAGATAAATTCCATCACTGTCAAAATAAAGCTTATAATAGAGTGATAAGATTTGCTAATTAGCACTAAACACAGACAGGTTTACCATTTTAGATTAACCAAACAAGGCCGAATGCACTCAAAATGTCAATTCCAACCATCAACAGGCTGCACCAGAACACCAGAAATTCCGTCCGCTGCCCCTAGACGCTAAATCGTCGTCCCACCGATAGCCGATAGGTTGAGATATTGCAAAAACCTCTAAACAAAAGTTGCTAATTTTCATACATTTGGTGTTGCAGATAACTTCTTTCACCCCCCTCACATTACAGCCTCTTTCTTCCATGTGTACCGTGCGTCTTTGTGTGTATGTGTGTGTGATTGTGTGTGTACAGAATGAGCTGGTCGCTCTCTGCTGTCTGGACGCCGTCCAGGTGCTAAATCTGATACCGCTCCTAAATATCTGACACCTTACTCAAATATTTGAGTTAAAACACAATAGTGCATGTGTGTGTGTTTTAGACGGGGCCGACGCTCTGTGTTGAAAGTAGAGAGAACAGGATATTGCCGCCACGTACTGTTAAAAAGTCTGACTTCTAAAGTAATTTAAACATGTAGTTGAGTGTTAAAATGATACGAAGTGTCTGACGATGGATTCTGCTTCCTGTGTGGTTTTTCTCCTGAAACATATTGAGCTGGAAGCACATGCAGTTATCTCACCTCACCTCAATGGGAGATTTGTTTTGCTCTTGTGTAAAGGAGAAGAACAATCCGATTTTAAAGCCGAACATGGAGCTTGGAAAGATGTTTTCTTCCTTTTTGAATTGGTGATGTGTGGAGAGTGTTTGCATGTGTTGTCCTGCAGTCTGGAGATGATATGTGGGTCCAGGAGGAGAAGCTGTCCAACTCTGATCAGTCCTGGAAAAGGCCATTTTCTCTCCGGCTTGCAGCCAAACACATACATCTGTGTGTGTGAGTGTGTGTTTGAGGAGGTGGGGGGGCGAGTTGAGAGCGAGCGAACTCTCTCATTTCTTGCCACCCCATCTGTTTCCAATGATGAAATGTTTCGAGCTAATTGCTTTCTAATTAGTTGTCAATAACGGGCTCAGCTGGTGTCCATGAGTTTTACGGGGAAAAAGCCGCCAGATTTTTTAAGCTACTGCTCGCTCCCTTCTGACTCCCCCAACCTCCCTCCCCTCCCCTCCTCTCCCGCATTCCTATTAGAGCTCTGTTTGCATCACACACTTCTTTAAGACGTTACTCATCCCCTCAGACGATAATGAATTTCACCTTTGACTGTGCATCAGGAGGAGGGAATCTGTGTGAAACTTGGCCGGGTGTTAGCCGGTGAAAGCCTGTGCCGGTGTCATGCTGTATGTGTCTGTGTGTGTGTGTGTGTGTGTGTGTATGTGTGTGTGTGTGTGTGTGTGTGTGTGCAGCTTGGCAGACAGCTAAACCAGCAGTTGAAATCGAGCAGGAGGAGAAAATAATAGAATTTTCCTCCCGAGCAAAAGTTTTCACCGTTTTTCTCCGAGCCGTTATGAAGCGCTGTCGTGTCGACACGTCGCCGCTGTAACCGCTCCACCGTGTTTATTGATAGGAAATACTTTGATTCTCATCTGTCTGTCAGGCCGGTGATCTGAGAGCTCTGCAGGGTGCAGCCAACGTGCCTGTTTCCATTGGAGCTCTGCTGCTGACACAAGTATCTTAGAAAAATGACTATGTCCTCGTTGTCTTATTTATCTCTTACGTCTTCATATTGCATGGAAACAATGTTCTTTAGTTAACTCTTATTTAAGTACTGAAGTAGGACTTTTAGAGGGCTGAAGAGGAATAAAGCAAAATAAGAGAAATGACAAATAAAGGGATAACTTTGGAATAGGAATGTGTAGTTGTTCCCTCTAAACTGTTGATGACTTGTTGTGAATCACTGCAACCACGAGAGGTCCTTGATCATACATTCATAAATGAGCACAGAAAATATCAGGCTGAGGGATCCAGCAGTATGTGAGATTAGCCGTGGACAGACAGACACACACACACACGACTGAGAACGCATGATCTCCCCACAGGCCTTGCGGAGATAATCACTGGTCTAACATGCAACCGATTACAACTTCCAGAGCTTTAAGAACATTTCTTTAACCAGAACTCTAACATGCAGGTTTAAAATCCCCCCGTGTTGCTCTCACCTGTCACCCGGATGGTGTAGTTGCTGAGCAGCGTGTTGCTGTGGGCGAGCCGGCACGAGTAGACGCCCGAGTCCTCGTACGATACGTTGATGATGCGCAACATCCGCTGGCCCAGCCGCGTCCGGTTGCCGGGCACCAGCCCGGCGCCGTCTTTGAACCAGACGATGGGCTCCGAGTGGTCCTCCAGGTCACACGGCATTTCCAAGGTGTCCCCCATGCCCAGAACATAGTCCTCCAGGAAAGCTGTCTCGCTGGACACAGAGTCTGCACAAACAAGAAGAAAGACACAGTGGGTTATGATAAAGATAGACACTTCCAACTTCATGTATGGTTATTAATCTGTATTCAAAACTTAACCCCATCTTGTAATACGATTTACAAATTACAGATGACTCGTGGGAGTCACTTTTGGGTACATTTTCGTTCTCATTTATCAAGTAAATGCCAAATATTCTCTGGTGCTGCTTCTCAAATGTGAAGGTTTGCTTCTTTCTATCTGCATGGTTAGATACGTCTGTAGATTTATGTAATGTAAATTGAATACTTAATGCAGCTCTTGCTTCTCCCCACAGGTATATATTGTATAATTCTAATAATTAAGGGTTTAAGATTGCGTATAAACACCTTCTTTCTTTTTCCACGGTGTAATTAAGAGGCACACAGTGTTTTCTCAGAATAAGAAAAGACCCCCTCCCTCCCTCTGGAACAAAGAGGCAGTGATGCAGAATTAACCGCCGACCCGCTTGGCGAGCTATCGGCTAATCTGCCTCTGGAAGTCTGAGAAGTGAAACTTTTTATTCCAGCATGCGGACGGAGACAGATCTGGGGCTGTGTGGGAATGAACGTCCCCCCCCTCTGCTCCAACCTTCCCCTGTCAAACACCAGCTCATTTACTCCAGGAGCTCCAGTGTGCCAGCTCGGGTAGAGCCAGGGGAAAATCAACATGTTTACTGGCTCCGTCGAGGATGCCGGTCCTCCGCTGAGGACGGAGGAGAGATGGAGGGCACGTCTGAATAAATAAACACTGGGTCCCCTTGTGTCTCCTCCATCAGAGGTGTCTTCTCATCCAGACCTCAATTACACATCATCGCCGTCAGGGAGAGACAGAAAAAGCAACCTCTGGTCGCTCTGGCAACCGTTCAACGCCGCGATGTACACAAACACTTCTAGGCACACATGCGTACTTCCACATATGCATGTAGCACAAACGCCCGCTGTGAAAGCCTTTGAATGAGTACACAACACACTTGTTTGCACACCCACACGCCCATGGGAAAGGCCGAACGAGGTGTGCTAAGAGAGCGTGATTTATGATGGCAAACGAACCCGCTGTTGACCTGCCGAAAGGGCAGCGGCCTCACAGAGGCTCGCTGACAAGCGGCGAACGTGAACGCAGCCCCTCTCACGGACCCAGATTGGAGCTGAGAGGCGAGGTTTGAATCAGGAGCTGGCCCAGACGAGACGATCTTCACGGGGAATACATAATAGGTGCTCTAAATTATAGATGGGCTCTCGCTGGTGCGGACGAACGCGAGCCAAGGAGACGAGCGCACCCTCGCAGACAGACAGACGTGCTGTTTATGTGGGAGGACCAGCAGGTAACGCTGCCAGAGCTCCCTTTGAAACCCGTCCTCCAGAAACCAAACTGCTGTTTTCTACTGCAGCAAAGTGAAGTGAATAGATGAGTTGTGAATTGTTTTCTCTCTCTTATTACACCCATTAAAAATCCCGGAGATGTTAAGTCAATAATGTGCTTAACGTGGCTGTGCAGCTCCCTGCGTGGCCTCTGGCTTTGACAACAATATTTACAACACTTCTTTTTTTAAAAGGCCCATTCAGGAGAAGAAAAAAAGCGACGGCGACGGAGCATAAATCCAAACCCAGCGTGGAAGGCTCGCTACGTTCGAGTATTACTTATGACCTCTGTGAAAAGAAAAGGAGAAAATAGGTCTTAGAATATCTTCAGGTCTTAAACATGGTGGATTTGGGCTTTATGGGGTAGATATAATAACCTCCAGAGACTCGTAGCTCACTTCGGCTTTTATGGAGCCGAGCAGCAGAGCACAGCCTCCTCTGGCAGCTCTGAATGAGCAGCTGCAGCACCGAGGCTCTCTTTCTATTAGGCACACATTTCCTGCTTAAAGGGTTAGTTCACCCCAACTTACAAAAACAGATTTACTCACTTACACCTAATGGTATCTAATAGGGCTGTCAATCGATTAAAATACTTACATTACATTTTTTTTCTGTTCAAAATGTACCTTAAAGGGAGATTTGTCAAGTATTTAATACCAACATGGGAGTGGACAAATATGCTGCTTTATGCAAATGCATGTATATATTTACTATTGTAAATCATTTACCAATACAGAATAGTGACAGATATTGATCCAGAAACCCTCACAGGTACTGCATTTAGCATAAAACAATATGCTCAGCTCATAACATGGCAAACTGCAGCCCAACAGGCAACAACAGCTGTCAGTGTGTCAGTGTGCTGACTTGACTATGACTTGCCCCAAACTGCATGTGATGATCATAAAGTGGGCATGTCTGTAAAGGGGAGACTCGTGGGTACCCATAGAACCCATTTACATTCACATATCTGGAGGTCAGAGGTCAAGGGACCCCTTAGAAAATGGCCATGACAGTTTTTCCTCGCCAAAATTGAGTGTGAGTTTAGAGCGTTATTTAACCTCCTTTGTGACAAGCTAGTATGACATGGTTGGTACCGATAGATTCCTTAGGTTTTATAGTTTCATATAATACCAGTATCTTCACTCTAGCTTTAAAACCCACTACAACCTATAAATTGCAAGTTGTGTTAATGCGTTAGTGAAATTCGTGGTGTTTGACAGCCCTGGTATCTAACCATGCAGAGAATTTCAGTTTTCAGTTATTCTCTATGTTTCTACATGTACTCACTGTGACCTCTTTGGAGGAAATATGGGATATTACAGCCTATTTAATTAGGGTTTGTTAATAGCAATGCATTTGTGTGATCCTGTTGTAAAAGGAATAGTTTTGCTTTGATCCTGGGAAAATAAATAGGAGGAACGTTTGCGCACCGCTCGGATGTTTACAATGCCAGAGGCCAAATAAAGAACACAACAAAACACAGATATCGCCCTCATACAATCAAAAAGAAACTCCGTTTCTCAGGTGTCACACGAAAGAGCAAAGCCGTCTTTTTTTTGGTCACAGTCGATGACAAAATATCTGCTTCAGATCCTGCACTTTGAAATGCAGAATTGCTTATAATGCTTTGAATAAAAGTGGATTTGGTTTGAAAGGCTTTCACTTTGTGCCACTGAACAACCTTTCAGGACACATCGACCGGCCGCGGAGCTCCGCCGTAGCTGCCTCGTTGCACCTTTCAAGTGAGCGTCCTGTAATGTGCGCTCACAGGTTTGATCACATTGACAAGAGGCAGCTCTTTGAAATGAGCTCATGTAAGTGTGTCACAGAGAAATATGCAAAGAGAGGAATCCTTAATTAGTAAGTGAGCGGCACGTTGAATTCCTAAAGAGAAAGTTCCAGCTGCTGTGTGTCCAGCTGTGCAGGACTGTGTTGTTGCACCGAGCAGCTTCTACAGGTGGGAACGGACTGAATCTCAGTCACCTTCCTCCTTCCTGCATGTGAGTAAAGGTCTCTTGTGGTTCTGTGAATCTGACAGGGAGGCTTAATGAACCCGAGTCCTGGAAAGACCAGGATGAGGTTCATGTTTTGACCACGGGAAGAGTTCCAGAAACCCTTAAAGGAACTCAGTAAATTATAAAGAACGCACACATTCTGTGGCGTTGCAACATGATTTTAATATTGTTTTTGTAGAAATAAAAATGTAATACAGGAGGGAGTTTAGTTTCTGGGACTATTTGCTCAAAAATGCTCGTATGAATAAAGTAGAAGACAAAGAGACATTCCTGTACATATTCTGTTCTGTGTGATTATAAAAGTCTTTGTCTTTTTAAATCTGTTGTGTTTACATTCTCTGTGAACCTCATGATGACGAACCGGTTTGATATCAAAGTCCTTCCTGAATAAATCCGACCTGAAGTGATTCTGACAAAGCAGATAAATGAGAGCGTTCTGGTGGCGTCCTCCAGCCCTTCATATCAACATCGAGACATTCCCGCTGTTTTCTCGTCCGGTGCTGCATGTGTGAGCTATCGCCTGCCTGGTGTGTGTGTGTGTGTGTGTGTGTATGTGTGTGTGTGTGTGTTTGAGGGGGTGGGAGCAATCTCGCCGGAACCTGGGGCCAGCTGGAAGCAATGTGTGATATGTACTCTTTGAGTGTGTGTGTAAATGTGATATGTACATGTGTGTGTATGTATGTATCTGCGATTGTAAACGGGGAACAGTGTGTGTGTGTGTGTGTGTGTGTGTGTGTGTGTGTGTGTGTGTGTGAGCAGTAAAGCTGGGCGGTCACTCCATAAATCAAGAGGCCCCTGCCCTCCTGGCCCTTCTTAGCCCTCTCGGCTCAATATCATAACAAATAGCCCTTCAGAATAAAATAAAGTCTCTCTTTGAGATACTGCGGCGCGCCGTGCGTTAACGCGCCCGCCGCGTACAGACTCCATCTTTTCTGTCCGTCTGAAGAGGTTTATTTATCCTCTGCAAACTTCTCCAGGGGCCGGCGGGCAGGCTGCGGCCCTGGGGATGAAAAGACCTCTTTATGTGGGAAGCCTTTCCACGCCGGCCTCTCTAACACACACACACACACACACACACTGAGGGAGTGAGTGAGGGATCCTGGAGGAACAGGAAGGAGTGTAGACCAGACTGAGGGGCCGTCGCCATGGCTGCTGTCATATCAGGTCACAGGACGGAACGCGGATGACGTTTAGCTCACATTTATCCAACTAACATATTACGTTATGTTACGCTAAAGGGGCGGAAAAAAAGAGTTTTACTGCTTTATGACTCAGAATGATTATCTACATTCCTAAATTTCCAGATTTTCTCTCATTTTTTGGAGCAGTAATTTGATGCTTTGTGTTTTGTTAAGTAGGATTTCTCTGAAAGTTGTTAACTGATTTCAATTACATTTTTGGGGCAAGTAAAGCTATGGGCTGAGAAGCAAGTGATACGATTTTGGTGCGGATTCAAGATTCTTTATAAAGGACATGGCATGATTGAACATTTGTATTATTTTTAGGGCTGTCGATAACGTAAATTCGTTTTAACGCCACTAATTTCTTTAACCCATTAACGCAACTTGCAATTTCTAGGTTGTAGCGGGATCAGTTTTAAAGCTAGAGTGAAGATACTGGTATCATATAAAACTAGAAAAACCTAAGAAATCCATCGGTACCAATCATGTCATACTAGGTTGTTGTGAAAGCGGCTAAATAATGCTCCAAACTTGAGCTAAATTTTGGCGAGGACAAACTGTTAGACCTGTCATTTTCAAAGGGGTCCCTTGACCTCTGACCTCCAGATCAGTGAATGTAAATGGGTTCTATGGGTACCCACGAGTCTCCCCTTTACAGACATGCCCACTTTATGATAATCACATGCAGTTTGGGGCAAGTCATAGTCAAGTCAGCACACTGACACACTGACAGCTGTTGTTGCCTGTTGGGCTGCAGTTTGCCATGTTATGATCTGAGCATATTGTTTTATGCTAAATGCAGTACCTGTGAGGGTTTCTGGACAATATCTGTCATTGTTTTGTGTTGTTAATTGATTTACAACAATAAATATAAACATACATGTGCATAAAGCAGCATATTTGCCCACTCCCATGTTGATAAGAGTATTAAATACTTGACAAATCTCCCTTTAAGGTACATTTTGAACAGATAAAAATGTTATATAAAAATATAATATTAAATATTTTAATCAATCGACAGCCCTAATTTTTTTCTAATGAACTCTTGACAGATTGTCTTCATTCAAATAAATGCAAATATATCCTATGATTTTTTATTTTGATGCAGATTTCTTTTTCTTCAAGAGCAAATCTCTAACTGCAGACGTTTGCCAAGGTGAAGTGTCGCCCTATTTTCAGCTTCTTAAACACGTCTCTTCCCTCTGACATCACTGTCTAAGCCTTTGACACCGAGGTTTGAGTGTAACAATAGAAGACTCCACATTAAAGTTAAAATGAGACAACAGTGAATCTAGACTTGATCCTTAAAATGCCTAAAAGATTGTTTTTTTTGCGTCTGGGTGTGTGCACGATGTTTCCTGATGCGTATCCCTCTTTAAAATTCAGAGCGAGGGAGGGTGTTTTTCCTGAACGTCACGTCTGTCAGTAAACAACTAAATCGTGGCATCACCATGCTGGCAGCTCTGATGAATTCATTTTCTGCTCTGGAGGATATAAATTCAGAGTTTCATCTCTGCTGTGCCGTGTCTTCAATAATACCAGATATCCTCAGAAAAAAAACATTCTGCCAATTTAGTGTCCTTTTAAACTTCCTCCTGACTCCAGACTGATTTCAGAATAACGCCTCCTTGTTCGGCCGGCCTGCTTTACATAAAGAAACATCCCTGCCGGTTCAAACAGGCCGGCTAGAAGGATCATAAACAGTGAAAGCTTACAAGAGTCTCTTTCTGTCGGGGAGCTTAACAGGTACTTTTATTGAGTCTGGTAGAAAAACAGCAACACATACTTTCTTTAAACCATATCTGCGTTTAAACCACTTTGAAAGTGATGGATTCCAGATGGGCGAGGGAGACATTCATCTTTATCAAGCTCCCTTCCTCCTCCTCCTCTTCCTCCTCCTCCTCCTCCTCACTACACTGAGCTAATAATACAACAAGGCCATGTTTCCAACATCTGCAGAGTGGGCTGCTGCCGAACCGGCGGCAGACATCTCAGCGACAAATGGCCTTTTTTATTGCAGGTAATTAGTTGTTTGCTTCGACTACTGAAACAAGAATCTCCCTTTTCTTTCCGAACGGGGAAAATACTTTCCACATTTCTGCGATCACTTACGGCCAATTGGTGTGCTAGTGTGTGACGCTGGGATGTGTACAGCGTGTCTGTACACTCACTCTCATCTCATCTTCAAGTGCTTATCAGGGGTCGGGTCACGGAGGCAACAGCTCCAACACGGGACCCCAAACCTCCCTTTCCCGGACCACATTAACCAGCTCTGACTGGGGGATCCCGAGGCGTTCCCAGGCCAGTGTGGAGATATAATCTCTCCACCTAGTCCTGGGTCTTCCCCGTGGTCTCCTCCCAGCTGGTCGTGCCTGGAACACCTCCCTAAGGAGGAACCGAGGGGGCATCCGTACTAGATGCCCGAACCACCTCAGCTGGCTCCTTTCAACGCAAAGGAGTAGCGGCTCTACTCAGAGTCACTCACGGATGACTGAGCTTCTCACCCTATCTACCCTCGGCCAATTGGCGTGCAAGTGTGTGGCGCTGGGGATGTGTACAGTGTGTCTGTGCACATGTGGGCAAATTGAGTGTTTTTCTGCAGTGAAAAGAGCTCATAAATTGGTTTTCGCTTTGTCTCCCAGACAATAGCAGTAAACTTGGTAAAAAAAAAAACAAGACCCAAATTGTGATAAATAGACATCTTTTAAATAAATTTCCTGAAGAGCGCCACACAGACAGACCGCGATGTCCTCCACAGCAGCCCGTCTGCTCGCCGCGTCCCGCCAACAGATTCTTTTACTTCTGCTTCCTATGCTGAAAAACGGGAGTGGCTGCCAACCGTTTGGCACACTCATCACCCCCTCAGACAAGCCAGCATCACATGACCTTCAAACAGGATCTGTAGAGCCCCCCCAACCCCCCACACCAACCATCACCCCCCCACCTCCATAAAGAGCACATTTCTCTTCCTCCATTTCACAGCTATGCCTATTGTACATCCTGCTCGTCCTGGAAAAGCTCCCTCTTCTTTTTTTTACCCCCTTTTTCTCTTTTTCGGCAATGTGCAGTGAAAACCCCCCTAATCTCTGTTTAATATGGTTTGGCCGGATGTAAATACCTTCGGACAATGCCCTTAATCTGGGCCAGCCTGACAACCTCACACCGTTGCAGGAGAAGCCTGCCAGGAGAAGATGGAGAGAAAAGAGGGATGGCTCGGCGGAGATCAAGGAGGAGAGAAGGGAGGGTGGAGAGAGGTGGGGGGGTTTCCCCAGCTTGTTGCCTCTATTCTTCGCCGAGCTGAGCCGCGCTTTATCAAAAGAGCCCCTAAAATCAAGTTAAAGATAGACGTTGCCTCTAAACATCCCGCCCCGGCCTGTGCCAGCCCCCCCCGCCCCCCCGGTGCCTGGCCCTCCGCTCGGCTGCGCTAACGAGCATCGGAAGCTACTGTACATCCAGAGCGTCTTGGCAGCGCCCAATCGTCTTTGCTCCTTTCATACCCTCGTCGTCACCCCCACCTGCCCTCCATCCCTCCAGCCTCCAGAATAGGGCCCGGGTTTGGTCCATGGTAATTGTCATTCCAAAGACGAACTGGCCTAGTTTCAATTCAACAGACAAGTGTAAGAAGCTCGGCCCCCACAAAAGCCAGGATGTCTGCGAAGTGTGTGTGGGGGCTACTATACAACATAATCACACTTCCCTTAACAACACGGAGGAACCAATCCGATTACAAGGCGGCTTTTTGGATCTCAGAATGCGGACGTCAAAGCTGCTTTTTTCAGGGCAGCAACTTGTCTTTATACTTAATTTTCCCTCAAACAAAGAGAGCAGGGGTAATATTGTACCAGTCATCTGTGCAGTATATTGATTTACAGTCACTGTGGGAAAGCCACGTGGTTTCACTCAGAGAAGTGATGCCAGCTCAGCACTACTGTGTCCTGAGAGGCTCGCTGAATCAGGGAAGTGATCGGAACAAGACAAGAAGCAGAAATTGGGGCAAGAGCACAAAAATAAAAGTTTGCGCTAGTGTGGAGAGATAGCTACAAAACCGAAGAACAAAAGCAGTCTATTCCCACATTTAAATACCTGAATAATCAAGGTGCCGTCATAAAATACCATCCTACTCATCGATCTGCAACATCGCTTGCAATGGCCAAATACAACCAGAGATATTAAAGGAATAATTAATGTAAACAGAATAACAAAATCTATCATCATTGAGACATTTCTATCATCTAATTGAATATACTGTCATATGTACGGATGTCCTGATACCAGAAATTTAGTAGTTGATAACCAATACCAATGAAATTTCACAATTCTCAACACTAATTTGATGTAAAAAAACAAAAACGAAAATAAAACAATAAATCCCATGAACTTCCACTTCCACTCTCCGCCTCAAGTTTCTTGCCATTAGGATTACATTTGAACACATCATGATAATGTTATGATTCATCCGTTACTCATTTTTACGGAATAGAGTTTGAACGCATCATAATGCATCTCGATGCAACCTCGGTACGTTAGCTTTTAGCTCCGTTATTTAGCCGAGCAGGACTGTGCTGCCCATCTGAAATATTTAGGGCTGTCCTCCACCAAAGAAATTCTTTGTCGACTAACACTCATACGAACTAAACAAGTAGTTGATTTAATCGACAGATCTGTAAAACTGAGTTTCTCCACAAAGAAACACACAAAAGCGGCACTTTAAATCGTGTGTTTACCAGAGATGTGCTCAGAAGTTTCTTGGAAATACGTCATTCAGCATGAAAAAAGCAAAAAAAACGACTAATCGACTACAGAAATCTTAGTCAACTGAGACCAAAACAACATATTAGTCGACTAATTGTCTAAGAGGAGGCAGCCCTGGACATGTTCTATCGTCCTCGGGACGACGGGACAGCTTAAGTCTCAAGTCCTGATCCTTACGGTACCGGTGGTACTGTAGAAAAGGATCATCATTTTTTCAGAATTTCGGCATTGACTTGGTACCAAAGCATCAGTTCTCGTGACATCCCGTCATATCACCGGCTTATCAACACTAGTTCCTCAGATTCATAATTAAACATCCAGAATTTAAACTCCAAATGATTTGAATTAATTAAAAACAACAAACAACAGAGAGTTTCTAAAAGTTCAACCTCTGAATGCTTCTTATCCAAAACCCCAAAGACGAGAAACAGCTGATGGAAACCGTCTCTGAACACACACTGACACACTGACACAGCAGCACGAGGAGATTGAAACGTTAAACTTTGACCTCCGCTGACCCCGACCCCTGCCCTGACCTCTGGCAAGTGTACCCCCCATCCACACACACACTACACACTACACAATGTTTGATACTCCCCAGCTGGGATGACCTGCCCCCTCAAATGTTTCTGGTGGTGGGTGGGATATAGTGATAGTGTGCGTATGTGTGAGAGCTGACAAAGACATCAGTGTCATGGAGTGTGATCAATGTAAAGGCACACTTGAACACGCACGCACGCACGCACACACACGTACACACACACACACACACACACACACACAGCCATCACTGTGGTAAGTTGGCAGCACTGCAAACCTACACAGCAGTAATCCCTCTCTCACACTGACTTTGTGCTTCAGAGAAGTTCACAATGGTGACGAAGAAGAGAAGCTTTGAACTGAAAGTTAAAACCATCATCTGGACTTTGTTAATTAATCTGTCGAGCTTTACGAAGCAGAGCTTTTCTTCTACCGTCTCCATGTTGTCCTCACTTTGAATACACGCCACCAGCAGCAGAAACATGAGGCAGGACGTGTGCAGGTGTCTATGTGTTCTCTGTGAAACCTCCATGTACGTATGTAGGGTGGTAGCTAACAGTAAGGACCCTGACGTCACGTCCCTTGTGTTTTATTATGGGAATGTTTGGGGGGTTGTAGAGAGAGTTAACAATTAAAACTTACACATGAAAGGTGATTTGAAAGGATAATTCTAGCTAGAGATAACTTTTAGATTCAAGAGATCAATCATTTTCCACCAGAATTAAAAAATGATTGGATCCTGACAGTGTGGAAAAGGCTCGGAAACATAATTAGACCTTCATGGGAAAAAAAGAGCAAATACTTGACAAGGTAACTGAATCAATGAAACGTGAGAAATCCAAATAATTAGAACATCTGATAGTTTTTTTGGTAGGATTTGGACTCAGTATTAGTAAGATCCCTTATGAATTTCAGAAGTACATTAAGAGTTTTCCAAAACTTTAACTTGCAGCATGAATTTGTAAAACAGTTTGATCTGATGACGGTGTAAGGATGGAGGCGGAGCGGAGGGGAGGAGGCGTCCCTGGGTTGAGATCAGCAGGACATAAAAGCGTTTACTGCTCTGTTTATGATGCGGTTTATTAGTGCGGTGGGACTGCGTGGGTCCGTCCTCTCTCTACGTGAAACCTGCTGCCGGTCTCTGCTGCCATGTGCTTCTGATCACCAGCAAACGCCTCCTGAGCTGCTACTGAACAACCAAACACCGAGCTCTTCTGCTATCTTCTTTTACTCTGGTAATCACTTTTTTGTCATGAACTATCAAACTGAGGAAAAACCAGGAACATATTGAAGCAGAAACAATGAGTGTTATGAGCCGATGGCCTCCCCCGGGTCTCCATCTGAACACGGTGAAACTCCGGTGTGTTAAGTGTGTTTGCTTATGAGAGCAGGACGAGAGCAGGAAAGCCTCTAATCCCATCATCCCTCCCTCCTGCTTCCCTCCAGGACCCCGGCCTCCACTTACAGCACAAACAGGCCACAGAGAGGAGCCTCTGTTTGGGAGAAAGAACAACTGGAGCACAGTTGTCCTGAGACATCTATACCAAGACATCTATACCAACACAGCCTGGACACTGTACAATAGTCCTCTGCTATCGGGGTTAATGTGAACCCACTGAAACTTTAGAGCCAGAAAAACATCTGCTTTCCACTTATTCACATTCCGATGGTAAACATTTACAAAAGTGCTAACTAGTTAGCCCCGCAGGTACCCCAACAGCCCGACCTACGTCTCTATGGTTACCACTTCAGTAACCAGGGTGACTGCGCCTGTATGTACGCCTCACTATGGCCTACAGTCCCCGCTCTGCCATTCATCAAAGAGTCAATGGAGGTTCCCTAAGGAGGACAATGCGACAGTATTGTGCTTCACACATGAAAATGTTCAATTGCGTTCCTATTCAGCCGGCGCCAACGTGCCACTGAGCAAAGCGCTCGCACTTGACTTCCAACTGCTTCGGAGAGAGGCGGCTCATTGGCCGACGGTTTGGGGCTGCGTTTGAGTTTTGTGTGACGCTGAAGCAAAGTGATTCCCGGCAAGGAGGGGGAAACTAACGATTATTTACAGAAGCAACTGATCGCTTGATTATTGCATCTTTTTAAGATCATTTTATGTCATTTTTGCTCAGATGGAAATGGAAAACATTCGCCGGCGGGAGGAGGCGTCACTTTAAACAAAGCGTGGATCTGTCAGAGCGATCGAGGTTTATTGTGTCACTAATTGTTGACGAGATCACGACGCCACAGAGACAAAATGATACCAGCGATCAGCTGCTGACTGCTCTGCTGTATGTTAAATATATAACAACTTTACTCATCAATTTAAGATTGCATCGACCATCTTGATTGCATCAAGATTTACCCCGTTGTGTTTGTATCAGCCATATGATCGAGGTAGGCGTTCACGCTGCTTTCGCCGTTTGAATTGAGCGGGGCATTCGGGCATATGTGCCGGCTGATAACACCTTTTAAATGGTGTGCAGACTCCGCAGGTGTACGCCGGCATGGTAATGTTGCGGACCCACAAACCAAGCAACGTGGAGCAGTTTGGTGATACTGGCAGTAATCCTGCTTTACGCCTCCGGTTAAGGCTCCAGGTTGTCAACAATATGTCAATCTGACGTCCTGCATGGTTGGTTCACTTCCTGCAATTGGGTTTGGATTATACAATCGAACCGCACTAGGTTAAATGGTCCGAGACCACCACTCGGACCGGTTATTTTGGTCCGCAACAGAGTATGATTACAGCGTTAAAAACTGCCCAAACGAACCGCACCAGAGTTTGATTAAAACGGACTAAATGTTGGCTTGTGAAAGCGCCCTGTTTCCCGACAGGAAACAGAGAGAGAACAAAGGTACCCAACTGGAACTGAGCCGGGGACGATGCGGTTATATCTGCAATAAATGCTCATAAGAAATGTGCACTGCAAAATGTATTCTTTCCAGGATTTAGCTTTGTTGTGTATTACTTCTTCATCAGATGCGTCTTTGCTCTCTGCTGTGGAAGTCCTCTGTCAGTTAGAGGCCACTGTATCAGCGGGGTGTCAGAAACCACTGTGTTGTTGCAACTTCTCCATGTCAGCAATCAAGATCGATTAATGTCAAGGATCAGATCATGATCCTCGAAGAAGTCTGCAAACTAGTAATGCTTAAAAAGACCAGACACGCTGGATAAATAAAAAGAAACCCCTGGTTATTACACGGTTAAAAATAATCTAATGTTTTCCGATTCTGCCTTTTTGTGGTGAAACGCAGCAGATAAACCGGCGTACGTGTGCCGCGCCAGCGACGAGGAGAAAGTTGTCACATAGGGAAAAAATGCACTCAATCACCAGATACACCGCACTCAAAAATAACATTTCATGGGAATTTTGAAATAATTTCGGACCTGGGTTATTTTAGAAAACCAAAACTGGAGTCAGCTCGACTGTCACTGCTGCACCAACACCAGAGTCTCTCTTTCTCTTCTTTCCACGGAGAGAGAAAGCCTTCCATTACGCCGTGCAGACGGTACCAGGGTTTATTATTTTAGCTCTCCTGGCAAAATAGCATAAGGGGAGAGAGGGGTGAGGGAGGGGGGGAGACGTGGGAGGGATGGAAGCCGAGTTTGGTTTCTATATTAGATGTGTCAGCTGCCCTGGATGTGGGGGGGCTTTAAACAGAAGCGCATGTGAGGGCGCGAGAAGACATCCTGGACCTTTTGTGAACGAAGCGGCGACGGAGCAAAGATGATGAATCAACCAGCTGAGAGAGAAAGAAGATGAGGCGGAGATTATTATACTCACATTGTACTCCTCATACTATACTGTAGGGGTGTAAGAAAATATTGATACACATGAGTATTACAATATTATGTTTTGCGATTCTGTATCGCGTCTCCAAAATGCTGTTTTTAATTAATTTTTAATCAACCTCTTAAAAATCGGACAGCCCGCCTGCTGACCCGGCCGCTATTCTGTCTGTCGGAGGTTGTAGCGAGGTCAGTTTTAAAGCTAGAGTGAAGATCCCGGCATCACATGAAACTATAAAAACCTGAGGAATCCATTGGTACCACTATGTCATAGTAGCTTGTGATGAAGGAGGCTAAATAACGCTCCAAATTTACGCTAAATTTTGGCGAAGAAAAACGTGCATGGACGTTTTCAAACGGGTCCCTTGACCTCTGACCTCCAGAGATGTGAATGTAAATGGGTTCTATGGGTACCCACGAGTCTCCTCTTTACAGACATGCCCACTTTATGATAATCACATGCAGTATGCATACTAGGGTCCCTAAACAGTCTTGAATCACATAAATTGGATATCACTGTAAAGCTGAGACTCCAATGAGTGTGATGATGTTAGTCCCCATAGTAGCCATTTCCTTGTAGTGACTTCTTTTTACTCAGATTTTATACATATGGTGTGTCTTTATACCAGTTTTCCTAAAATTAGATTTGAAAAAAATCGCAATCTATTGAATAGTTCCCCCTATATCGTGGTACGCATCGTGGTACGTATCGTATCGCCAGATTCTTGCCGATACACATCCCCGACTATACTGTACTTAATTATGGTCAAGCCAATAAAGCTAATTGGGATTTGTCCAGGCAGACACAAAGAAGAAGAAGAAGAGGAGGGATGGAGGATGAAGGGACAGAGAGAACAGATGTGTAACTACGAGGAAGGAGGGAGAGAAAGAGGAAGACAGAGGGAGGAAGAAGATGAAAGAGACACACAATGGTGTGCACGGAGGTAAGCACATACACACTCACTGCCTCTCTCCCCCTCACACACACACACACACACACACACACACACACGATGTTGAACACTGTCTGTTGGCTCTCTGTTTCCATTCACAGAAATGTAAATGGGGTGCAGCAGAGCCAGACAGGACAGCTCTGCTTCTGGTTAGCGGTCAGAGAGAGACGGAGGGAGACGGAGAATTTCAATTAGCCCAATATTTAACCCAAATAAAACATCCTATAAAAAGACAAACCCCTGAGTAGATGTAGAAGAGTTAGTGACCACAAACTGGCCGTTGAAACTGGTCGGCATCAGAGAGAATGGCTAGAAAGAACAAAGAGAATTTGTCTCCGTCGTGGAACAGGAGGAGTTCGAACAAGTTGCCCAAAAAACAAAGAAATCAGAGAAGAATTTGTTCTCAAATTCAACCTGATAATCACCGACTCTCTAACCCTCCCAACAGACTAACTAACTCAATCCCTTCTGGGAGGAGACAGCACTACAGTAGAACTGGCAGGAGAATACGATACTGCATGTCGCATGTCTTTTATTTTATTATTCATTATTCATATTCTATTGTTTATATGTGACTCTTTGCTTTGGCAACATGATTGATCCATAACGTCATACCAATAATAGAGTTTACCATGTCAGATGCGTAACAACATATTGATAAATCGAGACATATCATAAGGTCACATAGGTTTGAATGTGAAGTTAAGTGGTTGTCTACATGAGTGGGAGCTGGTATGATGTATTAGAGCTGCAACGATTAATCCATTAGTTTCAACTATTAAATTAATCGCCAACTATTTTGATAATCGATTAATCGGTTTTGAGTAATTTTTTAAAAGAAAAAAAGTCTAAATTCTCTGATTCCAGCTTTTTAAATGTGAATATTTGATGGTTTCTTTACTCCTCTACTACAGTAAACTGAATATCTTTGAGTTGTGGACAAAACGAGACATTTGAGGACACTGATTGACGTTTTATAAACCAAACAACTAATGGATTAATCATGTTGTTTCAGGTTACAGCAGGTGAGACGATGGAGGAAGATGCATGAATCCAGTTTGATACCATGAAGTTTGAAAGCTCATCAAACGCCTAAACGCGGCACAGAGTGATCTGTTGCCGGAGCCCTCTGTGTTGACGCCCCCTCTGTGTCCAGTCTATGTGGTCTCACTTAAATAAATGGTGCTGTGCTTTTTCACGCGGTGCTAAAGGAGGAACAACAGAACCGAAACAGGACAACAGTTGAGCAAATACAAGTACAGTAACACCAGTAACTGTGTTTGTGTGTCTGGATGAAGAGCCATTTGGGGAGTAGAGGGGGAGTGAAGGGGCTGAGTGATGGGTGAGACAGATCAAGCCTGGATTGTCTCTCTCTCTCTCTTTGTGTGTGTGTGTGTGTGTTGGACTCCTTACAGCTCGGCACACAACCTGCCATCTGTTTGCCTCTGCCAGCAACAAAACACACTCTTCCAATGGGGTTGGCACAAAGCAGCGACACACACACACACACACACACACACACACACATGCAAACATGTTTATACATGCATGAGGACGGCGTATATTGGCTCCTTTTTTTGCAAATGCCATCCATCACAACAACTCAATGATCAGAATTATGCAATTACACCAACAGTGTCCATACATCCAGATGTCAGAGAGTGAGAGAGAGAGAGCGAGAGAGAGAGAGAGAGAGTGAACAGACGGTTGAAAGGAGACATTCAATGAAACAACATCAACCAGTCGCTTCACAGCACAAACATATTTTGTCAGATTTAACTGCAGCTCCAGCTGACTTAACCCCCCCGACTCCCCCTTTCCCCGCGCGCCCTCCAAAAGCAGTCCTCCTGATACGACACAACGAGCCTCTTTGTTCCCTCCATGTTTGCCTTATCTGTTAAGTATCTCAACAATTTCCTTAAGGGGAGCTTTGTAATTAAAAACCCACCGTATGTCAACGCCGCTGTCAGCCAGCGGACTGAGAAGCAGCCAGAGGACATGTACAGGTGTGTGTGTGTGTGTGACATACTGTAGAGTGTGTATGTACGTGCTGCAAAGACATCATCAGGTCTCCCAAACGGATGGAGGTTTGAAAAAAGCCAAAATAAAAAGGCGATTTAAAGCTTAAGGGAGCGAAAGTGAAAAGAGACACGAAGGACTAAAAAAAAAAATCCCAGTGCTGAAAAGGTGGTCGGGGGTTAGACGTGAGCAGAGAACACACAGACAGGTCTGTATTTTCATCCATAATTCATCGGGTGACATGCAGAGAGGGTTTCAAAGGGCATTAATGAGGTGTATTAATACATACATAGCCGTGGCCTGCAGACAAGGTTCGTACGAAGGCCCCTGGCTGACAATGACCTACTGATCTACAGCTGTCTGCTAATTCTTTCCATACACACGGTGAGAGCTCGCCGAGGTGTACGTTTAACCCAAACCTGACACAGTCTGAGGACTGCTGGGAGGATTTTACACTCTGTGACTACAGATGAAGGGATAACAGTTCTTAGTTGACTAACACTAAATAAACTAAGAACTAAAATAAGTCATTCAGCATAAAAAAACATAAAAAATGACTAAAGAAATCCTAATCGACGAAGACCAAAACAATGGATTAGTC
The DNA here is from genome assembly GCF_015220745.1 of Sebastes umbrosus. Classification (NCBI taxonomy): domain Eukaryota; kingdom Metazoa; phylum Chordata; class Actinopteri; order Perciformes; family Sebastidae; genus Sebastes; species Sebastes umbrosus. The sequence goes on along the minus strand of NC_051284.1, from coordinate 28,613,100 downwards.
GACTAATCAACTAAGAGGGAGCAGCCCTATTACTGTCATAATCAAGAGATGTCACAATACTCCTTTTTCCTTCCCGATACCCCAACTAGCGTGTCGGCCGATACCAAGTACCAAGTTTCATTGTATTTTTTGTTTATTTTACTAGTTTAAAGTAGTTGGTATGTACATTTATAAAGAGATTTGTACATATTTTCGTACCTATCTCGTGTCTTTTTGTGTGAGAGATACTAGTTTTTTGTTATCTGTGTAAATTGCTGCTGTAACACCGCAATTTCCCTTTGGAGATCAATAAAGTCAGTCTATCTATCTATCTATTTCCATCATCAGTTTTGGATGTTTTTCCCGGAGCTGATGATGGAGTGAGCCATCTCGCCTCTTTCTCATCTGAAAATGTGCAGTACCGATGAGGCAGGATGTACGGATCGTGTAGCGAGTGGCACGTGTTGTTGTTGTTATTCCAGCTGATAAATGATATGATAACATGATATTGGATCGGTGCATAGACGCGCGTACTTGCCGATATCCCCAATCCAGCATTTCAGTCTGCATTGGAGGCATTTCCAATACTGGTATCAGCATTGGAACAACTCTAGTCAATCAATACATTAAAGCCATAAATAACTGAGAGCTGAGTAGTTGTTTGATATTTTTCAATCCTACAGTACCAATATGGTTGTGGTAGTATAAATATGTAAACAAGATTAAATATCTGACCTGCAATTCAATGCCAGCTTTCGGTACTTGACAGGTTTCAAAATGTTAGAACCAAAACAGTATAGAGGTTCAACGCCCGGCTCTGGTTCTGAAATATGAGCAACATTTTGTTTCACAAATTAGTCTGATTCAAGCTTTCACTTCAGTTGGTGATCTGATATGAAAACCATTTTGCAAAGCAACAGGCTTTTTCCATTAGTGCTCAGCTGTGTGTTATCCTTGGAAAAATACTGCGTCTAGACAGTAAAACTCTGCGAGTGCTTAATGAAAATCTCCCTCATACATAATGTGAAAGATGACACAGCGCAGAGTAGAACACGTTCAAATGGTACTGAAAATAGACTCTTTACAGTGTCATGTTTTTAAGGTCTTACAGATGATCAATGAGTGACTGTGAGATCCTCTACAGGTTAAAGTATGAACTCATTTTTAGAGGTGTTTAGCTGTAAATCCTGATTGACTTCCAGGAGTCCGGGAGAAGCCTGATCTCCTGGTAAACAGGACTCGGAGTTGTGTTTAATGTTTAATTCCCATCCAACAAAGTGTCTTAAGTGTCTGCTGGATTAAGTGCCTGATGGACTGAGGATAGAACAGCCATTGTTCGACGGATCGTCATTCTCCAGAGCTTATTTGGCCTGCACGCTTCCCACGCTCGCCAAAAGATTTCTTGATAATGTTGCCAGGGAAATGAACATTCACGCAGAGACTCAGAAAGCCAGAGAGTGTTGCTTGCAGAGGAAAGAGAGAAACCGCTCGGAGTAACTTTACGCTCAAGTTGGGATGAACGGTCTAATTTTCCCGTAAAAAGCCCACACATGGAGCACAGCTCATTTACATAATGGGATGATTAAAGGGTAGCGGGTGCCCCACAGAAGATTACACCATCATCATACTGGAGAAAAGAACCTCCTGGTATCTCTTCAGGAGGAGAAACACACTTCTGATCAGCAAGACTGTCCAGGTGGAAACGTGTCTGCTGGGTATTTGTGACCGATATTACTGTTTGTTACCTTCTAACAAATGTTTGTAAAGGCCGGACAAGAAGAAAGGAAGACAAGAAAGTTGTCAACCAGACTGCAGACCTGCTGATTCCTGCTGGTCAAACTGAAGTTTATATCTGTTATATGTTTTGTTTCCTTAAAGTAACTTGAAGTGCAGTCGGAGAGATGAATCCAAAGTGCTTACATGAGTAGAACGGTTTTCTCTACACCGACTCACTGGAAGGAGAAGATATTTCACACTGAAATCTTTCCTCCTGAGACGAGCTGAATAACAGCTGGCTGTTTTCACTGAAGTTCTGCACTGAAGCTGCTGGATGAACACACTGCATGCTGGATTACAGTACAAACACACACATACAGTATACACACTGCCTTCAGGACAACACCGGCACTATCAAAGACTTACAGAGCACAGGAGAGGCTTTCAAAAGACAAGTGTGTCTGTTAGACAGAGAGAGAGGAGAGGAGAGGAGAAGAGAGGAAAGGAGAGTGGTAGGGAAGAAAAATGAAAGTTGACAGAGAAAAATAAACAAGAAGAGAGAGGAGTGACACTGTGAGTTTGTGTGTGTGTGTGTGTGTGTGTGTGTGAATTGTAGAGCCTGAGCGTAAATCTGTGGATGGCGTGGTTTTAACGAGTCTCCTAATGACCCAAACAACCCCTGCTGACATTTACAGTCCTTGCCAGGTGGGGGGGAGGCAGGGGGTCAGTGACCTCACACACACACACACACCACACACACACACACACACACACACACACACACACACACACACACACACACACACACAGACGCACACAGTCATGTTTCCATCACTTTAGAGGACATTACACTGACTTACATTCATTTCCTGGAGACTTACCCTAACCATAACCGCTATTTGCCTAATCCTATCCCTTAAAGGCCCTGACGCACCAATCCGACGGACAGTTTGGAGCCGTCGGTGAGCGTCTGTCGGTGTAGCTTTTGCGCTGTGTCCCGCAACCGTCGGCTCTAGTCTGCCCGTGTCGCAGGTTTTTTGCCCGATTCAGCATGTTGAATCGGCGGAGGAGCTCGTCGGTGAGAGAAATCACTCTGATTGGCTGTTCAGCTTAAACGAATTAGTGCACAAGAAGAGAAACGGACGTGAGGGAAGCGACCAAAAGAGTAAAGTCACACAGAAGGCTCTTTTCATTTTCCATCTTCATCTCATCTGATATTTTCACAACGACATGTCCGTCTGGAATGAAGCTAAGTGGTGAGTGAGAGTGGTGTGAAAATGGTCGGCAGACGCCGCTTTGTTTCATGTAACGTATCATAACAACGACTTGTATATTCGCCATCCTTTGTCTTCTGGTTTCCCTTTTTTGAATGATGAATACAGACTACCGCCACCTGCTGGTGTGGAGAATTATTTCCTCTCACGTAGGCGCAGCACATACGTGGTAACTGGCCTTCGGCAGTAGTCTTTGCGGTGTGTTCAAGTACAACGTGTTGGCCAAGACAAAGATGACGTGAGGCGACGCAACAGTCGTCTTTTATCGCCGCTAGTTCTCTAATGTCGGGTTGGTGTGTCTGGATCTTTTTTTCCAACCTTAAACCAAGTCTTCACCCTAAAATGTAATGATTCACGTTACACACATGCGGTCCTTTTCTGTCTCTAAAGATGACACATATATTTGCTTTCCTCTCTGGTTGAAGGGCATAATGACCACACACACACCCACGCTGTCTCTTTCTCTTCACACACACATACATGTATACACACAGACTCTCCGCTGTCCTTTAATTTTTATCGTTCTCTCTTTTCATCTTCTTTTACTGCCTCCCTTTCATAATCCTCCTCTGCTCATACAGACATAACATTCACTTAACTGCAGACTCCACGTTGGCCTGCTCTGTTACACGCACACACACGCACGCATACGCACACGCACACACACACACACACACACACACACACATGGCTGAAAACTGTACGTGTTGAATTTATATGTCTGCCGTTTCACAGAGAAACGTCGTAGCGGAGGAGCCACATATTTCATCTGAGCTCCATGGGGGGGACGGACCTGCGGGATGACGGGGAGTGTGTGTGGTCATTAAATATAAAGGGGAGAAAAACAACACACACAGCCTCTGTTCTTTGTCATCAGTCTCTCACATGGGTCAACTTGACATTTTATCTCACACAGACTCAGCGACGACTTCAACATTTGTTCCAGAGAGCATTTCAGAAGTAGAGTAGTTCTGTTTTTTTGGGGGTCATTTTTTTAAATGAAATAATAATCTGTGTGTGCGGCATTCTGGGAGATAAAACCTCGATCTGTACCACATTTTTTAAGTCATTATATACCATTACTTATTACACGGCTTTGTTGAATACTCGATTCTGAATCACGGCGTTCTACAGTCTGTTATTTCTTCATAACAGACCGTTACTATGTATAACAGACCGTTGCTATGGGCGCAGTTCTGATGTCGGACTCTAGCGGACCATTTTTTGTGTCAAATTATTGATTTCTTACTGAGTAGCCGTGTAATAATCGGGATAATATACAGCAAGCGGGTCATTGTTGTGAAATAAACAGTGCCGCATCGCCCTGTCGCGGTTTATTTCACAACAATGACCGGCTCGCTGTACGTTACATACCATTACTTCAACAGCTTATCAAACAAATACTATTTATTGTTTTCTGATCAATAAAAGTTGTTTTTCTTCGATAGAAGGCTATCATCAGTGGTCACATTTATCTCTGACAGCTCAGTGACAACACTTAAACAACCTTGAATTATTAATACGGTTGTCCAAATGGCAGCACAATTACTTTTAATTTATATTTACATGCATGTTGTAAACTTCCAAGGGCATTTTTGTCCTTAACACCTGCTAATTTCTGACCCTGAAACAGATACGCACATTAATCTACACCCCCACACAGTCACACACACACACACACACACACACACACACACATAAACACAGAGCATTACACACAGAAAACACAAACCCAAGTGACGACTTTGCCCAGCGCTGTGGCGGCTGAGGGGAAATTGTGCCATCTGCCAGTAAACGACAGTCATTTTGTCCCCACTGCTTGTCCATCTGTGGACGCGGGGGGAACGCCGCTGGAGGCCTCGGGGGCCGCGGGGGAAGACGAGACGCAGGCCGGAGATGCAGCCTACCGGGCGCAGAGGCCGCTGTGTGACGGCTTCACCGCCTTCTTTACCTCCTGATTATATATATGCAAAAACTACCAGAGGATACAAGAGGATACTGTGCAGGTTTAAGCTTAAGTAGGATGACCGTGAGATTCAATATTTAAGGTGTCCAAGATTGCACGATTTCAATATCTTCTCGACTGATTAAGCTTTTAAAAAATCCGTCCACAGATTATCAGAAGGAGTAGACAATCAGATAAGCTAATAAATTACAGCTGCTGGTAAAACCTTCCAACTTGCAGCTGGACGTCAATTCATCTTAGACATTAATTCATTTTCTCAACTTGTGACCTAAAAACTGAAGATATAAGTTTTCATTTTCATCCAGTTCCTTTTAGATTCAGGTTTTCCAGACTGTTTTTCAGCAACCTCTATCACATCAAAGGTGGTCGACACTGACTGAAAGGGTCAAATAATGACTTTTCCAGCATCACACTGAGCCCAAAAAACGCTCCATCTCACCAAGAAACGTCTGATGGAAACAAGACCGCACATGTTATCACCTGACCGTCACCCACATATGAATCATCGCACCCCAACATGACAAAAAACTAGCAACTTGAAACAATATCCTCCTCAGAGCGGCTGTATATATATTTGTCCGTGACTGCATACCACACCGGTACACGGAGATCACAGCCTGAACACCCCGCCACCCAGAGGGGGTTTAAAAAAAACAAAAAAAAACACGTTCTGCTTTTTTGGATGATGCCAAGCATGATAGGATGTGATGGCTCCCAGTAGGGAAGGCAATCAGGCGGACAGAATCACAACACGTCTATTGTAACTTTGAGGTTTTACAGACCGAGGAGAGGGCAGAAAGAGGAGAGAGTGGAATTCACACACAGGTAGTAGAGGGCGGTCACAGCAGGCTGACGCAGAGCGGATTGTTTTGGGGCAAGTCCATGTCAAGACAAAATGCAAGTCTTTAAGACTACATTCCTTCTGAAGCTGTGTAAATCCCACTTTTTTTGCATACTTGAGACCAAATCCTCTCAATGCAAAGTCTACCTTTTCTTTGTCCAGGCGTTTTCCAGGTGAAAACTTGAGTTAAGAATGTTTTTGTCAAGTCTTCAGGTGGTGAAGTCTAAAGTAAGTTGAGTGTAACAGCAGTCAAGTCCAAGTCAAGTCCAAAGTCCTCATTTTCGTGACGCGTTAATGCAAATTTGTTTTAATGCCAGTAATTTCTTTAATGCATTAACGCAATTTGCGATTTTCAGGTTGTAGCGGCTTCAGTTTTAAAGCTAGTGTGAAGATACTGGCATCATATGAAACTACAAAAACCTAATAAATCCATCGGTACCAGCCATGTCATACTAGCTTGTCGCGAAGGAGGCTAAATAACACTCCAAACTTGCGCTAAATATTGGCGAGGAAAAACTGGCATGGCCATTTTCAAAGGGATCCCTTGACCTCTGACCTCAAGACATGAATGAAAATGGGTTCTATGGGTACCAACGAGTCTCCCCTTTACAGACGATGTTATGATTTGAGCATATTTTTTATGCTAAATGCAGTACCTGTGAGGGTTTCTGGACAATATTCGTCATTGTTTTGTGTTGTTAATTGATTTCCAATAATAAATACATACATACATTTGCATAAAGCAGCATATTTCCCCACTCCCATGTTGACAAGAGTATTAAATAGTTGACAAATACAAGTACAAAAAACATTTTGAACAGATTAATCACGATTAACTATGATTGCGATTACATATTTTTATCGACTGACAGCCCTAGTCTCTACATCTCTGGTCTGACATCAGTTATTGGGAAGACAGTCCTGATATGTGACGACACACACTACAAACTGTATGTCCATGTCACACACATCCAGAGAGCGCCCGGATCCTCGTCTCTCTTAATGCACTGTAGCGTGTAAAGTGTGTCAAAGACTCATTTTAAATAACTCTCACATAAAAAGAAAAAAGGGGGAAGAGGAAAAAAAAACAACGCTTGGCCTACGCCTCAGAAACAGATTTACTCTGCTGTGTTAGTTTTTTTTGCGGAATATGAGAGATTAAAGCAAACACAGTCGACGTTTACTTTGGACTGATCTTTGGGTATTTCTCCGCCTCGAGAACAAAGAGGGAAAATCGCGCTAAGCTCAGCGAACCAAGAAGACTCCAATTAAATCCTCCTCGTAAAAAAAAAAAAAAAGAGAAAGACTCCGCCACATTCAAATAAACAATAAATGTGCCTTTTGAAATGCTCCTATTTGAAGTGATGAACACACAGAAAACCGAGCGTTCTTCTAAGCAGATGCCATATTAGCGTGTAAAATAAAGCACGGAACAAGTGAGGAGGAGAAGCGAATGTGTCTGAGCAGCTAAACATGGTCTTTCTGGTTTTATGACGGAGTGTGGAGCCAGCTTGAGAGGGGAGTTCTTCTGAGCTGTGTTTTTGTTGTCGTGGTGCAAGAAAAGTGTCGCTTTAGGTTTTCTTTTCTCACCTCACGTGTGAGCAAAGACGCTTGTTCAGTCCAAAACCAGAAGACGTTCAGTTCACAGTGATGTACAACAGAGCAAAGCAGCCAATCCTCACATTTCAGAGGATGGAACCGGTCAATATTTGGCATTTTTGCCAATCAATTCATCACCTCTCTGGATTCAATGAGACAATCAGCAGTGGCATCAGCAGCGCTATTACGTACAAGTATGGGATTGATATTGCGTCCTACCTGTTGGCTGAGCGGTGGGCAGACGGGCCGGAGCAACGCAGAGAGGCAGGAGGAAGGAAAGCCAGAGCGAGCACCACAGAGCCGTCATTCCTCCGGACGACGAGGCGAGACGCAGAGCAGCGAGGCCCGACTCGGACTCAGACGACATCCTCCGTTCGCATGCTGTCCGGCAGAACGGCGACCTCCGAAGACGCCGCAAGAAACTATCCAACGACTCCCCGTCACTGACCTGAAAAACAAGAGGAGAAATCAGTGAGGTCTGGATGTTCATGGTGGCTCAGGTAGAGCATGCAATCAACTCTGAACCTCTGCAGAGAAGCGCCTCGGGGTCTGCACACATGCTACCATATTTTGACCTGACATTCCTCACAGATTTCAAGGATTAGAGTGGAAATCCTTCTTCGCAGTTTTTCTCAGAAACTTTCTCAGAGCACCTGGTCGTTAAGATGGGCGGATAGGAGCTCTTTATATTTGGAAAGTACCATACCCCCAGCCTGGAACACAAGTTCATTAACCAATCGGGTTGAGGAAGGAGGAAAAGTCACATTATTTCACACCTAAACGGCATTCCTCCTCCACGCATCAAATGTTTTCCGCTTGAGAAACTTCTTCTACGTGGTTTAGCAACCGATTGACACACATTCACTAATCTTCCTGTAGGATGAGGAATGCCGAAATCTACAGTATCAGTTGCCCAACGTGCCCGGCAGCTCGCAGGAGGAGGAGGAGGTAGGAGGTAGGAGGAAGGAGGAAGGAGAAAGGAGGAAGGAGGAGGGAGCGTGACGGCTACGGCGAGCGGCGGCGGAGTGCTCTGCTCTCTGTTTGCTTTAGCAGGGAGAAGCTGGAATGCACTGAGGTTTTGAGGAGAAAGCTGTGAGCGAGGTGCCCAGAAAAGCAAAACCCCCCCACATGCACGCACACACACACACACACACACACACACACACACCAAACACCAACTGTTAGCTTAAACTTAAGGGGCTCTGTCCAGCTTCAGAATAGCCTTGGCTGTGAGACGTCGTCCACCCCCCCGACAAAAACAGACGCACAGGTTTTGGCGAACACACAAACATTTCAGAGTGCTTCTGCACACAGAGGTGTATTGTACACACAGTCCAGAGAAAGGTTGTGTTGTCTTAAGTCTTAACAGTGCTGGTTTTCTTTCTCTCCGAGGACCTGCAAGTGACCCAGTCCTTGCTCAGCACAAACCGGAGCCCGGGCCGGCTCTGTTTGCACATTATCCCTGTTCCAACACAGAAAACACCGACTTCACAAGACACACATGATAGGTGCTGTGTTTAGATTAGACTCTATCAGCCTGTTATGTTCTCTGTACGCAGCTCTTCTTCTGCTCTCTCAGCCCATCCTCAGCTTCTTACAACACAGGACGCCTACACGCTGCTGCGTCGTGTTTATACAGCACGATAAGGCCTTCGCTCTGCAGGCGTGTAGGTAGCTGATTGCAGGCCTCTACCATTGGAAACTTTTGTTTTCTCTGGCAGACATACACACCTAAAGAAAAAAACGCAGCTTTTTTACAACCACTTCACCTCGAAAGCTGACAAAGTCTTCGGAGTTGTCAGATCTGTTTAGACAAGTAGCACAAGAGAAGAAACAACAAGACTTCTCTGGTGACAGGTAATAGTTGAGACTATACGTCGTGTACAAAGTGAATCTGAGGAGCAGCCAAGTGTTGCAACGTGATTGATGGCATGAAACTGGAACAAATTAAATGGCGCAGTAGGTAATATATGCCCTTTCTTGACTAAACAGTAACCTCATATCCTCTAGTTCTAGAAATATTGAGTGATGAAACTCTACTAAGAAGTTTCTACACCAAAGTGAACATGCTAGACATTGGAAATGAACTCCTCACAGACCCCACAGCCAACCAGAAACACTTTGATTTCACTTAACAACCCTAAGAAGAAGAAGAAGAAGAGGTGGAGGAGGAGGCGATCCTAACAGACCCAGCGAGGAGTTCAAAGCCTCCAAAGTGTTTTCATGCTAATATTTTCTTAAAGCATGAAAGGGAAACACAAACCACGGCGGTGAATAATACATGAACATTAATCATGCAGAACTATCCTCACATTGTAATCGCTCGGAGGCAGAAAGAAACGCTTTAACCGAGGTTCATCCCTCTCTCCATCCCCTCCCCTGTGAGGATCAATGCGAGGCGGTCACATGCTAGTCACACCTCTCCGGAGTGTCAGTAATCTTTAATAATTAAGCCGGAGAACCAACAGCCGGGGCCGCATCGACTTTGTCATTTTGGGGAAAAGGGGGATTAGAGGTTTTTTTGGGAGAGCACAAGTGCAAACAGCCGCCGGGTAGTAGTAGTGGTGGAGGGAAAGATAGACACACTAGTGGGTAACCTTCCATATCACGTCTCTTTCTTCTTCTAGTCCTGTCTCTCTCTCTCGTCCCCTCGCTGCTCTTTCATCACATCACCACCCTCTTCTCAAAACACACTCAAACGCACCCTCAGGTGAGAGGAGATATCGATCAGAGAGCTCTGCAGTTTAAAGCTGTCAGAGAGTTGTCTTGTCATGTGTCCACCTACACCGCACGGGTAAAAGACTACACCTGTCCACACATGTGTCCTCTGCATGAAACAGAGAAGGACACTTTAGTTTATCTAGGAAAATAGATGAAATACAATAAGGTTGATTTAAATACCAAGATAACTCTCTTTGAGATTGTGAACATTACAGCAGGTACCATGGGAAATTAAAAAGATATTAGAATGCGTAATGAGGTTAATATAAAGTGTTTTAACTACCTCAGACACATTATAAGACCTTAAAGGGTTATTACAGTGAAGCAATGGGGATAAGGGAAAATCATTAAGTTACTTGTCGACTTTCATTTGAATGTTACGAACGCAGTTAGAGTTCATACAGACTAAAGGACTGTTAAGGCATGAAATACTAAGATTTAAGCAGAATAAAGTTCATAATTGAGTATCAGAGACATATTCTAAGGCCAGATAAGGTCACTGCTGCAACACATGCAGCTTTTATTATTGGAATATTACAGTGAATTAGTGTTTGAACATGAAAAAGATCAGCTCTTCTTCTCAAATAAAACACGTTTGATGCTAATGAATGCTCTATTCTGGAGGAAAAAAAGAGGAATGCTCTGAGGCCAAAGTCTGTAATGAAAAGAGGCAATCAGAGAGTGAATGTGTGTCTGAGGCTCCCTCTGATTGAAAACGCTGCGCATTTCTCGGGTCAATAGATGCAATTAATTTGCAGCATTAGTCAAACTATTATCACCAGCACGCTTGTTTTATGGCTCTCGCATTTAATAGGCTGAAGTCCCAAATCTCATTTCATCCCCCACCCATCCTCCTCTCTCCAAGGATGCTATAATCCGGTGATTTTCTCCGGTGATGGTTCGACATGGTGGGAGTGAAAGCTGAAGCTGAGTGGCCAAAATCACCATCTGAATCCGATTGAAGCGCATGTGTTTGAAGAGGGATGACTGATCTGCTGCTGAGGAGAGAGAAGAACCGCACAGATCCTTCATTCAAAGGGAGGAAGAGGAGGAGGAGAAAAAAGAAAAGTGCTGCTTTCTGGAGAAACTTCAGAGATGATGAGAGGCTGATGTGTAATTCATATAATTCATATTTCTGCTGCTAAACCAGGAGAAGACGTCACTGTTGCAGCAAGGAGAGGAGAGGAGAAAAGAAAAGGCGTGTTCGACCTATAACGAGCAATAGAGAGTCAATATTTGACTTTCTCACAGTTAAATATTTGATTATTGATAAATGGATCAATCAGTTTTGAGCCATTAATGTCAAATTTGTGGAGTAGATGTAAAAGAAAAATGCAACCACAGAACCAGTTTTTTAAAAAACTTATTAAGTGTAATTAGACTGAAGCCCAATATTATATTATTAATGTTCATCATGCACACTATTTTAATTACAGGCCTGCATGGTGATTATCCTGACTGGGATTTAAGAGCATCTCAAATCTGAAAGATTGTTCAAAATTAGACTTCATCCTCAACCTCATCCTGATGGACACAGAAACGTGCGTAATTTCACAATTCATCCATCTGATTTTACGCGTTTTCCCTCCTCATTCATTCATTCCAGGGATTTTCTAGAAAGTGTCAATATTTTAAAAGTGGACAGAATGACTTTGGATTTAGAGAAAAAGTTGATTTCCATCGAAAATAAAGAAATGATTAGTTTCAGGTGAAAATGAATTTAATTTCCAGTCCCGCAGTGTGAGTCATTTCAGTGCAGGAAGAAAACTTGTGCGCGCATTCTCCAAACCGAGATCATGGAATTACGCGCAGAAAGCGACTCCGCAGACTCCGGCTGAGACGCGCCTATTGCGCACAAACCTGCAGACCAGCAGACCTGCAGACCGGAGACCTCCAGACCTCCAGACTTCCAGACCTGCAGACCTACAGACCGGAGACCTCCAGACCTCCAGACTTCCAGACCTGCAGACCTACAGACCGGAGACCTACAGACATCCAGACCTGTAGACGGCCGAGCCACAACGTTCCTTCTGCGGCACCTGTGCGCTGTCACCGGCCGTGGAGCTGCTCCTGCTGCTCCACACACACTGTCTGCACATTACACACCCTCTTTAGTCCAACACCGGAGAGCTCAACCTGTCTGACTCACATCTACAAGGAAGTGGAGCTATTTTCTCTAAATGTCTCAGAGGCTGCGCAGAGTTTTGCATGAATAATAATAATAATAATAATAATAATAATACTAATAGGTGCTTACCCAAAGTATCCCGTTTTGACAGCAGTCTTTCAGATGTCCCCAAGCATTCAGAAGATATTATTCTCCAGTAAACTTCATAAAAAACCCACAAAACTACTTTAAAATCCGTAAGTCCTCGCGCCTCATGGAGCACTTTTGGCGACAGTGGAAAGAAGAAAAAAAAGAAAAGTGAGAAATCCTCCTCACGAGTTCACAGAGAGGGTCCTGGATCTGTCCTGGATCCAGAGTCCTGTGCTGCTGTGAAGACAACTTCTGTCCACTAAATCCTGCTGTCCACCGCGCGCTGCTGTCCAAAGTGTCCAAACCTCCAGAGAGCCTTCATCCTGTGAGGAGGAGGAAGAGGAGACGAGGCGGACTTTACGCAGTGACCGCGGCTCCTCGTCAGTCGGTGAGTTTCGTTGCCTCGTTGCTGAACCAACCCGGACTGGTGTCTCTGCTCCGCTGGCTGCCGGTGAAGTACTGTGAGCTGCACGCTGCTGCAGTCAATTAAGACAGGCTGGAGGACACGAGGACTTCCTCTCTGCACCTTCAAAATAAAACCTCAGCCCATGAACCAGTGACGCAATGCTTTACTGAATGCACAAGCAAGAGCGAAGTGATGACAGGCTGTGTGAAGTGGAACACGCAGAAAACAAGAACACATTTTTACACAAATTTCATTTTTTACTTGCAACTTGACATGTTTGATTCAGTGTTTTTAAAATAAGAAATACGCATAATCAAGTCAGCTATATAAACGACTAGCACTGCCAAAACACCTCATCTTTAATCCATGTGTTGCATTTTTTAAATTAAAATAATAATAAAAAAAATATTTAGCATATTAGCCTTCATCCTGCCACCACTCTGTGTTTTTTTTGTAACTTGTAACAAGAACACATTTTTCCACAAATTTCATTTTTTACCTGCAACTCCTAAACGACATGTTTGATTCAGTCGATTTAAAATAAGAAATATGCATAATCATTTAGCTATATAAACGATTAGTGCTGCCAAAACACCTCATCTTTAATCCATGTGTTGAATCTTTCAAATTAAAACTACAAATAATATTTTTATTTAGCATACATCTCAGGATATTTTATGAACATTTTAATCGATTTTTAAAGAAGCAATTTCTTGGCACTGTGCTGTTTTAAAATGTGCAAGTTTTTTAATAATTGAAATAAAACATATTTTTATTTTGCATAAAAGCCTTCATCCTCCCACCACTCTGTGTTTTTTTGTAACTTGTATCAAGATATTTTATGAACATTTTAAGAGATTAAAAAAAAAAGAAGCAGTTTCTTGGCCCTGTGCTGTTTTAAATGTGCAAGCAATAATTAAAAACTGTAATCCAAATACAAAACATGGCAATAGTTGTATGAGTAGGCTAAATTAAAAAAAAAAAGTAATTCGGGTGGATCCCAATTGAGCCATCAAAGGAATCCCAATCTGCCACGCAGCTCCACAGAAAAGACTTTTATTTTGAAGGCTGACGTGTGTTTCATTGTGTGTTGCAGACTTGACGCTCCTCTCCTCTCCTCTCCTCCTCTCCTCCTCTCCTCTCCTCTCCTCTCCAGTCCCACCGCGGTCCGGGATTCCTCCTCTCTGCATGCCCCCTCCGGCTGCTGCCTCTCTGTGCGCCGCCAGGACGCTCAGCAGGAGCAGCCAGCAGCAACAACAGCAGCAGCAGTCAGCAGCAGCAGCAATCAGCAGCAGCAGTCAGCAGCAGCAGTAGCCAGCAGCAGCCAGCAGCAGCCAGCAGCAGCAGCAATCAGCAGCAGCAGTCAGCAGCAGCAGCAGTCAGCAGCAGCAGCAGTCAGCAGCAGCAGTAGCCAGCAGCAGCCAGCAGCAGCCAGCAGCAGCAGCAATCAGCAGTCAGCAGCAGCAGTAGCCAGCAGCAGCAGCAATCAGCAGTCAGCAGCAGCCAGCAGCAGCAGCAGCCAGCAGCAGTAGCAGCAGCCAGCAGCAGCCAGCAGCAGCAGTTAGCAGCAGCAGCAGTCAGCAGTCAGCAGCAACAGCATCAGTCAGCAGCAGCCAGCAGCAGCAGTCAGCAGCAGCAGCAGCCAGCAGCAGCAGCAGCATCAGCAGCAGCAGCAGCCAGCAGCAGCAGCAACAGCAGCAGCAGTCAGCAGCAGCAGCAGTTAGCAGCAGCAGCAGTCAGCAGCAACAGCATCAGTCAGCAGCAGCCAGCAGCAGCAGTCAGCAGCAGCAGCAGCCAGCAGCAGCAGCAGCAACAGCAGCAGCAGCAGCCAGCAGCAGCAGCAACAGCAGCAGCAGTCAGCAGCAGCAGCAGTTAGCAGCAGCAGCAGTCAGCAGCAACAGCATCAGTCAGCAGCAGCAGCAGCATCAGCCAGCAGCAGCAGTCAGCAGCAGCAGCAGGCAGCAGCAGCAACAGCAGCAGCAGTCAGCAGCAGCAGCAGCAGCAGTCAGCAGCAGCAGCATCAGCCAGCAGCAGCAGCAGCAGCAACAGCAGCAGCAGTCAGCAGCAGCAGCAGCAGCAGTAAGCAGCAGCAGCATCAGCCAGCAGCAGCAGTCAGCAGCAGCAGCAGCCAGCAGCAGCAGCAGCAACAGCAGCAGCAACAGCAGCAGCAGTCAGCAGCAGCATCAGCCAGCAGCCAGCAGCCAGCAGCAGCAGCAGTGACAGCAGCAGCAGCAGCATCAGCCAGCAGCAGCAGTCAGCAGCAGCATCAGCCAGCAGCCAGCAGCCAGCAGCAACAGCAGTGACAGCAGCAGCAGCAGCAGCCATGGGGGTGGGGGATCAGATTTGGGCGTGCTGCTCCTCCGGGGCCGCTGGAGGCAGCATGTGACGCCTCCTCGCCTCCTACACTTTCCCTCTATACTTTAACTCCGTTCAGAAAGGCTCTTATGAAGCGAGGCGTTATTGAGCTTAAAAAGCATCCCTGAATGCTCCACAGTCAGCGGTGGCCGGTGTGGGGGACCTGGAGGGCCTCTAGGTGGTCTCTGGGAAAAACTCTGTGCAGTTTAACACACTGATACTTACTGTGTATTACTGTGAGCACAGAATTCACGTGTCTTTTCTAGTTATCTCCAGGGGCGCCATTAAGGGATAAAATCCTGAAGGAATCAGGGGCCCAGAGCTGCACAGGGGCCCTGAACATGTCAGGATTAGAGATTACTTTGTGCTGTTTTGGGACTTTTCTCTTGTGCAGCTCCTGATTATTCACTGCATATTCTCAATAAACATTCATATATTAACTTTATTTCAGACCCGTAGGTCCATATCAGTAGAAATAAAATATAAAATACAATACAAGGATATAATCATTGCAGTTCACAGTGATTAAA
This sequence comes from Sebastes umbrosus, assembly GCF_015220745.1. NCBI lineage: Eukaryota > Metazoa > Chordata > Actinopteri > Perciformes > Sebastidae > Sebastes > Sebastes umbrosus. The sequence continues at coordinate 28,597,456 of NC_051284.1, read as the reverse complement.
ACATACATAGGCTTTTGTTCCAGTGTTTCCAAAAAACAAGAGGAGTACCTTGTGTCACTTTGTGTGGGCTCAGTTAATGCCATTATGATTACATTTTTGGAGTCAATTAACACACAATAACACATGAATTTGTTCATAAAAGTCCTCAACACAGCACGGAAGGTGGGAACATTACTACTCACAAATATATGACTTGCTCTTGTCCATCTTGGGAGCTTGAGCAAGATTCTGAATGCATCATTCAATTGTAAATGATTAATAATAATAAATAATAATAAATAAATAATAATAAATAAAATAAATAATAAATAAATGAATTAATAAATAAATAAACAATTAAAATAAAGGACCTACAACTTTTTTCGCACTACAGATGTGACTCTGTGGGACAAACGTGTGTTAAATTTGGATATATTCTGCTCTGGGTTCTGCTTACGACCAAGATTTGAATAGTTTTGAATTTTTAATTTGTTTTTATTTTATCCTGGAATATCAAATCTGTTAAATTTCTGTGGTTCAATATCACCAGAGTTGACGGAAATTCATACTTTCTCCTTTTTTTCTGTAGTGATAGACCTATATTAAAGCTAAAACTAAAACTGAAATGCATTTATGTTCATTTTAATTAATTTTTAAGCAGTTCGTTTCAGTTTTATTTTTTTATTTTTCTGAAAGGATGTAGTTTTTATTTAGTTTCAGTTACTAACAATATTTTTCACGGCTTTTTTTCGTTTTAGTTTCCATTTTAGTTTACTACAATAACCCTGGAGTTATTTAAAAAGGATCCCAATTAGCTGATACCAATGGCACCTTCCTGGGGTCCGAAATCAAGTACATTGCATTTATCACAAACATACTATAAACAACATCATATTTGTGTTACACTAATAATATTCAAATTTTCCAAACATATATAAATTTCACATTCATTCACGTCATCCACAACCAGTTATCCTGAAGGCCCATCATCAGGGAAAAAGAGCAAAAACAACATACATGACCAACACTGGACCATCGATCAGCTGCTTCAGTAACGTGTTCTTCGATGGTGTCTGAATGAGGATTTGTTAGAGGATTGACGGATGTTAAGAGGGCAGCTATTCCAGTGATTGATGGCATCATAAATGATTTGTCTTTTTTAAGGCATTAGATTTTGGGTGAGGTAACATGATTTGTCCATCACCTGCTGTTCTAGTGAAACGACTGTGAACGTCCCTGCATTTGGTAATTTGACTGTATAAAACTCGGGTTTAGTGGAATAAAAGCTTTTACTAAAGAACGTGACTGTGCTTAAGGCGAGGCTTTTCTCTACTGGTAACCATGACAGTTTATGAAGCATGCTGTCTGTGTTCGTTTTTATAGGGCAGTGTAAGAGTAGTCTTGCAGCTCTGTTCTGGGCAAATGGATACGGCCAATGTCAGAACTTCTTATGTTGTTTGGTTAAAGTTTCTGTAAAGAGGAAAATTGGAAAATCTTAAGACTAACGTAAAACTTTCGACACTTCTTTAGAGTTTAGAAAAAACTCAGATTGGGTTGGGTCCAGGTTATCCAATGGGAACAGATGCTGTCATGTTGTTATTTTAGTATAAATAACCTTATTTAACATCTGGTAGTGATTTACTGTTACTGTCTCTCAAATGGAACACATCGTCCCTTCATTTGTTTTATTGCTATCTTTCCCTGTTAAACATTGTTAAAGTGTAAATTATGTCATCATTACAGGCAGATTGCAACCAAACCACTGTGTGACCAGTGAGCCCTAAAGTGTGCTGAGTGAACAGTAAAATGACCATTAGCCTCCCATTTATTCTGCCTTTGGCTCTAATTACTGCTGTCAGGACAGGAGGTGAGAGCTGCTTTAAACAACACGCCAATTACTGTCATCTCCTAAACTGTGTTTTGAGAAGGCAACTTTATGACGCCATAAAGCGGAGCGGCCCTCTGCTAAGTGACCGTGAGGAGGCTGGATGGGTGGATGGAGTGTGCCGCCGTCGTCGTCGTCCCTCTGTGTTTGGAGGTTCACTGTGATCTGTGACGACCCACGTCAACACGTCATAAATAACAGGAACAGGACGAGCTTCATCAGGTAGACAGATTTATATCACTGTTAATTGAATATCTTTGGATTTTAGACAAAACAAATACCTTTTAAAGACTAGACCACTAAACAAGACCCCTTGTATGTCTATGTTTATGAGGTGTTGAAGAATGATTTCCTCTTCTCAGACTCTTTCATTTAAATTATTTGAAGAGGCCTGAAGAGAAAAGCTAAAACTATTCAGTATTTCACATGCAAAAGGTCTGTAAAGTCTAATTTTGTACAGTTTTTCTGATTTTAGATGCTCTTATATCCCAAGGATAATCACCATGCAGCCCCGTAATTAAAATAGTGTGCATGATGAAAAGTGTGTTAAATTAGAGTTAGCACTCGGATGTTGACCTAAATGCTATTTCCAAGATGTAAAATGATATTCAAATATTAGTTTCCTCCTTTTTCTCTGGGCTTCAGTCTAATAACACCTAATACGTTTTTTAAAAAACTGGTTCTGTGGTTGCATTTTCTTTTACATCCACTCCACAAATTTGACATTAATGACTCAAAACTGATTGATATTGACAATAAACTGAATTTACAGTACTTTACAAAATAAGTCAACGTCACTTTTAGTTTCACTTTTTAGACACGAACACCGGTAGTGGCTAGAAGGGAACCAGCAAACTGTGAAAACTTTTGCGAGATTGTTAAAGTTAGGAATTGATCTTGAATAGTTAAGGTTAGGATAGGTCATCAGGCAGCGAGTTGAGCAAGCAACTAACAGTACAACTTCGACATTTATAGATCACATGGAAAAAATCACACTTTTGTTAATAGTCAGAATCAGGATTTTTGAAAAATGAGGCTTTTGATTGTTTTTATTAAATGTCTTCCGTATTAATTATTTTCTTTACACTGTATGTTTTTGCATATCGTTGATATTCAACTTGTTATGAGTTCATAGATACCGGATACTTGATTGTGCTCCTTGTAGTTTTTGAGATACAGCCATTTTCTCATCATACTATATCTAGTCTTTGGGCAGATGGGACTACTGTTTTTTCCTATAATATAATGGAGTCTATTGTAAAAAGAGTAGTACCATCATGTGCTCAAAAACCAGATATAACAGCTCAGTGGGTAGAGTGGTCGTCCTTTAACCGCAAGGTTGGCGGTTCAAATCCCTGGCTCCTACTGTCTGCATGCCGAAGGAAAGAATGTATGGTAAGATATCCCACTACATCCAGGTGATAATGCTCGAGTGCTCATGGGAAAGTCAAACGGAGGAACAACAAGCCGTTCCCATTAAATCAAGTGAAGAAGAGGAGAGCAGACTGATGGTGAAGGCCGGGCTCGCTGACCCCCGTGGACTCCTAGTGCTCTGTGTGAGAACCGGCGGTGGGAGGGAGGCGAGCCCGGGAACAAAAGCCGGCCGGTCAGGAGGAGAGGTCATACAGATGGTGAGAATGCTCAGTCAGACAGCTCCAGTACTGATGGGCACGCTGACCAGATGACCTCTTCACACACACACACACACACACACACACACACAACTGCTCATGTTAGTAGGAAAAACAAAACTCCTCTCTGCACCCCCGCAACACCCCTCACGAACACACACTTACATTCCTCCCCCCCCGGCCCTCCAGGGAACAGATCAGCAGGAGATGAAAGGTGAGGCCTTTTCATTTAAAGTGGAGTTAAAAATTAAACAACAACAAGAAAGCCTCAGAGTCTAAGCTGCGATGACGAAGAGGGAAACTTCCAGAATAATGTGCGAAGCTCTGCAGTTTATTTGGACGGTGTTATCAAGGTGCATATTTTCACTGATAACCTCTAGAAGCTGCTAGACTGTTTTCTCTCTACGTGTTGCCTGTGTGGGCAACAGCCGATTGACTCGCGGTGGTTTTGTCTGTGAGAGGTGGACAACAGCAGCAGGACTAATCATTAACACCGGTGATTGTGGCCGGACAAAGATGCAGCTCAAAGGGAGGGGAGTCGATCACCGAGGCCGCTTCACACTCGACTAGATGCCGCTCTCTGCTCTCTGTACCGCTGACCCAGATACTACAACTGTCACAGTTCGTCTGTGGTGCCGTCACACACAAGCATACTGTAGAGCAGCGATTCCCATCACGGGGATCGGGAACCCTCCGCGGGGTCACGACGAGATGAACCGGAGGGGTCACGACGAGATGAACCGGAGGGGTCGTGAGATGATTTATGGGACAGGAGAGAAGAAAAAAAACACTTAATTGTATTCATTTTTTTCTGACTTCACTTGTCTTTGCTTTTTTGTGAAATACTGGATGGTTGGTAATAAGGTTTAAGGTTTAGGAAAAGATCGTGGATTGGCTTAAATTATGGAAGTGGCGTTAATTAAGTACATAATTTACATGACAAATAAATCAAGGTTGACCTCTGGTTTCATACGGGACACGAACGCCGGTCTCCCGGGCGAATGTCCGGTATTTTTTCACCCACCCATCCACCACGACCTCCTTCCTATGCAGCGTTTACCGCTATTTATATTTCCTGGTTCACGATTACGCTTACATTACACATGCTAAATTTAACCATTTTTTACCACTCCAGAATTGATAATAAAGATCGATAATCCCTCCAAAATACCACATTAACACACCGAGACTTTGAGGAACACCATAGAAAAAGCCACGCTGTGATTTGGTTTCAAAAACTTTTGACATTTCTGCAAGAATTGCATTTTTTAGCGATTGGATGGCGAGCACTTCTGTTGTGTAAACTGCTCAGAAACCCCCTTATTGTCAATCACGCTAGGAAAGCCATCCATCCTCTGAATGCTCTAGGTCTCTAGTCTGATCCATCCATCCTCTGAATGCTCTAGGTCTCTAGTCTGATCCATCCATCCTCTGAATGCTCTAGGTCTCTAATTTCTTGCTGTAAAGTTTCAAGAGACTGTGATTATCCTAGAGGTCACCACAGATCATTTTAAATAAAGAAAATGGTCTCACTACAATGAGATGTCTCCTATGGGGACTAACATCATCACACATGAATACAGTTGGGCTCATTGGATCCACAAGAGTCTCAGCTTTACAGTGATACCCAAATTATGTAATTCAAGACTGTTTAGGGACCCCAGTATGCAGAAATATTCAAACACACCATTTTTAGAATAGGTGGAAATAACACATATAAACTGCATGTTTTTTGCCTCTTGTCTGTAAAGGGGGGGCTCGTTTCATTCACATATGGAAAAATGTAGCCGTTATATTTTGTAACATTTATTACCATTACCTTCACTCTAGCTTTAAAACCGAGCACACTACTGCTTCTGAAAGACAGGAATGTGTGCTGAGGACGCCGGCGTCCTAGAGGAGTTTAAGAGGCTTCCTTAATGAGTCGTTCTTGACTAACCCAAAATTGGACTTTTATCTTTTCTGATTGCAAAAAAAAAATATTTAATTGAAACAAGAATATCTGAAGGGAACATCACTGTTTGGCAGAGCTGCTCACAACTCACAAGTAGACTCTTCTTTAGTTTTAGGAGCCACAAAACAAAAAGGTTGGGGACCACGGCTATATGTATGCACGTATGTAAAACCCTTTTTTTCAAGCAAATAATAAAATCTGCCAATGCAATAAAATTGGGTGGGGGGTGGGGCAGCTGTAGATTAGGCAATCATACTCGGCAGCTTGACGGAGGTCTGCGCTCTCCGATCGCCATTCTAGTTGTAGATATTTCAGCCTGATACCAGATAATGTTTCTACATCAGTGAATGTTTTTGCTGAATGTTTACAGAGGGGGATTTTTCTCCAGAGTATTTAAGAACGTAGGCATCTTCCCTCATTCACAAGCATTCGACGTGTGCAGCGACCACCTCAGAACACCGGGAGATGCAGTCGATGAGATAGCGAGTGTGTGCAGTGACTCCGATGTAAACACAGATTGCGATGAGCGCCCACACCTCAGAGCGAAATGAGATCAGCAGGTTTGAGAGCGCTCTGCTGAGGCTCTGCGGGGTTCCAGCACTCTGTTTGTGTTGTCTCTCTGTCTCCGCCGGCTGTAATGGCCTCAGTAATGGGAGCCTTTTTGGAGGAGAGGGTATAGAGAGAAGTGAGCCAGTCCGCCTTGTTTGGCACAGACTTTGCCATTACACTTCCCCTGGAGAACACCGAGCTGCGAGTCATTTTCAAACAGTGGCTTGACGAGAGGAGGGCTCGTCGGTGAGGGGTGCAAAACAGTTTGACAGCTTGACTCGGAGAAATACATCTAAAGACCGAGAGAGAGTAAATCACTCAGGCACACCTGGACCACTGTGCTCAGGACTGGTCATGGATTTAGGTCCTGTGACGGGACTGTTGTCTCTTGTGGCAATGAGGAAAGTGACTGTATAGATATTAGCTCGGGCTCATTTTACCTGGACATTGGATTGGGGAGCGAATCCAATGAAATGAGAGATCTAAAGAGGAGGAATCATCACTCCGCACCATCTGAATTTGATGATTTGGATCCTCCCGATGCATTAAAAACCCACTGATGTGGTCCTCCGTGTAAATTAAAAGAAGTTCGTTAAAGATTATTTGCCGCTTTTCAAAGCTAGTTTGGCACAAAAGCCCTGAGGTCTTGTTGTCCGTGTTGTCCCAGCACACAGAGGCTGGTTGTTCTACGTCTGGGCACTTGGCACGCTCCGTCCCTCTCCATCTTCTTCCAGCTCCGGCTTTACCTCCCTTCTGCTCTGATTATGAGATGAGGTGTAAAACTGAGAGTCAACAGAGCAAACAAAACAAGCCCTCAGCTGTGTTTGCATTTGCACTCACCCAAAAAAAAAACTCCCAAGAGTCAAAAAGCAGCTTCTAACCAACCAGCCTTCTCCTTACCAGAGAACTCAGAGAAAATCTGCTGTTTACAGGGGATAAACAACAGAAGCACTACGCCACACATTTATATTTAAACTAAATCAAACAAGAGGCAACACTCCTTGTGAGGCCAGAGAGCCAGATAAACGTCTGGCTGTGAGATGCAGCACGAGTTTCTGTGTTTGCATGGCAGCAAAAAGATTTGTAGAAATGAGAAAAAGGAGGGAAAAAAAGCCGAATCAGATAAAAAGAGGCAACATTTTCTGGTAGATTTCTCTTCCCATGCAGCCAGTACAGGTTTAAACACTTCAGTCTGATCAAACAAAGCAGCGCTATCTAATCGGTAGACCTGAACGTCAAGTGATATCTTGGTTAAATAGGCAGCTCCGAGTGCTTGGCAAGAAGCACAGAGGAGAAACAAAAAAAAAAGATATTAGAAAAAACACCGACCCTCAGCCTGCTGCTATCAGCTGTTGTGTGGCTGGAAGAGTTGGCCGGCTGCCTCGCTGCCAGACAGACAGACAGTGTGAAGAAAAAAAAAGCTCTGTTGAACTTTATTGAATCAAGGTGGAGACGGTGGAGACACGGATCTGGGCCTGGATTACAGCAGAATGGTGCTTTCTTTTTCTCTTTCTTAACTCTCACACTGTCGGTCCAAAATAGATCACAACAAGGAGAACAATGTGAGTTAAACTGAGTCACTTTAATATCACAATCACATGAATTTTACTTAAGTTCAGCAAGCGCATAATATTTCTTTCTCTCTTTCAGTTTCTTTCCTTACTTCCCTTCTTTCCTAGTTTTTTCTTTACTTTCAGCCTTCCTTCCTTATATCCTCCTTTCATTCTGTGCGTTCCAATACCCATACTACCATACTATTTAGTGTGCCAGAAAAAAGGTTTCGTATGCCAAAATACCAGGATGTCCTACTTTTTGTAGTACATAAGCCAGCATGCTTTTCTGGCTATTCTGACCCACAGTCCTCTGCACAGCAAATATGAGCAAGAGGGTCAAAGTTCAAGGCCCAGTGTTATGATGAAGTAGTACTGTACGTCTCAATTATGCATACTGCGTGCAACAGTACGTACTTTGTAAGGGCAGCTGTAGTACGTACTAAAAGTAAAAAGAAAAAGAAAAAGTATGTGATTTAGAATGCACGCATTTTCCTTCTTTCTTTACTTCCCTTCATTCCTAGTTTCCTTCTTTACTTCCATCCTTCCTTCTTTATATCCCCTTATTTCACTTTCTTTGTTTACGTCCCTTCTTGTGATCATGTTGCTCTGGCTCTATCTATCTGGCGTGGAGAGGAGGTCGTGTCTGTCCATCCTGGAAGGGGGATCCCTCCTCTGTTGCTTTTCCTGAGGTTTTTTTGGTTCAGTTTTTCCTTATCCGATGAGAGGCTCGTACTGTAGAGGACAGAGGGTGTCGTATCCTGGACAGATTGTAAAGCCCCCTGAGAAAAATTTGTGATTTGCGATTTTGGGTTATACAAATAAAATTGACTTGACTTGACTTCTTCCCTGTGGGTGGCGCAGTGAAGGTGGAGGTTAGTGGTTAGTCGCCTCACAGCAAGAAGGTCCCGGGTTTGATTACCCGGTCTGGGCTTTTTCTGTGTGGAGTTTGCATGTTCTCCCCGTGTTCCCTGTGTTCGCGTGGGTTTCCTCCGGGTTCTCCGGTTTCCTCCCCACCACCAACACATGTATCCCCTCCCGGGGGGGGGAAGGGATCCATGTTTTGGTGGTGGTGGACTGGTGGTGGACTGGTGGTGAACTGGTGATGGACTGGTGGTGGACTGGTGGTGGACTGGAGCAAAGATCCGCTGTGGCGACCCCTAACGGAAGCAGCCGAAAGACGATCAACAACTTCCCTTCTTTCCTCGTCTCCTTCTTTACTTCCATCCTTTCTTCATTATATCCATTTCTTTCATTCTTTCTTTACTTAATTTCTTTCCTAGTTTCCTTCTTAAGTCCATCTTTATATCCCCCTTATTTCATTTTCTTTCCTAACTTCCCTTCTTTCTTAGTTTCCTTCTTAACTTCCACCCTTCCTTCCTTATTTCCCAATTCTTTCATTTTCTTTCCTTATTTCCTTTACTTTCTTCTGTCCGTCCTTAGATTAGACATCTTCATTGTCAACTCGTGTGGAAATTGGCTTCGACATACATACACTAAAAAGCTCCCTTTGCCATGGATTTAACTACATGAGATGAAGAAAAACAAAACATTAAGTAAGTAGTAATAGCCTAAGTGGGCCAAACGGTTGGGATGAAAGTGCTAAAATATGAATTAATAGATTATTAGATATCTTAAATAGACTAGAAAAAAAGCAGCAGCAGTCATTAATATCTAATAAAATCATTAGTTAAGTAAGATAACAGAGGATGGAATAACAGATCTCTTAAATATGTTTCTTGTTGCTGTGGGTTTTTCTCCCTTCTTCCCTTATTGTTTGTCCCCTTTTCCTCCATACTCCTCATTTTATATATTAAATCCTTTCTTCTCTCCTGTTTCTTTAACTGATCTGAAAGTATTAAACCAGAGATATTTGGTCATTTGTTGCTGTTAAGTGTATCTGTACTATGTCCTACTATCATATGAATGTATAGCTGTGTGTTAATGCTGCTTTCACTGAAGTGACTAATGAGAGTTTTTCTTCCATCACTGTTGGGCGACAGCAGGACTTCATGTTCAGTTCCATTGGAGGACGGTCCAAGACACACAGCAGACAGCAGACTATACATTTCACTACACAAACATACATCGAACACTGCGGTGAGCCGGCACACGGCCAGAACAGAATGCAAGCTCTCCTGTTGAGGTTACATAAACTCTGCTGTCTTAACCGGGTCAGCGGCTCCTCTCAGAGCCACAGTCTCACATTATCAAAGCGTCGGCGCTACGTTGGTAATGACGCAAAGGCATCTGGGTAGTGCGTTCACCTGAGGCCACTGTGACAGAGAGGTAGAGAGATAGAGGCCCTGCGGTGAGGAAGATAAGCGACGGGAAAGTGGTGGTAAAGAAAGATGAATTTGACCAGAATTATGTGGAAACCTCACGTAAGAGGTGTCGGGAAACTCATCAGCAGCTCGATGATGTCATTTCTGGTCAACTGTGTTGTTCGGTGGTGTATTTTTAGCATAACTCACTCAGCCGGCTACAACTGAGCTTGGAGAAAAATAGTAATCATCAGGTTTGGTGTCAGTGAAAGAGTCGAGGTTTCTTTAGCTGCAATTTCGCGCCGACATTTAGCAATAATAGAAGAAGGAATCCATGATGCTCGAGGCACAGAGACCATTTCCACACCAGCAGTGTGGAAATTGCAGCTAAAATAGAATCCAATGCAGAAAAGACCTGCCAAGCCAACTATTATTCTGTATACTGTAACAACCAGGCAGGACACACCTTCTCCTTTGTGAAATACTCTACATTCATAAAGGAAGAAGAAAAAAAAACTGATATTTGAGCTGCATCGTTTCCAAAAGACATAGTGATTCCACTTTTTATAACACAAAGAAGGTTGAAGAAATCATTCATCCCAAACAGAGTATTGCATACAATTGGCCATGGAAGTTTTAATTCACCAATAAAACAGAGTGCCTGACACATTTTAGGTAAAATGTAGTACTTCTGGCCATCTACGTGGTGTCGATGAGCACAATTCTACAGCTATATGAATATTTCATTAAGTCTCTTTATGACTGCGTGAACTTTCCCCGGAACTAGAAACCTTTAGAGGAACTCATTGCATTTCAACCGCAGGGACTAGAGTCTAAATTAAGTTCCAGGGACATTAGTTTACGCCCCCAAAAGTACCTGGCCGGGGGCTGGTTCAGTAACTTTAGCATGGGGTGTGCAACGCTGAACATCCAATTGGTCGAGTACTGCTGCTGGTGGGTGCTTTGAGACCGACCCGGCTGTCAGTATTGTGAGATTTTGAAGCTGTTAATATGTCATTTTATTTAGTTTTAATATGTTTTCTCGCGTGAAAGTAATCATTTAGATTCCCAATATGTGATCAGTTTATCCATCCAACTAGTCTATTAGTACTAGTCGCGTGCAAAATGACGTGTACAACTTTAGACTGCAGAGGAAATTGAGACAACAGCGGCCTGAAGGAACCTTTTAGTTTCTTGTAAAAAGAGTTCCTGGGACTAAAAGTCTAAACTTTGGGTGGAAACCCGGCTGAAGGTGTGGGCAGTGAGTCAGAGGTCTTGAGCCAGGCTAGGACTTGGTGTCTGTGGCTGACAACGCCTAAAAAATCTGTTCAAACAGGAGCCATTGCATACAAAAGTGATCGAAACGCTTTGCAGTTTTCAGCTGCTGACACGCAACACTGTGAGACGGCATCACATTCGGTACACGGTTCAAGCAACGTGGGGACATTATGAATTGCAGTTTTTAACACATGACAGATTTGCTTTCTAGCTGGACCATTATACCATTAAGGCTTTACTACTTTCTACTCAGACTGTATGATAAAAAAGAGCAAGAGAAACATCTTGCTGCGAGAGGGCCAGGGATCTGCAACATCGGACCTGTTCCAGCCCAAAGCCTACTGATAATCAATCATCATGCATGTTTCTAGCCGAGGGTTTCCTTCTCTCTGTCTGTCAAAGAAGAAGAGAGCCAACGACAGCGCGCTGCAAAGACAGATGAAAGGCTATTTTTTATGCCCGCTTCTCATCCAAAACCTATTTATAGCCTGCTATTTTTTTCATAACCACTCCCTCAGTTTTTTACCAACATCAAAAAGCTGCTGCAACAACCGAGGGCTTGAAAGAAAGATACAGTCAAGAGAGGAGACGGGAAGCAGGAGAATAGGCATCTGCATGTGTGTGTGTGTGTATGTGTGTGTGTGTGTGGGTCAACGGCAACACGTCGACACAGCTGCGGCGATGTAGAGGTGATCGAACAGGTGGGGGATGGGCGTGTGATGATGTAAGAAGGGTTCAAATGAAAATGACTGTTGACGAATAGTGCTGCTTTCTCCCATGATTCAGTGCTGCTGCTGCGTGGTGCCCTTTCAACTGCAGCCAGTTCTGATCACATGAACACATGAGAGAATATGTTGCCTTCATCTGACAGAGCGAGATATTTCCTCTCTCTATCTGCTGCATATGGTTGTTTTAATGACTGCGTAGGAGGGCAGGGAGGCGGTTCTCTGACCCGGGTTTCTCTTTTTTCTTTTTTCACGTACAGAACTGCTGGGCTCGTCCGCTGGATTGCAAGCGCAGCGACGTGTGAAGAGAGGCGGAGGAGAGACTCACGCGACCAGTCAGACCTGTTGGTGAAGCCCAGGTGAAAGCAGCACAGAGCGCCTCGATGACTTCAGTTCGACTTGATTTACAATCTGCCAATCACACTGGGTGTTATCTCACCTGCTGCGAAGTGACACAAGGCCTCGCTACGTCGTGGCTGTCCAAACAGGTGTGGATGACAGGTGTTTTGTTTTGCGCTAATTCCTTAATCGCTGTTTAAACACAGAATGAAACACATGCTGTATCAACTGTTTCCATGCTACTGTTTACCTTGACCTACTTCAACATTTGATAGTAATGTTTTCAGGTGAGGTCCTACTTCATTTTGCATTTCAAAATGAAGTAGGACCTCACCTGAAAACATTACTATCAAATGTTCCTGTTTCCAAGAAGCTAAGAACTCAGAGCAGGAAAGCAACGGGGAATGTCAGAACTCACTAAAATACACCAGTCAGTGTTGTGCACATAAACCCCTTTCACACATGCACTACAACCCTGAACTTATCCAGACAGTACCCGGAGAAGCTGTATGTGACAACGCAAATGTCCGGATCAGTCGGACCGGACATTAAACAGACTTTACACTGTCTGCTCACGGAGAGCGAGTGGGCGTGTTGATGATGTTTCTATCATGCAGCTGATGCAACGCTGGAACAAAACAAACATTCGAGGGTGAAGAAGAAGGGTTATTTACATGAAGACGGCAACGAAAATGGAAACTAAAGCACTCCTAAGCAAGAGGTCGGGGAGGTGGATGGTTGGACGTATAAAGCGTGTGAATTCAACAGCAGAGAGTGTGTTTTGAAGGGTGCTGCCCGTTATTCCTAAACGCAAATAGTCCGAAAAAAGTCCCATTTGACCAAAAGCCCATTTGTTGCCAGCCCGTTATACCAACAAAAAAAAACACCCATCGTTCTAGAATAGACACTGTCCGTGCAACAAACAGAAGCACAAGGCCTGTTATTATGCAGAATGACATCATTGTACCTTTCCAATTTTTCCCCCAATTTGTTTTTCCTATTGCCAAAGGCCTGACCCACCACTCTGCCTCTTATTATGACTTGTTGCCTTCGTTGTTTGGATTGGTTGGTTAGGTTAATGCATGAGGAGTGAGATTACTTAGTTAGTTTAGGGGAAGAATATCAGGGAAAGCCAACACAACAAATGGGAGAAATGGGCTTTCGGTTTAAAGGGACATTTTTCGGACTATTGAGGTTTCGGACTAATGGGCCGTCGAAACAATGGCATGGCACCGTTTGAATCCCATCTCCTACCAACAGTCAGTGTTGGAGTCTTTTAACGACCACAATCTTTCCCTAATCTCAACCGAGTGAATTTAGTCTTTTTTTTCAACGAGACACCTGCATATATTTGTCACCTGCAACATAATATTTTCAAAGTCCTGTTTCATTGGACATCAACAGGAACCAGTGTCCTGTGTTGGAGTCTCATTCACTAACTGAGTGACTTTGTCTCGGCTTTGTTGGGAATCTCTTCAAACACATGCAGAATGCTACTGATGGTATTCAGTCATTGATGTGTAAACAAGCGATGGCACAAATTAAATCAAAGCTAATGTGTGCATAAAGACCATAAAGTCTTGTTTATGCATAAAGACCATAAAGTCTTGTTTATGCATAAAGACCATGAAGCCTTGTTTATGCATAAAGACCATAAAGTCTTGTTTATGCATAAAGACCATAAAGTCTTGTTTATGCATAAAGACCATGAAGCCTTGTTTATGCATAAAGACCATAAAGTCTTGTTTATGCATAAAGACCATGAAGCCTTGTTTATGCATAAAGACCATAAAGTCTTGTTTATGCATAAAGACCATAAAATCTTGTTTATGCATAAAGACCATGAAGCCTTGTTTATGCATAAAGACCATAAAGTCTTGTTTATGCATAAAGACCATGAAGTCTTGTTTATGTATAAAGACCATGAAGTCTTGTTTATGCATAAAGACCATGAAGTCTTGTTTATGCATAAAGACCATGAAGTCTTGTTTATGCATAAAGACCATGAAGCTTTGTTTATGCATAAAGACCATAAAGTCTTGTTTATGCATAAAGACCATGAAGCCTTGTTTATGCATAAAGACCATGAAGCCTTGTTTATGCATAAAGACCATAAAGTCTTGTTTATGCATAAAGACCATGAAGCCTTGTTTATGCATAAAGACCATAAAGTCTTGTTTATGCATAAAGACCATAAAGTCTTGTTTATGCATAAAGACCATGAAGCCTTGTTTATGCATAAAGACCATAAAGTCTTGTTTATGCATAAAGACCATAAAGTCTTGTTTATGCATAAAGACCATAAAGTCTTGTTTATGCATAAGACCATGAAGTCTTGTTTATGCATAAAGACCATGAAGCCTTGTTTATACATATAGAAGAGGAGCGCTGGGAGGTGGTTTCATCTGCGTTCCTGTGAGGGAGTGTTGTTGGCAGACGGCAGGTATGTCATAGCGTTTATCAATCATCACTTCACTCCATCTGATCCTGATCTGTCACACAGAGACACAGAGACATCTGATGGGAGCTGGCTGGGTGCTGTAGGTGGAGGCGTAGCTTCACGGTGAGACAGGTTGTCCTTGAGAGATGAGACGTTACGCAACAGATAGTAAAACGCTCCTGTCAGTCAGCTATTCACACAGGAAGTGTTTCGTTTTCCATTGCTTCTAAATTTGGAGGTTTTTTTTATTATAATTTTTTAGTTTTGGAGATTTATTTGATTTATTTCAGTTGTTATTTGCACTGTTTTATGTTTTGATTCTGATAAACACTCCAGCTGATGTTCTCATTTTATCTCCATATCAATATTTGTGGTCGATGTAGGTTGATTAGTGATTTCTTGAGTAATTATTGTGTAATAAGTAGGATAATGTACAGCTAGCAGGTCATTGTTGTGAAGTAAACCCTGACAATGACCGGCTCGCTGTACATTATCTCTTACGTGTTTCAACGTGTCGTGTTTTAACCACTCGTGGCGCTTTTGCTGTTTTGAAATTGCATTTGTATGTACGTTTAGGTCTATGCATCAACACTATTTGGTTAGGTTTAGTAAAAATGTATGTTTTGGGTTAAAATGAGTACATTACTTTTGGTTTCACACCAACACCGGTCTCTTGGGTGAAAGTCTGAAAGTTTGACCTATCCATCCACCTGAACTCCTCCCTACACCGACTTTGATTAAACGTATTAGTGATACGTCAAAAACAAACACAATCCGGGAGAGAAACCCTACAAATGTAATTGACGACGCAGTTTTGAGGTATGGGAACGTAATTCAGAAGACCAGGCTGATCATTCATCTTTTTCAGCCTTTAATTATTTACTCATATATTTTATTTAGAATTGATTTAATCATTTATATATTTTTGAGCATTTTCCTTTAGGTGCACATTTTCAAGTTTTTTTTAATTAGTTTATTGTATGCTTGTTTTCTGTATGTGGGGTTGGTATGTTTGTGAGTCTGTCTGTAGATGTTCTTTTTTTTTGTGATGAAAATTAAAAAAAAAAAATTTAAAAAAGTAAAGCGTAAAACAATATATATAATCTATTATCTTTACAACTTACAGAGCTCTTGACTTGTATAGATATCATTGGCACTTTTTAAAAATATTTATATATTTATTTAATATTTATATAAACATCTATTTTCACTACTTGTGTACATAACAGTCCTGTCTATTCTTTACCTTTATTTGTCCAGCTTTGTTGTCCTTGTTCCTTGCTGTTATTTATATTTCTGTGTTAGTACATCGAGAGAAATGCAAATAACAATCTATTGTAAGAAAAAAAAAAATAGTAAGTCCAACCAAGAAACAAGAAACATCTCATGAAATGTTTTTAACAACTAGACCATGTTAAAGTAACAGTATTACAGTATACACAAGCATTGATTGGTCATAGTCTAGCCACATTTCCATTCATTGCCACATCACAGCTAAGTGATAAACTGTTATCTAACCCGACTGGTGAATGTGCTACAGTGTTGAAATCCTATTTTGCACATCTGTTTTGCTTGCACATGCCCACAGCTGCACCTGCGTGCTCCGCCACATGCTATCGGCGCACAAACGCTGAACTCCACATGCAGATTGTGATCTCGGCTCGCAGGCGGAGGGAATGTGCCAGGAGCAGCTCAGCACCTCTCCGCTGAAGAGAGCTCAATGTGCCGACTGCATGTCAGTTGCTTCCCTGAGGCCACCGGATCGAACGCCGAGGCCCGTCAGCAAATTCTTACCCAAAAAGATCTGACGCGGTGAGAATTTATCTGGAGCTGAGAATAAAAGGCAAACAAGCCCTGTGATACCTGTGATCTCCCCCTCCGGAGACACTTTGTGATAGCCGCTGAATTTGCCTAATTCTGATTAGCCTCCTGCTGTGTTGCCTCTCTGTTTGTCACTGGAAGGTAAGTTTGATTCAGTGGTTTCTTTAAGTCTGTGAATGGGACAGGATGGGTGGGAGGGTGGAGGAGAAAAGCCCCCTCGTCGCTCCAAAGCTATTAGCTCGCTCTCTTTTCCACCTGTCACACATTGGTGACTTTATTTCGACTCAGCCGAGGCCCCCTGGCAGATATCAGAGAGATCATCTCCGTCTTAAGCTAAACGACTCCAACAAGCGTCGCGGCCCTCCCCCTCCCGTCACCCCTCCCTCCCCCGTGACCCCCGCGACCCCTCGGCACCACGGGCCGCCCGAGGAGCAGAGGTCTGAGTCGGGCCGAGGAGGAGTGGCCACGGGGAGAGAGAGGGAGATGGGTCGAAATGAGCCCTGTCATGCAGAAAACTGCAGGAGGGGGAGGCGACGAATACACACTCCCACCCCCCACAGATATGCACACACAGCTGGGACAAAGAGTGACACACACACTCACACACACACTGATTAAAAAAACAGCAATCAAGCTCAGTTTTTTCTTTCTTCCTCACACTCTTGTGTTTTCTCTATCTCTCTCCCTCACATTTTTCTTTCCTCAACCTCTCTCCCTCTCTCTCTCTCTCACACACCACACAAACACACAATAGCAGCTGCGACAAAGCCCTCTGCAGGATTAGCCAGCCTTTGTTGGCAAAACACAAATTACAAGTCTTTTAGCGCCGACTCCTCCCTCCCTGCAAGTGTGTGTGGGTGTGTACGAGGAAGAGATAGAAAGCATGCACATGTGTGTGCTCGTGCTTCTTGCTCAATACGATGCATGCAAGCGCGCACGACGTTACATGTGGGTGTTTTGGTGCTTGTGTCATGCTGTGTGCAGACAAGTGAAACCAAGTGTGTGTGCGTGTGTGTGCGTGTGTGTGTGTGTGTGTGTGTGTGTGTGTGTGGAGTGTTTTAAAGAGGGGGTTTTGTTATCAGTCCCAGGCCAGCAGAGAAAACAGGCGTAACGGAGAAGAGCCCTCGACAAGACGCCGTCAGAAACGCTGAGGAGGAGCAAGCTGTCAATTAAGAGACGTCTCTTTTAAAAAGCGCAGTGCAGCTCAGTTTGTGCTCTTCTCTTCTCTTCTCTTCTGCTTTAGAGGGTTCAAACGGCCCAAATTCCCCCCGATGCTTCTTCACAATCTTTGTGTTCACGTCTCACATCTGCAGCGCGCTCACGATGAAGCTCTGGAGGAGTTTAAGGTGGCGACGCTGCAGGCTGTTTTGGTCACTGTTTGTCATTTGTCTTCATTCACGTGATGACAAATTCCCATAGTCAAACTCTGCTAAGGTGCAACACAGGCCCATTACTGCTCCCACAAAGTAAGATGTTAGGTAACCTGCAAAACCCATGAATGGATAAAAAGGAAATTATATATATTTTTGTGAATCAATATGAACTTTTAAATGAAAGAATCCGATTTTTAAAATGTCAATAATCCTCTAAAATATTATTATAAATGTATTATTATCTTTAGTCACTGGTTTTGGTCACATTTTCCCATCAGCTGTTTGACTGGAATGAAAAATGTCTCCGACTTCTTGTTTCAAAACACCGCTGCATTTAATCCATATTGTTTTATAGTTTGTGCCGATCTCTTTCTTGAGGCAATGTTTCTCCTCCACGTTTCCTCCGTGAGTGTACTTTGTCCTTCGGAGTCCTCTCCTCCAGCCAAGACAAACAGAGGAGTTATTGAGTATTGATCGCTATTGATCAGCACAGGAGCTCAGTAATCATGAGAGGTCAAGAGAGAAACACGTTCAATACACAAACAGTGGTTGTTGTTCACATACAAGAATACTGGATGTGAAGAGTCCTCGTACAGTTATGGTGAGAATGATATGGATTACCATACTAGTGGGGTCCATCTGAAGAGAATTACCCTGGAAGTGCTATTTACAGTCATCATTTACAGCCAGAAAAGTAGCAGCCGTAACACAATGCTCTTTAAGACCTTTCAGTTTAACTTGTGATGAGTTTTGAAGCAAAATTAACCTGGATCTTACGATCATACGAGTATTAGGGCCATTGTAGGTAAAAAAAAAAAAAAAAAATGTTACCAAGTCCATCGCTAGCTCTCCCCGTCAGCTTGATATGAGCAATTAACTTTGAATGCATTTACCATAAATGACAGCATATAGTCAGTACATGTGGGTGCATTAACATTTTAGCGTCAGCTGAATCGACCACGGAGATGTAAGCGACGGCTGACTTGACTGCCGTGTGATGAGGTTGACCCAACCTTGCGATGAGATTCCTTGACCAAAAATAATATATTTCCAATTTTTTTTTCTTGTAAATTTTCCACTTTGTTCTCAAAGAATTTCTGAGTTTTTTTTCCTCTCAAATTTATGAATTTATAATCTAAGAGAATATTCCAAGTTTTTTTTCTCGTAAATTTGTGAGTTTTTTCTCGTAAATTTACCACTTTAATCTCGAAATATAACCCTCCTCCCCCAGCTCCATAATTATTATTTTTTATTTTTCTACAATGGCCCTGATACCCCGTCGTAGGACCTGCATCTTTATATATTTGCAGGCCGAAGTTGCAGCGGGAGTTTGAGATTTGGCTCAGCAATCATGCAATTTGACATCAATAAACCAAACCAGGTTTTACCAACTAGGGCAGTCTGTGATGCTTTAATAAATCCATGTCAGCCTTATGGAGATTTTATTGGAAATATATGCAGTAAGTTTTAAGTTTTCATTAAGAGCCATTGTATGTATCCTTACGACCTTGAATTTTATACCTCATAAATTAATTGCAGTGTTTTTTTTTACATTTTTAAACCTGCACTGTTTCATCAGCTTGCGGTCTTCTTCTTCTCCTGTTTTATTGGTGCACTGTTGTCATTTATGATGCATTACTACCAATAACACCCTCTGTAGTTGTCAGATTTGTATCCTATCACATGCTCGTGGCGTGCATGTGCATCCACTGGACACATGATACAAACAATAGGATCAGAAAATTGCTCTATAGCGCCACCGGTGGTCAAAAACTCCAGAGTGGACCTTTAATGTTGGCAGAGAAGTGATCCCATTGTCTTAATTATGGGAAATGGGATCTTCTTCTCTTTGCCAAACAAACAAACATGAACAACAGCAACTTAAAACAAATATAGCATTACAAATTAAACCCCTGGTTAAAAAAAATATGCCACACTCAGGACTGCCTCCTCTTTATTTTAGTGATTTTGGATGATAGATGATAGATTTCAGATTTTTCAAAGTTGCAGAGTAAACAGCTGTGAGATGTTACCTCCTTTAATCAGTTAAGCACTGCAGGTCAGTCGTGTCAATATCTTCCCATATCTGCTCAGCATTGTCTCCTTTATTTACCTTCCCTCTCCCCCTTTGGGAATAGCATTCCAGCTTCATCTTAAGATGGCCCCAGATCACTTTAAGCCACTGACCATATGTCATAACTCTGCACGGGATTAGGCACATTCTCCACTTTATGGGCTGACGTGTGGGAAAGTGTGCACAGCGACGGACTACCAGTATTACTTGGAGAAGTTCCACCTCGGATCAGAATCGGCTGAAGCTTTTTTTATCAAACCTGTCTTCAAAAAGGAGAAATATTTCATTGGCAGAGTGAGAATGAATAAAATATCTTCAAACTGGGCTGATTAGAGCAACAATAAAGCCTCCTTCGTTTTATTCTGTCATATAACACATGATAATATATGTGAATAAACTTCTAAGAGCTCCTCACTCACTCATCACAATGTGAATACATGCATTACGTAATGTTATTAATGTTTTAATAATGCCACAACCACACGGATTTTCAGGTGGCACAGTTTTTCATTCTTGTTTTGTTTCGTCTCCATCGTTGTTGCTAAGAGCTAATCTCCGTGCTTTATTCACCTGTCAATCAAACATAATGGGAGGTGCAGCTATAAATCTCACTTTTGCTTCTTTGGGAAAGTTGCATCACTTCCTTTCTAAGATAACACGAGGAGATTACAGCAGTCAATGTAAACACTTCTATAAGCACATGATAAGTGTTGTCTCTTGTTAGTTAATCATATTCATTTGAATGAAATAAAGATTATTGTGTGCCTCTTCAAATCCAAGTGGCGTATAAATAACATGATAATGTGTAAGGTATTTTGTGTGTAATAAGAAGCCTTTGTTGCTTTTGTCGTGTCATTTGTTTGCCATGTAGTCTGTACTGGCTTGAAAACGCATCTTTGTGTGTCAAGCCCCCAGGAAGAGAGTTGGAATTACAACTTCTGTCACGTGATGCCGTTGGGCCCAAACATACTTTTTCCCATAGACTTACATCGGGAAAGAGACATCTGTAAATCAGTGGATTATATTTTTTTTAGATAAATCAACGTCTCAGTACGAACACTTGAATAGTCCCTATTTAAATCATTAGGTCCTAAAAGTTGTAAAATGCACTAATATCCAAATCCAGAGTTATTTCCCTTCCTCCATTCATGTGAATGAGATCCAGACCGAGGCTGGAGCGAGGGCTGGGAGGCGGAGTTAAAGGAAACGCTACTGCTCCTGCTCAATGGGCCCAATGGATGAGGAAGATTGCCGGAAGATCTGGGTATTTCATCACTCGACAGTCGAGCCATTTTGGCTCTTTGATAGGAATGAACGGGAGCCTCCAACGCTTTATCCAGTTCTCTTAATACATCCATTATGTGAATATGCTATGTTCAGAGCTAGTGATGTAGAATAGAGGGTGAGAGAGACTGCTTATGGTGGATGGGTCCAACAAACACAGGACTCTCAAACAGGAGACCCAAAGTGTTGTTGAGTTATTTTGAAGTTATGTTAGTGACGTGTTTTCTGTACATCGTTTACGCAACTATTTTTGGTTTACGGACTTATTTCAAGCCCAACCATGATGTTTTTCCTAAACCTAAATAAGCAGTTTTGTTACCTAAACATAACAGCAACCATTTCACAGTAATAACATGGCGTTAAACGACACGTGAAAAGCCTAAAATGCATTTATCATCACACGCGGAGTTGTTGTGCTATTTATACGCCTCCCCCTGAGATCGGGTCAGCATGTTTTGGATGCTGATCTCATTCCGTTGGCAGCGCCCTGTAACCTACAGCTGAGTCTTATAACACTGATGACAACAACAAAACAAAAGAAATCCAACTTTTATGCAACAACTTGATAAATGATTCAAAGACGTTATAATGTCTTTATCACTGATTTAATTTTCTATTCGACTTTTTCTCATGTTTGCATTGAAAGTGCACACATTATTTAAATTGTTCTAAGCTTTCTATTCATGGTACGTTTTGGTGTACATCTTGATTTTGATGCTCTAACAGCTACACAATCCTCAGATTCTTTTTTGAGATATAAACTGTAAGTTGCTTAATTTCTTTAACCGTGAACTCAAACTCAGAGTCAAAAGGAGATTTAAATGCAACCCTGATCCTTAGTACTTTACCACTTTACTTTGGCTTCATTGCAGGTGCATAATTAAGAAGCCTTGAGAAGCTTTGTGAAGCCACAATAATTCTGTATAAATACCTCAAAGTCCTAACAAGTAGATTTTTGTGTTTTCGTGGCAATATAAGGACACCCAGTTCAGACGGGTAAATGAAGCCAGCAGGGACCACATGTGAAGATTCACGTCCAGCTCCCCAATAATGATGGTTCACTGTAATGATGATAGCAGCAGGGAGCAATAAGGAGACAAATTCCCCCATAAACCAGTTTTAGTGCTGCATTCATGTAACACGTAACCTTTTATGTACAACCTTCAAAGCCTGATGGAAATCAATGGCATACATTATGCATGTTGCAGATGAAGATGAAAAGCAGCGTGGTTTCGGTTGTGATATGTGCGGACAGTTTGTTGTTGGGTTGAACCTTTAACACCTTGACATTCAGTGATTGTATGAAAGCCCTGCAGGGGGACGGGCCTGTATGGAAAACATCTCCAATTGTTTACAGCAATTGACTTTGAAAATATGCAAATGGAACGACATGCATGATGTATAATGTGGCTGTTTAATAACCCACACTAGTGTATGATGGGATTTCTGTTGATTAGAAGGTGAAAAGTGACCAATCTTTGTGTCCAGTTACTCCAGTTAATCATCTGGACCTCTGATTTACCTCTCACTTGTGTTACCTCATTATCTGCAGATGCCAGCTGTAGTAATGGTAATTGGTAATAGGGATTTTTCTATTTTTTTTTGTATTTTGATACATATTTTTTCAATTACATTTTGAGTATAATGAATCTAGGCTTATTAAAGGTAGTAAATATTATATTTCACACAAGAAATGTGTGGCAGGGGAACAAAAAAGGGATTCCAGAAAATGAAATAATAATCTGCTCCTCCACTGACATTTCTGCTAAAGACTATACTTGCTGAGCCTTGCATCCTCATTTGCATAAAGTTAATATTTTTATCTTTCGACCCTTTGTGTTGATGTGAAGCAGTTCCCTTTCGTCTTCTAGAAAATAAATTGGGTGAATTTTGCATTGTGTCACGCTGCGGGAGGGCCTGCTACACCTACTAATAGGTTGAGAAGGCTGGTGTCATCTATTCACATGGTTGATCACCGATACGAATACAAGAAGACGATACCAACCTCTAGTGGCAATTATGGCAGGAGCAAAGGAGGAAGTCATGTTACGCAGGATAAAGAGCAACAAAGTCCATGGAGATTTATTTCCCGTGTGAAACCAAAAGTCAACTTTGACTTATTTTACCATAATTTTGTTACATAACTTACGTCAGGCTGTTCTCATACACCGCTTATAGCTATACCTATGAAAAATGATGCACTGTAATTCGTATATATCTTCCAAAATCAATGCACGTAATTGTGAACCAGGAAAAATAAAAAGTGACAAAAGCGTGGGGTGGATGGGTGGGTGAAAAAAATCACCAGAACATTGACTTATTTGAAAAGACTGTATGCATGTAACATTGACATGTGTTGCTGGACATATTAAAATAAGGGATAACTATCATAAGATATAAAAAACGTTGCATGATTCGTTGCTTACTAGCTAAATTTGCAATGTTAACTTTCACTTTCACAACCTGGTAGGTGCAGTTTGGGCCGTCTCCAGCATTAGAATGGTAGTGATAACCACTGATAACGCCGATTCAATCGGCTGATAACATTGAAAATGGATGTAAATATACCTACAAGCTTCCTGTTAAACGGTGCTTCACCTTAAAGTTTCACCCTCATTCCTCCTCACTTGTTTCCAGGTTTTATCAGAGACCTGGAAGACAGCAGAGTGAAGAATCCGAGATATGTAGTGTTAAGCGGAGGTGGATAACAGCTCAGCACTCGGACCGGATATGTGACAGTCTTTAGATTCTTTGTGCGTTGAATACCTTCCCTTCTGCCCCGGGGGGACGAGCTGCTACCTTCAAAACACCCACTCAACGTGCACTCAAGTCAGCGCACAACAAACACACAGAAAGTTTGTGCAAGGGATCACGACAGAAATAACTTTGTGGTGGATCAGATGACCTGATTTGTGTTGACGATATTTCCCTGCACGAGTGCAAACAGCTGGAGCATAAGAAAGTTTCTCTAGCGTGTGTGATGAGGCTTTGCTCAGATAAATAAATGCAATGATTGTTTAAACAACAGTGCTAAAGCAGCAAAACAAAGCATTAGATTGGTAATTCCAGTTCAACAAACAAGTGAGCTTCAGTAGTTGATTATAAAAAGTGTCTCATTAGAGCAATCATGATGATGATACTCAGAATCAATTCCTCCGACTCGCAGCGGTCCCGGGGGTAATGGTGTGATTAACGACGGCGGCGGCTAACCTTAATTGGAAATAAACCTGGAAAAACGTGTGAGGATGTTTATGTTGCATTGTGGATGAGGTTCACTGGGATGGCGGGCGGTGGTTACCTTGGTAACAGCAGAGGGTGTCCTCTAACAGAATGGATATTGTGCTTTAAAAGCACTTAGAAAGATAAAGAGTGTAAGTGTAGAGTTTACTGTAGTAGAGTCTTTGTGTCTCCACGTTTATTTCTTTGATCACTTTACCATCATGCACTGACACTACAGTTTCACCTTTGTATGTTAAGTACTTCTGGCTGATTCGAGCTATCAAGTCAAACAGTTCATATGATATCTTATGAAAAGTTATTTCTCGTTTTTCGTGCGTTTTCCTGCGAAAGTCCAGCAACACGGGCGATCAGTGTGCCGGTGCAGCTCCCTGCAGTGCAGAACCTGTTGTTTAGGGTTAGGGGTTACCGCTAATAGAGATCACGGTTACAATGATCAAAAAGCTTGAGACAGAATCATTCCTATAAAAATGCTGTTTAAGTAATTTGCTTATAGTAATCAAGTAGTCTGCTTACAGTGTTCATTTGGGGTCTTTTCATACATGACAACATCTGGGAAAACATTTTAAAACTACATTAGACTAATGCTAGTTGAATTTTTGTTTTGTTTTTTACTTTACTCCCTTGATACTTTGTCTCGCGGACCGTCTGCATTTCGGCGGGATACCTGATGCTGCATGCACAGTGATATGACGGGAAAAAGAAAGTCATTTTCTCTGAAAGCACCTGTGGTCGAAGCAGGCCTTGTCAAGTGGATTGCTAATGCCTGGTCACGTAATTCCCTCAAAGTGAAACGTTGCTGATCCTCAACCGGCTCTGCGGCACACATGCAGACCGGCGCCCGTCTTCCTCCATGCTGCTATCAAGTGAGAGGGCGAGGAGCCCCAGCAAAGGGGCGCCGTTCTGCATGCAAGCACTGGACAAAAACGGCAACGCTTCACCCTCGGTGAGGGAAAAGGCAGAGTGATCGGCAGCGAGCCAGTAAATATTCATGTAATAAATATACAAATGCTAATTAGGTGGTAATCTGCATGAGAAATGATGCACAACAACAACAACAATCTGGTTATAATAATCATCCGCCTATAGTGATCAATTTGACCCGGACAGACGTGATCACTATAAGCGGTTTACATTGTACTTGGTCAGGTTTAGGTAAAGATTGTGGTTTGGGTTCAAATAAATACATTTGTTAGGTAACTTCTGTACATGCTAAACTGCATTCTCAATTACGTTAGTAAGGAAACCTGTTTTATCACGGATTACGTTTATCTTTGACTCATCACTAAAACATTCGTAGGTCCGTGGACGGCTGCAGAGAGTGACGTAGTACAACTTTCCCCCAGGAGACCGCTGTTTCGTATTCCCAAGTGAAACAGTCATTTTAAGAACAAATCATAATGATTTTTTCGTGCATTAATTCACACATCAATATAACAGTCTTTCACACAGCCACAAGAGGTTGCGTGCCACGAAATTGTACACATTGGTAAATTTTGGTGAAAGAAGAAATACATTTTTCTAGTGAGCAAACTGTCGAAAGTAGAAAGTCATTATATTCAGAGTGAGTCGAAATGAACCCCAGAATCTCACTTGTGTCTGTCTTGTGTCATTTCAGCAAAGTAGAAACTGTATTTTTCAATAAACTCACTGCATTTACATTGTTGTGGTTTAATTTAAAGATTTATTTGTGCACAGACGGGACACTATCGCTGATTCAAAGCTGGGTCAGATCCAACACGTCCCGAGGATCATCCATCATCTGCAAACAGCCCGGTCTGCCCCGACTAGGTAATAACACCTCAGCGGACCCGGCTCGGTAGCCTGGATGAAGGAGGATCCAGCTGGACTGGTGCCTCTCAGTTTGCTCTTCTGTCTCCGTCTCCTTCAGTTTGTCTACTCGTCTTTATCTGCTTTCTGTTTCCCTGCCTTTGTCTGCCTTTCAAAATCTAAAAAGTGATAAACAACGTTCAAAAGCATTCTTTGAGAGCAAGTTCAAAGTCAGTCCACCCCTCCTTCTGTCTCTCCCTCTTCTCCCTCTCCATATATATATATATATATAAATAAATATCTTCCTCCCCTTCTTCTCCTTTTATTGTCTGGCATTGAGTGGACGTTTGCCCACTTTCGTGCTCCCTCCCGCTGTCAGCGAGGCTATATTGCAGCCCAGCCGGCCGCTGCAGTTAAACACGGGTTACTATGTCTGGTTAGTGGTTTTGTCCGGTGTGACACCCCGGGGCCGCTCTCTCCCCGAGCCCAAACATTTAGTGTGTTATGACAGCTAAAAGCAGGGAGCGTAATTACTGCAGCATAGTAACCTGAGTGTTTCTGTGGGGGCGAAAAGGACTGCATAAATACACACACATCACTCTTAAATAGGTCGCATCCAAAATAGAAGACCGCAAATAAACCGCAGTAATAGAAAGAGCTCTGAGAGCACTTCAGTGTTCAACACGAGCTGCAGAGTGCTGCTAGATACAGAACAAATTCACATATAAAAGCCTCCTGCTTCTCTCTGCTCGTTGGGCTTATTTCATTCTGTAAACTAATATTAACAGCTGTTAACACCATCACAATGTAAAAAGCCCTCAGAGAGCACATTCCTCCACCGAGGCTGCACAATCCTCTAATATTGCTTTTTTAAATGACAGATAATGTTTTGATAATTAATTAATCAGCTGGTGGACATGGATCTGCATCAACATCATGGGAGAATAATGGGATACGTGTGCACGTTTGTTTGAGTTAGTTCGTGAGAAAACAGCGAAAGGTTTTCTATAATATAATACATTATTTCCACCAAACTACATTGAAATCTGTCATGTTTTTAAGCTATGTAGCAAACAAACAACAAAACAGATAGAATCAAAAACATAACTTAGCTGGAGAAGAAAGTACTCATGAAGATTTAGATTTTAGAATATTAGGCAATATTTAAATCCAACACTGCGCAAAAGAAGATGTAAAGTCGTAACGCTTGAGCAGTTTTGTGCAGAACAATGGGAAACATATTGCAGTGTCCACATGTCAGACCTGTCTCCTATAAACAAGGTTGGAGAGGATGGGTAGGTCAAACAAACACAGGACTTTTACCCAGGAGACAGCTGTTTGTGTCCCATGTGAAACTCAACATTCACTTATTTTAATTGACGTCTGTAACGTAACCAACGTAGTCATTTTAAGTCAAACCGTGATGTGTTTTTTTTTACTAAACCTAACCAAGTAGTTTTGTTGCTTTTTTTTGTTGTTGTTTAAATTAACAATGTTAACCACGTTTTTTAAAATCTTTAAAACTGCGTCCGTAATCTGAGAGGAAATACGTTTCCCTCAAAACGTAGTTAAGAATGCAGTTTAGTTGTATGGAAATGTAATTTTGTAGGATTGCGATATGCACAAAGCTAATAACACTCAAGGCTGTAATATGCATCTACTAAATACTGATTTATGCAAACGAGTATTGTATTTGTAATTAATTTAGATCACTGCAGATCTGTTTTGATTTTGAAATTAAAGAGTCTTCATCTGTTGAAGTTGAGTGTAAAAAAAACCCACTTTGATTCAATGCTGTAAACCAATAAAGAATGAAAATCTCCAATGTTTTGGCACTAAAAGTGTTTTGTGTGTGCAAGTTTACCTGTTTGAAAACACTAACACATTATTTTGCACCTATTATGTATTTTATGTATTTTATTTAGTTGCAGATTTTGCACGTTTCCATATATGACCATGCTGAGTAACACATTTCAACAGGACCATTTTGGAGCACTAGTCTGCTCCACCTCTGCTGGTCTCGTGGTTGCATTGTCTTCCTCCCCCGTGCCCTCCAGTAGCCGGACCTCGCATTCTCACGATAGCTTGTTTTGACAGGACTTCCACACTCCAGACGGACCGAGTATTACTTGACTCCAGACCGCCCCCCTTTTAAATACCTCGCCTCAGAAACCCGATTAAAGCCTTGAACAATAATCTTCCTCAATTTCCACCCCCTCATCTTCACTCTCGCCTCCCCGCCTCCCCGCCGCCCCCTCCGCGCCCCTCGCTCTCTCTCAGCCAGACCTTCTCGGTTTTTGGTCAAAAAAAAAAAAAGCACGGCGAGATCCCTGGCGCCGGGGTCCGTGTGTTTTCACAACTGCTCGACTAAGCGCTAGGAGCGGCCTGTTAACGCTGCTCTGTCCACCACGGAACGCTTAAGACAAAAAGGATCTTTGAGGAAGGGGTGTTAGTGTCAGTCAGTCCATCCCCCTCTAAAGCCCGCCGGTATTAGGTTGCAATCCTGGAGGATTTACTGAACCGATTGACTACTGCTGTTCAAAGTTAGACGCCGGTCTGAGTCTGAAGCTGTGCTCCATCTTTAACCTGTTTTTCCTCTCCTGTGCCTTTATTTAGCCATCACTCACCCAGGAGCAGGAGGTGCTGAGCGTGCACGCTCCTTTTCAGAAACATCCTGCTTCATATTCATCCACTTAACGCACATTCACTGTGAGCGGCGTCCCAATTCCAAACTCTAACAGAAGCCTGCAATTTAAGATTAATTTAATTGTTAATTCATCTTTTTTTTTAATTAAACGATTAATCTTTTAGTTTTAAAATTCCCAAATGATGCACATAACATATTTTCAAACAAGTGTTGAACTATTACTTTAAAATCTGGTCAAACTTTTTGCTTGCGTTTTGTGAAGTGCTGACACAGATAGAGATTCATATCGTTTATCAGTTCCTGCTTGAAAGATGTATTAATATCCACATGCAGATTGTTTATACTATGTTATATTTAGTATGAGATGGAGGCAGAGCTCTGCTGTCTGCTCAGAACAACCAGCCTCTGCTGTGTCGGTGCTAACGAGCCTGAATCAGAAGCACCTTGGCATCAGAGAGCTGCATCCTTGCTCTCCTTGTGGTCACAATAACGCTCGTCTAACCTGCTCAGGATACCTGCGCCCCAAACGCCTCACAAAATACATGTCGTGGGTTATTGTGCAGACAAGGGCGTACTTTAGTAGAGTAACGATCACTTACACTGGGAGAGGCTGCAGAAAAGTACAATTTATATAGCGAAGCCACAAATACAATAGAGGTTAAGTGGCTGCGTCACTTTTTTTATTGTGATATAATAACCCTCCTTCAAGGGAACATTCGTCACCTGTTATATGGATGTCCAATCAGTGGTGATGCCGTGCAGGCAGTGCCTACCTGGTAGTAGGCGTGGTTAGTTAATGTCACAAAGCACCAAAACATTACTTCTCATCTCTTAATACTTTTGGCAGTCTCTAAAAGCATATAGCAGATTAATAAATATATGTCGCATGGACGGCAGACATTGGATTTCTGCTTTGTCACTTAGTACAACCTGGTCTCACAGGAAGATGTATAAATACAACGACATGACAGGGACGTCAAAACATCAATAAGTACGTAAACTAAGTAAAATACGTACGGAAACAAAGTAACTGATGTACGGAAACGTCACTAACAGAACTTACAAAACAAAACACCAGTCAACAACGGTCTCGATCACCGGTCTCCTGGTTAAATGTCCACTGTTTGTTGGACCCCTCCACCCCCTCACCCACCCACAATAAGTGTTCTTTCTCGCTTTTTATACTACGTCACTACTTTTACCGTAGCATTTGTACGCTGATGCATTTACACTGCAGTCAGTACAGGACAGATGGCGTACAAATGACATGCGGAAATCAAGAAAGGCATATTTATTGCACGCTAAACGCCTTGCGCGTTATCGTGGCATTCATATGCCTTTTTGTGCATGTGCGTGTATGAAATTGACATTGTACCCTTATTTTCATAGATTTTACAGCATGATACATGTATGATACCCCCTCATTTGATTATGGATTTTTAAACGTTATTTACACACACCAGCCTGATTTTCTTTTCCCCACTTTACTCGCTTTTGTTCTGTACTCGTTTATCAGATTTGGGATTTAATTTCTGCTTGATTTTTACCGATTATCTCCCAACATTTCATGACAATACTTTCAATGCAGAGTGTTATTTTTAGTTAGAACGTGCTGACAAAGATATGGAGAACTCAAGAGCTCTTCCATCGTCAGTATTCAGACCGGAGAATCCGTCAACAAGTTCTTCAACATCAGCAGAGGTTTCATCACAGTTCAATGTTTCCTTTGCATATAGATGTAAATACATTTTCAAATAGAGTCTTTGGCCGCAGGGCTGCTGCTTCCCGGCTTTATACAAGACAAAACATTAAGAACATGATCCTAATGTTGGCCGGGAGCCACATGTTGGGTTGGAGCCAGTCTGCCGCGCCACATTTTGGCTGAATCGTCTCGTAGATGAATAATCGTTGTTTAACCAGCCTCCTCTTCTTCACCTGCACCTCCTGCTCATGACTGAAGTGGACTTAAGAGGTAAAATCAATAACACAGAGAGCATGTGTCAGCTGGGTCACCTGCACCTTGTGTGTGTAGCTCTGAACTGTTCAAGCACACATAAACACACACAACCTTTACCTGTGCACACTCAAACACACATAAACACACACAACCTTTACCTGTGCACACTCAAACACACATAAACACACACAACCTTTACCTGTACACACTCAAACACACATCCCCCTTCCCTCCCAGCGTTCAAGGTGTGCCAGAACGATCAGCGGAGAAGAATTACAGCAACACACGTGGGAGACAGCAGAAGAAGAAGCAGCTCATTGTGCAGCCACGCCTTCGGGCGAAGGGGACAGAGTGGAATAACCACAGATATCAATCACGCCCCGGCTCCGCCGCCGGCTGCTGGGCCTGCGCCGACATTCCCCGGCAGGTGTGACATACCAGCAGTGAGAAATAATTAACAGAGCGGTGAAGCGGGGCGACCTCTGATGGGGTTTCTGCACACGGAGCCGGTGGTGTTTTCAGGACTCTCCGTGTCCACCGGCTCCTCAGTTTAGTTATGCTGACTTTAGTTGGAATTTCTAAAATAAGCACTGAATGATCTCCGAACTTTGCCGACCTTCTCCGGCGAGTAAAACAGTTTTTGTTTTGAAAGGCAGGAGACTTGAACCTGAAGTATTCAGTGAATAATTGGCTCTTTAAACATTCACAACCACAGCTACTGTTTCTGTCTGTTGCACATGGTTCCATATATACGGCCACCTGCGTTAGAAAACAGCTGCATCTTTTTTTATGAGTATATTTTTATATATGTGTGTATTTTGACTGATTCTGTTTCTGTAGATCTAATTT
Source organism: Sebastes umbrosus (assembly GCF_015220745.1). Lineage (NCBI taxonomy): Eukaryota > Metazoa > Chordata > Actinopteri > Perciformes > Sebastidae > Sebastes > Sebastes umbrosus. The sequence goes on along the minus strand of NC_051284.1, from coordinate 28,565,850 downwards.
GTGCATTATTACAAATAACTTAGAGCTCACACTTAGAGCACGTTTAGAGCATGCATGATGTATTAGTATGCATATACAGTATGGCACTAAGGCTGCATTTCTTTTTTTTGTAAAGCATTTTGGTATAAACCTGGTTTGTGTTTGTTCTGTTATACTTTGGTGGCCACAGACGACAACGTAGGAAACGCTACAACGGCCCAAAACATGTCAAATACATCAACAGCAAACAATGAAAGGAAAGCAAAGTCAAAAACACCCCACTGAGCCAAGACACGTCCAAAAGACATCAATTTAACGTCTGTCGACCGTCCAGAAGACGTCCACTGAAGGGCCAGAATGAACGTTTTTGCGACGTCTTTTTTAAACGTCTTTTTAACGTTCAACTATTGATGTCAACCTGTCAACCGTCTAGATATTGAACCCATCTTGTACGTCCACCAGACGTACAAAAGTGGGACTGGACTGACGGACGTTATACAGACATGATCTGAACGTCTTCCTGACGTCACATGGTTGCTGGGACACAAACCTCGAAAACAGACGCAACAGAAAAACAGTATGAAGAGCAACAGATTTACCTCACTACTGTTAAAGACTCAGGCCAAAGGCTTAAAAAAGAATACGTACCTTTTTATGTTGCCTCTTTACTCCACTTTTCTTCCTGCTTCTAAAAAACAAACACACTCGTCTCGTCTCGTCTCGACTCTCTCTCGGTTGAAAATCAAGTTGTCCTCTTAGTGCTGCCTCTAGAGGCCTGGAGAACTTCTGTTGTATTGACTGGTTCAGGTTCAGGTTTAGGTTCAGGTGACTTTATTTGTACCCGTAGGTAGATTTGTTTTGCAGCAAAAATAGAGGATATGCAGCGTTGTATTTGTTTTCCGGGTTTGTCTGTTTTTTTAATTTGCAGTATGCATTTCTGTATTTGCAGCTTGTCTGATGTTCATGTATTTGCTTTGTCTTTCTGCAGCACGTTTCCATCGTTGTGTTTGTTTTGGATTTCCATATGGGTTTGGAATCGGCATCGTTCCTGAAGTTTCTCCGAATAGAAATTTTTTGGACCGTTGTAAGACGTTTGACCTTGTTGGCCACCGTAGTATAGAGTGTAAATAAACCAGCATTTGAGCTAAAAAAAACAAACAAATTTCGGTTTTAGAAATTTAGTGGATCAATTTATGGTCATTTAATCAATCCAGGATTGAAACACATTTCTTACAGAACTACATTAACAGCTTTGTGAGTGCAGTCAGTAACATCTTTAAGTGGGTGGAAGTCTTATTATATGATGAAACTGTTTTTAATTCCCAGCACACTGGATCAGAATGAAGTGTACCTGTTCCAGGTTGGAATGTGAGACTGACTGAAGGTACAGGGTGTTGGCTGACGGTTGTGTTATAGGGCCTTTCAGGTGAGCTCCACCAATTATCAGATTTTTAATTGCATCTGTAAATCTTGGTTTCCCAAAACCCCTTTACAGCCACTGTGCGCACTAATCAGTCCACATCAGACAGAAAACACTCCAATAAAATGCTCGCTGTTAAGAGAGCTGACATGGGTAATTACATATTTTGCAAGTCCTAGCCTGTTGCACTTAACAGCGATGGGGCGCCGAGTCCTTCTGCAGAAGCTGTTGCTTTTTTTAAAACCCTTAACAATATAAGGAGAGTGAACACGTCGCTGCCGCCGCTTATATAAACACACCCAGACAACTCCCTGTGAGACACACATCTCTTCACTGTAAACGTCTGCAACAACTCATTTTCTCTGGGACTATTTCAAGAAGCCAGATTTGTTGCTTGCACATGCATGTGGGTTGGCAGCGGCAGCGGAGGCTCTTCAAATATCTGGTTCCACCGGTGAGCTATTATCGACTCCACAGATCTGAGGTTGCTCAAGAGCCTCCAGGTCATCAGTAATCAATGGATCCGCTGTTTCTATTTGTTGTCAACAGCCAGACGATGCTCATAAACACAACGCTCTTTCTTTCTGTGCATTCACTGAGGGTAATTAGTGCTCATTTTCAAGACTGATTTAAATGCCAAAACAAAGAAGTGGTGGAAGGGAAAATGTTTAATTCATAAAGCATATATTGGCATTTAGGGAGGACAAACGATATGGAGCTGGAGGAGCTGCTCCTTCCTGGCGCTCCGCAGCTTCAGATCTTCGCTGGCCCGGAGGTGGTAGCTGCATGCACGCCTCTCCTAGACTCTCCCAGACTCTCCCAGTGACTAATTACTCTGCACTTCGGTTGCCATCTTTAATTAGAGGAACTAATGTTTGTCTGTGACTCCGGCAGCTGAGGATGTCCCAGTCAGCCGTGGCTGCTCCTGGCGAGGAGGCATAGCTGCTTCCAACCACAGAGTTAATAATGCAGGATGGTAGCTGGCAGCCAATTTCAGAGAGGCATGTGTTGAACTGATGACCTGCTGTTAAAAGAAATACCGCGAGGTCACAGAGGGAGTGAAATGAAAAAAACGAGAGTGTTCTCGGAACGTATGGAAGATTTCTGCGTTTCTGTCGTTTTGACGAGACGTGACGTTCGGCAACTGTCGCTGCAATTCTTTTAAGGTGATAGGTAGCACACCGGGAAGGTTATGTGGGAAAATAGGAATGTCAACGTGAAACATTGAATGAATGTTAAGAGGATGTGTGTGAAATACAGAATGCATTCCTCGGAAAACTACTGTAGAATGATAATAATCCTATACTGTTAGTGAAACGTTCATGAACACTTTGTGTACATACCAGTGCTGTCAATCGATTCAAATATTTAACAATGATTAATCGCATGATCGTCCATAGCCAATCGCTTATTTTTTATCTGTTCAAAATGTACCTTAAAAGGAGATTTGTCAAGTATTTAATACTCTTATCAACATGGGAGTGAGCAAATATGCTGCTTTATGCAAATGTATGTATATATTTATTATTGTAAATCAATTAACAACACAAAACAATGACAGATATGGTCCAGAAACCCTCACAGGTACTGCATTTAGCATAAAACAATATGCTCAAATCATAACACGGCAAACTGCAGCCCAACAGATCCATTCAGCACACAGTTATTTAGAACATCCAAATTGCTAATAGTCCAACTGTAAGATGAGGTAAGTCAATCCGGGAAGCTTACACCACATGAAAGGTACGTCACACTTGACGTAACTGTATCTGTATGTGCAGCGAGTGGCGGCTCTGAAGAAGCCACATGAAGACGCGTCATTTCTCTGAAGCCTTCTGCTTCAATGCTGTGATTCATATGAGCTAATATGAGGGAGGTAGCTGCTGTTTAAATCACCCAAAAGCAGTTTCATAGAGCCGAATGTAAAGATGCTGGATGTGGACTGATATGAGTGCAGAAGAAGAGGAAGATGCAGAGAGCAAGAAACAAGCAAACAGAGAGACTCACAAGAGCTCAACAAAAGACTTTGAATTCATGTTTTCAAACGTGTTTTTTACCACTTCACATTTTGACGTGCAGGCTGACATATCAATTGTTCAGAAGATGAACAGACGGCAGCTCCTACATCAGATCTTTTCATCTTGTCCTTATTACATTCATATTTCTGAGCAGAACGGGGAAACCCGCTGCCGTTACCTGAGAGGAAAGACATGAACAGCTGCAAACTAGAACAGTGATGAACTAATGAAACCATTGACTATTAAAATCATATTTTGAAAATTTTGAGAATTTGGAGTCGTGCCACAACTAGAACTTTCCTTCATCCACTCAGCAGGTGTTAGACGTCAGTCTGCAGGGATGCTGCACCTTTGGGTGGCAGATCTAATCAGCTCCGTCATGCCAGAAGAGATTGATGTATCCCAGATAAAGGAAATGGATCAGTTCCAAATCGTAATAGTGGTCCGACCTACATTTGCCCGTAACACAGAGCTAATCTCAACCTCATCTCTTTAGGGCTCAACCTGCTGGGGCTGCTTATTAGTTTTTGGGGGAAAGAAATGGATGAGATAGGAGATGTGGAATAATTTAAAGGGAAGCACATATAAGCTATTTAGCACAACATGTTCATTCATATCCTGTGGGAGTTGACCGGGGTGTGAATCAAAACCAGTGACTCAAAGCATGTTGAAATTTCTGACTAAACTGTTTTGGAGCAAAAAGTTTCCACCTGTTCAAATTTTGTAATTTATGTAATTCCATATCAATGCTTCTTACTGCACCAATCATTGACTTTTTAAACAAAAATGAAAATATCAGCCAGTCAATGTTCTACTCAATATGAACTGGATGAATTCATGAGAGGAAACAGGTGCTCTTCTCCTGAATTTCATTCGGGTAGCCTGCTAAACAAGACATTATAATAATACTAATACTACTAATAATAATAATAATAAGAAGAAGAATGTGCCTTTTTCAACAACACAAACCGAGGAAAAAAGGCATCACTCCAGCTGTAAAATGTCTTAAAAATTCTATATAAATGGAGTAACGACGAGCTTTATTCATAGCATAAATTAAGCATGAATTGAATTAATTTATTTAACGGTTCTGTTTGTAACTTCTTAGACTTAGACTCTTATAAATCATTGCGGGTCGGTGTCCCATGCGCGCTCCCGTGTGGCTACGCTGTTCAGACTCAGACTCCACGGAAACACCAAAACTGCAAAGTTCTATCTAGTGAAGAGCGTCTTGCAAAACAGTGTTAACTCTTCCTGCCTCAGCCACCCGACCGCGGCCAGAGGACACAGGGGAAACCGTATCTTTGGTCTCCAGGGCCGGAGTCTCTGCTGTACTCTGCTCCTCTGCTCCTCTGCCTGCCTGCCTTCACTCCCACACCGCGCTCGTTCTCTCTCGCTCCAGCTCTCACATGCATATACTACACACTGCAGAAGACTTCGTAGCTCTGAGAATATCTAGTGAATGTACAGTGGACATTTGTGCAGAAATAACCGCTGCAGCTCCTCCAGACCAACAGAGGTTTCCCGTGTCTTGTGAAGTGACGGGGCTCCGCAGAGAGAAACTTTATCGTCTCCGACCAAAGCTCCGGTGTCTCCCCTGTTCCTTCTGACCACGGTCGGGAGGCTGAGGCAGGACAACTCAGTATCAGCATCAATTCATGGAGAGACCTTCGTCTGGTCAGCTAACATTACTGCCAAGCAGCTGAAATATAGAGTGATATTGTGGTTTTAGCTGACGTGTGTCGCCTCACTGTGTTGAGCGATGCTCGTTCATGTCTATGTAGAGCGAGCACAAGCGCGAGCAACAGGACGCTGACTTTCGTTGACTTAACGGCCACAGGTGATGCTGTTAACAAGCAATTTTTTATTCTTACATAGAGTCCCTTTAATTGAACACAGCAAATCTTTTGAGGTTTTTTTTTTATAGAAATTCTTTAGAATAAATTAGATGAAACCATCAAAGAATAGGTCAAAATACCAGCTTCGCCTGCGTCAATCTAAAACAATTCTTATTGTTTTCAACTTCAAAGTCCTATTCAAGTCTATTTTACGCCAGGTTGTGGCGTTAAAGGCAGTAAGGTTAACATCATTTGGGACACCAGTGATCTTTAAATACATGTTTTGAAAGGGTTCCCCTCTGATGTGTTCTTTCCTCTTGTTGTCCCGCTTCTCTTCATGAGTACGTACAGATGCTGCTGCTGCTGCTATCGCGGCCTCCAGGAGACTAAAGTTAGTGTGTTTTTCTGCTCTTCAGCAGCAGAGGTCTTTCACAAGTTTTACTCTCTGGAAGCGCACTATATAATTTTCTCTAAACCAGCCGAGTCTCTATTTTTTTTCCAACCACTAATTAATTATAATTCAGCACAGTTTGATGCAGTCAGGCCAAAGGAATGCCGGAGCCTGCGAGTCGACTTTAGAGCAGAGGAGGAGGAGCAGGAGGCTGACAGAGGGATGGAGGGAGGGATGGAGTCTGTGGTTTCTATCTCGCTTGCTGGCCCGGCCCATTGAAGGGATTTAATTACTTGTATGACCAAAGTCTCAGAGGCGAAGATACAACCCGCTGCTGACTGCAGAGGTGTGACTGGTCACGCCGCAGACAATTACTGAGGCTTGTCTCACCTCGAGCACTTAATCGCTCCGGTACCGTGTCGGTGTTTGGACAGGAAGAGCCGAGGGACAAAATGTCAAATGCAACAGATCGAGCACCGACGAAGCCATGTGTTCCTCACAATACGGTGAGGATGTATTTATGAAGCATTACTGAGCATTTTTGGTGGCAGAAATTAAACTGATTTTTTACCTATCTTATGATCGAGGTTGTTCTCATTCACTCCCAACCTAGTTTCACAGGAGGATGTATAAATACCACAACATTACTCGGACGTGAGTATGCATTTTAGGCTTTTTGCGTGTCATTTGTACGTCATGCAAATGACCGCAGAAAACCACTAGTTAGGATAAGGGAAAACGTCATGGTTGGGCTTAAAATAAGAGAGTAAACTGAGTAAAATATGTACGGAAACAACACGACTACAGAAAAAAACGTCACAAACATCAATAAAAAACGTGACATTCGCCATGTGACGAACGTAAACAAAACACTGGTCAACTCCGGTCTCGAAGACGGGTCTCCTGGTGAAAAGTCCTGTGTTTGTTGGACCCGCCCACCGTATCTGGTCTTTCTCGCTTTTTACACTACGTCACTAACTCTTTACGAGCGTTTATACGCGGCTGCGTTTACATTGAATTCAATACAGGATACATGGCATACAATTGATACACGGAAATAAAGAAAAACATATTTATTACACGCTAAACGCCTTGCGCATTATCGTGGCATTTATACTCCTTTTCTTGTAAACGGGCTGGTTTAGCCAGGTTGCCTCTAAGGAAGTCAGGTGTCGTGGTATAAAGAGCGACAAAGTCAGCGTAGGCAGGAGGTCGGGGTGGATTGATGGGTCCAACAAACACAGGACTTTCACCCCAGGAGACTGCCGTTTGTGTCCCGTGTGAAAGCAAAAATTGACGTTGACTTATTTTAACCTTACTTTTACTTATATGTACATGCAGTACGGAAGTTACATAACAAACCACAGTCTTTTCCGGAACATATTAAAGTAGTTTTGTTGGAAATTTGTGGGAAAATCTAACTTTGTAAGATATACGAACCGTTGTATGTGGAAACGTTGTTTGATGATATGTAATTTGTGGATTGGCTACTGCTCACCCTGAGAATGCAGTCAGAAATTAAAGATCCTCATTATATTTTCACTGCTTATTGAAATAAAGAAGAAGCCTCAGAGTAGGAGAAGTCCTCTGCTTAACGGTACCAGGGAATCACAGCCTGATGGAATAGCTCGCCATATGTTTCACCCAGCAGACATGAGCACTCTACACTTCCATTGAGCCTGAGGTATTCTGATTGGAACCTGTGACTGGCTTCATTTACATGAGTGGTCTTAATTAGCTGCTAAGCTGAGGAAAGCAGCGGCTGTCGAGTTTTTGCACATGGTAGTAATTATCCCTCTGAATACTGGTAAATAAAGGTGTCAGCTTAACAGCTAAAACTTTCATTTCATGCATCCTGCAAACTTTAAAATTCCAACTATAAAATGTTTTGAAAAAGAGCTACGCTCATCTGTCATTGGAGGGAGTAGCGGATGGAAAAGAGGCTTTTCGCCAGTCTCTCATCTTCAGCATAACAAAAATACAAGTTTTGTTGTGTTTACCACAAAAGAAATGTCAACAGAAAAACACGTCTTAAATTACAGAGCAGTTCGATTTGAAGATGCATTCAACGTCACTTTTGTGGATCCCAAGAGCAAAGAAATCCCCCCCATTTCCCATGTTGGACATTTTTGCGGTGATGCTACTTCTTTGTTCGTGCAGTTAAGCAGCCTTCATATAAATTTCCTCATTGATTTAGCAGACGGGGGTATCGGAGCGCTCGCTCTGTGTGGGTGGTCCGGCTGCTCAGTCATACAGACCGACTCGATCTGCAGGGGCGACGATGTCATCGCGGCTGCATCGAGTCCTCGCACACATCACACGCACTCCGGGGCTGAAGGTTAGAGGGAGGGTGGGTTGGGGTGATTTATGAACACTTTCAATATGCTCCAGAGAAGTTTTCTGTCTGAGCATCAGTCCCACCACCATCAGTGACCGGAGTGCATTCAAGCTTGTGATGCACATTATTCATCTTTCAGCTCTGTTGTTCATGAGAAAGAGGAGCACCAAACCAGAACGTAACCACGGGGCAGTTTTGGGTCGAACCGCCGCAGACTTTAAATTGAGCAGACGATTGTGTTATGCAAATATTTTGTGATGCTGAAGTGAAGCTGTAATGAGAAGCCTGCGGGGCTTTGCTTTGCTTTGCTCTGCCCGGCTGTGTGTCGTCGTCGAGGGCTAAAAACAGGGAGGGAGGAACCGAGAAGTCAAGACGATGGCGGCAGATGTGGCCGAGCATCCCTGCAGGAGGGTTGGTCGCATAGAACTGGATAGACTGAGCACTAAAATCAATATTTCTAAGCTGTCATTGGCCAAGCGGTTACTGTAGAACATTTGATTATGTTGCTGAGAATTGGTGAGGTGAAGCTCCGGTAAAGTTTGAACTTTCAAACTTTTTAACAGACTCAGAATTCTTAAGATTGTAAAAAAATCTATTTCTTATTTGTAGTTTGTATTTTAGTCCTTGAAGAATATCTTCTTTAAATGCCAGCTCCCTCTACGTTTCTTTGTTCTTGATTCTAGTGCAGCGATCTGCCTCCTTCTCTCCCTTCTCAAGGTGATTACAATCATTTTTTAAAATAACATCTTATTTGAAATGACTGGAAAATAGATGCAATGCAGCAGGCTGCGTTCATTGCACTGAATCTGGATGCCATTATTCAGCGAGCAGTCTGGCCCTTTCAATTCTACAGCAACACACGGGGGTGAATCCAGTAAAGTGGAGCGAGTGTTTTGGTCGGAGGTTACGGTAAGGAGCTGCCCAGTTATAGCTCGGCAAACCAGAATAACATGCTGCCCAAATACGCCAACACACACACGTACACACACACACATAGAAAACACATGGTTAGCATCCTGAATAACAGCTATATACTTTCACGCAAGAACCAAATGCAGCTTTTTTACTCTCCCATTTTGGGGAAAGGCAGCTGTGCCGTGGGCATCTTCACCACAGGGCGGGTGTTTGCAGAGACCAGTTTAGGTCTGTTTGTCTCCCAGTCATCCCCTCCGGGCCCCCGAATGGAACAAACTTCAGCCCCGTCCTATTACTGTTCAGCCCCAGAGAGGTGCTCCCATCCTGCCTCCCTTCAAAATAAAAGAAAAAAACAAACCCAGGACATGAAAGAGTTTGATATCCCACTTTGAAATTACGGGTGGTTAATGAGAAGAATCTGGTTTTGTTTTGGCTATTTGTCCTCAAATCACAGACTAACTAATAACTGAGAGCTGACTGTTAGAGAAGGAATCTAAACAGGATTATTTTAAGCTTAAATTTCCGTTGCCAGACTGTAAAACTCGCAATTATACTCGGCTCTGTCCAGCGTGGCAATGAAGGGTCCCCGTTTGTTCCAGCGAGTCCACAGAGACGACTTTATTTGAGCATCTTAATTCACATTTCTCTGAATAACAAAACAAAACTCAGTCCTCCCTCAGTTTTATAGATATAAATACACACCCAGTTAGACTGCAGTAAACCAGCTTTTATTGGGACATAAAACTCTTTTTCCATCAACACCACGCAACTGCTGCTGCTGCACACACACACACACACACACACGCACACACACACACACACACACACACACACACACACACACACAGGGGCATTTAGGAGGTTTATACTGAAATACCTTCACTCCGGCTCCAGAGGAATTTGTTCATCACAAATTCACTAGAATCACAATCTTCTCATTGTTTTTTCCTGACTTGCTCCTTCTGTGCTTTTAAAACTCTCTCGGAGCTCTTCTCTTCTCTTCTCTTCTCTTCTCTTCGCTTTCACTGCACAGGTTGCATATTTAACCTGAGAAGTGTGTCCTGAAGGAAAAGGGTGGGAAAAAAGCTTGGCAAAGAATCGAAGCGAATCAATGAAACCGTGGCATCGCTGGGAGCGAGAACAAGGTGCGGCAGTACAAGTGTTGAATTAAGATGAGCTATAAATAGATCCAATATTAGCTCTGATTGCTAAAAACGGATCACATGCATGGGAACATGCCAGAGACGTTTCTTTTATTCCAAGCAATCAATCTAGTGTACGTCAGGACATTTTTTTTTTTTTTTTTTTTTAAAGTTATTTTTTTGGGGGCATTTTCCATTTTATTGAGAGGACAGTGGATAGAGTCTTGAAAGGGGGGAGAGAGAGAGTGGATGCGGAAAGGGCCACAGGCCGGATTCGAACCCTGGCCGCCGCGGTCAGGACCAAGCCTTAATACATGGACGCCCGCTCTACCAACTGAGCTAACCCAGGCGCCGTCAGGACATTTTTAACTGACAGGTCGAGGTGTTGATGGGGTTAGGTCGGAAAACAGTTGAAAGAATACACTGAAAAAAATGACATTGGCTCGTTTGAAGAAAACACGACACCAACAGATTTTCAAAACCAAAATGTTCAAAGGGGAACTCCAGTTCACTCATCATGAGGGGTACTAAGCCAGTAAAAACAGTTGTATTATGTCTTCTGTGGCTCTGATGATGTCACTGTGCTTTGTTTCCTAATAACAACAGTTCGTTATGAAAAGTTATTCCTCATTTTTGTGCGTTGAATGTCCAGCAACGTCAAATATCCGCTCGTTACATGCTACAGTCTTTTTTTAAAATAAACCTCCGTCTTCACGGGAAACAACTTGGTTAGGTTTAGGAAAAGATCGTGGTATGGGTTAAACAAACTATGAAAGAAGTGGCGTTATTTAAGTACATGAGTTACGTGACAAGTAAATCAACGTTGACTTCTGGTGTCATACGGGACACAAACAGCGGCCTTCTGGGTGAAAGTCCATGTTTGACACATCCTTCGCCCCCCGACCGCCACCCCAAACCGAGTTTGTTGCTCTTTATACTTCCTACTTCACGATTACGTGGATTAAATACAAATTTATTTTCTGGGATATATATGATTTACAGTGCATGACTAGCTAGGTACAGCTAAGAACAGTGTATGAGAACAGCTGTATGCATTGTGATGTCATCTGGGTCATTTTTGGGCTTAGAGACTAAAAATCTCGATGCAGTAGAGTTTGAAAGACTGGGTCAGGGGTCAGCAACCTTTACTATCAAAAGAACCATTTTAGGCAAAAACAAAATATGTAATTTGTGTTCATACTGGCTTTTTATTAATGAACCAAGAGGAGTAAACTTGAAGTCATATGGACTGACAGGTATGACTAGCATCCTGCATCATCAGCATCAACCAGAACGGTCCAATGAATGAGCCACCTGTCAGTTCGCACATCTTCATGTTTAGTCTTTTCAGTTTGTTTGTTTGTTTCTAAAAAGCCAATGTGAAAAAGAAACAGACGTGTATACTAACAGACATTAATGCATCGTATTTTCATTGGTCCGGAACCAAATGAACTGAAATACAGATGTGAAATCACCCTAAATAACTGGAGTACCACTACGAGGGAGCATCAGCCAGTAGTGAGTAGGTGCCACTTTTTTTCACATGGTGGTTAAAACACTTTATAAGTACACACTGAGCAGTTACATAATATAATGTAATAACCAGTAGTCATCATGAGCACGCAATGACCAGAAGATCAGGAGATCGCTGCAGAGATGGCTCTAGAAACACACTGCAAACCATTAAATATGCAGCAAAGTGGGTGTTTTACCTGCAGATACTTTCACACATTTAGCTGTTGTTCTTATTTAGAGTCATTTTCACCGACAGCTAAAGTAAAATAAACTTCCATTCTCACAGTAGAAGCTGGCCACTATTAGCAGATGTTACAGAATAACAAATAAACCAGTGTTTCGACATTGATGGACTTTTTTTTCTTGTGCGCCATGAGTGTTTTCAGCAGTGTGAAGTAGTCGACGGTACTATAGTGTTACCACTGAATTGCTCATCTGGCACCATTAGTGAGGATCTGCAATATGAGTCACACAGTCAGTGAATCATCAACAAGTTTGAGGGATTATCTAAGTGAGAAATGTTGTGTTTCTCACGTCTTTTCTTTCTCTTTCCTTTGTTTTGTTCCTTCCTCCACTCCCATCTTTTCTAGATTGTTTCTCTTTCTTGTTATCACCCCCCACACGTCTCCTCCCACTTTCTATACTCCATATCTTCCTTCCTCCCACTCTCATATCTCCTCTTTGCTTCCCGTCTCATCCTTACTTGTTTCTTCACCTTCGTCTCCACCACCTGTCTGCTCCTTCCTCCTCTCCCTCTGCTTTTCCACCCCTCCTTCACCTCTCCCCTGTCCTCCTCCCATCATCCTTCGCTGCACTCGCACCCCATCAGCTGCTGCTGCTGCTGCTGTGGCGGCCCGGGGGTGGACGGTCTCGGGAGATATTTGCGGTGCCAGGCAGACATAATAAAAAAATAATACCAGAGGGGCGGACTGGAAAATCTATTAAAGGGACTTATTCACATCTAATGTTGCAAATATTGCTTTTTGGGATCCCTGAATAACATCATTATAATCCAGGAACAAAACATCAGCCAAAGACACAAAGTGTAGCAGACAGGAAACAAGAGGAGGCAGTTTAACGGCTGCAGCTCATCCACAGTCTCAAAGAGTCCGCTGTGTGAAATGAGGGACAAAAATTGTTGATTTATGCATCCGCTGTTTGCAAACGGCAAAATAAAATAGCTTTTAAGTATACTCATTATGTGTCCAGTGGTATTTTTCTTTCTATTGCCGCTGAGGAAGAAAGCCCCCTCCAGGTTAAAATTACAGGTTTGCTCTGGAAGAGACGTTAATACTTTAAAGTTCAAGTTTATTTGTACACTTTAATGAAAAATTTAAAAAAACATAGAGTAAATAAAGTGGTAGTATCATTTTATATATTTATTTATTATTCTCCTTACACACACAATCACGTAGAAACACACATTTAATAGATCCCCTCCCTTAAACACTGGGAAGACAAATTTAAGTCACAGTAACAAGCAAAAGTTTGCACTAAATTTCATGGCAATCTATCCAGTATAGTTGCAAACCGCAAGCATGTCTATAAATAGTTAGCCTATACAATTAAGAAGAGTAAACAGACCTGAGTGTTAACATGTTCATGGTTCACATCTTTCACGTTTCATTCCGTTTGTGACTTCATGTGTCTTGTTTTTCTGAAAGGTCTGCTGGCATTGAGACTTTATTATTTAAGGCAGCTGTTTCTGAGCTCGCCATGTCAGACGGTGTTTGTTGTTGTTGTTATTTTGTGATCTATTTTAGTGATGACATATTTCATCTCCTGGGGGGGTCGATGTCTCAGTACTCATTACTGATGGAATATCCTTTTATGTGTTTTCTGTTTTATCACATTATGTATGTTTTATCATTGTGTATTAGGCTGTAATTTTTGGTGCATGGAGCCTGTGAGCTCTTTGTATTCTGACTGTGTGAAGGCGGTGACAGTGGTGGCGGTGGTGGTGGCGGTGGCTGCCGAGGTGACAGGTTTTTAATTTGTCTCGCTTGGCCTGCCGTCTGGCAGTGTGTGTTAACCGCCTCGACGCCACTCTTAACGATTTAACAATAATAACGGAGCTGTTTAATAGAAATGAATTACCGTCATTACACAGCGAGGGCCTGCCAATCCCAGCCACTCTGGGCAGCGACTCAGGCAGAGGTGGGGGGGGGGGTCAGCAGAGAGCTGGAGCTCACTCCTGGAGTTAAGTGATAAGTGACTATGAAGACTGAAGGCCTGCCTCCAAAGACAGGCAGCCGTCAGGTTAAAAACACATTTAACTGTACAGCCATTCCAGTTTTCTACTAATAACTTACTTATACCAGGCAGGTCTCTGCACCAATCAGAAGAAGAGTTAATCTCTATGATAAACCCCACTAGTTATGTTCTGATGAAAGACAGGATGAAGTGCAGTCGCACAACAAGGTGTATAAATGCGCTAGGCGTTCAGCGTGCAATAAACAGGCCTTTCTTCATTTCCGTGTGTCATTTGTACGCCATGTGTCCTGTATTGACTGCAATGTAAACACATCCGCGTGTAAATGCTACAGTAAGAGTTAGTGACGTAGTATAAAAAGTGGGGAAGACCACTTATGGTGGGCGGGTCCAACAAACACAGGGCTTTTAACCAGAAGACCCGTGTCTGTGACCGTTGTTTTGTTTTTTAAGTTAGTGACGTTTGTCACGTTGTTTCCGTACATATTTTACTTAGCTTACGTACTTATTTTAAGCCCAACCATGACGTTTTTCCTTACCCTAACAGCGGACGTTTGCGTGGCGTACAAATGTGTGGCGTACTCATGACACGCAGGATGTCTGTGTAATATCGTGGTATTTATACGCCTGTTGGGCTGCAGTTTGCCATGTTATAATTTGAGCATATTTTTTTATGTGAAATGCAGTGTAATAATTGATTTCCAATAATAAATATATAAATACATTTTCATAAAGCAGCATATTTGCCCACTCCCATGTTGATAAGAATATGAAATACTTGACAAATCTCCCTTTAATTTACATTTTGAACAGATGACAAATGTGACCTTAATCACGATTAAATATTTTAATTGATTGACGGCCCTACTACTACTACTACTACTACTACTACTACTACTACTACTATGTATCATGTTGATAATCACCCCTTTCTCACTTTTGACCAAAAAGAAATGCAGCATTAAAGCTAAATTACTGCTGAAAATGACTTCAAACAAGGGCCAAATTATACATTTTTAGAAAAATCACAAAATAAATGTAGACTCCACGTCAATGAACTCTGCACTTGAATCCTGTTAAACCATTTTCAAGGCTAGTCAAGAAGTTTGTGTCGCCATTGTAAAATCTGTTGAAGGAACGCCAAGTTCCGGTCACATGACCGGAGCACAGCCAATAGGAACGCTCTCTCTCAATGAAATGACCTGTGATTGGTCAAAGTCTCCCGTCACGGGCTAGATTTTCTAAAGCCTGAAAACAGAGCCATGAGGAGGAGCAGAAGTCTAGTTTTCTCTCAGAACACTTAAATTACAATATGCTGAAAGGTTATTATGGAATTTTTTGCCCAATGATGCCAAAAATATACTGACTACTGCCACTTTAATTTGGTCTGTTGACATTGTAGGCTATCGCTTAGAATGCATGCTATGTATTCTAGCTCTTGAATCTGATTTGTTAGTGTTACATCTTCTTGGTACCATGGAAGCTTGGCGGAGTGAGTGAGTAGCATTCAGTTCAGGCAAAATTTCAAGACGCATAATGTAATTTAAGTAAGGTGAAATCATAGATCTACAAAAAAATCTACAAACACAAAGATATCAGCAGAGATGTTGCACAGATCCAGTATTCTGCGTGCAGGTAAATGAGTGTGACAGCAGTGTGCTGCTCTCTGACGGATGGTTAACAATGACTGGATCTCCTCCAGCTCTCTATAAGCAGTGAGCAGACTCACATGCCAGCCCTGTTTATGGCCTGCCACCCTGCCACCCTGCCAAAGAGGCATTGTTTTATTGTTGCTTTACACAATGTGAGTTGTTAAACCTGCAAATGAACTCACATTGTATATCAACAGCATCTGGTCCTGGTTCACTTCCCGGGATTGCTTCTCTAATGGGGATGAATGAGTCTACCAGTCTCAACAGACTGTGGAGGAGCTTAAATGTGTCTGCAGAAGAGCAGCATATTGTTTTTTTTTTCCAAGTTATCATGTTAATACCATATTTTGTTGTCAGTTTCTGCTGGCAGGCGCTCTGTTTTCATTTGTCGACGTCTCTCACTTTGTAATAAAACTCTTCACATCCGCCTACTTCCACTTGTTTTATTTCGCATTGAGCCAAAAGCACTTTGGGCCGGCTCACATCTAGAAAAAACAAGAGGATCAACTTTCATACATTTATCATTTGTTGAGTAAAACAGTTATAATGTAGTCATCGCTGTGTTCGCACTCCCACAACATCTCAAAATACATCAGAAACACTGACTTAATCCCATCACTGTCTCCGCTACAGAGACTTGTCTCTTCTCATAATGTAAATATGTCCCATGCAGCTGAGCCTCTTTAGGTAACAGGGGGGAGGGGAGGGATTGTATTTTTGTCATCTCTCAGGTATGTTTCTAGGTTGTCGGAACAGGTTTGAGCTCTACCCGGCTCTCTCTGCTCAGCTGCTGGAGATTAATGAGCTGTCAGCGGAGAGGGAGGCATTAAAGGCAGCCTTCCCCTGGTCAGAGGAGATAATTACTGTTGATCACTCATGCTGGAAGAGTTATCGCTGTCCGCCTGTCTCTCTGCTCAGCTGTCTACCTGCCTGGATGCATGTCAGTGGAGGGGCCTTATTAAAATTTTGCTTCCCATCATTAATGATTATACATAACACAACTTCACTGATGGTTTTAGTTTACAGGAACTTCTCACTCTACTGCTCCCTCTCACTGAGCCTAAACACAGGACTCAGGAGTACCAGTGGAAAATCCTACCCATTGTCAGACCCCTCGGCATCACTAAACATTTGCTTAATGTTATGAATTCACCAAAAACATTTGCTAAGGTTCAGGCAACAAAACCACTTAGTAAGGTTTAGGAAAAAAAACAACATGGTTGGGCTTAAAATTACTGTTTTTACAGTGTAAATGTGACTTAAAGGTCCCATATCGTGCTCATTTTCAGGTTCATACTTGTATTTTGTGTTTCTACTAGAACATGTTTACATGCTGTAATGTTAAAAAAACACTTTATTTTCCTTATACTGTCTGCCTGAATATACCTGTATTCACCCTCTGTCTGAAACGCTCCGTTTTAGTGCATTGCAACGAAATTGCGTTGCTAGGCAACAGTTTGGGTCCATGTTTACATCCTGTCAGCTGATGTTATTTACATACACTGCAACAGGAAATAAACTGGGACACATTTAGAATTTTTACGTTTAAAACCGTGTCATGATCTATATATTGTATATTTGTGACATCACAAATGGACAGAAATCCTAGCGGCTTGTTTCAAATTTCTGAATACGGGCTGTGTGTACTTCTCCGTTTATTGAGCGTTTTGATAGTTTGACAGTATTTATATAGCACTTAAAACCTGCTTTATAATATAAAAGACATGAAAATCTCACTTTTTACAATATGGGACCTTTAACATTGTGATCACAGGACACAAATGATCAGCTGATTGTGAAGTGAAAGTAAAACTTAACACACGGGACACGAACAGCGGTCTCCCCGATGAAAGCCTATTTTAAAAGACAGGTTTACAAGTGGCCATAGACAGGCACATCAAATCAGGCAAACAAATCCAAAGACAGGAGAGCAGAGGATCTGACATGTAGACGGGTGTTGGCAAAAAGTAGTCAGACGGGGAACAGATGAACAGGGAATGACTGGAACACTAACAGTTTGTCAAAACTGGAATGATCAATACTGATAGGTAAAGTGAGTTTACAGTGCACAAAACTATCTCCAGTCGTAGAAAGCTCTCTAGCATATTGCAACTGAGTTATATAATAATGTCTACAGCGCACTGCAACGCTGCCACTTATCAAAGCTGAGTTAACACAAAAGCTACAGAGAGTGTGTCTTCTGTCTTCTCTGCTGAAACTCCGGAGAGTTTAAACCTTCAGGAAGCCGTCAGTCACTTTGACGCTTTGTTCTCAATCTGAAGCTCCTCAGCTTTTCTGTACAGTGTTCCGCAACGCCGGCGCTGCTGCTGCTGTATATTATCTGATGCAGCCTAAGAGCTGGATTCATTACTGATCCATACTGTAAACTACACAGTGACAACACCCGCCGCAGACAAATTGGTTGCTTACTGGAAGTGTCAAGTCATTTATCTTAAAAACTGGCCCGAGTTAGGACTGAAAAATCGTACGTCCCCCTTCCGAAGTGTTCAGGCCTGTTTAACGCAGGTCAATGAATACAAATTGATGTATAGAGATAAGTCGTGGTTGCAAAGAGGTAAATGGAGGGAGAGTTTCTAAATGTCTTCTCATATCAAACACACCCATTGTATTGATAAATCAGAGCTCTGCTCACGTTTTTGCTGCCATGCCTGCTGTCATATCACTGAACTTAAAACTATGTTGACATGTTGCAACTGAAACATGTAGTTTATATACTGAACAAAAATTTAAATGCAACACTTACGTTTTCGCTCCCATTTTTCACAAGTTGAAATACAGTAACATATTTAAGACTTTTGTTTTGCACACAAAAGGCTAATTTCTCTCAAATTTTGTGTGCAAATCTGTTAAAATCCATGTTAGTGAGGACTTCTCCTTTGCCAAGATAACTCATCCCCCTGACAGATGTGGCATATCAAGATGCTGATTAACCAGCATGATTAGTACACAGGTGTGTCTTGGGCTGGTCACAATGAAAGGCCACTCTAAAATGTGCAGTTTTATCTTGAAAAACGACGTATTAAGATGTATTAAGCACTCTGAACTATGGATTTAAGGGTAAGCTTTATTTCTATCATTACATGCATGAAATTTGACCTCTGCATTTAACCCATGCTATTTTTTTGGAGCAGTGAGCTGCTGTAAAGTGCCCGAGGAGAAACTTTCAGAGAGTAGGAGCCGGGTTTGAACCGACAACCCTGTTTAAGGACGACCTGCGCCATCCCCGGAGCCACAGCCATCTACATGATCAGGACTACAGATATGCATTTCTTTGGCCACAAAGTCTCCAAAGTATCAGACACCATTGAAGGTGCATTTGCCCACTCAAGTTGGTCATGAAGACGGACTGCAGTCAGGTCAAGACCCAACTGATGAGGTTCCCTGTGACGGTTTCTGACAGTTTGTGCAGAAATTCTTTGGTTGTGCAAACCAACTGTTGCATGCTGTCCGGGTGGCCGGATGAGGAGGTCCTGGGCCGGCGTGGTTACATACAGTATGGTTTGCGGTTGCGAGGCCGGTCGAATGCACTGTCAAATTCTCGGAAACGACATTTGAGACGGCTCACGGTTGAGAAACGAACATTCAAAACTCAGGCAACAGCTCTGGTGGACATTCCTGCAGTCAGCATGCCAATCACCACTCACTGCTCTGCTGAGCTCGGCGTTTCCTTGTGGGGAGTGACGATGTCAGAGCCAAAAACCATCTGTACCACCCTGTACAGTAGGGCTGGGTATCGGTTCAAAAATTAAGATTGCCAGCACCGATACCAGTACCATTAAAGTGATACCAATACCAACAGAGTACTTCATTTGATACCCATCATGTGAATGGAAGCTGTGTGTGCTCACAGAGCTGTTCGTTAAGGCTGGAGGCTTTTACATTCCAAGCTTCTATTGAGGTTTCCGGATGAAGCTTCAATGTCTGTCGTCACATTTTATGACCCTAAAAAAAATACCTGTTTTATACAAATGAAAAATACACATGTACAGTGTACATACCTTGTTCTCATTCCCAGGGCAATAAATACCGAGGCTGTCGGCAATCGGTAACCGCTGCACACGCCCCCCCCTTTGGCGTCGGTATGAAACACACCGGGCGTTCCATTATACAATGTAAACCCATCCGCGGCAACAGTAAACGCTCCAAGAAAGTGCGCCTGAAGTGTGGTGATGTAGTTTAAAGAGCAAGAGACACACACTAGGCAGGTGGATGGGTCCAACAGATCGCAGTTTGTGTCCCGTGTGTCACGTTTCAATCAGCTGTTTCGTTTGTGTCCCGTGTTCACAACGTTCAGTGACATTTTCACTGTACAAACGTAGTAGTTTTAAGCCCAACCATGTAGTTCTTTCCTAAACCTAACACTAAAACTATAGTGGTTTTGTTGCCTAACACTAAAGTAACGCCAAGGGGCGGTATGTGAGGAGTTGGAATGAGAACATGTTGCCATTCCACATTAGCTGGCTGACCAAAATACGATTTATATCAATTTTCAAGAAGTAATTATGACTATAAATCTCATATTTTTCTGAAAGCTTAGATCTGATGTGGCGTGTATAAACAAACAGATGCTTCAAATCAGCTATAGTAATACTCCTGGAATGTCAGATATACAGCTGTAGCCGTTGTAGACACTTTGATTTCACTTGATTTCATTTTCCACTCATCCCGTCACTGTGTCTCATACTGATGTAGAAAGAACCCATAATGTGGTTGTTTTAACACCACTATCTAAGCCTCCTGACGTCAAACACTTCTCTTTCTCCTCACACTTCAACACTCCTTAAGCCAATCAGGCATCAAAGCTGCCCGGCGTCTTCTAAACCTCAGCTTCTCTGAGAAAAGCTGCTGACAAAGACTCAGATGCAGGATTTCCCCTTCAATCAGTTAAAAATGATGCAGGACGGCCTAAATTACAGCCGAGTCCGCTCAAAGTCATGAAACATGGATCTCCGTATCTCCGTCTCACTCTAATTTGGCTTTGCTGGGTAAAATATTTGATGCCACATTTGTTTAAATCAACGTCAGGCGGCTGGAATGACTGACAACTTTGTATATTTGAGAAGATGAAAGATTTTCTTTTTTTAACGTCGATGACGGGGTATTATTATTATGCCTTTTATGTTTCATAAGAGAACAAGAGGAAAGGATGCAATATGGCAAAGATTCAGTCTGCCGTTATTCAGGCATCCCAGAAACCTTCCTATTTATCATCAGCATATTTAGTTAATCATGTATAATGTAGAACATGTCCAATTCAGTGTGACGTGTGTTCGTTCGTCTCCCGCTTTTTGGTAAAGCTGTCTCCATCTTGTTGTGGCGAGGACAAACCGATGGAACAACAAGTATTTTTATTTACTGCTGTGTTTGGATTTAGTCTAATAAAGTAAACTAAATCAAAATAAAGATAAAGTCTATAGTTATATATTGTATAACAATATTGGAACAGCTCATTTGTCCTTTTCAAGCCAAAAAAACAAATGACAAGCAACATCCAGCAAACATGAAGCAACATGAACATTTATTTTAAGTCATGTTTGTGTCTAAGTGTAATATTTACTTTCCTTTTAGCTCTGGTTTGGTCTCCGCCAACTCCTGAGAAAATGCCTGGCTCTTTAACTAAATATGCCAAAACAATGAGCTAAAAGAGGCGAATTCTCCAAGTGCCCCCTACTTTACCTTTGTTTCGCTGTTTACTCGCACACTAATATTCCACTTTTATCTGAAATTGATACGGGTCATGGAAACAGGATATTCCGTTTGGATATTCTGAATTAGGCCTTATTCCGAATGGAGTGTTTTCAGATTAAGACATGTGGGATATGCCGATATCATTCAGGTTTTAGGAGCATTCTTTGGATATGCATACAGTGCATTCACAATATGTGTCTCAATTATGTTTTTTATGGCAGTTTGCGACTGTTTCCGTCCAGCTCTGTGCGTTGTACACAAACAAACTAGAGATGCATGCCCAACAGAAAAAGCACACATTTCTGGTCGGAAGGACAAACCCACCTACCTTTAAACATGATGAAAGACTGGGCTATCAACAGGTTTTTGGACATGCACAAATATCGCAGCGCAGGTGGTTGAAGAAGTATGCACGGCTGCATGTAAATGGGAATATTAGTGGAATACTCATCAATAGCCATGTAAAAAGCTTAGTAGTAGGAATACTGTCTTTTTCAAAGAGAGACTATTTTGTGCATGCAAACATAGTCAGTGTTAATATATTAACTGATGCTTCTTCATGCAAAACTTTGTCAAATCAAAAACTGGAATAATTGCTTTGAAATTTTTACACCAAAACTAAATGTATATCCTTGGAGGATAAATATCTGTGATCCAAACTCCCCCGTAGCCTGATTGTATCTGGGTACTTTCCACCTCTGTTTATGACCAGCGAAGGTCACAACAGGGTGAGTGTATCTGAGAGAGCACAAGGGAGCCCTGTTAGTGTACCAGCTGAATACGAGCCATTCAAGGTGAGTGGCACACAGGCGACAAACACAGGTATTTATTCAGTGGTTTATTTATCCAGTTTAATGTGTTTCAAATGTGGGACTGAAAGCTTTTCCTACCTCTTGTAAAATCGTGGAGTGATGATAACATTACGAGTGGTTTGAGTTAGGGCTGACGTGACTTCTTGTGGGGTCAAAGCTGTCTATTCTCTGTGAGTGAATGAGTCCTATAGGCTCTATGTTCAGCAGCACAGGCCACACACACTAAGTTATATTTATCCCCCCACCCTCCCCACGTCTCCAGCTAGTTTCCCTTTCGTCCCAGCGTCTCTGAGGCTCTTTTCAAAGTGCCTGTAAATGCTCCCAGTGTAGCGCTGTAACACAGGATTGCTTTTTATTCTGAAAGTCTTCCTGAATCACAAACAGTATTCCTGTTGTATGTGCTCTAATCTATTAAACCGTTCAACCTTTTCTGCCTCAAATTGCATTTCTTCACTTAACCTTCTGCTATCAGGTCTGCCCTTTTCAGGGAAATGGGGATTGTAGCTGTAGGACTCATTAGAAATATCAGTTGTGTAATCCGCTGCTGGTATCTATGTATATGTGCTAAAATGTGCCTATGTGTATCAGTGGGCAACTCTGGGGTCTGAGAAGTGAAGCCAATGCTGAAGTGCCTTAAACCTGCCTCTAACAGCCAGCAGGGGGCGACTCCTCTGGTTGCTAAAAGAAGTCTGATTGTATAGAAGTCTATGAGAAGATGAGCCTACTTCTCACTTGATTTATTACCTCAGTAAACATTGTAAACATGAGTTTATGGTCTCAATCGCTAGTTTCAAGTCTTCTTCAATACAGCATGATGTTCATTTAGTAAATTATGGTCCCATTTAGAGTCAAATAGACCATAAAGCAGGGGATGCTTTAGGGCGTGGCTACCAGTTGTCCGATCTGCGAGTCGTCCATGTTTTCCTCTTACAACTTTAACCCTTTCACAGTGGGTTCTACGGAGCCCCCCTGTATTAACTCGTCCCCTCAAGTTAGTAAGTCGTTCGCTCGAGTTACTTCATAGTGCACTTCCTCCTATCATTTCTGACAGTCAAGTCATTGACTTCGGTAAAGCTGGAAAGATATTGACAGATTCAAACTTCCTGGATCAATAACTCATAACCAAAACGTTGTTAAAACACAAACAACGACTCTTTCTAACCGTAGTTAGGTAGACAAAGAGCTACAACCACACTGCTATACAGTGTAGTACCACCAAAATTCCTTCATACATAGACGGTCTCCTCATACTTGTACTACAACACTTAGTTTAGAAAAATATGCTTTTGCATAATTTTGGTGAATTTTTAATGGGAAAAATATTCAATAACTTCACTTTTATAAAGTGTAGTGCCATAAAAATGTATTAATTAGTTTAATGAGTATACTAATTTGAGGGAACGAGTTAATACAATTTTCTCCTAGGGGTCTAGGAGGGCTCCGTAGTTTTTAGTTCATGAAAGTTAATTGTAACATTTTTTGTTGCGTTAGGTTGTACTTAGCTCCGCCCTCTCATGTCACTTTAGGAATCAAAACAGCAGTCCACAAACCAATGGATGACGCCACAGTGACTATGTCTACTTCTTCTACAGTCTATGACGTGTATTTTGTGCATATCTTTATGTTTTTATGAGAGATGTTGATGAGCGAGTTGTGGAAACAAATGACTATCTATTTATTAAAACATTGGACTTGGACTTCACCTAAAATGATTTACTTCTTTGCTTTTAAAAAGGTCTAATATATCCTTAAAGCTCATTATTTGTGTTTGATTTTATTACAGAAAGTCTCAAAATGGATGAGAATTGCATTTAGAAATAATATTTTCAGCACAAAACAAGCACTTTTGTGTGCATGGAGACAGAAATTGAGAGAATACTCATGGGTAGCAGATTATGTCTTAGGTTTATTGGTGGAAATAAGTAAAAACAAAGATGCCTAGTGTATCCTACCATGATCCAAACAGCTCAGAAGGCAGCAGTGGTCACTCTGCATTAATAAGGTGCAAATACTTGCCGAATTTCATAAGTGTGAGTTCCAGTGGAGAGTTTTACTGTTGCATGATGGTCCAAATATTAATCTACCGTGACAAGTACAAATTTCTGAGGAAACATTAAATACCATAAGTCATTTGTAGGCAGACATCCTAACCAAACCTTCATTAAAAAGGAACGGTGGTTAATTTACACCCTCAAGGTGTTTTATAGATGAGGAAATAAGCAAAATGCCTAAAACAGTAACAGTGAAGGTGAGAGTGGGCTCACCGGGCCTTGCATCGTGTCGTGATCTGTTTCTGGAGATGGTGTTTATGTTAAGCGGAGAGCCTTTTTTCTCCAGCAGTGATTAATGTGGTGCCCTGAATGCCACGGCTCCAACATCAGACAGATAACGGTTTTCTGCCTCCTGTCAAAGTCCCGGCCCGGGAAGGAACTGAAGAGTAAAAAAAAGAGAATCTGGGTTTTCACACAAACACTTGCAGGTATGTGCTGCTGGCTTCTGTCCACGGAGACCCAAATGCATTTATGAAACGCACGCGCGGTGAAAGTCGTAGCTTCATTTTCCATTGTGCGACGGGTGACCCTAAATATTTACACTGCTTGGCAGAGGCAGTGCCCGGGGATCTGGCTCTCGGTGAGCAGTGAGCTCCCATTACGCAGAGACAAGGGCTCCAGTAGTAGCTGTGAATATGTCATGTGTTTATTTGCGTAGTGGAGTTATAACCACTGTGTGCTTTATTGTCAATCACACAAAGCTGCACTCTGACTTTCGAAATTCTTATCTGTGATCCTATAAACACTCTCGCTACACGGTGATGTCTGTTGCATCGCTGACTAATGTTGGACCCGGTCCTTCCAGTCCAGACTAGGATACACACAGACTGCCAGACTGGGAGACGGAGCCAAACCATGTGTCAGCGTCACAACATGAAGCTCTGCTTGCTCAACAGCGTTACAGCCCTACTGGAGATATATTAGACCTGACTTACTACTCATCTCTTACTGACTTTATACTGGACTGGGTTGAGTCTGTCAAAGATAGCGAGCATTTCTAATGTCTGATGGATTATATTATAGTAACACACACATAAAGGTGTGTTGCTTGCAGTATATGTGCCATAATTTGCAGCCTTTGACTTCAGGGACTTCAAAGCGTTTTACCTCTCATCAGACAGAGGCTGATACTCAAGTCTGTGAAACCACTTTGGTCCAGACTGAAATATCTCAACAACCAGAACACATGTTGTCATGTTGGTAACCTCTTAACTTTTCCTGAGTTAACCACCATCAAAATGTTCATTTATCCAATACTTTGGTTTATAACTAAATAACAGCACAACTAATGACATTCCCATCAGCCTCAGCTGTCCTTTGCATTTAGTTCTGATTAGCAAATGATGGTGAACACAAACCCACTAAACCGGACGAACCAGATGGCGGCCCACCCAGAGCCTGGTTCTGCTCCGGGTTTCTTCCCGTTAAAGGGAAGTTTTTTCTTACCACTGTCGCTCATGTTGGAATATAGGGACTAGACCTGCTCTATATGAAAAGTGTCATGAGATAACTTCTGTTATGATTTGACGCTATATAAAATCAAATTGACTTGAAACATGAGCATGTTAACGTCATCATGAGTATTAGTGAGCTGACAAAGCATAACCTCACAGAGCTGCTAGCAATGCTGAAGTGACTGGGAATTTCCCAGTGGGTAAAGGGGAAGGAAAAAGTCACAGAATGCATGAAGACTTGCCTGGAGTGCATTGGGTAACGGAACAAAACTGTCATCACAAAGAAATAATTATTTATTTGCATTTATCAAACAAAAAGTGTTCACAATAATCACTCAGAATCAGCTGGGGGAGGCGCGTAGAAACACCGGTTTACGCCGGTTTGCAGAGCTCGCTTTCTTTCTCTTCCTGTCCCTGGCATGATTGTGTGTGTGTGTGTGTGTGTGTGTGTTAACGTAGGCAAGGTGGTGAACATGACATCTATATAGCGTGAGCTGAATATCTCGCCTTGTGTGTCGGTGGTGTTGCGGTAGAGCAACCCCATAGCACCAGCAAAAGAAAATCTCTGGCGCCGCCACTGGCTGTGGACTTCTTCATTTTTTTAAATGATTTATTCCTAAATCATCACTGTTAAATGAAGGTTAAGATTACTGAACATTCGTGGCATGGTTGATCTGAGGCAGGAAGTGAACCCTGTTCTCTGGCATCAAAGTCAGACCGGGACTCTCCAACACACCAACGTTAACAGCCTTACCTTTTTGCCTTGCTCTGCACCGGACACACTACTTCCTGCATTGGCACTGAACGTTGGCATTGGATGTAAATTACGCTGCAGAATCGTCCTGTGAGAATGTCGTTTCTTGGAAGACTGAGCTAAACAGAAGTGTATGGAGTTTAAAAAATACTTTATGACCTATAACAATCTCTTAGGAATATAAGGAGTTGAAGACTTTCAACATACAGATCATTTATTTAAAACGTTAAAGAAAGCAGGAAACAACATGTCTCCATCACAGTGATGCTGCTTTCACCTCCACATTCTGCTGACTTCCAGCAAACTGTATTTTTGGCGTAAAGTAACCAGCCAGATGTCTAACAATGGCAGCCTGCCACAGGACACGGTGTATGACAGAGGCTAAGAGGACAGGAGCTTTGCCAGGACACTTTTCACCCTCTCAGGATGTCGGAGCCAGGACAATGTCTCAGTCATGCCAAGAGCCGCACGGCCTGCTTCATTTTCTGCAGTGTGTCCAAAGTTATTCCTGCATGACGCAAGAGTCCTTCTTCCTAAGCCGAGGAATGCTGGAGCCCAATAACAAAATGACTCCTCGGTGCCTCTTTTTCACTGATATAATTTGCTTGAGTTTTATTGGTGTTGGCCTGTCTGGGCTTCTGTGCTTGTGGAGGGCTATTAACTTTAACAGGGCTCAGTCAGGCTGCTTCGTCTAGCAGAGAGCGAGACAGACAGACAGACAGACAGACTGACTGGTGGGCAGAAACGTCGTTAGACAGCGAGACAGTTAAAGTACGTCTTACTGTACAGCATAAACCACTGAACAGTCCCTTTAACAATATACACGGTGGTTCTTTCCACTGCTATCTGTGACATCCCTGTATACTTCAAGTTTATTTTATGAAGTAAAATTGAGTAAAGTTCAAGTATATTTCAAAAGTATACTTTATGTAATAAGTATACTAATATCAGTGTATCAATATACTTTTAAGTGTACTACGTTAATACTTCTTGGGACTAAATCGGCCCACTTTTTAGTTTATAAAAGTGTACTTTAAGAATAGTAAACTTTGAGTACACAACTAGTTTACATCTAAGTTCTATTTTGTACTGCAACTATATTATTAAGTGAACTATACTAACAGTGAACTTATAAGTACACTGTTAGTTTACGAGTTATATACTTGTAGCCCACTTTTTATTAGTATACTCTCAGCAAACTACTATTGTATTAGTTTCCACTGCAAGTATACTTGCAAGTTTTCTTTAACTTATATGACGTTGTGCATTACATAAAGAGACTTTTGCTATTTGACTTGATCTTTTGTGATGATCTAAAAAAAAAGAGAATAAAATGAGTTTTTTTCACGAGCCTCCACGGTGAACGGAGAAAATTCTTAAAGACTTAAAGTAAATTAATATGAAAACATATGTTTACAAACTCTCACACCCTCTAATAGGCTACTCTATCAAAAAGTACAGTAAGCATAAGCCAAGTATACTTAGACTTTTCTGTATACTTGTCAGTATAAGCCAAGTATACTTAAATGGAGTGTTTGTAACTTCTTACGCGTATAAATCTACCGGGTCGGTTTCCCATGCGCGCTCGCGTGTGGCTACGCTGTTCAGACAAGACTCTAACACAAACTACACGGAAGCATCAAAACCTCAAAGTTGTATCTAGTGAAGTCTGTCTGTTAAACAGTGTTTGTGGCGGTCGTAGTACGCGGGGGAGACCGTAGCTTTGGTCTCCAGGGCCGGAGTCTCTGCTGCACTCTGCTCCTCTGCTCCTCTGCCTGCTTGCCTTCACTCAGCTCGCTCCACCTCACGTGCATGAGCGCTCACTACACACTGCAGAAGACTTCGTAGCTCTGAGAATATCTAGTGAATGTACAGTGGACGTTTGTTCAGAATTAAATGCTGCAGCTCCTCCAGACCAACAGAGGTTTTCTGTGTCTTGTGAAGTGACGGGGCTCCGCTGCGAGAAACGTTATCGTCTCCGACCGGGTGCCGGTGTCTCCCTCCAGCTGCGGTCGGAGACAATAATGTTTCTCTTACGAAAAGTCAACACTAGGATCAGCATTGATTCATGGAGAGACCTTCGTCTGGTCAGCTAACATTACTGCCAAGCAGCTGAAATATAGAGTGATATTGTGGTTTTAGCTGACGTGTGTCGCCTCACTGTGTTGAGTGATGCTCCTTCATGTCTATGTAGAGCGAGCACAAGCGCGAGCAACAGGACGCTGACTTTCGTTGACTTAACGGCCACAGGTGTCGCTGTTAACAAACAATTCTGATTCTTACAAACAGTCCCTTTAAGTATAATTTTGTTAAGTATATCTCTGATAAGTACATCAAATTAAAGTGAAAGCATACTCTCTTTTAAGTTTAAAAGAAGTATACTAATAGCACACTTCTTTTTGGTAAGGGATGTAAATGTTGGCATATTTGGTTGATGATTGCAAATGCAGTCAAAGCTGAAATTAAACCCTCGCTTGTCGTAACACACTCAGTTAGTCTTTACCCTGAAGAAACAATTATCAAAATGTGAATGAATTACGCCGGGAATGAACGCTCTGCGTGCCCTGCAAGGTTTCCACTCTCATTCAACATGCATTTAAACGGACTGATTCAATATTTGCCAAATCTGTCTCATATATTCATGTGAGGGCAACAACAGCTGGCTTGTTCTGCGTTACATTCAGAGACAAAATAGGGGAAAAGAAAATATGTTTCTGCTTTTGCAATATCTAAATTCAAGCCCACCCATCCATCACTGTTGTGAGCAAAACATTCCTCAACGAAGTGCAAAACCTCTGAAGTGAGATGAAGCTGTCAGGAAAAGGAGAGACTGAGTGATCAAAGTGCTAAGGTGACAAACAGGTGCTCCAACAAAACCCAGAGCCAACAAAGAGGTTTGGGATTACACCCTCATTCATTGGCTCTCTGAGGATTTTGATCATTTGCCGACAAGTTTGTCCCTCTCGGCCTCGTCGTGGCGAGATTCCCCTCTCGTTGTCTGTGTGGAGTGCTGAGCATGCCGACCTGTTGGTTCTCGGCCAGCTGCTGAGTGAATGAGAACTGACTCACAGTGCATTTGGCCCATTGTTCCTTTCCCCGGGCCTTGGATTGGAGAGCTTTTTGTTGGCAGCGCCCGGTCAAAGACATCTCTCCTGGGCTGTTGTCGACCATCTGTTTGCCCCCGGTGCTCAGGCAGGCCGTCACCTCGGCACTGCAGCTATGTGGCATGAGCCGTGTGAAAGCTCGATGTACGGAGTTACCACATGGGGAATGAAATCATAAAAAAATTAATTAGCAATATATTCTTTTCTGGTAAAGAGCACACAAATGTATCTGGCTGAAAACCACAGGCTGACATTTAACATGTGGCACAAAACGGTTATGTGCTGCAAATAATGTCAGTTCTCAATATTTCATTTTTTACTGCCTATTCCAAAGTTAAACCAGGTTCTTAAATGAGGTGTAAAATGAACTGCTTTTCATCTCACGAATTTCCAAAAGCAAGCATCAGCAAGGTAATAAGAGAGTCACAGTTGGATATGTGGATGTTTAAAGAAAAATATTACTTCAAGACTAATATATTATACATATTTAACAGATATTTGATGCATTGTGACGTTTGTTTTAAACAAAATCATCATATCTCTGAAGGTTTTTCCTTTATTTGTCCAACACACTACAAAAGAGTCTTTCTGAACTCATTAGTGCTAATACTCAGGCTTTTCTCATACGTTTGTAGATATACTTACAAAAAGAAATGCACTGTAATTTATATATAATCCACATATTCAATTCTTATGTAATCCACTTAATCATGAGCCTGGTCACATGACACAGTATAAAGAGCGAAAAAGTCCATGTAGGGAAGTCAGAACTTTCACCCAGGAGGCTGCTGTTGTGTCCCGTGTGAAACAAGAAGTCTACGTTGACTAATTTGTCACGTAACTTCCACCCATAAGTAACGCCACTTCCGTAGTTATTTTAACCCCAAATGACGATCTTTTCCTAAACCTAACCAAGTAGTTTTGCCGTCTAAACACTGCAGTGGTTTGCGTAAGAGGTTTTAATCCAGGAGACCGCTGTTAGTGTCTGTTACAATCAGTTCGTTCATGTCCCGTGTTCACAACATCAAGTTGCATTTTCACTGTACAAACGTAGTCATTTTAAACCCAACCATGATATTTTTTCATACACCTAAGTGGTTTTGTTACCTAATCCTAAGCAAGTGTTTTTGTTTAATTCACAACATTAAGCAAGTGCTGCTAAATAGTGTTGCTTACTGCGACCAAAAAGTGACACAGAGGGCTCGTTATGCAAGTGTTTAGTGCGACAGAAAAAGTGATACCAAGAGGTCTGATAAAGCGTCAGTATATGACGAGTTGGGATGAGAACGTGTTGGTTAAGATAACTGAGAAAACAGCGTTATATATAACGTGATTTTGGTAGCCAATTAACGATGAACAAGACACGTATATTTTTGATCCTGTATTTCTGTACACAATAAGTGGCCCAACATGCTGTTTTCGTAAAACTTAAATAAGTCTCCTGTGCGGAAAAGCTTTGTTTTGATCCTTATCCAAGGGGACTTTCAGAAATAGGTGTCTTTTTCTCTTAGAATGAACCAAATTGGCAGCCCTGTTTAGATCCAAACCACACCCTTCACAAAGAGATGATGCCTTCAGGCAGAAGGTACAGGTATCTGTGCGATATTCAACATCATGGCTTTACTGGGGCGAATGCCCAATATCTTGGTGTAGGGCATCCTGTGCAGTATGTAAAGGATAACGGCCAACGAGGTGTCCATTATCAGGAATTAATGGACGGCGGGGAGGCCAGAATCGTCTGACTGACTCTGATGGTTCAATCTATAAACTTCAATTGACTAAGAAGACAGTTTGGTCCCAAATCAGCCATCCCATTCTCCAATTCTGAGTGAATACGAGGCTGTGACCCCCCCCGGTGCTGGGTGCTCACAATGGAGTTGGTGTAGTGGGTGGGGTGGCCAATGAGCCGGGGGTGGGGGTGATCGCGCTAGCCCGGCACAATAGCTAATCCACGGGCTAAACACTCAAAGCCCGGATCCGTGGGCTCTGATCCTGGCTGCGTGAACAGTAGTCACGACTTGGGGGGACGCTGGATAAACAAGCCAGTAAACCCCCCCCCCCTCTCCCCGCTGCCACATCTACACCTCTTCATTTGTTCATTGATTGGCAAACTGAGGAATGATACTATTTACACAGTCTGTTCTCTCTCTCTCTCTACCTTTATTAACTTCATCTACCTGCCCAGGATGCAGAGGCTTTTGTTTTCATAACCAGCAGAGAACTGATTGTTCAGTCAGATAGTGTGAAAAAGATATTGTTTTACTTTCTTTAAAGAATATCTTCAGGGTGTTTGTGTGAATTATGAGTCAGGGCCTAAAACGAGAAAACTGTTTTATGATTCTCTGCCCAAAGCAAGAGCCAATACTCGAGTTTATATCAAAGATCCCTTCAGTTAAAAAGAAGTCATCACCTGAAGTCTTTATTTTTACTAATAATGATCCAAGTTGACGAGTTAAGCAATCTATGAAGAGCTGCATCAGCTCTCCTCAATGTAGAGTACACTGTAGTGTGTGGTTTGGGTGTGTTTCCACAGCCTGGTCACGCCCAGGGCGTCACATACCGATGCTTTGGCAGCGGCCCGCGGCATCTTGATAGCGACACACAAGGCAGTCTTCAGCGTCTGTATGAGACGCACCAGGATTTCAACTAACTCCAATGAAAACCCATCCGGGTCATTATTAGACACTCTGATGTAGTATAAAGAGAGAGAAGAGAAGTTGAATGCTTTTTACTGTCGACGTTACGCCACAGAATCACAACGTGACGTCCATATCTTATTTTACATTACAAGCGTAGTTATTTTAATCCAAATATGATGTTTTTTTTAACCCTAAACCCTAAAATTGCAACCATTTCACAACGTTAACCAGGTGCAAACCTTCAGCGTCAAGATACTACAATAAATATGATGAGTAGAGATGAGATCAAATTGGTTTCCAGGTCCAGGTTCGCTTGTCGAAAAATGCAATTCTTGCAGAAATCTCAAAATGTCAAAAGCTTTTGATACCGAATCACAGCATGGCTTTTTCTCTGGTGTTCCTCAAGGTCTTTGTGTCCTAATGTGGGATTTTGGAGGGATTATTGATCATTTTTATCGATTCTCGAGCAGAAAAAAATGGTTAAATTTAGCACCAAATCTGTGTAACAAATGGTATCAACCCAAAATTTGCTGCAACAACTTATGAGACATAATAGAGCATGGGAATGACCATCATATACTTCTATTATAATGTTCTAAACCCTTACACACTTTTACAATTCATTTTAAATGATCAATTAATTAATCAATTCATGTTTATTTCCGATTTACGACCAGAACAACTTGACACACAGTGCTGAGTTACGTCTCAAATTCATCTTCAGGTTCCCAGCTTTCAGATGATGTACACCACTTCTATGTGACATCTACTGTTGACCTGCTATCTCCCCCTAAAGACCTCCTGTACCCCCCTAAAAAAGACTAAAACGGGTCCATTGTGGGTCTCAGAGGGTTAAAGCTGATTAAAGAACTTTAGTAACTCAAAAATGTTGAAAGCTGAGCCTCAGTAGTTTCTATATAGGGATTCAGATTTGATATTAAAACCCAGCTCTGCATGTAGGTATTAAACGCCACACAGCAGCAGGGTTGAGCGTGCATGTCTGGGTATTGAAATTTATATTTCCCAAACACTTCCCCCTTGTAGTGAAGTGAAGCACCCTAATTTGTTTTGGTTTTGCGCTATCAATCATTTTGTAGGTTTTGTGTTTTTCAAACGTCGCGTCGGATCATATCTCAGCATCTCTGAAGCCGTTAAAGAGCCTCCGTTGTATGAGAGGTATATAGGACCCCGGCCGGCTCCATGAAGCCCCTCAGTCACCCGGCAGCAGCCCCCCCCCCCACTCTCATGAAGCCCTCTCAGGCTGTTTGCTCAGGCTGTCGCTCTGAAGACAGCCCACTCAGTTTGGATGTTCTTTTCCCAGGCGAGAGCTGCCGGCTACATGTTTGCTTTCCCTCCGCTCTCAAAGGCCACATTCACCTCAGGCCCCGAGGAGAAAGGCAGCACGCTATATGAAAGTATGCGGGCCACGGTGGGCAGCGCTACTTTGAAACTAAGTGCCCGTTTGGTATGTGCAAGCAGGCGAGGGTTGTCTTTTTATTTATTTACTCTTTTTTTTGTGAAGGGCGCTTGCTTGCATTCCTCACAAATTAAGATGTGGTTCAGAGGTTTGTGTCAGTCTTCCATCTAGATTGACTGATAGATAGATAGGAGTATATTTTCTACTCTCTGTAATTTGGTGTCAGAAAATACAGCACAGCAAAAGAGAAGATGGATAGAAAATACAGAGAAGCGATAAAAAATGAATGACTAATTTTCACTTGTTTAAATATTCACATGAAAAGCTGGGCTCTCTGAGGTTTCGCCTGTTTTGTTCATCAGCCGCCAGCTTCAAAGGACTTAAGCTCAAGTCCTGTTTTTCTCCTCCCTCTGAGTCATTGCAGACCCTTAAGATGAAAAGTGGAATAAAAGGTTAAAAAATCTGCAGTGATGGAGGTGGTTTCTCCCTCCCTCCCTCTCTCTCTCTCTGTCTTCCTCTCTCTCTCGCGTCACTCTGATCGTGAGCAGCAGAGCAGCAGAGCAGCATCATGGGACTCTTCTGCAGCGATTAATTAGCCAAATGCATCAACACCTTTAACACTCGAACACGGCAAATGTAATTAGTGCAGAGAATTAGCAGAAGTCGGTCAGATTATCTTGTCATAGCTTGTTATGAAAGTTGGAGTTTAGAGTAACCTTGGACTAAATCCCCTCCCACTCTCGTACAACCAGACTGATGAAATGCACCTGGACTGGACCCAACATTCATTCAGTCTGATGCTTTATGTTTTTAGCAAAATTACAACAACACCTGAAGAAATGAGAGCAGTAATGCTCGTGTGTGTGTTTGCATACTTAAAATGTATTTATATGTGTGGTGACATCATTTGTGCAAACTGTATGTTCATGATAATCTAAAGGTTGTTGTGTTTGATTGTATCCTGGTGTGAATCAGGTTGCCCTCATAATGAATCACGTTCAGGCAAAAGTGGACTTTTAATTCACAACGTTAAGCACGTGTTTACTGCGACTGAAAATTGTCAGAGGGGTCTGACAAAGTGTCAGTATGTGACGAGTTGGGAAGAGAACGTGTTGGTCAACCTGGGCTCTATCTACCTGCACACCTGCTGTCAATCAGCTCGTCACCTCTCCCAGCTCCCTGCTCTAACACACCTGTTTCACACAGTCCATCAGTCAGCATTCCCTTTATTTCAGACTCCTAGGTCCATATCAGTATAACTAAAATAAAATAAAATACAATACAACAACAAATCAATAGTAACGGCAAGAAAGTAAAAATGGAATGAGAGAGAATACTTTTTATTTCAACATAATAATGAAGACAGTAAGATCATTTCGTATTGGCAAGCATGCTTTAAGTTTAACCTATTCCTCTGGAAGAAATTGGGAGTGAGACAAATCACAAATAAGTTGGATTTGCATGAACTCCTGCGAGTGCACGGTCATGAATTCCTTGAACGTATTCAGTGTATAGTTGACTCCAGTCAAAGAGCATTTTCTTCCCCACACAGGTGTTTCCAGTTGATCTGGTTGATTAGACCTCTGCTCAGGTTAATATTGGCCATAGCTATACTGGCAATTAGCTGAGCACAAATGGACAGTTTGGACTTGTAATATCACAAAAAGCACAAGTGTCACTACTAACAATAATGACGACTCTGTTCCAGTCTGTGTATTGCATGATAAGACGTGACAGTGAGCCAGCATGGAGAATACTAGAGCGTCCTGGAACTTTAACAGCCACCATTTAAGTTATGAATTACATTTGTCATAGTCAAAATGCATGCTGTGTAAAATTTCTAAAATAATCTTAACGCCTCGTTTCAACAGAGTTTTGTTTTGTGTCTGTAACTCCGTATAGTTTACATCCCCTAGTGTTCAACGCAGGGAAATGCATCTCTTTACAGATGGATAGAAACACCACCGCAGCTATAGAAGAGACGTTACTACATGGATATAAAACTGTGTTTTTATATCTATGAGTTACTATCTATTTTTCACCGTCCAGTCTAGATGAGTCACATTTATACATTTTTCCAAGTGAAAAGTTCGACAGCATATTTATAGCTAACATTAGTAACAACATTTTTTTCAAGATTCTTGAGGCAAATTACGGTCCGAAAAAAACCCTACAACAAAACAAGGAGGAGTTTCGCAAACACATTGGCAATTACGGAGGTTCCCATAAGAATGAATGACTCGCAATCGTACACAGAGCTATGTGGAAACGAGGCGTAAAGGTGCAAGTTGTCCTACTGTAACAGGTGCACCTAAACTAACAGAGCACAGTCTGCACACGCCCGCTCAGTGCCGTGAAGGTGAGGTGTAATTAGGGAGAGAAAGTGAAAACACCTGTGCTGATTGATCTCGGGCGTGTTTGGGCTTTTGACTATTTCATCACTCCGGCTTAAAAAAAAAAAAGAAAACAGTTTTGAAATAGATTGATTGTGTGAAATAAATGAAGAGTGATCTTCTGTTGACAAGTGTGGCAGGTTAAGTGCCTTTCTCAGAGATTCATGGCCAACACTGGTTCACGTTCACTTTTTAAACTCATGTTCAGTCTGCAGAGAGCTGCAGACTCAGCTCCACTGCAGCAGCTGATTTCACTTGTTAAAAGTGGGCTAATCAATAAACCTGGTGATGGAACCTGTGGATTCAGCCTGCACCTCTCCTCTGACCGGATGAATCAGAGTGGAGAAAAAAAAAGAAAAAGTCCAGAACAAGCTGTGTGATTTTGCCTCCCAGGTATCGCTGTCTCTCCCCAGCAATGGCCGATTTCAAGGCAGGTTTTTCAAAACAAAACACTTCCTCCGGGCCACCACTCGCTCTGTGTTAGCAGACATTGTGGCTGTGCAGCTATTTCTGCGGGCCTCAGAATGGTGTGCACAAACAGAAAGGCGGCGGACAATGGGCAGCATGCAGTGAAGTGCAGGCTATAATGAGGCAGATGTCTGGCTATTGGGAGCCCACAGCAGGCGGGGGGGACACATCCCTGCTTTTGTTGGTGGGGTTCACTCTCTCTCTCTCTCTCTCTCTCGCTCTCTCTCTTCTCACTCCTTTGCCTCTCATGGCCTCTCGCTCTTTCTTCCTCTCTTACAAACATGTGAACATGCACACGTGAAAACACACACACACACACACTTCCCCCACCTCCATTGGTTTTAATTATCCCACTCCAAATCCGCCGCTCCATTAGTAGCTGTATAATAGTGTCCCCCCCCCTCTACCCTCCTCTACCTCCCTCTACCTCCCCAGCTCCTCTCCATTCAAGTCGGGGAGAGAAGCTGCCCTTTGAGCTCCTGTCAGCCTCGCTGGCCGAGGTCTTCAGGTTCTCACATTCCCTCTCGGCCAATCGGAGCGCCGCACGGAGGCAGGGCCCAATTAGATGACAGCGTCCTGCCAGAGGAAAGGAGGCGAGAAAAAAAAAAGAAAGCCAATCGCTGTGATTAATTTATTCAGATTCCCTCCGGGGACCGACTCTCCTGGAACGCACCCCATTTTGATGTACCCTCATACCCAACACCTCCTCCTCCTCCTCCCTCCTCTTCATTCTTTTATTGCGTTTGTGAAGAGTGATAGAAGAATGCAGAGTATTTCTTTTTCAGGCACTTTTAATATGTGCCCCCCCTCTCTTCACTTCCCCATTTTATCCTCCCTCCTCCTCCTCCTCCTCCTCCTCTCAAGGTAATTACAGAGAAGTCTCAATAGATGGGAAATTCATGTCTTTGAGCCCCAGCCATATGATGTATGAGAGAGAGGCTGGTACAGAATTAAAGGACGGACAGAGAGAATAGGGGGACGGCAGGAACTTGAACCCGCAAGTGTTATTGTGCTGAAGCCGAAGGGGCCAAAACATAGTCTCCATGGTAAATAAAACGGAGAGCTTCTTCAGGCCCCCTCGACAACTCCCTCCCCTCCCCCCCGCCTCCTCCCACCGCCCCTCGCGACCTGTTGCTTTCTTCCAGCCACCATTGTCCCCAAGTGTGAAGTGGGTGACATCACCGCTTCCTCTTGTAAACAGGTGTGATGGGACGGAGAGAAAAAGTCCACTGTGCGCCTCGGGGCTCTTGTCTCTTTTCACGGCGTGGGTTCCATTTCACCTCGTGTCCCTTGCCGCTGCCGCTGCTGGGGCCCACCCTCACCCCGACTCACCCCGACCCACCCCTCCACTATATCTAGTGTTGGCGCAAACACAAGGGAGGAAACCAAAAGAAATCTGAGAGGTTCGTTTGAAAATGAATGCTGGCATAAAGACAAGGCTCACTATTAGAGATTATAGCTATATCATCAAGGTGCGCTGCATTTCAGTTCATACAGTATAATCATGTAGCTGCATCTTCAGTGTGAGAGCGTCAACTTCAGGTGACACTCGTTTAGCTAAATGGATCGCGTTTTAGAATTCAACCTTCCAAGAAGAGGACAACTTTCACAGAAAGTGCCAGCTGTGTCTGCTTCCTCCTGCGAGACTGCAGAGTTCAGTCAAAACTCCTCCGTCTCTTTTAACACCAGCAGCGCGTTGAGCAGCAACACCTGCAGGGCGTTCATACCTCATGCTAATTAGTCTTAAATATGGACAGCTTTGTGATTAATGCACAGTCAGGATGCTCAAGTCAAAAATGAAAAGTCATTAGAGTCAAAGAGGACTGAGAATAGTTTTCACTGACCGCTGTTGATTGAAGCACCATGCAAGTCCTGAGGAGAGTCCACCCCCAGGGTCACTATTAGCATTATTATCATTCGTGGCTCAAATGCATCAAGTTTGGTTTGACGTATTTCCCAGTTTTGCCTCGTGCATTAGCCTTTTTTTCCCCAGAGAAGACATTTTGACATGTCACATCAGGAAAAGCACAGGAGTAAATCATGAAATTAATGATTGCAGAATTCCATTTAACTGCTTTGATTTCAGGATTCAGGTATTGTGCATGTTTATTTACTGTCACTCTCACTGCGACACTCGAATACCGTCGTTCGTGTTATTAGTTACAGCTGCACGATTCCCACTATGACAAGTCAAAATGTCCGTTGTGAAAAAGGCCTATTTGATTTAGACTTAAGGAAAAACACACCTTAAATTGATTTACCTAAAAAAAAAAAATGATCCTCTGAGTTGCAGACGTCTCTTTCCTATGACGGAGTATTAGGGCCACATTGAGGGAAAAAAAATAAATCTGAGATTTCGAGAATAAAGTCATAATATGACGAGAATAAAGTCATAATATTATGAGGATTATGAGAATAAAGGCATAATATTATAAAGTAGTAATTTTACGTGTTATTTTAGTGGGGAAATAGAGCAGCGTGCCTGCTTTTATTCTGAAGAAAGAACCACATGGACCTGATGGGGAAACTGCCTCTAATGTGGAGGAGGAAATTACTTATTTTCCTCGTTAAGTTATGACTTTATTCTCGTAATATTACGACTTTATTCTCGTAAAGTTGTGACTTTATTCCCATAAAGTTATGACTTTATTCTCGTAATATTACGACTTTATTCTCGTAAAGTTGTGACTTTATTCCCATAAAGTTATGACTTTATTCTCGTAATATTACGACTTTTTTTCTCAAAAGCTCAGATTCTTTTTTTCCCCTCCTCAATGGGTCCTAATACTCCATCGTACTTTCCCAATGTAAGTCTATCGGAAAAGTATTTTTGGGCCCAATCGCATCACGTGACAGACAATGAAGTTGCCAAACTACGAAAATTGGCATCAATGACCGGTGCTCTTCCTGGGGGCTTACGACTACTTACCTGTCCTACCTGTGTCATCTGTCAACCAATCGGCTGCAGTTTACTGTTGCTGCTGTTTCAGCTCACAGAGTGCAGCTTCATCTTACTGGAATAATAAGCTGCAATTTACATTTATTTATAATAAATATATGACAGATGTCGAGTGCGATTGCTACCATGCCACCATTTTACT
Organism: Sebastes umbrosus; assembly: GCF_015220745.1. NCBI lineage: Eukaryota > Metazoa > Chordata > Actinopteri > Perciformes > Sebastidae > Sebastes > Sebastes umbrosus. The sequence continues at coordinate 28,526,529 of NC_051284.1, read as the reverse complement.
ACCAGGTCACAGTTCATTTATTCTAATGTTGCCCTCCATGCAGAGCATCTACAATGAATACGTTCTGTTTCTTTAAAAGTGGGTGTTGAACTGCTGTGAGTTTGATGTTTGGCCCACATCATCCGCTCTCTGCATCTCCTCTGTGATTCCTGTCACTCTCCACTCTGTTATCCAATGGAGCAGAAATACCATTAAAAGCTGGATTCTGGGAGCTTATGTCAAGTTTTCATTTTCTTCACATCACACACACACACACACACACTCAGAGAGAGCCGGTACAGCGCTGCACTCTCTCTCTCCATCCACCATGTAAAGAACCTGCCACCCATCTCCTGGAAGTCTCAGCACCCAGCACCCGTACTAACCTCTATTAATCTGAGTGCCTGTAACCATGTCCTGATGATTTATGCATCTGGATGGGCACCGCGCTCCCCAAGCCAAACTCTGCACTGACAACAATCCACAAGGGATGATAATTAGCAAGGCACTTTCACACTTGATGTAGCTGCCTCATTAGGCGTGTAAAGTAACATTGCGTGTGCTTTTATCCGCTCACAGTGACGTCATTTTGGTTTTGATCTCAGAACGTCTCACCGCCTACGCTGCGGACCATCTCCACTCTTGATGGCGAGGGTTGATGGTTGGTGATGGTCGCTGCTTCTGATGTTGAACTCGCTGCAAATCACTGAGGCTTAAAAGCACCAGCTAACTGTTTAAGATGCACGAGCCCACGAGCGTTCAACTTGAGAATTTACTGTAACTCTCCCATCGCGTGTCCTCAGTATCTGTTCCCAGCTGCAGGGACGTGATAAATGCATGATTCATCGTGATGAAAGCGAGCTGATGTCTCTCTCCCACCTCTGCTTCAGCTGCAGAGATGGACCGTCACACCGTAGCTCCACAGAAGCAATTAAATATTCATCCAAGACTGCATTAAACATCAGCGCTGGTGTTTAACCCCTCTTTTCCTGTCCGCCTCCATGCTGAAGATGCTAAAGGCATTGTGGGGTTTTGTGAAGGAGACTAAGCATTTTAGTCGTGCATTTATCTAAAGCATCTTTTATTTAACATAGTCGTTTATCATCAATTTCAAGAGCGCTCTGCAGTCACACAATAGTTGAGTTTTTGTACATCTGACACTGGATGAAGACTTTTCCTGCAAAAGAAATAAAACTTAAAACACTTCACATACAGTATGCTCACCACCAGTGATGGAAGATGTATTAACATCCTTTATTTAAAAGGTGCTGTAGAGTTTTCCTCTTCTTCTTCTTCTTTCGGCTGCTCCTGTCAGGGATCATCTGTTTTCCATCTAAATTGGTAACCCGGGGCTCAACCGATCCGCTATGGAAATCTGATTTTACAACCCGTTCAACATCGGAAACAGACGCACGGAGGCACCCTTTAGCGAAGTATGTGACGAACCGGACTTTCTACTAACTCCAATGTAAACCCACCAGCGGTGTTATTCCACAGTCGGAGCAAGTGACGTATTAACAGTGTTGATGGGTCAAACAAACACAAGACTTTCAAGCAGGAGACCGCTGTTTGTGTAAGTAACGTTGACTTTTTTTGTCACGTCAGTCGTTAGTCACATGACTCGTCGGAATTGTCAGTCCCGTGAGTCGTTAGTGAAGTTACAGCAACCACAACCGTTTCCTAACCCTAAGTGGTTGTGTTGCCTAAACCTAGCTACCTGTGGAAATGGAAGTTTATTTTGAAAGGACATATGCATGTAATAAGCGTATATTGATGTTGGATTTTAAGATCTGCATATTTATCCAGATACATGTTCTGAAGGTGCGAGGAAACCCACTTGAACACAGGGAGAACATGCAAACTCCACACAGAAAGACTCAGCCCGCACCGGGGATCGACCTCGGACCTTCTTGCTCTGAGGCAACAGTGCTAACCACTGCATCACTGTACCACCCTGAGACTTTATTTGTCCCTCAAAAAACAAAACACACCAGTCGTCGTCTTCTCTTCTTTTGCTGTAAAGTGAAGAACCCACAGTTTGCTGCTTAGCGGATTGTTTAGGTTACTAATTTTAACTTTTATAATGTGTTTTAATGTTTTACGTAAAGCGCTTTGAATTGCCTTGTTGTGAACCATCTGGGTGTATCTTCTGAAAGGGCTTCAGCGAGGAGCGATTGTCCGATGATTGATTATCAGATATGTTTAGGAAACACTAACAAACGTCAAATATCGACTCACTGCTGTTTCAGGGCCAATTAGTGTGTGACGGCTACGTTTACATCTTAATAGATGTACTTACACAGTCGCTCTCACGGGACACACTCAGACAGATAACGCAGACATACAGTAGACATGAACACACACACACTCTCATAAAGAATCCATTATGGGCCCTAAATAAAGCCTGGTTTTCTCCTTTGTACCCAGATTCCAATTTGTTCAAACCTATAATCAAAGTCAAGGGCTGCCTATTTGTTTACCGCGCTCGGCCTCATCCTGTTTTAATGTTCGCTCAGACGGGGAGGGAATCGTCGCACATAAAAGAAAGCTTGAATGTCGTTCGCACCATCATACTTTCATTCTTCCCCCCACGATGAGAGAGAATCCCCCGGGGCGTTCATTAGTCAGCCCACAGGCACCCCCCCACCTCGCTCCCTCCGTCCCCCCTCTCTGCTCGTCACGTAATTGCAGGCTCCACAAATGGCTCCACTTTGAGTCCATATTGAGAATTGTGTTTTACGAGAACTATCACTGTTATTGATCTGCGTGGAGACGGAGCGGACGGCACAAACAACACCAATAAAAGCAGCGATTTAAGGAGGAGGGGGAGGGCGTTGCGCGGCATGAGATGCTTCCACGCTCGTGTTTATGTTTTTTTTTCTGTGTTGCATATGGCAGCGTGTGACACAAAGGCACATGAAGCTTATCTTAAATGTGTTTTGATCTGCACAGCAAGAACATTTTTCAAAAGCGATGCAATCATGTCATCAGACTTTGAGGAGTGGCAGCGGAGGTCAGCGCCGCTGAGATCTTCATCAGGACACAATGACGTCCAGATACACAATGTCTGTAGGGCGTTCAAAACCAGTTCCAGTGTCAGTTCAGAGAGTTGAGGTCCAACTGCGACAAAAATCCTGTCATTGATTTTGTATAACTTTGTCATTTAGATTAATACATATAATAAGCTCCATTGGTTTCTGCCTCACCTGCACAAACTCATATTGCACTTTCTATTAAGGCTTTAATAAATTAGTGATTCATAATTAATAATTATCATTTGTGAGGGCAACTTTTATTTGCCAGGTTTAGAAAATTCTCTTTTGTTGGTGTATATCCTCATCAAGTCTCAGAAATGACAAATCATCCCTAAAAGTGTCTTAAGACTTGTTTCAAGTTGATCTTAAAACTTGATACAGTATGTTGTGGTTTGTACATTTTGTCTCTCTTGTCTCCCAGTTTTCTTTGTCACAAACAAACCAACTCAAAAGGTTGTTCTAAAGATAACTCCAGGGGTATTCCAGTGACTTTGGGCCTTTGCACACCGAGTCCGTATTTTTCATCCAATATAAATCATTCCGAACGGAAACCTTGCACACTGAGTCTTTTATTATTCTATTCATTGCGAAAATTCACTATATAAGACAAAACTGAATTGAATATGTGGGTGTAATGTATAGCGTTAGTCCCAAACGGGGCTAATGAATGAATGACACTAGCAAGATACTATTGTTAAGCTGCCTAGAGCTCAATCACTCCTGTCTAATCTTTACTACATCCTTTGTTTTACAACCATCCCCGATTCCAAGCAGTTCTGCATGTTCTATCTTTAAATTCTGCATCTCTGTATTCTTTACTTAGTTTGTTCATTTGTCTCCCAGCAAAAAGCACTTTACCACAAAGTGAATCGGCCATGATGTATAAAGGGAACTAGACTGAGTTACAAACGTCTCTTTCCCAATGTAAGTCAATGGGAAAAAGTCTTTTTGGGGCCCAATGGCATCACGTGACGGACACGGAAGTTGTAGTACCGCTGTTTGGCCACTATGAAAATTTGCTTCCCAGCCCGGCGCTCTTCCTGGGGGCTTGAAATCAGCTTGTCAGATGTCATTTTGGATGATGATGTTTGCATTTACGTTCGATCTCAGTGGTCAAACAACTTTTCCGGATGCAAAAAAAAAAATGCAGAAAATGGAACCTGTTCCAAAAACGATTAAGACGAATGAAAGTTTCGGTGCGTAAATGTGATTCAGTGTGAAATGTGAGAGCGTATTTATTTTTAAACATGCAACAATTTGGGACAAAAAACACAGACTTAGTGTTTATATGCCTTTGTTGGTCAAACTCCCAAAACAGTGGATCACTACAATTCCCATGATTCCATGATGCAACTCAGAAGCTTCTTTTGTTAAACCTTCCATGTCTGCTAAGTGCCCACGTCTTGAAGTCTGGAAGAAGCTGAGATAACTGATGAGGTCATCAGGATTATGTTCCCAGACTTTAGACGGCTCTCCTCCGAGCCACAGAAAACATTATACAACTGTTTTCACAGTGTGAGTAGTACTCGTCACGTCGTGTAATCTGATCTTCCTGTGTGAGGTTGGTGAGGTGCCCCTTTAATGACTTATTTGTGATTTATAAAGCTTTAATAAATGATTCACTAATGATGCTGGTAACCTTTATATAACCTTTTCATGCAGGAGCAGCACTGAACATACATATGCTCTTCTTCTCCTTCCTGTTCCATTACATTCTCTGGGATGTGATGCTTTGGCGTGTACGATATCAAACGTGACGTATCAGTTTGCAGCACGTCAGAGAGGAGAACACAAACCAAACAGACGCCTCCTCGCCTTCCCTAGTCTCCCCGGACAGAAAAAAAGAAATGGGGAGCGTTTCCGTAGCGACGGTGGGGCAAGGAGGATTGTTTTCTCAGATGTTCTGCGGCCCCGCCGTTCCCCACGGTGACGGTGACAGAGGCGTTCTGGGATAGGCTGTGGCCGTGCTTGGCAGGCCTCGAAGGCGTCAGTGCTGTTTCTCCCGGGACGTCCTGGCACCGCGTCCCAACCCGCAACGCTGCAGCAGCCGCCTAATTAAAACCACACCGCTCCTCCTCTGCTGCTTCTCCTCTCCTCTCCTCTCAGAGTCGCATCCCCACTGACTCACACACATTTTCACTAAAAACCCATCTTTAAAGCTATTTGCAAATAATTCTTACTTAAAGCGTTTGTTTTAATGTACTCGCAGTACCAGATGGGTGAAGTTTATAGCATCGGAGTTAGTTAGATAAGTTGTCAATCACGGCGAACAGCGTGAAATCAAGGTTCAAACACTCTTTCGCGGTTGTTAAATAACTTTCTGGCGCTCATAGTGTTGTCATATGTGGTAAATCCCACCCATCTGGCTTTAAAGGAGGTTGAATCAAACTACTATAAAAGAAGTATTTGCACATACGCTCATGGCCCAGGTCTGACTCAGAGTCCACACACACAGTGAACTTTTCACTCTGCCCAGACACACATGGGGGTATGTGCCACTGCAGCGGCTGTAGGTTTAACTTCCAAATGTTTTCCTGCTCCGCTGCAGAGAACTCCTTTTAGCTCATTTATATGCTGCCATTAGCTCAAATGTCATCAATCACCGGCTTGTTAGGGTTAAAAAAATGAGGTTCGGTGAACCTGGATCAAATACTGTTTGCAAGTCATGTCTGTGGTTTGTTGTAGCCGGTGTAGGCGCCAGATGGAGAGTCTGTTTCATACTGAAAGACAGTTTTCCTGCCAATATCGTCTTCACTCTGATTGACAGCTTGCCTGATATTATTTGAATTTTCCTGTCATGCCACCAACCCGGTAGTCCAAATTATATAAATCAAACACGGAGAGGTATTTGCGAGTAGTTTTTCACACAGGTCTGGTCACAGATTGGCTGAGGAAGGTCTTCTTTTACTTTGCTCCTTTGCCATAAAATGAAGTCTCATTAATCACAGCCTCGTTAGGGCCAAGAAATTAGATACCCAGAATCCACTGGCACCCGCTGCATGTATCATGATCTTGGGTTTAACAGACAAGAAGAAGACGAAGAGAGGGAAACGCTGTAAATATTCCCAAACTTTACATCATCAGCGTTCCCACCCACCCACCCACACACACACACACACACACACACACACGCACACACACACACACACACACGCTTCATATTCAAACTTTTCCAGAACTTTTCCCAAACTTCAAACTGAGTTTTCATGGCTTGTCATATTCTATAACTTTGCTTGGATTCTTACGGCTGTGGGAAATGGGACTTCTTTAAGTTGTGGTCTGCTTGTTGGAGAGTACATGTTGAACTTCAAAAGACCCCGGATGAACAGACAATGTGTCAAATACCAAGACATATATCCGTAACTGATGATTCTATTTGGACTCCACGGAAGCATTCTTGATGGTCCTGTCTCTCAAAACCTACAAAGTCCCAGCGGGAGTAACGCGAGGTACTCAGTAGTTAGTTGCATCTTAATCAGCACCAACTTTAACGAATCCATTTCATCCTGGACTAACTAAATCCTTCCAGCAGTGTGTTAGATGAGAAGAAGACTGAATATGCATGAAAACTAAACATGTGATACATAAGTCAAAAAACTTGAAGAGGAAAACAAGCTTTGCAGGGAGCTTGGTGAGTGATGGAGCTGATCCAGAGTGTTTCCACACAAGGAAACAGCGTGACAAATGATTCACTATGAATATTCATTGTTTGGTGCTTCAATGGATATCTTATTTAATGCATAGACTCCACAGTCTGCCAGCAAATGTAGGTTGTGAAGTCATTTTTCTCTTCTTGTTTTTCCTGCCAGTGTTGCTTTTATTTTTCCAACCAGTTCAATGCAGTTTAAATTTTTTTAGAGGTGGGATCATTAAGTGTGTGCAGGAAAATCAACCATTCAGAAAGCTTGATTTAGTTATTTTGCCAATGCTTAAATGAAACAACCCCATAATTCCGAAATGCTATTGAACCGTCTCTTGCATTTGTTTACTTTGTCTTCAAAAAGTTCTTACTGTGCACAGAACAGGCTACAGATACCTACTCTTTTTAATAACGTTGCACAATGAGGTTTGCATTTAAGGTTATTGTTACATTATATATTTGTCCATTTATCTGTATCTTTTTGACATGACAAGGGTAAACAAACCGTGGAGCTAACTGTTAGTCCAGCTTGTTCGCACGAAAAGGCGTATGAATACCACGATAATGCACAAGGCGTTTAGTGTGTAATAATTCTTGATTTCTACGTGTCATTTGTGCGGCATGCGTCCTGTAGGCTACTGACTACAATGTCAACACATCCGCGTAGAACAGTTAGTGATGTGGAAAGAGTGGGTGGATGGGGAGGTGTAATGCCCGGTTCAGACTACACAATATCAGCCCGACACGGCCGTCGTAGGGTGTCGACTTGGATCAGGAACGATAAATGAGTGTCGTGTGCGACAATTGATCGCTTTATCTCGTGTAGTGTGTCATAGTACACGACAACCGACGCCGCGTCTGGGACGCCTCACAACGTCCTCACAGAAAGTCTAGCATGTTGGATTTTTATTTTTTTTGCTTTTCACGACGTGTTCCGTCATGGCTGTGAATTTGACCGGCTGAGCACAGACGCACGCAGCTATAAACAGAAGCACACGGCGACTTATTATGCACAATGATGTCATCGCATCTAGGTTGTGTTGGAGTAAAAAACACCACCGCGATTGCATCTTTGCGTATAGAGCATCCAAGGTGTGCGCCCGCTTTCGGTTCTCCCTGTGAATTATATTTTTAGTGTTTTCCCCTGGAGCCTCGTGGGCCCCTTTACATGGTCGGGCCCGGGGGGGCTTGAGCCTCAGTAAGCCCGTATATTGACCGATGTTTTGTTTTGTAAGTTACGTTAGTGACATGTTTTCCATAGCTGGGTTACGTTGTTTACGTACGTATTTTACATACTTATTTTAAGCCCAACCATGACATTTTTCCTTACCCTAACAAAGTGGTTTTCTTGCATGAACCTCTTTGCAGATGTTTGCGAGGCAAATGACACGCAAAAAGGCTAAAGTGCTTACTCATGACACGCGGTATGTCGTGGTATTTTTACGTCTTCCCATGAGACCTGGTTGGGAAGCCTATTCTGTGCCAGTGTAACTCCAGGTATGTTTGTTTTGTCATTTAGGAAGTGTGATTTCCTTTGGCCTGTCACAAAAACGACCATCTTCCTAAAACTATGTTGGAAGAACGGCGCCCTTGTCCTGTTTTGTGTCTTCTGACTTTGTACAGTGCAGAATATAAAATGTGGTAACCTCTGGCAGAGGCTGGTGGTAAGGTATTAAGTCTAAGTTGGTGATGATGAAATGATTAATGTTGCACCTTGTCTATTTGGCAGCTACTGTAGATCAAATTATACTCTATATGTGACATGTTTTTAAAAGTAGGTTGAGGCCTGTTTGTGTTGCTACAAGCTGATTTAGTCTTGTTTACACTGTGAAAGAATTCTAACAGGATGATCACGCTCACCTCGCTGCCATTATATGATTTAAGATGTAGCTCTCATAGATTTCTTTCCGCCTCTTATTTTCTTATATGAGCTTTGTGCACTGCACACACACACTCTGTTATTGATATAAAAGGGAGAATCTGTAATTTGTTAGATTGGATTATGTCTGAATTACGGTTTATGGGCCCTTTTTCGACAGAGTTGTTCTCTTCTGCAAATCGGATTAGCTCTACCGTCTCCTTTGTCTTCAGTGTTGTGTGCTTAAGATGTTATTGCCATGACAGAAAGCAATATCTACTGTGGTCTACTGTGTAGTTGTGTTTATACTGGAGACAATATGGCTCATAGAGTCTTTAAAAAGAGAGTCAAGCCTCAGTCCTTAAATTCATTTGTCCATATAAATCTAAAGAAGGGAGTTCACATATATTGTTGAGAAGCTTGACGTGCACATGGAAAATAGGCTTATTGTAACTTTTATAAGGCATTTAAGTGAAATAAGGTTTTGCTTCACTGAGAAACTGCATCAGTGACTACATAAACAGACCTTTGTACGTTTTCTCTGTCACTTTTTTCCGTACCAGTATGAAGCCTACTTCACCATTTTCCCCGTCACTCCTGTAAAATTTTAGCTCGGAAAAAAAACTAAATGTCTTTTGTTAAATTAACCACCAGTTTTGATATCTAAATAACATTAGACTGAGCAAAAGGAAAAAGACTTAAGAGAAACCAAAGTCATAATGAAGCCAAACAGTCTACACACTCTACTGTAACTGAGCATTTAGATATTATTTAGGTTAGTTATGCTAATCTTATGGCTCCTAGCAACACAACATTCTGTTGCCAGTAGCAACCGCTTCTGCTACAGATCCAGAGCTGTTATATGGTGCCTTCAAATGAGGTCGTGTTTACTGTGTTCACGAGAAGAGTCCATATGAACGCCCCCCTCTTGTGGTGTTCACGACCTCGTAAGTGGAAAGTTTCTGAAAGCTCCAAGTTAACGAGTTGTGAAGTGTTTGTTGACTTTGTCAGAAATTGCGGAGGCCATGTGGAATTTCATTTTTCGATACATAATGAAATTGTAGTCGTGTATTGTTTTTCCTTTGTAATTTTATAATAGATCTGAGGAAAATGTTGATATTCCAAACTGGCTAGTCTTTCTCCTCTGTCATTATGCCTTTGCATTTACTGCATTATGTTACCCACTTGCTCGCTTGCTAAATTGTTAGCCTCTGTGGCTTCTAGACCATAATATTGCCGTTGCTTAGTATATTGTGTACACGACTTCCCATGTTGTAAACACAAGCTCACGAGTTTCATTTGAAGGCAGCAGTAGTTTCCGACTGACATTGTTACAGCCCCACATTTTGAAAAATCTGTGACCTTAAAGGGGACATATCATGCTCATCTTCAGGTTAATAAAAATGTATTTTGGGTTTCTACTAGAACATGTTTACATGCTTTAATGTTAAAAAACACATTATTTTTCTCAAACTGTCTGTCTAAATATACCTGTATTCACCCTCTGTCTGAAACGCTCCGTTTTAGCACCTGTCCCTTTAAGAAAACACTAACAAACAAACCTGTCTCTTTGCAAAGGTAGTTGAGTGATATATTCTAATGAGCCTGCATGTGACATCGGAAGAGAAGCCAAATCTGAATGGCTTGTTGAATCACAGTTTCTGATCTGGGCAGCGCACAAAAAAACTGACTGGGTTGTCTTATTTCACAGTTTGTGGGTTGGTAGTGTTACAGTTTGGGTCCATGTTTACTTCCTGTCAGCTGATGTTATTTACATACACTGCAACAGGAAATAAACTGGGACACATTTAGAATGTTTACGTTCAAAACCGTGTAATGATCTATATATTGTATATTTGTGACATCACAAATGGACAGAAATCCTATAACGGCTTGTTTCAAACGCACAATTTCTGAATACGGGCTGTGTGTATTTCTCTGTATATTGAGCATTTTGACAGTTTAACAGTATTTATATAGCACTTAAACCTGCTTTATAATATAAAAGACATAAAAATCTGTGAACATTTTGATATTCACCCAATGCCCTTTTTGGTCCATGCTATTTTGTGACTTTTCATGTAACTTTGGCCCTAAGTCAAGCTGCTCTCATACACTGTTCGTAGCTATCTATGAAAGTAATGCACTGTAATTCGTTTATATCCCACAAAAACAGGTTAATGTTATACTTCCATCGATGATAGTTTGTTTCTTCCTGGCAGGAGGGATGATACAGCCGAGTGTAGACTTTTTAGTAGTGTTCTTGCTCTTTTTTTATTTATGTACCCTGATTTCTGATTTATCCAAAGTCGTTTTAACAGTTCCCCCCTTTAAAAGCCCCAAAGGCTAACTGCTGTCTTTAACCTTTATTGGAAGTGTGTTAAACTCACTGCTTGGCTGTGCACCTACAGGCATACTGAGGACAGGAAAATCAATACGATTGTTTCCTCCATCCAGAGCAGCTCTGTGTCCAGGAAATGTTAGTAGAACCTTTTATCTGCTATAGATCAAGGATAAGGATTCTGGTGTGAAGAAAAGTAATGCACTAACATGTAGACAAACAACATGTCTAGTTCTGCCCTTTGAAGGGCAAAACAAGCTATAGACCCTTTTACAGCCGACATGATTACGTCACGGTGTTAGCTGGAGGCAAAACAACAGAACGACTGGAGGCAAACACAAATCACCTTTAGTAGTATGATACACATCGAAAATATCATCTTTCTGTGTTGTTGGGTGCCATCGATATTGCATGGGACCTACATTTGAGATGACAAGCTGTGATTCAAGGCTCCAGCAAGCTACAATATCAGTGAAGCTTTTCAGAGATGGAGAGAAAACGTTGCTAATAGTTTATCTTAGCTTTCTGTTAACGATAATTAGCCCCCATTGCTACTGCTCTCCCTCCCAGAAGGCTAAACTATTAGAGAAATGGAGAGAAAATGTTACCGACAGGCTAAAGTATTAGAGAGATGGAGAGAAATGTTGCTAATAAATAGAGTAAACTATTAGAGAGATGTTGCTAACAGACAAAACTATTAGAGAGATGGAGAGATAGAGTGTGTTCCAATCCACGTACTTCCAGAAGTACACTTCAATGTAGTGCACTTTGTGCACTCTGTACTTACTTGAGTAGTGCGTAAATTTCAGCGGGGTAGGATCGTCCCAAATCGAACACTCTGCGGCGCACTGACCGAAAATGACGATCGCAACATTTGACCGCGGCTCGCTACCCGCCAAAATATCTTCTGAAAAAAAATGAAAGCAGAGTGGAAATTACGTTTCCAACGTCGTCGCCTACGATGTGTCCTCCTGTTGGCTGAAAATGCACCGGTATGTTTACGTATTGTATTGTTTTATTCTGTTATCTACGTCTGTTTGAATAGTGGTCGTGGCTCCGCCCCTTCCGCTACGTAGCCAAGATGGCGACAGTCGAGTGTGGAAAGCGTCCAGCATTCCACACTCAACGATCTGACCGTTTTGAGTACAACATCCGGGTACTTTGAGTGCACTGCATTTTGCCGTATTTCCCAGTGTGAACGCACTTATGCACTCAAAGTAGTAAGTGTAAGAACAGAAGTACGCGGATTGGAACACACTGTTTGACTGCAGTTAGCAGAAGCTAAACTAGCAGCAATATCTTCTCTCAAACACTTTGCCGATATTGTAAAACTCTCTTTTTGATAAGTCCGCTAACTTAACGCGAACACTCGCGGCCCCTGAGAGTGAAAAACTCATATTTTCTTCAACCATTGTTAGAAAAATCAGCCGTTAAAACGTTAGCTGACGTGTTCAGAGATTCATTCTCCTCCACCTTCGCGTCATCATGTTTACTAACAGAAAAGAGGCTATTGTGCTTTTCTTTCAACCATAACAGCAGGTAGTGGGTTTTTGTAAACGGCACTATGTTTGTAAATGTGACAACAATGAAGCAGGCTGGTCCAAACAGAGGGAAATAAAGCATTTCCTTTCAGCTCATTTTCCACAACAATCCCCGACAGCATCTCACTATTTATTTTTTTGTATAAGTGCATCCCACACACACGCTGGCTACTTCCAGACCTCCGCTCCTCAGCTCATGTAGCTATAACACCCAGAGAAACACAAGATGAGGATGACTCACACTTTAAATACCTGTGTAGGTGCGAGAGCATCACATCCCAGATTGCTCACTTCTGTTCCAAGAAAGGTTCAAGAAAAGTTTTCTGCTAGTTTATTGCTTTTCTTTCTGCACAACACAGTATCACGCCTCAGTTTGAGAGATACCACTTATTGCCTGTGGAGGAACATGAAACATTTTCTGCTCCACAGTAGGAGGACGCTCACTGTCACTGCACAACGGGGAGTTGTGTTTACACCTCAGTAGCGATTCCACAAAGGTTCAGGAAAATGAGGGAATAAATACTTTACTGATATAGCTCCTGAGGTAACACATGCTCATCCGTGTAATATCCTCAAGTGTTTTGACTGTGCTTCATAAAACAAGATAGCGAGCAAGCTGCACCACACTCCCTGAAGGTTTCCAGGAAATCCCTGCATTCCTTAACGAGAGAGTTTCTCTCTCGGTGATCGTGACGTTTCCTCGATTTAGACCAAATTTATGCCTGACTGTTTTGGTTCGCCGGCAGCTGTGAGGAATTACCACTAGGAAACAATAAAATATCCCTCTCTTCTGAAAATATGTCAGGAATGCCTTTAATTTGACGTGTCGCAGTCTTGTTTGGTTCCATTCAAACCTCAACCTCTGTCATATTGTTTCACTGAAATTATATCACCGTCTAGCTCATAATGCAGAACATAAGAGGGAGATTGCTCTGCAGTACATTTGGAAAATAATGAATATTCAAGTAAAAATAATAATAAAATGGCATTTCTCATGCAAGTTTATGGTCCCAAGATATCATTTATTCCACACTTTTCATTTGGTTAATATTTCATCTTGGAGTGAAATGTCATCCAAATGTTAAAAAATGAAAGAAAGGAAAGACGAAGGAAAAGAGGAAGAAACAGCCAGCTCAGTCGCACAGCAGTTCGTGAAATAGTCACAAAATTGAATGTATTGATTAGTGTAAATAGAAACCAATTTCACATTTTTTTCGTGATGGTCAGCACGAAATCAATTCTGATGTAATCCGGTCGAAGTTACGCCACTTCCGGTGTTATTTTAACCCAAACAGCGATCTTTTCCTAAACCTAACTAAGTAGTTTGTTGCCTAAAACACCAGACTTTTGCCGAGGAGACCGGCATTCGTATCCCGTGTAAAACCACAAGTCAGAGTTGATTTATTTGTCATGTAACTTCCGTACTTAAGTTACGCCACTTCCGGAGTTATTTTAACCCAAACCACGATCTTTTCCTAAACCTAACTAAGTTTGTTGCCTAATTCTAACCAAGTCGATCTATTCCTAAACCTAACTAAATAGTTTTATTTTGAAAAGACTGGAGCGGAAATTGACACGTGCGTCGCGTGTTGCTGGACATTCATAGGAAAACGCACGAAAAATACGTTGTTGGACGTCGTGCAGTGTGTCACGAAAAAAAAGGGAATCCGTGTCTATGTACATGAATCAAATAGATTAAATTTTGTGACATATTGTGACTATTTCACGAACTGCTGTGAGACTGTGTTGAACAGACATGACCCCAAAAAGTTAAGTGATATTCATTTGGACTCATAGCTTTCCCAAAAAAATAAGCATTGTTGTGCATCTGTCTCTCGTTCTTCAGTTATATAATGCACAAGTTTTCAACACAATTCAATGAAGTGTTTCTCCTTTTTACGGCTCTATCATTGCTGGTGGGTCTTTCCTGGGTGTTTTTAAGTTACGTTTCCTGTTTGTTTCGAATAAACAGAAGAAGAAGCAGCTCATTAAATACAACAGGAATCTGTGGGCTACCACTTCAGCCACCTTGCCACATTTGTGACCAGGAACACCAGGAACTCAGGCTCATTATACTTTTACAAGAAAACCAATTTTACAAAATGTACTTGATTCACTCAGCTATAAAAATAGATCCTGTAAACGGTAAACAAAACACACACACACACACACACACACACACACTAAAAACTATGGACAAAAAAAAATAAATATTGAAGGAGCGTAGTCTCTGTGACGTCACCTATAGGTTTGGGAAGCTCAAAGTGGGTGGCTCAAGGGTCATTTCCACGAAGACCGCAATGAAAATGTCGAACTTGAGAGACAACGAGATTCTGGGATCTTCTGTCGGTAAGGTCCGACGCCGAAACAAATTCAAGGAACGGCAAGAGAGTCAGTCGTTTGTGACCAAATTACGACCTGGCTACATGTCCTGCCTCCTGCACGTCCTCCCGAGACGCCACCCCTCACCTAAACCAAACGGAGTATTTCCAGTATAGAGAAGTGGACCCCATGGGACCTTATTTCAGAACAAAATATGTACAGTAGTCAACGGCAAGAGACAAATATGAATATATAATATGAATCACACGTGATGTTTTTCAATTTATAATTACTATAATTACTATTTACTCAAAGTATGTTTCTGACACTCACATCATTGAAAACTAAATTTGTGAAGTTTTATGTCAGACGTTTGTTTTTTTTCTTCATATATCTTTAAATTCCCCATCATATTTTTGGTAATAAATCAATAATGACTTATAAGAATAATGTGACAGAACATTTGTAGTTGAACGTCGTTCCGCGTGCTGAAGATCGTCTGTCATGTCCTGTGCAGCGTCTTCCTCGTCGGACATCTCTGCTAATAAATTACGTGCCGGCAGTTTAATCCTGTAAACCGATGTTCAGGGGTCACATAGCACACGGGCTCGCCGATCAACTGGAGTGTCCTAATCCCCCAGATGGAGCCATATGAGGGGGGGCAAGACCTTAGATAAGACAGAGAGGGCTCTTAGTGTGGTGAGAGGACTTTAATGTCTCATGTCTGTCTCTCTCTCGCACTGCTTTAACATTTAACACAAAGTTTCGCCTCACTTTACACACACTTTTGTTTGTTTATTCGCCATCAAGAGTTTATACTACATTATTATTACTGATTCATTAACATGTAATCAGCATTTTACAGTTGTAGCTGGTCCAGGTCGAGCTACTTTCTTTTTACATATGCTTTGACAAAAGAATCTAAACTCAAGGTCCGCTTACTATCAGTCTCCAGAGCTTTCGACAGCATCACAGTTTACTCAGTTGTCATGGAGATTGATCTCAGTGACCTCGTCATATGATTTCATCCGTAGCACTTTTAGGAGTCATCACCACATTGGCTCAAAAGGGAAGCATGAATGATAATTCTTGATCTGAAAGTAGTTATTTGACATGGTTATAAGTAAAGAAGCGGGCATTATGTTAGGATGATGTTATTTTTTATATGTAAAATCTTAATCTTCAAAGTAACTGAACAAAATAGTATAGTAATATCTATCTGTTTAAATCAATATAGTGGAGTAAAAAGTACAATATTTCCCTCTTTCCACCACTGTTGTTCTTTTTCCAACCCTGTCTTCCACAGAGTTACATTTCTGAACAACTAAACTGCATTTTCAATTATGTTTCAAGGGAAATGCATTTTCTCCCGGATTACGGTTGCCATTTCAAACAGTTTTAAACAGTTTCAAACAGTTTTAAACACGTGGTCAACGTTGTAAATTGAAACAAAACAACACAAAAATGCAATAAAACTACTTGGTTAGGTTTAGAAAAAAACATACAGTAGCTTGGTTTACAATGACTGTGTTTGTTACGTTATAAAGCTACGGACATAAATTAAAAGTTAAAGTTGACTTTTAGATTCACACGGGACACTAACAGCGGTCTCCTGGGTGAAAGTCCTGTATTTAATTGACCCGTCCACCAGCCGAACCGCTTGCCTATGCGGACTTCCGCGGACTTTCATTAGAAACGTATTTAGGATATTATATTTTTAGGAGACAGGGCTGTCTTTTTCACATTACCCTCCAGTTTCTCTCCATTGTCCTCTTTGCGCTCAGAGGAAATTCACATCTTCTTGGGTACACCCTTTGCACCCATTTTATAAGTAATTAGAGCACCACTAAAATTCACTCGGCACTGAGTTAGCACACCGTTAGAGTTTTGCTAACTCTCTTGTTCTCTCAGACTGTCTCGCTCTCGAGACTCTTGTTTTATCTGCTGCTCTACCCAATTCTCACACATACATTCTCCAGCTCACTCTGTCTTTTCTTCCAATATGTTCCATAAAGTACGTGTTTTTTTGTACACCTTTATGTTCATGTCTTGTTTTACATCAAATGAAGCGACCTGCATAAAGGTAACTTTATCATTTCTCTCTTTTGCATCTTCCTCTTGGTTGGTTGACGTCTCTCATCTGGTCTCACTTCATCTCACTTTCCTACTCTCTACTTTTTTTTTTTCCCTCTGCGGCTCTCTTTGAGTCTGTGAGGCTTAGACTTGTGAAGAGGGGGTGATAGTGGAAGAATGATGGGGAGAGACGGGCCTGTTTGAAGCATCGCAGCGGAAATCCAGAGTCCTCACTCATTGTGTGAAGCATATGGAGAGCACATGGCTGGATACTCTCGCTCTATATTTCTGTCTCTCGTGCTTGCAGGAGTTTGGGTTCGAGGGCTCCGCTCTGATGACGGTCCAAAACAATCTTCCCTCTTCTCTCTGGACATTAGTTATGAGGATTAGTTGTTTCCTTCTGCAGCACTGGCCCATCAAAGGCGTCCTAAAACAGTCCCGTCTATTTTTAGACCGTGATTCCTTTTTGTCTTCAGGCAGAAAGGAAGTACGGTAGCAACCTGTGCGTCCAAAATCCTGACTGGTGGTTTTGATACAAAAGGCGAGAGAGTAAAACAGAAGAAGGGAAAGATGAAAGAGCTGGCAGAGGAAACACTGGTTCGCCCTCAAAGAGGTTCAGTTACAAAATTATTTAAAAATAAATTGTGACAGTAATTGATTGCTGGCAAGCACAGCTCACATTTAAAGGCCTTAAAGGGATAGTTTGAATGTTTTGAAGTGGGGTTGTACAACCAACTTATCCATAGTCGGTGTACCTACAGTAAATGGCGGTCGGCACACCACCAGCTTGGAGAAACAGTCAGGAGTTGCAGAAGCAAAGCAGTGTACTGCTGTGGACAGGGGCAGCAGCAAAACGTATTTTAGACACCTAACGAAATCAATATCAGTTTAAGTGTAGGCTATATTTAGAATATTTTCACTGCTTTACCTCGCCGTCAGAGAGCCCTTTCAGATGGGGAACTGAAGCCGTTATCTATGCTCGCTTCAAAGCCACCAGACTCCATTGACAAAAACAGTCAATTTCACTTTCAGTTCAGTTTCCCGTCAGAAAATATTCTAAATGAGAGCCTTGGTTATTTTCATTCCTATGAAAGTTGGTCGCATGATGCCAAAATGGCTCAACTTCTGAGTGTAAAAGTACCAGGATCTTACGGCGATCTTCCGCATCCATTGGGCCCATAGAGCAGGCGCACTCTAAGTCTCTGGGAAAAAAGTCTTTTTGGGCCCAATGGCATCACGTGACGGACACGGAAGTTGTAGTACCGCCATTTGACCACTAAAAATTGGCTTCAACGACGGGCGGTCTTCCTGGAGGCTTGGTCATTTTGGGTTAAACAACAAAACTACTTGGTTAGGTTTAGTAAAAGATTGTAACTTCAGATACGTAGCTTAAGTTATGTACAAGTTAAGTACTTTTTGTAAAGTACTTATGTAACTTCAAATAGTCAACAGTGACTTTTGGTTTCACACGGGACACGAACAGCGGTCTCCTGGGTGAAAGTCCTGTGTTTGTTTGACCCGTCCTCCGTGACCTCCTCCCTACATGGACTTTGTCGTTCTTAATACTCCGTCACTCGACTTCCAGAGCAGTTACTCTGAGTGTCTAATATTACTGTGCATTGGTTTATATTGGAGTTACTTAAAAGCCCGGTGCGTTTCATACTGACGCTAAAGGGTGCTTTGTGTGTTGGTATCAAATTCCGAGGGCCGTGACAAAATGTCGGTATTTGACGCCCTGGGATTGAGACTGAGCTGAAATCCATCTGCAGTGACAGGCTCCGGCTTTCAGTCTTCATTTAACTAGATGAGTGCCATTGTAAATATCCATCTCTGTGACATGGCATGCTCTGTCCCACCACTGACTCAGAAATGTTTACTGAATTTAAAATACCCATCAGCTATGCAAAAAATATTACATGTGGAAATAGTTTTGAGTTATTGGGAGACAATTACAGCTGTCTTGTTTCCCTGAAAAGTGGAACTCTGCTGCCAAGAATCCTTCTGACTCGCACATCATTGCACGGGTGCATGGAGTCCCAACTGTAAACTACAATTACATCGCATTCCAGGTCAGTTTGTGGTAGTCCAACACATTTATATTGCCTCAATTAGCGTCTCTGGGCTTTAGACTGCAGGGATAAATTCACCCAAATGGACCTCTGGGCTGCTCGCGGTTTCAGAGCTATTTCATTTATTTATCGTCTCAGCATTGTTTGTGGCTCTGTGGCTTCAGCATTCCCGAAGTTGTCACTTGGATGGCCAACACAACATTTTGATGAAAAACACGGCCCACATCACCAGGGGAGATTGTCGTCATGTGTTTGCCATGAAGGAATGATTTACTTAATTACAGTGTACTTTCGCTAATTATTGCAATTCAACAATGGTGTGACAAGAGACCTCCTCGTAGACATCTTCTAGGAAACTTCTTTTCCACAAAAAAACGTCCGGCCTTATCTGAATTACAACTGTAATTAAACGTGCAGTAGTGAAGTGCATCTCGTTATGGACTGTTTGTCCCACACGGAACGTGAGTGTTGCAGGGTGTGGTGGCAGCTTTAAAGGAATACTTCACCGAAATATGACTAATTACTCACCCCGTGTTACCTTGAATTCTTGAAGAAAACTCTTTCCTTTTTCTCGCACGGTGAACGGATAATCAAAAAAATGAGGAAAGTGAAGTAAATGGGGCACTAAATCAAGACTTTCTCTGTTTTTTTTGCTTCTCTGTTCACCATGGAGGCATGCGAGAAAAACAAAGTTTTCTTCATGGTAAAATGGGGTGAGTAAAGTGTGTCCACATGGCCAAAGTGACGTCACACACCATCAGACACGGCCCTTCGCGGGGGGTCCGTGTGGCAGGTTTTCACCCGTCTGTGCACATCCAAATTTTTGTAACTACGCGGACGCGGATGGACGCCGAAAATGGAAAACTTTGAGGAGCCAGCGAATGTCTGTTTGCTGTGAGGAGAAAGAAAAGCTCATTTCCTGAGGACCGTCCTTGCGGAATTGAAGCATAATTAATATACAAATGGTCATTTCGTGGGTGAAGTATTCCTTTAAGATCAGATTCATTGAGTTTTGAAGGTAAAGAAAAGTAAAAAAATATTGGACAACCATGTGTACATTTTGTCATGAAGGTTTATTTCATACCACGTTTATTGGTTGAAGCAAAATTGTCTCTGAAAAGATGCAAAGATATCATTTTGATAGCATGTGGCTTTAGGATGTTTAAAACTAAATGTTGTGAATTATTTTCTGCCATTTAAGTGCATTGTTTTGGGGCCGGGCAGCCTCAGAGATGACTGTGGTTACATACATGTCATATATGAAGGAGTGGAAGACATGAATGATATTTTGTTGATATGACTTGGAAGCATTCACATGTTAACTAGCTGGAATCTATAATGATAATCATACAGTTTGTGGATTTGCTGCCATATTTATGGCTGGGGTGGACATACTTCAGGATTCATGACGCCAATGTGGAAATATTTGAGCCTATAAAAACAGAAAAACAATCTCCTTAAAGTTTCCACTAACAGGCTGACATTAGTATTCGTCTTGTATGTTGTGTTCTATAACAAAAAGTCCACTGGATTTGAAACCAGTTGTCTTTACATGGCATTCACCACCAGGACACTCTCCATGTGCTGTTTTATAAAAGCTTGCTCAGCAGCCCTTCTCCTTATAAATAAAGGTTAAGAAGTGATCCCATTAGTGCCATATTTTAAATTCATATAGATGAGATTCACAGTAAACTCTCCTGGCTCTTCCTTCCAGATGCTTCTGAAAGATTCTCGTTCCCAAATGACCTGACCTACTTTAACTCACTGAACCTACTGTTGGCAGATAAAATAAAGTATCAGGAATATATCTTATCAAATATAGATATCTTGCAGAAATGCCTATTTTCACTGAGGTCTTCTGTTACATCATAAACCTCACTGAGCATGTTAAGTTTATACCACAGTATGATTTTTAAAAAAAAATATGTTTATTGAATTTTTTCAAATAACACATAAACATACACTTGGCACTACTAAACAAAATATGCTGTTTTACTTGCTGACGAGATACTAAAATCAAATTTTGGTGTATAAAAAAAAAGATTCAACACTTATTAATAACAAAACCGCTCAGAAGTCAAAAATGAAAATGAAAATAAAAGTGAACAGTAGTTTACTGTAAGGTCTTAATGAAATCTTCCCCTTCCAGAAATGTCATGAATGAGCCCCAAATCTTATAAAATAAAATTATAATATATATATATATATATATAATAATATATATAAAAATGATTTCCTTTTTACTGGAAGTTCCTCCTTAGCCAGACAATGCAACAAGTACTTATTGGGACTAAATTGGCCCACTTTTTAGTTTATAAAAGTATAACTTTAAGTATACTTTAAATGTAAGAGTAGTAAACACAACTAGTTTACATCCAAGTTGTTTTTTGTACTGCAACTATAATATATACTACAAGTGAACTTATAGCTATGCTGTTTACTAGTTATATACTTTTAGCCTACTTTTTAGTTTTAAGTATCCTCTCCGTAAACTACCAGTTTAATAGGTTTTACTGCAAGTATACTTGTAAGTTTTCTTTAAGTGAACTTATAGTACTTAGCCAAATATACGTTTCTGTAAACTTTTCAGTATATGCAAAGTATTCTTGGACTTTTCTGTATACTTGTCGGTATAAGCCAAGTATACTTAAGTATAATTTTGTTAAATGTATCTCTGATACGTACATAAAAGGTAAACTGAAAGCATACTCTCTTATTTTAATTTTAAAGAAGTACTAGTGCCTGAAAGTGAGTGAGTGGTTTTCTTGCCTGAACCTTACTTTGGATTGCGAACAAATGACATGCAAAAAGGCAAAGATGCGTACTCATGACAAGTGGAATGATTGTGTAATATCGTGGTATTTTTATGCCTTCCTGTGAGACCGGGTTGACAGAATATAACCATCTTCTTATACGTATTATTAAGTTTACAGTTTACATCTGAAAATACACCTTTTAGAGCGCAGTGGAAGCTCCTCTTTTGTGGCAATGGAGAAAGCACAGTCTGAATTTAAATCAGAAACCCAGCGAGTTCAATTTGCAGTGATAGTCTGACTTCATTGACGTGAGAGTGTCGATATACTCTGGTGTCGGAGTGTGTGATTCCTCAGCTGCTCATAAAACATCTTTAATGGCCTGGCCCACTTTAGATGTTAAAATATGCTCTTTTATCCACTTCTTCTGGAGACGGGTTTACCTTGAACACCGGGCTTTACTGGGTTCAGCCGCTCTGAATGTAGCATCAGGCTTTAGGAATGCCTAAAGATCCAGGGGCAGGGGATCGCTGACCTTACACCCTCCTATCTTTGGTCCTAGTCCTGATTTACTGAAGCAACCTAAACCCCCTTGGAAGCTGGCAAAAAGATCTGGTTTTCTGGAATGTCCTTTTATCAGTTGCAGTCGCTCAGAGACGCCACGCTGGACAATGAATAAATGGATTTTCTCTACTTAAGTATTTGTCTACTCTGATAAAGCTTGAACACGTCTTCAGTTTTGACTCAGAGTCATCATCTTCTTGCTGGTCACACAACCTTACACCTTCACACTGTGAGCGGTAACCATTTGATTTACTGGTGGCCATTGAGGAGCTGTAGGGGAGCGGTTCAGGTACGACTTTTAGCTCAAGGGATGCTAATGTCGGTTTGTTGGTCCGTCAGTCCACCACGAAATCTCAACAAGCTGGATGGATCGTCATGAAATTTTTCTCTGATCTATATCATGATATATCATGAATATTTTGGCCCTATGGCCCAGCCGTATACGCGGAACCTAACAGACCCTCACATAGTATAACCTCAGCTTTACTCATAGGGCTTTGTCCACAGCTGACAGGCGAAGGGGGAACTTTCTTTAATTCCCTGATCCTCATGTTGCCATGCTTACATGGACTTTCTTAAGTATGTTAGTTGAGGGACAGGCTGCTTCTGTGAAATTGCTATGCTACCACTCTCCACCCCCCCAACACTCACTGACAATAGAACAATATCCAATTATCTGCAGAACAACACCGCTTCCCTGCCAGCTGTACATTAGGTCTCAGTTTCTGGGAATGAATCCTAATATGAGGCTAGCACTGAAGGGCCTCGTCCACAGCTGCTCAGCTCCGCTTCCAATAGATGGAAACAGGAAGAATGAGAGATACAATGACACACAGTATAGTACCATATCTATCTATCTATCAATCTACTGCATCCATCTATAGTG
The DNA here is from genome assembly GCF_015220745.1 of Sebastes umbrosus. Lineage (NCBI taxonomy): Eukaryota > Metazoa > Chordata > Actinopteri > Perciformes > Sebastidae > Sebastes > Sebastes umbrosus. Next base: position 28,503,468 of record NC_051284.1, on the reverse strand, counting down.
TATTAATCCCATAACCTCTCCAGAGAAATGCATTCTTTCTTGTATAAAATGTGGCATTTAGAGTGACCACTCGTATTTGACTAGTAAGGCAATTTCATTGATTTGCAGTTTCTTCCACATTTGATTGGACGCAGGTCCGTCAGAACTGCAGGAAAATAGTGTGAAAAATCTGCATTGGCAGAATTTTATTTGCGCATTTGTGGTACTCTGTGTTATTGTACCCAGTCTGTGTAGTGCACCAAACTTTCTTTCATTTTGGTTTCAAATGAAGTGTTTGGTCCAGGAACTGGAGCCCCTGAATATGTACATTTCAGGCAAAATAGTCAAATTTAAAGATATAGTAGATACCGGTTTTAAAAAAACTAAACATTTTGTTGAACCTCACGACATATTACAATTATTTGCTGTTTATTTTTCAGACTTTTTTCTAATCTTTGCTTTTTTTTATCTTGTGATATTGTTTTACTTTCTCAGGCCTCAGCTTTTTTTTCAAATAAAACAAGTAGTCACGAAAAGTTTTCCAGACAGCAGAGCACTTTCTGAAGAGTCGGAGGTGTGCAGTCTGTCACCTGCAACTCTTCATCTAACAGCTGTGGCTGCTCCTTCTTCTTCCATGACTCCTTTGCAAGAATAAAGAAAAATACCAAAAATGACCTTGCTGACCATAAATAGTATCAAAAACAGGTCTTGATTTCATAAAAATCTTAAGTATTCCTTTATTGCAGCCAAGTTGCTCTAAATGGTAATTCACAAATCATTTCTCGTGCAATAAGAACGACGTTCTTGCTTTTGCCGTGTCATTTTACGCCATGTAGTCTGTACTGACTGCAATTTAAATGCATCCACGTAAATATGCTACGCTCAGAGCTACAGTAGCGACGTAGAAGAGAAAGTGAGAAAGATTGCTTACGTGGGTCCAACAAACACAGGACTTTCAACCTGGAGACTGGTATTTGTGTCCCAAAGTGTTGAATTATGTTGAAGTTAGGTTAGTGACTTTTGTGACACGTTTTCTGTATTTCTTCTTTTTTTTTTAGAATATTAAAGACTATGAAACAAACACAGGACTTTCAACCAGGAGACGGTGTTTGAGACCGATATTCATATCCCAAATTGTTGTCGAGTTATTTTGAAGTTACATTTGTGATGTGTTTTCCGTACTAAACCCTTTTTTTAAAGATTATTTTTGTTGTCTTTTTTGCCTTTATTCGATGCTTCAGTTGAAGATAGGAAAGGGGGAGAAAGATGCTGCTGTAATGTTAATCAGATGGCCTACACACACACAACAAAGCAAAGTATCTCTACACAAGGGGAAAATGCAGGATATCAGAATAATCCAGAATCAGATGTTCTCAAATAACCATAATAGACCATCGTATCTGAATCTGCTGTAACAGAAAACAAGTCGAGTTCAGCTCCTCCTCCCAAGGGTCAATATTCTAACTATGGATCCAATATGCTTTTCTGCATTAAACTGAGCACCTGAGTGGTTCAAGTGAACTGCAGTTTCCTTGTACTTGTGTAATTTCCCCGTCAAGTGCTCTTAGGCAAATTTGAACCAAAGCAGCAGCAGCAGAAGCTGCTTCAGTGAAACGTCTCACTGCTCATTTCCAGCTGTGGAGAGGGAGGAAGGGAGGGAGGGAGAGAATGAGGGGGCTGGATGAGAAGAAGAGAAGAGATGAGAGTTTGGGGTTTCCTACTGTAGATCACAGGGTCAGAGAGGGGCGGAAGCCTGAGAGGATATTTCATTTCGGAGTAATGTTAGATGTCGATCCACTCCTTCATACATAATGTAACATCCCTTTTTTTTGCCTATTCTGCAGATACAGAATCACAAAAACACTGCTGCCGCTGCGATGTGAGTGTAAGCAACCCCTATTCTAGTGAAATCACTCCAGCACTGGGGAAATGTATTCTCAATTGGCGTAGAAGAACACCCTAACTAGTTGGATGGTAGAATAACATATGCATTTTTAATGGAGACACAATAAGTATGCCATGTTCAATCAGGGATGAATTTATTTGGGATAAACTTATTGCTGCACGCCGGGTACAATGTTTCGTTGGGAGATATTCCATCGTGCAATTTTGTCATCCAGGGAGAGTACATGAAGCGAGGGAACAGAAATGCAGAGAGATTTTTTTCCTAACTGGCATCTCCATATGAAACTAAGTCCAAGAAGGATTGTCTTTGCCTCTCTGTCTGCCTCTCATCCCATTTTTTTTCTATCTCTGCTGCTCACAGTCTCTCTCCTGAAGTGGAAAATCTGAAGTAATTGGTTTCTGAATTAAAGAAAGCAAGCAGGGATGAAAACAGGCTCTAATTCATTTTACTCTCTCTGGGAGAAGCGGGGTAGCGGGAGACTTTGGGGAATTCTTGCAAACGAGCATTTCGCCCTCAATTTCCCCGCCAACAATCAGCAGCATCACTTAGGTTCTAGGTGTTTCTATTAATAGAGCTCCGGGTCAGCATTGGCATGTGGAGGCTTATTTTGATTAACCTCGCGCCTCTGCAGCCGCGGAGAACTCTGTGGCTTAATGCACTTCAAGAGGAGGGGGAGGGGGGTTTCAGACGCGGCGAGAGATGAGTTTGCTGAAAAGGGTTTTAAAAATATATAATTGGGTGGCTGTCAGGGGAACAGGGTGGCAGAGAATCATAATTGGGGGGAGAGAGAGAGAGAGCTTCAACTCAAACTACAAGAATTAAAGACATTTCCAACTCGGTGTCAGAGTCTGACACAAAGGCAGGATGTGGTGTATTACCTGAATTACACCGGCTCTGCCAATGAGCCATTACATCCATCCATGATATGCCTAAGGGGCTCAGGTAGCCGCTGTCCTCGTGCATACTTAAGACTTAATCCACAGCTGGAAGTCTCAGTCTGTTGAGAATGAGACTCACTGAGGAAACAGAGGTTTGAAGTTATATAAGAACCTCCATCACAGCATGATCAGAGGAACAAACTGTGTGTAAGAACCGCAACTGAAGAAGATAATGTGTCTCACCATACTTGCCAACCCTCCCGATTTTCCCGGGAGACTCCCCGTTTTTCATCGCCCTCTCCCGGTTTCCTCCCAAAGGTCACAATTCTCCCGCATTTCTCCCGATTTCTGGCAAATTTTCACACTTTTTCTTCCTCTTTTCGTTTTTTGTGTCTGTTTCTTGAACTGTACAGCGTTTATAATCCCTATACTATTTCCACCGGACGACAATAGAGCTACACCAACTGACAGAGACAAATGGAGTGTAAAGTTACTGTGAGGGATTGACGGTGCTGGAAATGCATTTATTTTTTGTTTTGACTGAGTTTAGTCTAGTCAGTAAGACTTTTACTGCTAAATTACCACAACTTCATCATCATTGTCATCGTAGCACGCAGGTTTAGGTTGCTTAGTAGCGGCAGGCACGACAGGAGCGCATCCATATTTTAATATTTTTCTCAACGCCATCCAAGATAACCCATGTGACCTCACAATTATGACCCACTACCACAACTTTGTCTTGACTTTAAAGGTGAAATGTGTAAGATCAGGCCAGAATTTTAATTTATAAACATTAAAAATGAATTAATATTATCAACAGAATGTGAAGAGGTTACAGTGTTGACGTTATGTCAAAGATGTCTATGTATTGTGTTGCAGATATCTACTGAAATGAGCATGCTAACCAGCTAGCCCCGTCCCGTCCTGTCTTGTAATACCACGAAAGGCGATAGTGAGTCACTGTAGCGTCCAGTCTGCTATCAATCCAACATGAGAGGACCAAGAAGTAGAGCTGCCCTGAGGGCTTGTCAGTCACGTTGAAGGTACAGGGTCTGTGGATATTTTGATTTTTTGTTTATTTATTGGATTAAATCCAAAGAAAATGACTCATATTTTCGTTTAGCTCTACAATATTTTAGAAAAGACGGTTCTTCTTCATTGCATTGGTATTACAGATAAGGATTCAGTGTTCCTATACTGTTAGATATAGGTTGCATATAGTTTTAGATTTCCCTTCTCATTTTTCATCTTAAAACAAATACTTTGCACACAGTACTATTGGTTACATCTCTTGCCTGTGGCCAGACTCTTGTATTTAAAGGATTATATTGGAGCTGGCGGCTGAATCTTTTCATATTTATTTCCTCTACATGTGGACCGGAATATTCTGTTAGTTGGTTTATTCATGGCAGCAGAGATGGTGACTCACAAAACATTAAAGGTTTCAGCACATTTAATGTAAATAGATGTTGATGCAACAGCCTGCAGCGATGTTGTGAATCTGTGTAAAATACAGAAGCAAAAGGAAATCCAGAGAGGAAATCCATAACTATAATTGTCATAAATGATACATCCAGTCTTTGATCAACATAACAATGCTGCAACGATGTTGTGATTGTGATATTACACTTTTACTGCTAAAAATAATAACAACAATTTGTGTGGACTTCTCAGTGACTCTATCTTGATTGCCTCTCAGCTGCTCTGGCACTATAGAGCGCTTCACTACGTCAATATTCAGTATCCACAGACGACAGACTGTCCTGCACTTTGTATGGATCATTGTTGCTTACAACGGCCTTTACTTTCTCAGCTGTCCTATTTCACTGCCACCATACTGGGGGGTCTTTTGCCCCTCAGTGGTGTGAGAAGGGTTGTTCTGCCTAAAAAAATGACATTAATGCATACCTTGTGTTTCTAACCCGGGGTTACAGTTCAGCGTTTGATCCTCTGCAGGGCTCAGATCAATCGGAGTTATCAGTGACGTCACGGCGCTCTGAGCTGACGGTGATGGATCTGGTGTGGGGTGTTCGTGCACACTGTAGCCCGGGAACTGTGTGTCTGTGTATGCGTGTGTGTGTGTGTGTGTGTGTGTGTGTGTGTGTGTGTGTCTGGTATCATCATCCCTGTTCTTTACTCTCAGCAGATAACCTCTGATTTGTATGCGGGGGGTTAATCCAGGGATGACGAGAGGAACGCTGCTGCAACGTGCTGCATCTGCAACCTCTCAGTGTTGTGGGGATTTGGCTGTCCAACAGATACAAACACAATGAGACAACTGTCCCTTTCACTCCTGACCCCCAAAGCCTCACCCCCCCAGGATCACAGCACACTGATCAGCAAACCCCATTCACTCAACTGCTGGATCACAACATAAAGGGGATCAATTCTTTTGAATGAATTAATTCCTTTCATTGGATCTGACGAAGATCTGCAGGAGAAGTTTCATTTTATTTTCAGTAAATTAGTGTGTGTGATAATGTGGCATTTAAACTAGTTATGCAGAAACTGTGTGTAATGTGTTGTTTTTTGTTTTTCCATATACTTTATATACATAATCTACAATATTCTGAACCCAAATAGGGCAATTTTTCAAAATAAATTGCTCTGTAAACAACACAGTTTCATTAATAAAATAAAATTAAATATTTATGTATTATATTTATTTGTCTTGTGTATGTTTGTATAATGATATAGTTGTGTATTTTACATATTTCTTGAAAATATAATAAAGTGTTAAGATGAATAAATAAAATTTAAATATTTATTATTAATATTATTTAATTGTTTATTTTATTTATTTATTTCATTTTTAATGTATTATTATTATTATTATTATTATTATTATTATTATTATCATTATATTTGTCTTGTGTATGTTTGTATAATGATATAGTTATGTATTTTTTACAAGTGTTAAAATAAATAAATAAAATTAAAATATGACAACAGGAAAATACTGAATTTAGTTGCTTTACTGAAGGGCACTTTATCAATGTATACCATTTATCTGGAATGTCACCAACTATTATTAATGTGGCATTTTGGAAACATTTGGGGATTTTTCACATTCAAATGCTCTCTAGCACTAAAAACTACAAATAAACTTCTTATTAGGCCATATTTTGGCAAGAAAACAATCTTCCATGTGACTCTACTCGCATGTATATCATTAAAACAGCTTACTGTTGTTGCAAACTTTAGAGGAAAATAGCCTCAACTTCAGTTACAACATGAACCACCTCCAAACATGCTTCTCTTTAAGCCTTTTTTAACCTTGGTAGTGTAGCAACGTGACAAATAGTGGTTGACATTGAAAACCGGGAGGAAAGTCTGACAGTGAAGTAATGTAGAGAGGCGAGGGCGTCCTTGGTCATTATAAAAATGCTCCAGAGCACTTAAATAGAAAAATTAATGGAACAATTATGTAATCAACTTATGTAAACAGTGCAATTGAATTAATGTAGAACAAGTAATAGTAATGTATGTATATATATGTGTACATGTATTCAGCTCCCAGGTGGGCTGTATTTCTCTTCAGATGATCTCTCTCTCTTAACAGAACAGATTAAACACTATTACATGCAGCTATGATCTAACAGTCCTTGTTGATGAAGAAGACAAACCATATTTCATTTACAACAGTAGAAATGTCTCCTAGGTTACAAAGAAAAACACTTGTGGAGAGTGAAAGAGTTGGAAAGGAACCGACCTTGAAGGCCCACACAGACACTCTCTCACACAACTCCTGTAAGTACTAAACTCGTTCTCATCCCAGCTTGTCACATACTGACACTTTGTCAGACCCCTCGACGTCCCTTTTCGGTCGCAGTAAACACGTGCCTGATATTGAGAATTAATCGAAAACACTTGCTTATGTTTAGGCAACAAAACCATGAAAGTTAGGTTTAGGAAAAAACATGGTTGGGTTTAAAACGTCTTTCTTCATACAGTGAAAATGACACTGAATGTTGTGAAAATGGGAAATGAACGAACAGCTGACTGTAACGTGAAAGTGAAACTTAACACACGGGACGCAAACAGCGGCCTCCTGGATGAAAGCCCAAAGCGTCTAGAGTGATAAAGGGTTCTTGTGTACCAGTATCGAACGCCGATGGACGTGACAAAGCCTCGGTATTTGACGCCCTGAGAATGAGAACGGGTTGAAGTGCAAGTTCAGATCTCCTCCAGGTGTGTCCGCCTCTTTCCCAAACAAAGAAGAGGTGAATCTTACTCAGTTGTCCCTCCCGGCTCCCTTACAGTCAAGATGGCAGCGAAGATAACATCTCGTGTGCCTATTAGTGGATTATAACATATCGGTTATGGAATTAATCTGCAGATACTCCGCTTCAAAATGAGACCAAACTTTTCTACGAATGTCAGTTTTTGAGCCACGACAAAGGCCAAAATGTGGCCTGCAACAGACTAGGCTACGCTTTTTAGCCTGGCCGATTGCCAGAAAGGATTTTTACTACTGAAGCAGTTGTTGATCGCTTGGCCAGTTAAAAGGACTGAGGAGTCAGCAATCAATGACAGCTCAATAAAATGGTCAATAAAATGTCTTTTTCAAAAATATCAGGCTGATGGGTCCAGTAGGATTTGAGATTAACCGTGGACAGACAGACAGATGCACAAACAAACACATGATCTCCACACAGACTTACGCCTGGCAGTGATAAAACATCACACTCAGACAAAGTCTGGCCTCATATCTTAAGATGCACAACGTGTTTGTTTGAATCTGTATTCATGTCTTTCATCACCTTGTAAAGAGCTTATTTAGTTAAAAGCTTTGAAAATAAATGTGTGTTGATTGAAAGTAGGTCAGAAGTACTTTGTTCATCTTCAGCCTCTCGTGTCGTCTGACACTCTCGCTCGCTATCACCACACGACAGCCTGATTAATGGAACATGCTCTGCAGATTACAGCTGAACTGTTTGGATACAGTCGGGCCGATAGAGCTCTTTACGCAAGGCTCCACTTGTGTTTTCCTACGTGTCTGCTGACAAGTCAGGGATTGTAGCGGCGCGGTGAGGGACGCCGTGTTGGGCAAGGCTGGCTGGTGCAACAACACGGTTATGTTATTAAAGACAACAACGGGAGGTTAAAGAAAGATGATTGTTTTTAGGCTCTTTGATTTATGTGATATAATCAAGAGAGACATGAAACTGGAGTGTCTCCACTCACAACACTTTAACACTTTGCATGTTGTAGCCAAACAATAAGGGTTACTTATTGTTTGTACATGAAGTCGTCTGTGATTTATTGTTATTCTGCTACTAGCTCTCTCACTTTGGAGTACTTTGTGGTTTCCATGTTGTAATTTCAGCTCTGCTATTTCTGCCAATCCTGGAAAAAGGATCCCTTATTTGTTGTTCTTCCTGATGTTTCTCCCTCAATTTCTTTTATTGTTAAAAGTATTGTGTTTGGACATTCCTTAACATAGAAGAGCGTGTTAAAACTTGACACAAACTGATTTTGGGCTACCGGTATATAAATAAACGTTGCTTAGTTTAGCTTAGTGCTTAGAGACTTTTTAAGGTATATTATTGATTGAATATCACATGAAATTGTAGCACAAAATACAACAGAGAAGTGATATTATCTTCTGACGGCAGTTCATGAAATAGTTCTCTGGTTTCTGGCTTTGGAAGTGTTACAAATATTCATTAGACGGTCTTCTACTATAAGGATAACATACGGAGCTCCTCACGTTGAGAGATGATGAATTAGACATCACTAAATTCCCCACTGCACTCCGTAGTAAAGTTGTTTCTGAGAAGATCTAGGTCAAATAGTAGCCTACTTACATGGGATTCTTTTAAAGCACCAATATGCGAATCTTTTCACCGTAATACAGGGATGTATGTCACTGAGATGATTGGGCGTTTCATTCATTAGTAAGATAAACAGAAATAATCAGTGATTGACTGACTATTGACAGAGCTACTGGCCATTTGGGTGACATAAGCGTAATTGGTTTGTCACAGAGTTGCCGTTGATGTAGTTATGTTGTTAGATAGCACTGGGAACTGGCTAATGGCATTTTTCAGATGGAATGGAGCAGGGAGAAACAAAAACACATGATTGGTTGACGCTTCACCGCGTCATTGGAGCAGTATCAAACGGTAGTTTATAGTAAAGATCCAACCCGGTCTCACAGGAAGGCGTATAAATAGCACGACATTACAACGAATTCCATGTGTCATGAGGGCGCGTTTTTGTTTTTGTACGCCACACAACAAAACCACGGTAACATCTGCAGTTAGGTTTAGGCAACAAAACCACTTAGTTAGTTTTTTAGAAAAACATCATGGTTGGGCTTAAAATAAATATGTAAACTAAGTAAAATATGTGCAGTAACAACGTAACATAAGTACGGAAAACACGTGACAAATGTCACTAACGTAACTTGAAAACCAAAACACCGGTCTGGAATACCGGTCTCCTGGTTGAAAGTCCTGTGTTTGCTGCTGTCTTTCTCCCTTTTTATTCTGTTACTTGCTCTGAGCGGAGCATATATACATTGCAGTCAGTTCAGGATACATGGTGTCCAAATGACATGCAAAAAGCAAGAAAGGCATTCATAATGCATGCTAAATGCCTTTCACATTCATACGCCTATTCCTGAGAACGAGCTGAAAGATCTGAGAGTACAAAAAACAGTTTAAATCCATTTCATGAGTTTGTTTCCTGGTGTATAATAAGCATGTTAGTTAGTTAGTTTGTCTACATTGTTGAAAACTGTCTTTGGCTCGATCACACAAGTTTTACTTCAAATTATTGCAGTAGTACCACATTATCTAAAACATAATACAATATTTCTAGAGATTTTGTCATAACTGAAATGTGCAGAGTAACAATAACAGTTTAAGCTTCCATGTCCATTTTTAGCATGCATCTCCTGCGACCGTTATGCGCTTTAGAGTTGTGATTTAATTAAGGCATCTCCCAACACACCAGTTAAATCAGCTATTTGACTGTCTCTCCCGCCTCATTTTCCTTCCGTGCAACAGTTCGCTCTGCCAAGCTGACGTGGTGCCAAAACGACTACTTATTGTCAAGGCAGTGATTACATTTAAATACACAGTGAATGTAATTTGCAGACCTTGGGAACTGATTTTGTCCCATATTTCCATGTACCACAGATTGGAATTGACTTTTTTTTTTTATTCTGAGCAACTTTGCATCACATCTGTTGCAGATCCAGCTCACAACAGGACCCACTGTGTCCCCTTTAAACACATCAGAGTCACAATCTGATGACTGCTGAAAGTGAACACCAACAGAAAAGGGTTTCGGGTGAATGCTGATCTGATCTTGAGCTCTATCACATTATTCAGACGGTGTTTTCAAAGAGGAGGTTCCTCAATGGCAATATATAGATGGTAAAGCGGGCTTGTTGATCCTTGAGAAACTCCTTATCTGTTCTTTGTTGGCTCTGCGTACATTGATCGTGACCATTGTTGTGCTTGTCCCATTGAGGCCGGAGTGAATTAGCCTGCTGCGTAACAGCTTTCTGCTTCCCTCCAAATGAAGACTTTCCCACCGAAAAGAGACCTGACACACAGAGAGAGTGAGACGTCAGTCTGCCAGTAGACGCCACACAACACTTCATTCACGTTTAGTGACTGGTTTGCTGTTATTTGTGTGACAAAATTATGAAATGTCATTTTAAAAAACACATCTACCCAGATTAGAGACACAGGATTTTTATTCCAAATGTATTTTGTGCACATAGTTTCTAAAACTCTTATATTAAGAACTGCTTTACCACCTCACTTGTACAATCTATCATGTAGCATGAACACAATAAGAAGCTACTTGCTAGATTTGAAGAAAAATGGCCAAAATTATGAACATATATTCAAATCAAGCACAATTATGGTACTGAATCTTATGTTAGCAAACTTATCAAGGAGTCAGAGGTCTTTAGTTGCACAGTTAAGAACAGGAATCCTTCCTCTGGCCCTTGGAGGCGGTAGATTTAAAAACATCCAGGAGGACAACCGGTTGTGCAAAGTATGCGAGTTAGGAGAAAATGAATCACATTTTCTTTTGTACTGTCCATACTATGATGAGTTACGAACTTTTATTTTAAATGAAATGTTTGTTCAAAATCCTGAAATGTTTTGGTGCTCGGATGATGACAAAATGGAACGACTATTTCATTTGAATGTTTATAAGTTTTGTTTCTCCAGCTTGGAAAAAAACCCGTCAGGATGGTTTATTAGTCTATTATTATTTGTAAATGATCCTGATACTCTAGTTTCTGCTTTTGTCTTTTCTTTATTTTTATAAATAATGGTGTCTTGTAAGCGTGTTCGGGCTGGGCATATTATGTATGCATGACACAATAATAATAAAAAAATCAGACAGACGTTAAATCCTACGTTTTCCTACCCTAGCACACCGAGACATCATGAGGTTAATCTGTTTTTTTGGGCCTGCTAGAGCCCTGACCTCATTTGTCTAAGCTGTATTTTAATAACTAATAATGTTGTTTTTTCTAAATTAAGATATTCCCTCCAAAATAAAACCCACCAAATACGCCACAGAGAATCCTCCAACTGTACTATACTATACTAGAAATGAAGACGTTCCCACTGAAAGAGACCGGACACACAGAGAGTGAGACGTCAGTCAGCCAGTAGACTCCATACGACACTACATTTATGTTTACTTACATTTAGTGACTGGTTTGCTCTGTTATTTGTGTGACAAATTTATGAAATGTGATTAAAAAAAATAAATAATTATAAACTTTTTCCCCAGATTAGAGACACAGATTTTGTATTTGAAAGGTATTTTGTGCACATAGTTTCTAAAACTCTTATATTAACAACTTTTTTTACCACTTCACTTGTGCAGACGTTAAATCCTAAATTTTTTAAATGAACCCTGGCAGAGTGAGACTATTGTGCTTTATTTTGTCTGCTATAGCCCTGACCTCATTTGTGTAAACTGTATTCTATCCACATTTTTTCTCCTCATATATTTTTTACTATGAATGTTAAACTATCCAGCTGTATAGTGTCGGTTTTTCTAAATTAAGATATTCCCTCCAAAATAAAACCCACCAAATACGCCACAGAGGATCCTCCAGCCATACAGCTCATACTTCTTGGCTGCCGTCTTCTACTTCATGGTAATTCAAAAACAACATTTTCTTTTACTCTCATTTTCTTATAATGACCATTTTTCCATCCCTTATAATTATTGTCTTTTAATATAAAACTTTTTTTTTCTACACGGCCAAGAAAAGTTGTTGGCAGGATCTCGTTATGAGATATAAATATATATATATATTTAATGAAGTTCAGTGTGGAATATTTATAGAAAACACGCAAGAATCTACCTTAATTTTTAATGATTAATTACTTTAATGAATTCAGCCATCATCCATATTATATATAGTTCAGAGCTGTGACACGGGGGCAGAATTTGGAGATTGCACATCTGGAGAGTTAAAGAGGGATTATGAATTTTTAATTTGGACAATTTATGTCTTTACGTTCCTAAAAAGAGAAACCATATCCTTCACTCACACACACACCACTTCACCCCTATAGCCTCAAATTGAAGCCTCGTAACTGTAACACCTCGTGCAGCCTGCCTGCTTTATGTGCCTGTGGTTTGGGTGTGGTGATGTGAAGTGTTTGTAGCAGTGAGCTGTTTGGTACATATACAGTACAGTTGGCACATGTTAACCAGAGGAGGTGTGACTCAAGTGCCCTCTACTGGTGGAGGCGGGTCCATCTCTCTGTCAGGTTCTGTGCCCTCGAGGTGTCTGAAGAGTAATGGGGTTGTTGTTTTTTGTCGAGCACTCATGCAGAGGAAGAAAGGTAACGTCAGAGAAAATGATCTTTATGTTATTGATTGTCAACATCGGCTCTGTGAGTTCTCACTTTAACTGATTCTCAGCCTCTCTGCAGGATGGATTTTCAACACATATACACAGAGGGTCTGTCTGTGTTTTGTAGTGTCGAACCAGCAGAGTTTAGAAGTGAAAGAGGAGAAGAGGGATTTGTGAGCAGGTGAGGACAATGATTTGCTCGTTGTCTACACCTGCTCACTCCAAATCAGTGTCACACGCCTGAGTCCCACCATCAGGACAATGTTTAAGGGTTTTAGAAAGTCTCACATCCCAGTTTTTGTTAAGTTGTATTTTGTACATGTTTAATTCATGAATTCAGCTTTTCGATAAATGATGTTTATTTAACAGCACTGTGTCTCAGAGTTTCTCTACATGCTGTTTTTCCACAAACTTTCTCTAGTTTGTTAGGAATATAATTCTGGTGAGAAAATCACTGAAATGTAGCCGACTGTTTTTTTTCTTGATTTATGTATTTTTTATTTTTCTGGGTCTAATGTGATCTGCTCTTTCCTCACTAAAATCTCCAAAAAACATTAATGAGGACACGTGGTGCATTCAGATGGGGTCGTGTTTACCTTGTTTACCATATGAACGCCCCCCTCTTGTGGTATTCATGACCTTGTAGGTAGGTAGGTACTTTATTAATCCCTGAGGGGAAATTTCTGAGTTAAAGCAGCAAATAATAGATCAAGCACACAACAAGAATAAGAATAAATAAGATAAAAAAAATAGGCATTAGCAATAAATACTCTTAAAAGCTGGTTAGCAAGGGCCAGTACTAATGTTTCGTAAGTGGAAAGTTTCCGAAAGCTCAGAGTTCACAAGTTGTGACGTGTTTGTTGAAGTTGTCAGAAATGGCGGATCCAATGGAAGTTCATTTTTTGCTGCATAATAAGTGAATGTATTGTAATTTCAGTTGTATATTGTTTTTCTTTGTAATTTTATAAAATGTCTGAGAAAAATGTTGATATTCCAAACGGACTCATCTTTCTCCTCTGTCATTATGTCTTTACATTTCCTGCATTATGTTACCCACTAGCTAGCTTGTTAATCGTAAGCCTCTGTGGCTTCTAGACGCAGACAGTAAAGTTAATATTGCCGTCGCTTAGCAGCGGTGTTCTTCACGACTTAACCACTTGAAAGCCAAGCATGTCGTGTACACGACTTCCCATGTTGTAAACACGAGCTCACGAGTTTCATTTGAAGGAACCAATAATCTCAGAAACTAAGAGGACAGATTCAAGGTACTGTAGGTCACAGGGTAAAACAACAGAAAAGCAATAATCATTCACATTCACAAACACACCTGTTGGAGGTCGAAACGAATCCTGCAGAACTCCACACAGAACCGACCCATTCTCACTCCCAACTCGTCAAATACTGCCGATTGGCAGTGCCCCTCGGCATCGGAAACTGACGCACGGAGGCACCGTTTAGCGACAGTTTGAGATGAACCGGGCATTCAAATCCAATGTAAACCCACCCGCAACGTTATTTGACGGTTGGAGCAAGTGATGTAGCATTAATAGCGTGACAGTCCGTTCAGGGAGGTGGATGGGTCAGACAAACACAAGACTTTCAATCAGGACACCGGTGTTCCAGTCCTGCGTGAAACAAAAAAGTAACGTTGACATATTTTGTCGCGTGAGTCATTAGTCAGTGAAGTTAAGTTTCCTAACCATAACTAAGTGGTTTTGTTGCCTAAACCTAACTTCCTGTGAAAATGTATTTTGAAAGGACACTATGTATGTAACTAGTGTACATTGACATGCCGTCTCTGGTCCGTCCAAAAGTAACTCTAGAGTGTTACCCCGTGTGTCGGAGGGGCGCTGACCAAGCGGCGGTATTTGACGAGTTGGGAGTGAGAATGTGTTGCACAGAAACCTCCAGGTGTTTCTCTGCTAATACTGATAAATGTCAAAACTAGCTCTCATATTGACACAGTGTCTGGCTTTGTTAGTGATGAATGTTTGCAGGAGACCAAGAGTGTAGAGAGGGACAGCAGCTCTCTGCAGCGTGTATGAGAGAGGCGGATCAAGTCGCGGCTCCCCTTTGCTTATCTTTCCCATGATACGGCGTCTCATGCTGCGTGGGCTGGACTCGGCCCTCCTCCTGGCCCGGCCTGGCTATTCTCCTGCCTCAATAGCTCTGTTTGACTCCCCCAGCGGAGCCCCGGAGTTGTTCTGAGTCCCTCCTCTCTCTCTGGGACCCTCGATCCTGCTGCACTCACCCCCCACCATCAACAGCCAGCGAAAAAACCCCAGCGCCACAGGCTGAGCGCTGGAGAACAGGGGTCGGTCCACGCCCCTCGCTAAAGAGCTCCAAGACAAAAGCAAAAAAAAAGAAAGAAAGAAAAGAAAACTACGCTACCGGGTTGACCCAACGCTAGCCTGATTGTCTGACAGCACGATTTATGGCAGAGCTTGAGATACTGCTGGAGCCAAGCTAACAGCAGTTCCCAAGGACAGGCCTTCAGACGGGGAGGAAAGTGTTGGAAGGGAGGGTGATGAAGAAAAGGAAGGGAGGTTAGAAAGATAGAGAGACAGAAGACTAAAAGAGAAAGGAGGCATGGGTGAGAGCGCATGCAGTAAAAGGAGATGGGAAGTGACGGGAGGAGAGAAAATCGAAGACGCTGATGTGAAAGAGAGTGAGAATAAAGAAAGGACATGAAGAAAGAAAGTAATAGAGTGAGTAAGAGACTGGCAGGTTGAGAGAGAGATGAAGATGAGAAGTGAATCCACTGAATTTAACAACAACAAATTTAAGAGTTTTCTAGAAATGTCTACAAGTATTTTAAAGGAGGACAGACTTGGGCACAATGTGGTACCTGCACCCACCTGTGCTGCAGACAAAGCATTCATGTCATGCTGCCACTCATTGTTACCTGTCTCCACTCAAGACTATGTTGTTATTGGTACCTGGTTCAAGTCCAGTCGGGGGCCCTTATTGCATGTCAGTAGCAAAATGCTTGAAATCATGAGTTGGCATCAGAATTACTAGTGCTCCCGTGAAAATGTACATTATATCAGTATAAAGGCAGCTGATGGAAAGATCAATGATTCACATTTTATTCTGCTAAACAATATGACCTCATCCCTACGTGTCATATTTGTACGACGAGGTTAGCGTTCTGAAACGGTGGCGGTTAGGTTTAGGCAAGAAAACCACTTGGTTATGGTCACAAAAAAACATCATGGTATGTCTAAAAACTAGTACTACTGTAATGTAAGGTAAGCTACGGACGTAATGTCATGTGACTCAGTGTCGTAGCATCACATGACATAACGTCGTCAGTAAAAACACTCAACTTTTGGTTTCACACGGGACGTGGATGCCGGTCCTGTGTTTGTTTGACCCATCAACCCGATCTCACAGGAACTTTCCGCGTGTAATGAGGACGTATTTTAGGCTTTTCGCGTGTCATTTGTACACAACAAATCTACGGTAATGTCCGCAGTAAGGTTTAGGCACTGAGCATTATCATGACATTCATACGCCTTTTTGTGCGAATGGGCTTGACCCGTCCACCACCCCTCTCTCCCACCTTTGGAGGACTTCTCAGTCTTAAATACTACATCCGATGCTCTGAGCGTCTAATAATGATACGTCTGGGTTTACATTGGAGTTAGTTGAAAGCCCGGTGCGTCTCGTACAGATGTTAATCGGTGCGTTGATATCAAGGCGACGCAGGCCACTGCCCAGAGTCTGTATTATTTGTTGCGAGTGGGAGTGAAACCAGGCTGCTTAGAGGATAAGGTTGCTGCTATTTTTATTACATTAATGTGTTAGTCTGTTTCTCTTTCCGATTTCCTACCCTGTCTGTGACACTAAGCTCCAAACCCGTTCATTCCAGCTGACATCATTCTTTGAAAGTGTGTCACAAATAAATAGTTTCATTTCTTCAAACCCTAACTCATGTCCTTACGGGAGTCAAAAGTGCATTTTTGGCTACAATTTATTACACATTTGATGTTGTAGTGATTATTCACAGCTCAAGGACGGTGTGTGTGGGATTGAGCCAAAATAAACTACAGTGTGTGTTCATGGTAATGAAGGAACACGTCAGCTACAGTTTGACTAACTGATGTGGTTTTAATGGAGCTTTATGGCACAGAGGAAGAAGATATATCAGCCTTTGATACACACAATACTTGTTAGTAGATTCATTGTTGGTTTTAGTCTGTTTCATGGGATTTGTCAAAAGGAAGAATTTGGAACATTTTAATGGAAAGATGACTAATGATGGACTTAATTAGTGTGAGATTTGTGCCGGGCGGGAGAGTGACACAAAAGAAGATGAAACGAGAGAGAAAGGAGGACAGGTGTAACGACAGAGTGATTGAGAGAGAGAGAGAGGAAGACAGATGGAAACAGAGAGAGAAAGAAAGAGAGAGATGAGTCGGGTTGAATGGGGAGACTTGGATGCACGCAGGGTTTGAGATATCAATTGAATGACTGTACGCTCGGCTTGCTTGCGGTTGCCATGGACACCTCCCAGCGGAGAGACGAGCGTCCCGGGGAGTTTCTCGACGTCTTCTGAGAGAATTGTCAAATGACGTCGTTGCCGGCTGTAACCGTGGTGACAGCTCTGACATCAGACACGTCTCACAAGTGGAGCTTGTTGTTGTCTGCAGGTAGACGGGGCCGCCAAGTCGACTCACGCACTCCCTCCAGTAACGCCTCTCTGCGAGACTAGTTCCATTCTGACTCTTTTTTTCTCTGTGAAATATTTATGCCGTGCGTTTGGTCATTTATAATTCACTCAATACATAGGATTCCCTATATTCAACTCAACATACAATACAAACTAGACTTCAGGGAGGAGAGAATGTATTAATCTAAGAGGAGAAAAAAATGTGCAGAATTCTTTGGGGGATGTAAAGACTGGGAAAACATCTCTCTCAGCACGGATAAATATTTGGATTAATCCTGGTTTTCTCATGCAAAGTGGGGCCTTAGCGATACCTTCAGCAGAGCGCCGGCTCCTGGATGAGTTAAGTAAGCCCCTACAGCTTAAAGAGATCAATTGGAAACCTCCCCCCCTCGCCCCCTCCTCCATTTTCTCCTTCTGCCCATTCAAAGAGTAGCCAACAGCATGAGATGGAGGCACACTCATGTGTGAAATAGACTCTTCATGAGGACGCTGGTCTTTGGCCGCCTCGTTTTAGGACCTTCGTCTTAATCCCCCCTCCGGATTCTCGGAGGAGGCGAGGCGAGGACAAGGCCTTTTTCTTTAGGAACAGAGGGCGAGGGGCGGGGCAGGGGGAGAGGCCGATGAGTCCTTTGACAACGGTTGTGTATCTGTGGAGATTTAGGTGATGATTTCATAAGCAATGGTCCACTGAGCAGCAATGGCCACCCGACACCCTCAGCTCCGCAGTTTCTTCCTCTCTGCTGAAACTTACTGGTGAAGTTTTCCTTTAATGCAAACAATGGGCCTCGACCCCTACTGATATATACGCATATACATTCATGCTCAAATACACACATAGGCATTAAAGCGTTAACAGAAACAATCAATCTCAACCCTGAATACAAACAATCTCACAATCATACTGCACGTTTGGTGAAATATCTACACCGATCAGCCATAACATTAAGACCACTGACAGGTGAAGTGAATAACATTGATTATCTCGTTACAATGGCACCTGGCAGTGGGGGGGATATATTAGACAGCAAGTGAACATTTTGAACTTTGAACTTTGTGTTGGAAGCAGAAATAAATGGGCCAGCGTAAGGATGTGAACAACTTTGACAAGAGCCAAATAGTGCTGGCTAGACGACCGGGTCAGAGCATCTCCAGAACTGCAGCTCTTGTGGGATGTTCCCGGTCTGCAGCGGTCAGGACCTACCAAAAGTGGTCCAAGGAAGGAAAACCGGTGAACTGGCGACAGGGTCAGACCCGAGGCTCATTGATGCATGTGGGGAGCGAAGGCTGGCCCGTGTTGTCCGATCCAATAGAAGAGCTACTGGAGCTCAGATTGCTGAAAAAGTTAATGCTGGTTCCGATAGAAAAGTGTCAGAACACACAGCGCATCGCAGTTTGTTGCGTATGGGGCTGCGTAGCCGCAGACCGGTCAGGGTGCCCACACTGAAACATTTCCACCATCAAAAGCACCCACAATGGGCACGTCGTGAGCATCAGAACTGGACCACGGAGCAATGGAAGAAGGTGGCCTGGTCTGATGAATCAGAAACAAAATTAACACTAGAGGAAATTATCTCATGTTGCAAATTTGGTGAAAATGGCCCCAGAATGAGTCACAGCTGTAACAACAAGGAAATGATCCCTCACTGGCTTCCCACTGGCAGTTGTGTTTTACACAAATGTAATGAACATTGCAGCTTCTTTTGGGCCACTGGTGGCACTTTCAGTTTATATAAAGCCACACGTACACACCAGTGAATAATCCCTCATTCCGACATGAATAATCTCACAAACATACACAAACTGATCGGAGTTTGCATTAATTCTTTTATCTGATAATGAAGAGTTTCTTGGTTTCTGTGCTCCGCAAACGAAAG
Organism: Sebastes umbrosus; assembly: GCF_015220745.1. Classification (NCBI taxonomy): domain Eukaryota; kingdom Metazoa; phylum Chordata; class Actinopteri; order Perciformes; family Sebastidae; genus Sebastes; species Sebastes umbrosus. The sequence continues at coordinate 28,484,300 of NC_051284.1, read as the reverse complement.
CAGACAACTGATAAATGTACGTGGTCGTAGTAACAGATGCTTCCTCTTTAGCCCCCCAGTATAATGAAACTCTCTCTCTCTCCGACCGGCCCATCGACTCAGCTCCCACTAAGTAATTATCCATGCTCAGCACAAGTCCTCCCGGCTCGGTCGGTGCTAATGTCTAAGGATTCATTATAGTGTAAAATAGATAAAAATTCAATTATTTTCTCCTGGGTACATGCATTAGTCCGGATTGTCCCTATTCTCATTGGCTGTGGTATCAACACCACATCACAACCTGATGGCTAATGCAGCGTTTCTGGTTAAATAGATAGAAATTAATTGAAAAAAAAAAAAAAAAGCCGAGGTTCATTTCTGTCAAACATTTTCTGAAAGAGGGAAAAGTTCCACTGATCACCATAAATGTCTTTTACAGTCTGTTCTCTGTTCGCAAAGTCATAACATCATAATTAATGTTCTGTGTCTGGTTGAGGAGATAATAATTACAAGAGGAAAAGTACATTCATTATAATGTTCACGCCTGTCTGTTCTCCATCACACTGTTCTGCTGGAAAACTGGAGCTGCAGATACACGTTTATACGTCTGTAAACAGGAATCTACTGTTATTTGTGATTATACTCATATTATGTCACTGCATTTCTGTAGTTTATGTTTCCAAAACTCTTCACACAAAACTATGAAAGAGCTGGAAATGTCGTGAAATCATTTACTTAAATCCCAACAACACTTTTCTCCTCAACCCTGTGTCCTACAAAATTACGTTCCCATTACGTTTCAAGGGAAACGTATTTCCTCCCAGATTAGCAGTTTTAAACACGTGGTTAACATTGTAAGTTGAAACAAAACAGGCCTTTGCCTTGAAGGAGGAAAAAATGCAACAAAACTACTTGGTAAGGTTTAGGAAAAAAACATCATGGTTTGGCTTAAAATGATGTTTGTTACGTTATTAAAGCTACAGACGTAATGAACATTGACTTTTGGTTTCACATGGAACATGATCAGCGGTCTCCTGGGTGAAAGTCCTGTGTTCGTCTGACCTCCTCCTTACACGGACGTCCGCGGACTGTCGTTAGAAAAATATTTGTGATACGTCAACGAAGACGTGCAAGCAGAAGAATGTGTTATTTCCTCTTTCTAAAGTTGCATAGTCTCGCTTTAAATCTTTTTCAAACAATATGATCATAGACAACTATTTATTATGAAAATGTGTGCTATGATGTTGTTACTGACCAGCTGTGGCGGTAGACCAACATGTGGATCCAGAGGTGCGTTGTCTTTTCACCAATGGGTGTGAATATAAGAGGCAGCACAAACATCCAGTTTTACATGTTTGTTTTCCTTTCTCTCTCTCTCCTCCCCTCACGCTCTCTTTCTCTCCATCATCATCTCGACATCCATTTCTCACTAATGACACCATCGCTTTCCCATTTTCTCTCTTTCGGGCCATTTTCTCGTGTCACCAAGTGTCAGAGGCGTATATATCTCACGACCCCACATCTGCAGTGCATTAATATTCTACACCCTACTAAATATTATATTCTTCTGGTCCCCCTTGCACTTAGAATATCAAGTACAAGTAAAATTTCCAGAGTTATGCCTGTCCAAAGCTCTTTGAAATGACAAAAAAAGCAAAAATGTCATGTCATTTCTTGTTAAAGTAAAAATTGCATCCATTGATTTTTTTTTTTTTTAATAATTAAATCAGACTTTAATAATTTTAATAATTTTAATTTTAATAATTTTTTAATTTTAATGTTTTTTTATTTTAATCATTTTAATAATTTTTTAATTTTAATGTTTTTATTTTATTTTAATAATTTTAATAATTAAATCAGACTTTTAAATCGATAATTAATTCGACACATTCTTACACAAAAATATATCTTATACTTTATATACTGTATATATTCTTAATACATATGTTCTTAATATGCCCTTGTATAAAGTATTTCCTTTTATAATTGTAATGTAAATGTAATATAATTTATTATTTTAATGGAGCTTCCCAGCAAAAAACATTTCACACGTTTGTACCTGTACAACCGGGGTGACAATAAACATCTTGAATCTTGAATCTTGAATCTTGAATCAATAAGAAAATGAAAATCTGTCAAATATTGGCACAGATTTCTTTGCAATACTACCTGGTTAACATTTCTTGATAAACACAAATCTAAATAATAGTGTCTTTACTATGTCAGCCTTTATTTGCAGTGTCATTGAAATTAAAATGTCTGCATCATACCAAAGAAAAGAGGCAATATGCAGTAATATATCTGATTAAACACATTAAATGTAATCAATGAGCATGTTGCTTCAGGTGAAGTGTGTGTATCTGCTCTACGAGCGTCCTGCAGGGTTTGTTTGTGTCCTCACGTGGCCGGCAGGAGTTCCCCGGTGAAACAACACCAACATTTAGAACTCCCTAATTTGTTTCCTCGTTTATCGCTTAATTAACTTGCAGCATTTCAGCCCGCAACTCTTCGACGATCAATATAAATCACTACTACGGATGGGGACCCGCTAATGAGATCAGATTAAGGAACGGAATTACACCCGCTGCCGCCACCAATGATTAGAAATCACTAAGTACCCCTCTGTGCTATTAAAAGGCCATTTAAACAGCGTATTTCTGTCTGTGACGGTGCAGTAATTACAGTGTGTCGGATGCAGATGAATGGCTGCTTCTCCTGCTGCCCTCGTGCTCTCGTATTCACATAGAGAGCTCACAGTTCACCTGAACACAGCGTGTGTGTGTGTGTGTGTGTGATGATAAACTGATTGGTTTTCACCAGTTTTGCATGTACGGCAGCAGCAGCTGGTGTTCTTATTGCTGCACAATGCTGATTATGTTTCTATTAGACCCTGAAACCTGTAGTTGGTTACAGATATTCTACAGCACCAGAGACAGACACAGCACAATCAATACATTTACTCAATAACTAACTAGATTGAGGTAATAGAGGACATACAGTATATTGACATCATTTTTTCATCACATGGTACATCCACACCACAGTTTAGTGCCAAAGGAAAGCTGCTATGAACAAATACAACTTTGATACTGAGAGGAAAACAGATTGGTACAAGTAAAAGCTATCGCAGTGGACAACGATCTGCACAACATACTGGACAGTAAACGATATACAGTATACGATACACCTTATTTCGACACTCAATATACACTAAAATCAGTTATACAAAGAGCAGTTGTAGAACAGAAAGGCAATAAAGAGTTGCTGAGTAAACATCTTAGGCTCAATTTCTTCAGAAGACATTTTGACTTGTCACAGCAGGACATATGGTTCCTTCAAATGGGGTTGTGTTTATCTGTTCAAGAGACGAGTCCATGTGAACGCCTCCCTAATGTCGTATTCACGACCTCGTAAGTGGAAAGTTTCTGAAAGCTCCGAGTTCACGAGATGTGACGTGTTTGTGGACGTTGTCAGAAATGACAGAGGCCATGGAAGTTCATTTTTCGGTACTTAATAAGTTAATATATTGTAAATTTAGTCGTATATTGTTTTTCTTCATAATTTTACAATATGTCTGAGGAAAATGTTGATATTCCCAACGGCCTCATCTTTTATGTCTTTGCATTTCCTGCATTATGTTACCCACTTTCTAGCTTGCTAAATTGTTAGCCTCTGTGGCTTCTAGACGCCGACAGTACCGTTAATATTGCCGTTGCTTAGCAGCGGTGTTCTTCATGACTTAATCACTTGAACGCCACATATATTGTGTACACGACTTTGCATGTTGTAAACACGAGCTCACGAGTTTCATTTGAAGGCACCAAAAGCTCAGGCGTAAATGATGATTGCTGAGAGCCGTCGTTAGTGTTATTAGTAACATCTGAGCTTTTCCTACTATGTCAAGTCAAAATGTTTGCTGTGTGAAAGGCCTATCGCAAAAATGAATCTGTTTTCTGATGTGACACCACTCTGGTTAAGATCTGGTGTCAAAGTTGAATCTCTTGTTGCCATCCAACCACCTAACTGTGTATATTTTACGGCTCGTTAACATCACACTACTTCCTCCTTTGGTCCAGACGGATCAAGAGGATCAGAGGGCTTTGTCACTTGAACATTAACGTGTTCTTTTTGAGATACTTGCTGACTGATGGTGTTGTTGCATCGTACAGATGTGAGGAAGCTTATTTTGTAATGAACAGGCTGCAGCTTAATAATGCAAGTTCTGGCTCTCTGCAGTCTTTGCAGATCCAGTTTTCTTCCTGGCACACCAATACATTCAAAATGCAGATCTATAAAACTGAGCAATTGAGTAAAAGAATTGTTTGAGCTATATGCGCCCACAGTAAAGCAGAAATCCACACGGAGTCCAACAACCACAACCTGCTGTTTTTCTGCATCAGCCGGCGTAAACCCGTTGATCTCACTACAGCGAGGTGTGAAGTACAGTGTGATTCTACTGTGAGCTCGTGTTTGGCTTTAATGTGAGGAAATATAAACACGGTGTGGAACGCATCTCTTCTAGTGTTTTCAACGGACTTTATTGGCATTGTGGTCCGGGACGAGACAAAGTCAACATTTATAAACAACAGAGGACGAGAGAGTAAATGTTTACAGAGCTCCAGATGAGTGTAAGATCATTTAATTACTCTGTTAGCTATTAGTTACTGTTTCTGGTCTGATTCCTACCGAGGCCTTTCAGACGTTGGACCTGAGAGCGTTAGTAGCAGACCTGTGCAGACCTTCAGAAGGTGATTTACTCTCAGACAGCGAGTGGGAGTGTTGGAGATACAGAATCAGTAGAGCAGGAAGTCCGGCTGCCCTAAACATCCTGCTCCCACATTATTAGAGATCACCTCGTGCTCTTTGTTTCTCTCTTTTCTCACCCTCACACCGCCGAGGTCTCTCTGACCTTGGGTCGAAAGAGTCAGCCTCCTCTTCCGGCTCCAGGTATGAGGAGCGCCGCTGTGGACCGAAGCCAGGAAATGAGGGAGAAAGTTCTCACATAGATAACAAAGTTTACTCTGGGAGGAAAACGTTTTCATTGACATCAAAACCGGAAAGATGGAATTATTGGCACTGATTAAAAAGAGTAAAAGATTAATACAGCTACTGTGGCCTGAGATGCTGCAGCGACCTTGTTTCTGAAACCACGTCTAGATTTTCCACTACTACCCTCTGTCTGTCCAGAGGCTCTCTGACACTTCGTATCGTTTAATTTCATTATTTTTAGGCCAATAAAAATGTATAAAAGCATATAAAAGTAAACTGTGGGAAACACTAATCTGCTACGGGCTTCACAGTCATCAGATGTCAACCCAACTGAACACCTCTGGGAGATTTTGGAGCGACGTAGAGGTCCTCTGACTTGGAGAATCTATGCCAAGGAGCAGTAAAGCTGATCTGCAGGCTTGTGGTGGCGTCACACCTTTCATCAGATAATCACTGTTGTTTGATCTTTTAATTTGTCGCCCATGTATATATTGTTTTACTTATAAAAACATGTTTATGTAAAAGGTCTTAAAGTGGCAGTAGGCAGTATATCTTTGGCATCATTGGGCAAAAATTCCATAATAACCTTTCATCATATTGTAATTCAAGTGTTCTGAGAGATAACTAGACTTCTGCTCCTCCTCATGGCTCTGTTTTCAGGCTTTAAAAGATCTAGCCCCGTGACGGCAGACTTTGACCAATCACAGGTCATTTCAGAGAGAGAGCGTTCCTACTGGCTGTGCTCCGGTCATGTGACTGGTACTTGGCGTTCGTTCAAGAGATCTCAACCTGATCTCAACATGGCTGCTGGGTCACAATCTTTCTTATTTTACAGCTAAACCGTGCACTACAAGATGATTCTTAAAAAAAATGAGGAGAGAAATAGACATTAACGTAACATTATATTGATTCATATTTGATCAGCGCTGCCTAGTTTGACCGTTTGGTTGAAGTTCGCGAGTGATTGACAGCCGGCTCTCATAGACGGCAGATGGACAGCAGACCTCAGATCAGCTCTGACTGCTTGTTTTCCTCCGGTCTGTGAAATCTTGGTGATGCCGTTAGGAGCACCGGAGGACACAGAGGAACATGATTTTTTTCAGGTTACCTGTTTCATATAGTGACCGTTTTATAAAAATAACTTATATAGATACATATTTGCCCCAATCTCGCCTACCTCAGCTTTAACCAAGTAGTTTTGTTTCATTTTTTGTTTTGTTTTTTCCCTCGAAACATAATTGAGAATGCAGTTTAGTTGTGTGGGAATGTAATTTTGTAGGAGACGGGGTTGGTTCTTTGCAACGAGAACGGTACACATAAAATTGGCTGCCGCTCTGACCATCCTGCTCGGTTGAGTTGAATGGGAATGTCTGTTCTACACCTGCTCTATTTCTATGTTGTAGATGATCAGTTGCTAATTGAATGCAGGTGCATGTTTCACCTGGAGCCCAGAGACAGCCGGTCACCAGTCGTTCTCTACCACCTCACCTGGCAGGTAGCAAAAAGACATTTAGGTCCAAAGAGGTTCAGGATTTATTTATAACTTGGCTTACATCGAGAAGGTTCCCCACAGAGAGCTCTACGGTTCAACAGAAGACATCAAGCTCGTGGTCTCTGTGTGAGAAGTGCGACGGATGAGTCCTGATCTATCACAGAGCTTCCTGCCAAAGTGTCAGAGGGTAGAGAGAGAGAAACACGGCTTGCTCGGCTGTAAAGACTAAAGAAAACCCTGCAGTATCTCAGCTCGTCTCTGGCGTCCCCAGCCCAGAGACAGCTCCATCCCTGGCATCCGGACTCTGTACCTGGCTTTATAAGGCCTTGAGCGATGCCAGAATCGGGCTATTCCTGGAGACGCTCCGTACCCAGGGAGCTTTGTTTGGACTGAGGCAGAGGAGGAGATGTATGGCCGCCGCTGCCACACAGAACCCCCCCCCCACCTTCACCTATTAAATCTTTATTATCTACACAGTCCAGTGCAGGGGGTGGAAGAGGACACGCTTTTCATTTTTATTTCTCTTCCTGTGTGACGGGGACAAAGAGGGTGCAGAGGATTCACAGGACAGTATGTTCTCCTGCTCTGGGTTGGATAGCAGCTATAAATAATGGTTTGTTTAAATCAGCCCGGAGTACCACATGGGTACAGTTACTAAATCTGCTGTCACTTTTTTCACTTTAGGTTTTTTTTACCCAGATTTTTCTAAAGGAGCAGGTTTAAACCAATCTTTACCCAGATTTTATATCCCCAGATATCTAATAGTCACGGTTTCTGCAGTTTAAAGTTTAAACTCTCCGCAGTTTATAGTAAATCATGTCTTCTTGTGACGAGCACAGGTGCGAACTGTCCACCAGAGTCCCTCAATGTAGTAAAAAAAAACAATAACCATTTCAATCAAAGTATGCACTTATCAGTTGTATTTTTATAATCTAATTTTTTTACCAGATTTCACCCTTTTATTAAATTCAAAATGAACACCAATACAATTCTGGATATTTTATTTTGTTTTGAAAATCAAAATACACACCGAAAGATATGTTATATATTTTATTTTATTTTTTTATCTCATTAATATTGCATATACTGTATGTTAGAATATAAGTAAACCATAAAAAGTACTTGAAAACAGGACAAAATAATCTTTAATAGTAAGTGGACCTCAAGTTGAGGTTTTACATTTATCAAATTACTATTTCCAAGATCAAGAATGAAATTTCAATCATACCGTATTCTGTTAGATTTTATTGTTGGTTTTTAATTGTCAAAATGAAAGCAACAGAGGCTGAGACATCCTGACTTTTAGACCTAAAACAATAGATCCTATATTTCCCATCATGCAACTCCATATTTAGACCCCGCTGTCTGGTTAATGACCACATCTTTCAAATTCCACATCCAATGTTCATAACAGGCTTCTGTTAAAACTTCACATGCTGTGTCGTAGCCTTCTCATTATGATGAGCAAACTCAGCTCACTATTATGTTCCCATTTTTTAATAATGTATTATTTCTGAGACTTAAGAAACACTGGGATCCTGACGACAGCGAGGATAAAAATGGAAAATCGTGAAGTTTTTTGTTCTCTCTAGATCAGAAAACACGTGAATCAACAAGCCATTCAGATGTGATTCCCCTTCCTATGTCACATGCAGGCCAATGAATCATGATAAGCCTGCAAACTTCCCATTCACAACATTTACCATTTCTGAGCTCCTCATCTCCTCCAGTTGCCCATCACAGATCTCTGCAGTGACACTCCACCTAAAGGGGGGTTAGCATGAGGAACTATGATTTACATACACATGTCTGTGGAACAGGAGGCCAGTCTGATCCAGGAGAAGAGCAGTGATTGATTCTCCATCAGGCTCACATATAGAAGCTTCTTCTTCCTGAGGAGATCTGCCCCCTCTGGGATGGGCCTCAGCTCAGCCTCTGTTCAGCCTCAGCTGTTGGATGGCAGGATGGGATGGCGGCCGGCCAAACGTAATGTTTACACTAACGCACACAACTGTTCTGTACGTACAGTCACGGCGAATTACCGACCCTGAGACGACGGGGCTCTTGTGCTGCTGTGATTTTAGTGAGACAGGTGCTCGGTGCAGCAGTGGGAAACAGGGAGGTGGAGAAGGGGGACAGGATGGGACCTGAACCGGCCCTCAGGATCTACGTTCTGTTGCCATGATTGGAATCAAAATAAAGACAGTCACCTCGTTTGTTATCAGGCTCTGGCGAATATGTTATACAGCAGTGGTCTGTTCTGTCAGACAATAAAGAGTCTCACATGGTGTGTTAGTTACGTGGTCTCTTGGTAGCATTAAAGTATTGTTATATGTTAAATGTTTTTTCATAGAGCCACGCTTTGCCGGAAACCTCCTCATCAACTTCTTTTAACGGTATTAAGTACTTATTTTCTTCAAGTGAAAACAAAAGAAAAAGTCTACAGCCGTGCGGCGGCTCTGTGAGGCTGGACTTAGACAACCAGGTCTCACTCCTAACTCGTCAAATACCACCAATAGGGCAGCGCTCCTATGGGCGTCGGAAACCAACGCATAGAGGTACCATTTAAGGACAGTATGTGATGAACCGGGCTTTCAACTAACTCCAATGTAAACCCACCTGCGGCGTAATTGTGCGGTCACCAAAGTCATCAGGATACATCTACTATGAACTATGAATGTCTTAATAAAGTTTTGTGCCAAACACCCTCTGCTTTACTGAGCTTTACAGCAAGTTTCAGCTCTGGGAAGCTGCTTCCCCACTGTCCACTACCTGCTCAGCAGCAAACAGCAGACAGACCCAGTTAGAGACTAGTTGGGGAACATAGTGGAGCATTTAGCAGCTAAAGAGACAAATACTTCCCTCAGGAGTTGGTAGAGACCAAAAACAGAGCTAAAAGAGAGAGTATATTGGACTTACATTCACCAGCTGGACACAAACACAACTCCGATTGAATGATAATGTTGCATTGTAACTACTGGAGGTGAATTTTACACTTGATGACATGCATATTTTTAGACATGTGTAACGAGCTCTGAACTGCGACTCGTACTGCAGGTGAGAGACAGAGCAAACATCAGTGTAAAACAGACGTGGTTTAAATATCAAAAGGTTTTTTAGGTTTTTTTCGCTGGCTCTCGGTGACGTGTGTCTGCTTTCTGTCACAGCCACCTAAAAGCTTATGAAAGAGAAAACGGCAACAAGGACCGCTAGCACTCCGCCACTCTCTTTCGATTTCCTCTCTCAGCTTGGAGCCGGATTTCATTCTCCTTCTACACTCACAACAGGTGTTCGATTAAAAGTCAAAACAAATATATTCTACATGCAGGTCTGTCTCCGAGCTGTAGACATTCATGATGCTGAGAAAAAACAAGACGCATTGCAATCTGTGAGAGATGAGGCTGCAGCAGCATCTCAAGCCCCGTCTACTGTATCGATTAGCATGAGCAGAAAGCTGCTAATGAAGAGAGGGTCACTGGTTCAGGTCTCCAGAGAGACTCCCCCGCTGCTGTAATACATTCAGCACTTAACCTGAATCTTAACCTCAACTGCCTCATTAAGCATCCAGCTGTACAAATGGAGAAATGTGTTGAATGGATGCTGTTTGAGGATTTTCTTTCAGGAAAGTGCCTGCTAGGCAAAGAGGCATTAGAAGGAGCCAGTTCCTGTGATTTGGGGAGTTCAGGCGAGGTCGGTGCTGCAGGACCAATCTGGCTTTCGTCTCTTCTGCAGGCAATTTGCACAGAGGAGCGGAGATCCTCGTCCCTTCTCCTTTGAATCCAGCTTCATTTCATTGATTTTGTCAGTGTAGAGGCATCGTCGCTACGTTTAACAGCAGCCACACAAAATAGTTCGTTGCATAACTTAAATTTTCAGATGTTTGAATATTTCCAATGATTTGCTTCCCCAATGAGACCAGAGAATCATTAATTACAGAAAAGTAGCCCCGTGCTTTGCAGAAACTATTTATCCAGGTTGGAGGCGGACCAGATAAGTTTATGAAAGGGAAATGAAGAGAGCAGATAGCCACCGTGTCTGTAGTCTCCCTCCCAGTAAAAACAAAAAGTGTGTAGGAGCCCCGTCGGTGACCTTCATCACAGAGTAAGAAAAGACTACGCACACTTTTCGTTGACCCTGCTTTGAAAGGTTTGCTCTTGTTTTTCATAGATAAACTCTGAACAGAGCTTTATTGTGCGGTAACAAATGAAAAAATGCAAGCTTGGAAACAGAAGCTAATTAAAAAGTTTAGCAGCAGCGGCCAGTTTCTCCACGCTGCCCAAATCATTTCACCACCAAACCACAACAACGCCACCAGCACCGCCCACTCTCTGTTAGCCTTTACTATCACATACATAGCATGTATTTATAGCCTTTATTGAGCCAAGGAAAGTTAACATTTCACTCCTCATTCATAGTTATTCACACCAGGGAATCTGCTGTTCTACGGCTTTAGCCAGTCTGAATCTAAAAACCTCAAGTTTCCACCCTTTTGGGCTCATTATTTGTATTTTTTTCATATTGAAATTTGGGATTTATCAGTGTTTCTTTTTTTTATTTAAATTTGAGAGAAGATCGAAAATATTATAAATGACTTTGACGGATACAGATTGCAGCAGCAGTTTATTGTAAAATGTGTTGATCAGAGACTTCTTGCAGCAGGAAAAGCAACAACGTTTGGGTGTGTGGTGAAATAAAATTAAGGTGAAAGTCAGTTACGAAATAATATTTGAAAATATGAAAGACTACTTCACTTAGGTTGTTGATCTAACGCAACCCTGTTGCAAAAGAATTACTGTGTTTATACCAACCCGGTCTCTTCAATCTGTGTACAAATAACACAATTTTACATTTTATAATTGTGTGCATGCAATGTTGGTATTGTACGTTTCTGTGAACCACGGATACGTTGAGTATGGACATTTTTGTATTCGGTCAGAACAAGTGACGTAGTATATCGAGTGAGCATTATTGGAAGTTACGTGGTATAATAATGAGTATAACAAGCAAAAAAGTCCATAAAGGGTGGGTGTGAGGGGAGGGGTCAAACAAACACAGGACTTTCACTCAGGAATCCGCTGTTCGTGTCCCGTGTGAAACCACAAGTCAACGTTGATTTATTTGTCCCATAACTTCTGTTCTTAAGTTACGGCACTTCCGGTGTTATTTTGACGCAAACTGCGATCTTTTCCTCAACTTAACTAAGAAAACACATGAAAAATACATTGTTGAAAGTCGTGCTGAGCGTCACGAAAAAAAGGGAAATTTGTGTCTATGTACATGAATCAAAAAGATTCAATTTCGTGACTATTTCACAGCCTGTGTTGGGTCTTCCCTGAATCTAATCATACGTAGGATTCGAGATGCAAATCCCAGTTTCTGGTGTCAAAGTTCTGCGCTTTGTATTCCCGTCATCCATCCTGATCACCTTCCTATGACTTCTGGTAAACTTGCTTCGCTGGAAAAAAAACCTTTTGCAAAACAAATTAGTAGTATATACCCATCATTTCTATTTAAAAACGACATGCTCCTTTTAAAAAATCCAGGTGTTTTTCTGTGAAGGCTTTGAACTGAGAGCCAACCTGCTGCCTCTTTTTTTCCAGAACTCTTTGAACACGTCGCCTCTGATTTATTCAACTTTGTGACATTTCATAAACAACCATGTTTTTCCAAATTAAGCTGAATTGTATGACAGCCCAGTGATCGCTATGTTCACCCAATGAGGTGCAGGAATGAACTGGAGAATAGTATACTTGTAAACAGTGTATCCAATAGGCTGTAAATCAGTTTGGCTGTTTGCCCGCTGAAGACATCCCTATTCCAACAAGCTGAGCATTGCCAGAACGAAATGGGCAAACCGCCTTGACAATGTAGTTCCATCAGTGATTAAGGATCAAATGCCTTGCTCAGGGACACATCTGCAGCAGGAAAGTAGTTGATCTGTGATACAGAAGTTGCAGCAGTGGGCCACCTAAGTTGTCCAAGCGGGGGTCAGCGTGCTTGAACGCCGCCGCCCCGCTCTCTGCAGCTGTCCGCGCTGGCAGCGGATGCCGCCGGGCCCTGCCAGTCTACAGCACCGTCAGGTCAAGTCACTAACGATCTCTTGGAAGCTGTTCAACAAGCCAAAGCCATCAGTCAGGGGAAACAAAGGCCCGCCCCCAGCACGGTCTGGCCCAGAATGCATGGCCATTCATCGCGAGGGAGAAGCCAGAGCACCGGCCAAGCCTTTCATGGACAGGGGGAACGGGATCTGTAACCAAACCATGCTCAGTTAAGGCTCTGATTCGCCAAGGGAGATAAGGGGTAATCAATCATCGGTGCCCGGGCCTCGTTGCAGACAACGCCAAGACGTGTCAGTCCGGCCGAGCTCGGGCCAAAGTCAGCTGGCGACTCTCAGACAAAGGTGCGAGGGCTGGTTCTGTCGAACGCCTTCACACAGAGCGGCTGTGTCAGAAAACAGGTCTGCTGAACAACAGCGCTCTGTGGGCGAGCGCCGGCTTATCATCGACTCATTTAGATACACTGACTCATAGGAACTATCATCTGGATACAAACATGGGAACAGTGTCTGTGCAGAAGCTGCCAGTGATGTTTTATAGAATCACAATCATTCAAACTGTAATCTAGCTGAGCTGTGTTTTATTTATTCAGTAGCTCCACCTCTGCATAGCTTCATGATAAAGTGACGGTGAGGTAACTCTGATTCTAAAGAAAATGAGACGGCTCTATCTCTACCTGCTCGATTAGAACTTATCAGCAGGTTGGGGAAAAAAAATATCTGGATATAAAATGATCATGTCACAATCATAAATTATTTCTCCATCTAAAATCATGTTCCATCCATCGCACCGTGTATGAGGTAAAGAAAGATATGAAACATCGCCCCCAGGCAAACAAGACCAGGAGTTATATATTCATGTCTTCTTGTCTGATGTAGGATCCCTGCAGTATGTGGGTGAGGGAAGAGCGAGAAAAAGTACATGGTTTATATATTGTAGAGAGGAAATGCTAATAACCTGTGAGAAAGTCTCAGTAAAGCTTAAACCCCCCAAAAAAACGTAAACACTAAAATATATAAAAGTAAGAACAGAGGTTTATTTATGTTTCATTTAACTGGTTTGTATCAGGATTGTCTAAAATCTCCAACTTGAGTCTTGGAAGGTGAATCTGATGGCAAATACTTGTATTGAGCTCATCAGACAACCCGGTCTCACAGGACGCCGTATAAATAGCACGACATTACCAGGATATTCTGAGTGTCATGAGGACGCATTTTAGGCTTTTCACGTGTCATTTGTACGGCACACAACAAAACCACGATAACTTCCGCTGTTTATGCAACAAAACCACTTAGTTGGCTTTGTGAGGGTCACGCTGCCACTCAGCGGGCTGGTTGGGTTCATGATCTCTGAGCAGAGGCAGCTGTGGAGCCTAATTGTCCCTGATGAGGATCAGGTGGTTGAAGCCTATATCTACCTCTGGTTTCACTGCTCAGGTGCACCCCCTTAAAATATACGATGGACTATATGAAAGATTATTCACGTTTCTCATCCTGTTGCATACATGTCAATTAAAATATTCCTTCAAGTCTCTCCTGATTGAAATATCCTGTGTTTAAATGCAGTATAGAAACGTTTCTATCATGTATTTAGTGGTATATAAGATTATTGTTTCTAATTTCCCATCTTCCTTTTATCATCTCACCTATTGTCTCCACTCTCGCTGCGTATTGCTCATTGCTTTGGTGTTATTAGGCTGTTCTGTGATGTCTTTTTCAGTGAGGTCAGACTCTCTCTGTAGATGATGCTCCCTTCCTGTTTTCTCTCCTTGTTACTCTCGGTTGCTATCACTTCTCATGCGAAGCTCCTCTCCCCTTTAACCCGAGCCAACCAGACACATTTAGAGCCTCATCTGCGAGCGACAGAAGGTTTTTTTCCTGGGAAAGAGCGACCAGACGCTGCGTGTTCAGACCACAAATGTTAAAAAGCTTTCATGAAGTGGCTGCAGGTTGAATCACTGGTCTCTTTATTTGGATCAAACTGTCCTGGATTATTATTTTTACTGTTTATAAAGTTGAAAAAGACACACTGCATTTTCTTCCCTGCTCCTTTTTCTTCTTCTTCTGTTCGCATAATTTCCATCCCAACAGACAGACGTGTAAAAGCGGTGTGTTTTGAATGAGTCAGCAGCAGTTGGGCACCTTTCAACTGCTGCCTGCTGGTTAAAATATCCACCGTCTCGCTCTGTCACATGGATGAGATCTCAGAGGAGACCACGGAGGGCGAGCAGGAGGCGGCTTCCTCTCTCTGTGAATCATCATCCACCTTCTGCCTGCTGATTCTGACACTTTTACTCAAAACTCTGAAGTTTGTTTCCAGCACAGACGCACTAATACACAGATATATAATACATCACTGTGTTGTGAGTCAATGTCTAAAGAGAAGACACTGCAGCCAACATTGGTTTGAAAAATTGTCCATGACCAACGATTTATATGGTGAGATTTTTTGGGAAATTGTATTTCATGCTTGGGATTAGACCTGGCGAAAGTATCGTCTGTTCACCCATTATTTATTCACTGGAAACAGGCGGGAATACTTCATTGCAAATCGAGTCATTTCTTGTAAGAAAATATGAGTTTATGGACTCAATAGCAAAACAAAAAGGTTTAACAAGTATAAGATTGAGGTTTCACATTCTTGAGATGACTGCCCGATATGACTCTCAGACCAATGGACCTACAACACGTTCTCACTGCCAACTTGTAAAATACTGACGCTTCACTCTGGTGCCACTTTTAGACAGAGGGACAGCGAGTCATGTTTCTGTCTCTTTTTCAAATTAAACTTCCAATGTAAGTTTACTTACGCAACAAAAGCACTTGGTTAGGTTTAAAAAAGACAGAAAAAGATTTTTGTTTGGGTTAAAATAAGTATGTTTGTTAAGTAAAATAACTATGGTTGTTATGGAACTGCTGTAAGTAAAGTCCAGAGGTTATGTAAGAAAACTAAGGTAAAATAAGTCAACGCTAACTTGGTTTCACACGGGACACAGAGCGGTCTCCTGGATTAAAGTCCTGTGTTTGTTTGATCCGTCTCCCACCCTACGCAGATTTTCTAGCAATTTAAACTAAGTCAGTGTCATAACCTCTGCTTTATTCTGGCCAGGAGCTTCTCTCTGTTTGTCTGTGTGCTTGATTACAGGAGTGGAATCAGGTGTACAGGTGTCAAGCTGCTAATCATCTTCATTCAACTCTGATTTAAATACTGAGCTTCAGCTCCAGCAAGCAGTCACATCAGAGACTCAGCTACTGAGTTAGTCTCAGGCCAGCCTTCAGATTCTCTTGTGTTAAAGCCAGTGGGCAACTCCAGGGTCTGAAAATACGGAAGTGCCTTAAACTTGCATTCTCATTAATAGCCAGCAGGAGGCGACTCCTCTGGTTGCAAAAAGAAGTCTATGAGAAAATGAGCCTACCTCTCACTTGATTTATGACCTCAGTAAACATTGTAAACATGAGTTTATGGTCTCAATCTCTAGTTTCAAGTCTTCTTCAATACAGCATGATGTTCATTTAGTAAATTATGGTCCCATTTAGAGTCAAATAGACCATAAAGCAGGGGATGCTTTAGGGCGGGGCTACCTTGGGATTGACAGTTCGCTACCACAGCGTTGTCCAGTCTGGGTGTTGTTGTGTTTTCGTCTTCACACTTTAACCCTTTCACAGCGTGTTTTCACTTCATCAAAGTTAATTGGATTATTTTGGTCACCTAAAAATGTCTTATTCAGCGTTCGGTTGTACTTAGCTCCACCCTCTGGTGTCACTTCTGGTTGCAAAAAAAACTAAATGCCAAACTCTAGGCTTCAAAACAGCAGTCCACAAACCAATGGGTGACGTCACAATGTCCACTTCTTATATACAGTCTATGGTTAAAGCCTACATTTCACTAATTCTTGTCTCTTGTGCCTGCACACTCCTGCCTCCGTCCCATTCCTGTTTTCTCTCCTCGGCTCACACTCTGGACCAAAGACCTCCCTGGGATTTAGGACTCACTCCCTGCCTAGCTCTGCGAAGTCCTCCAGCTCACAGCTCAGTCCCTGCACCCCCCTGACCAAGAGACTCTCTGCCCTACTTTCACATTGAAATATTGTTCATACATTCTTCATTTGCATCAGCTCTCTGTCTCAGTGTTCTGTGCTTCTGCATTTGGGTTCAGTCAGATTACTCCCCCGTAACAGTCAGTTGCTCAGACCGTCTAATAATGACGCGGATGGGTTGATATTGGAGTTATATTGGAAGTTCGGTGCGTCTCATACAGACGCTAAAGCGTGCCTCGGTACGTCAGTATCAGATGCTACCAAGCTGCGGTTTTGATGTGTTGGGAGTCAGTCATGTATACACACGCAGGTAAACACACACTCACCAACATGCAAATGCAAGTATGCTTAAACGTACAAAAAATACACATGTATGTTATGCATGAGAATAAGCACATGTAACTCATGCACAAAGTCATATAAGGTTGCACACACACTGTACAGCAAAAATTATACAAATCAATTCATTGAATGGGGCCACAGACTACAGCAGGGTGGCATTCAGGGTCAGATCAGTTCCCGGGGTTGTCGGGTACACTGTGTTATGAGTTCTCTTGGTTGATTGGCCCAGAGCAGGAAGTCCACACGGGGGACCGAGAACTCTTTTCACATCTCCCATCATCCCATGCTGCTCGCTGCTCTGAGTCTCACTGGCCGTAGCTGCAGAGAACTCATTGGCTTGTCATCTGAGTTTTTAGAGATGACAACTCTACAGTAGCTGGCAAATTTTTTTCTCTCGCTCTCTTTTCTCTTCACGTCTCCTCTCAGAGAAATTCTTGGCTGCATGCAGAGGAATGGAAGAACTGCACCAGCTTGCACAGATAACAAGAAGCTGTTCTTTTTCTACTGTTAGGTGAAGTCCTACACAGCACCGTGTGTGCTCGCTGCCACTACTGCTGCACCAATGAGGAGACATTTGGGGAAAATCTAGATTTGCTTGTAAATAAAAAGTATCAGTTAATTTCTAGTGTCGGGGCTCAAACACAGAAAAGAAAGAAGAAAATAGAAAAGATTCAGACTAAAATGGAATTGCTGCGATTAACAAAATGTTGCACCAGTTGCGAACTCCCTTGATTGTGTTGATCTTTGAGGGAATGAATAGAAGAAGCTATCTTATTACCAGTTTTGTGCTACACTAAGGCCACTCCAAGTCCGCCCAAACACCAAGATTCAAAATATGTTGATGTTGGAACTCGGGGCAAACCTCTTGTTTACGATTGAAGTATAACTGAACCATTATAAATATGCCCTATCCTATATGTTAGATAGGGACAGGATACATTCATGCAAGGAGGACCAGCACTTTGTGTAGAGGTTACAAATCTGTTGATAGAAGTCTGGATTTAAAGGAATACTTCACCCACAAAATGACCATTTGTATATCAGTTACTCACCCTGTGGTACCTTGAATTATTGAAGAAAACATAGTTTTTCTCTCATTCCTCCACGGTGAACGGAGAATCAAATAACGTAGAAAAGTCTTGATGAATTGAAGGTAAACAGGGGCCACATTTAACAACAGCAAAACTATATCAAAACATCTGTTTACAAACTCTCACACAACTCTTGCAGTATAATCCAAGTCTCATTTATCCAGGCGTATGCTCACCACTTCCCAAACACATACATCTTTGCTAAAACCCTTACTATTACAAAGTCTTACACAACTCTTGCAGTATAATCCATGGGCCTTTCCCATTTCTCCATTTTGTGCGTCATCGTCTCCTTGCTCCCCGGTATTTCCGCCCACAGCTTGAGAAATACCTTTGCAAAGGTGCACCATATTTTTCTCGCAAGCCAATCAGAGCAGAATGGGCTTCTTCTGCAGGAGGTATTAAAAAGACAGAAGCTAAAACGGAGTGAAACTAAAATAAGCTGTTTTGCACCAAGCACAGATATTCATCTGAAAAGTTTGCATGGAATTTATAAAAAGTGATTCTGTTTGACCCATGAAATCCTTTGATTGCTGTCATATAATATAAATAATTAGATTGAATTTGCTTCTGTTTGTTGCCCAGAGAGTTTGTATCTTAGAACAATGGGTATTTTTTCGGGGTAAACGGACTGTCGGCTGACAAATGGGGTTTTTTTTTCGTTCCAATGTGACATTTTTCTGATTATTGGTGTTTAGGAATAACAATGTGCCGTCCCTTTCTCAACCCCCAATAATGTACGACAAACACTAGTACGTCAACAACCAAATAAAGGACAATATATGGCTTGAAATCGCCAAGCAGCTGGGATACGATGAAGACGGTAAAGTAGCTGATATGCACTTGATGACGTTATATGTTGGTGTTGGAACGGGGCTAGCCACAACAGCTAGCGTTGGCATCACATCTGGGGTCCGATTAGTTTATATAGGTTTGTGTAGCTAAAGTTAGCCCCCTAGACGACTGCACCACATTTTCGTATCGCACTGGGGAGAAACGGCTTTCAGTGGACAAACTCTGGCTTGTTTAAACATCCCTGTTTGCTTTTTCACCTCTACTTGTACCACTGTTCTCTTTTTAGTATCTAAACTGCCTTTCAGTGTAATTATTCACAGTATGTCCCCACTACAGTAATGAGGAGCTCCGGTGTGAACTCTGCCCCCAGCCGCCCCCCGACCATCCTCACTGCGCTGACCAGTCACCATGGCAACTGGCACGAAACTCATTTTCCTGAAATTTGGAAAAGAGAGAAGAGAAAGAAAAAACAAAAAAGAACAGTTGTATTTGCTGTACGCGCTGTGAAAACACATCTTTCATATGGTGCCAGAGGGCCTGCGAGGCTTTGTCCTCTGTACAAATATGAGTGGCAGCCTCTTTTCTAGCCCTGAGCAAACATCACAGGCCTCGTCATCCTCCTCCTCCTCCTCCTCCTCCTCCTCCTCCTCATCGCTCGCTGCATGGGCCGAAGGTACCGTGGGACTGCTCTCTGTAGACGCAGTGTAAAGAAAGAACCGGTGGCACTGGGATTGATCTGGCTTTAATTAACCATTGTACGATGATCCACGACTTCTGCCAAACAGCCGGCATGATTTACGGCCCGCCTGTGGTTGGATGTGGGTGCGGGAGGCGGCTTCAGCTGTAAAATGTAGTCCAGACACCACAAACATTAATCAATTATCTAAGACACCAAATATAGACATTTTAATTTCCATAAAATCTGCAGCATATTTTCTCCAAAATTATGTTATTTTTTTATCAAACAAGGAAATAAGGTCTGCCTTTACATTTCAAAAAGTTTGTCCCACTTTGTAATAAGACATGCTTTATTTATAATGTTGGAAACAATGGCTTTGTGATGTAAATTAATGATTTTTAATAACATTTAATAAGGCTATATAGATCAGTAATAAGGAGAGATGGGACAAAGTCATTGTCTTGCAAGTTATAAGTGTAAGTAGATATAAAGTCCTGGGTGAAGTCTCTAGTCAAGTCCAAGTCTGAGATTTAGTGTTTTGAGTCCTAAACAAGTCATTTTCATTCATTTTACATTTTTTAAATTATTTTAAAGTATCAATTATAATAGTAAATTTACAGAAATAATTAATACTTTTTAAAACTTTGTATTTATTACTTCCAAATGAACTTCCACGCAACAGTTTTATTAATGATTTACTTTCTGATACCAACAAGTCTGAAGATATAAATGTGTTTTAAATTATTAAAGGTGCTACAAACAGGTTTGTAACAAAGGTTTGAAGCAACAGCGAAAGTGCTGTCAGAGCTAACATTGTTTACCTGAGGGGGAACCGGAGGGTGAGGGTGTTACGCTCTTGCGATGATGCCGTTGGTCGGAACGTCGTTCTCAACCGTAACCGCCATATGAGAGCAGTGCAAAGCAGCGGCTGTGAGCGAGCCAGTGGGGCACGCTCACATGCACGCACAGTCGGCCCGGTGATGTCATCAAAGCAATAATAATGCTCTGCATATCAAATTTAGCATCTTTGAGAGTGACGAGTTTCCCGCTTTCTAGAAGCTAGGAAAAAAAGTGCTTTGAAGGGAGATACACACTTTCACAACCTGGCAACCCAAAAGTTGGTCATCTTTATGGCTTAATACTGATCTATAGTCTATCATGAAATGATTTATAAACCCTTAAAGGTACAGTGTGTAGAATTTGGCGGCATCTAATGCTGTGGTTGCAGATTGCAACCAACTGAGTACCCCTCCGCTCACTCCTCCCTTTCCAAGACTGCGGTAACGTGAGCCACCGAGTGCAAAACCATGGTAACACCGTAGGCCTTGCTCAGAGGCCATCCTCACCGTAATAACACTACTTTAGGATCAACGGAAGTTAGACGGCGGTAGATGGTACGTTCTGGGCTACTGTAGAATCATGGCGGACTCCGAGGACCCGCTCCCTATGTAGATATGAAGGGCTCATTCTAAGGTAACAAAAACACAACGATTCTTAGTTTCAGGTGATTATACACTAAAGAAAACAGTTATTAATATTATATTCCATTTCTGCAAAATAGATCCCCTGAAATGTTACAAACTGTTCCTTTAATGAAGCCGTAAAATCAAACTTAAAAGCCCTTCATACAGTACGTCTTATGTAAAAGCAATGTCATGTTTCATTGTTTAAAAAGTGAATACATAATAAGTATGTTTTTCTCTTGCCCTGCAGTGACCTCCAGTCATTCATGTGTCTTTGTATGTCTTTATTTACACACTGTTGTGTGTACATACTTTTGTCACCTTGAGCTTGAGCCAAAAGGGACAACTCTTTCCTGAGTGTGCGTGCGACCGTCCGTCTGTCAGCCGCTCACCACTCCCTCGTCAACACCACAAATTCCTGAACATGGATTATTCTCAGCTGATTGAAGTGTTTTTTCTTCTGTCAGGCCAATGGCGAGGAAAAAGAGCTCAAATCACTGACTAAGCAGAACGCTGTCAACAACATCTCCTCTCTCTCTCAGTGTAACAGGCCGAGGATCACGCTGCGCTCGCATCGCTACCAGTCAATACGTTAAAAAGACATGAAAAAGAGGACGGTATTAGCATATCAAAGGCTCAACATCTGACACAGCCCTGCCTGCCTGCTTGAGCCTACAGTAAGAGGGGTGCGGCGGGAGGAGGAGGTTCGACTGTAGGAGGAGGAGGAGATGGGAAAAGTGAATGTCCGCCGGTCGAAGCTCACCGAGGGTTTCACCGATGCTCGTCAGTCACACGAGGTAGTCTGCACCCACAAGGGCGGGATTAGGAGGGATACGAGGGGGCCGACGTTAGAGATGAGAGCTCTGCTCTCTGCCTCGGGCTCTGATTAAACTCCTCACACTCACATACTTCCACACACACTGTGAAAGGTCAGAGGTCAAAAGTGGAGGAGTGAGAGGGAGGGTGGGAAGAATAAAAGGATATGAAGTAATTGAGACAGAGACAGAAAGTGTCAGAGGGCAGGAATGAGTGAAACAAGGAATGGAAAGAATCAAAAGGTGTGAAGCTGGTAGGAAAAAATGAGAGACAAAAGTAAATGAGTGAGGGAGAATCCATAAATCCAGTATGATTGAGATGATTACGTCCTTTACAATTTACATCTCGTGCTAAAATCCAGAGCCAATTTAGAAAGAATGGTGTTTTTTAACCATAACTATGATCTTTACGCTCTTGAGATGCATCATCTCCTTTTCAAAAGGTCAAAAAAGGACATTATATTTCCCCAAATAATCTAAAAACATAAATAAAAAGGTGAGGAAAAAATGTATAAACAATAAAAAACACACACAAACTAAATTAGGATAAGTATGCATACAGTTGGAACATACTACTTCGTCATAATAATGTTCCTTGAACTTTGACCAAAGCATGCTGGCTTGCATTCTGCTATATGCGACCGTGCAGTAGGACATCCTGGTATTTCTGGCATCGCCATTGTTGTAGGCTCTGGTGAACCTGCATGATTTCATCTATTTTCGCAATCCAACCCGTTGGCACCGATGACGAGCATTACGAATAATTAAATAGAAATAGCCAATCCTCTCACTGATGGTCTTGTTTGCTTATCTAGGTCGTATAGAGGCCTCAGTATTACTTTGAGACTGTTTCATAACCAGTTAAACAGTAACTTTAAGTGCAGCACTTCTACTGAAGTGGTTTATTCTAGTGCTCCGAGAGTGAAATAAGTGAAAAGAGAGAAAGAACGAGGACACAGAATATGATGTCGTGAGGCTGGGTGAAGCAGCGGGCAGGTGACGGCATATATGGCACGCGGTTCAACAGGTGCTGTGGTAAAAGGCAGCGCTGACAGACAGGAAGAGAGATGAATGTTTGGTGTCAAATCGCTCTCTGGCTTCTGTCCGCTGTCAATGAGGTGAAGACAACCAGAAGAGAGCAGAACAGTGAAAAGAAAATACAGAGGAGAAAAAAAAGGGAAAGAGGAAAAAAGCTTGTTGGCCGGGATGCAGGACTTACTGTATTACATCTGTATTTAATAAAAGGCTCAACAGCATTGATCTGAGCGGAGGGAATATCTCCAAACATCCTGCAGAGCTAAAAGGCCGGTGGGATCGCGGTGCTTGTCTGATGGAGGGCTTCCTGTTTTAAGCACTTAATGAGGAACTGGGGAGAAATTTAACTTCCAGGTCTCCCACCCTGGACGCTTTCCTGCAAATCATTTATCCAGTTCGCCCCTGACATTCACCTGCCACTGCTACATTTGTGCAAGTGTATTCGATTTTTTAAAGCTGCTTTGCTAGATTTTGGCCACTAGGGGGCAGAGGAACTCCAGAACAAGCTGACAGACTAACAACGTCGACATATTATCACATTATCAAGCTGTTATTAGCAGTTAATTTCCTATTTTCACTTCCCAGCTCTATTTATGACCCTCAACCAAATCAGTTTTTTGTCTTAAAGTTTGATTGATTATTAAGTGTAATTTCTCATCAAGCAATGATCTGATAGACTAACTGTTCGCAGTCAGAGCACCTTTAAGGTCCAGACACACCGACCCGACATCAAAGAACTAGCGGCGACGAAGGCCACCAGTTGCGCCGCCTAACGTCGACTTTGTTTCGGCCAAAAAGTTGCGTTCGAACACACCTTAAAGACTTCAGCTGACGGCAGACTACCACGTACGTTCTGCGCCTGCGTGAGAAGAAATAACTCTCCACACCAGCAGGTGGCAGTAGTCTGAATTTGTCATTCAAAAAGGGAAACCGGAAGACGGAGGACGGCGGATATACAAGCCGCTGTTATGATACGTACATGAAATAAAGTGCCGTTTTCCGACCGTTTTCACACCACTCTCACAAACCACTTAGCTTCAGTCCAGATGGACATGACGCTGTGAAAATATCCGTGTTGGAATTATCAGATGAGATGAAGATGAAAAATGAGAAGAGCCTTCTGTGTTTTTCCTCTTGACTTTACTCGTTGAAACAGCCAATCACAGTGATTTCTCTCACTGACGGGTGCCGCCGCCAATTCAACATGCTGAATCGGCCGAAAAAACTCTGACATGGGACAGACCAGAGTCCAAAACTAGGCAGAAGGAAGCTCACCGACAGCACCAACCTGTCCGACGGACGACCGTTAGCTTGATGTGTCAGGACCTGTAATTTCATCCCTGTAAAAACTGAGATATTTCACTTGATCAACTACTGTTTTTTTTCCATTTGGAGAAACAATTTTTGGTAAATTAGTTATTTACAAAGGCCATGTTGCCTTGTTTGCCCTTGAGCGATTCATTGTGAACCATCTCATTTACAAGTTAATTCCCTCCAGAAGGACGTTTCATTAACTAACCTGTCCATCTTTGACTCTCTGAATCAGCTGAAGGGCAACGAGGTGAAGGTCTCTGCCTCCGTAATGAGCATAACGATAGATATTTGTATTCTAAGTACACGCTGCCGATTATCTTCTGTCTTGAATTGTGTGCGTTGGTAAATTGAAGCTCTCTCCTCACTGTGTATTGAGTTACCAAAAAACCCTCTTCATTTAATGGAATTAAAATCAATAAAGTCAATTATTATCTGTTAATGTAGAACTGTTGAGTAGGCGGGTTTTATCATTGTAAAATTAACAAACATTGAATCATTGTAAATGAAAATCTAAAACTTGACTTGATAAGGTTTCTTTAATCTAGCATAAAGATCAGGTCACTGCACTGAAACTTAAACCCAGAGGACTTTGCAGAAGCATGACCGACTGAACAGTTCAGGAGAAATGAAACTTAGCCTTTGCAGCTTCCTCACCACCTCATAATACAACCTTTGTATTGCCTCACCCAGTCAATGATTTACAAATTAAGGAGCAGCCTGGTTATTAAGTGTGTACCAATGTGCTTATCTAATCTTTGTATGTTTGCGTCTCAGTTTTTCCCCCCGTTATCAGGTGATCACTTTTGCTTCTGAAACGTAAGCACACTTAGGTTTCGTTCTCCAGCGGGGATAAATAGGCTGCGAGTCACTCCGGTTCTCATACCTGGCTCACACCTGAAGAACTGAAGACATGGCTCCAACACTGGTGAGTCTCCTGCTGCTGACCTCTGGTCAGTTAGTGTAGATTTAAAGCTGCTTCAATTTAATCTCTAACATGGTAATGTTCTTTTACACTGGCAACATTTTTAAATACGTTTTAGTATTTAGTAGTAGTAGACCACTTACACACCAAAAAACTGACAATAGCCTGATATTTTCAGGTGGAATTTCATTCATTCATTCTCACTGTGCAATATCATTTTCCACTTGTGCAATTTTGTTAATAGTCTGTTTATTGTCAATACTGTATATACTGCTCCTATTTTTATACTTCCTTCTATTTAAATGGTTCATATTTTGTTAAACTTTG
Organism: Sebastes umbrosus; assembly: GCF_015220745.1. Lineage (NCBI taxonomy): Eukaryota > Metazoa > Chordata > Actinopteri > Perciformes > Sebastidae > Sebastes > Sebastes umbrosus. Next base: position 28,458,965 of record NC_051284.1, on the reverse strand, counting down.
TTTAGCTCTTTTTTTTTACTGTGTTGGCTGATGCATCTTGTTTTTTGCACTTTCCCCTTTGCTGCTGTACACTGCACATCTCCCCACTGAGGGACTAATAAAGGAATATCTTATCTTATCTTATATAGATTTGATGTGTTAAGTATTCATGGATTACATCATGTAAATGGATCCAACAGACCTTACTTTGGATTTTCTGCTGTAAAGCAATGTGTTACTATTTTAGTCAAAGTAAACTAAGACACTAAAGTAACACTAAATACTAAAATATGAAGAACATAGACAGCAAGAACAAACACGATGAAATGACACAACAAGTGTGATATCGTAACGTTAAGAAGTGCATTTGTCATGTAAAAGAAAACTCCCAAATCTCCCAGTGTTGACTAACTGTATCTGTGCAGGTACCTTCTTTCCACAACATGTCATGACAAGTTCTAAGTAAACTGGGTGTTCCTTTACCCTCACTGTTTTATGATTCATGCCCTGATACATTTATTGATTTAGTATAATGTCAGGCAGGAAAAAGAAGAGACTCATTTCAAGCAGGAACATCCTTATTAAGCCAAGTTTTCTTAAAACAAACAACAGTTATGTTTGCATTGTGTGTATCCTTGAGGTTTAATAAAACATATTGAAGGCATTTCCTTCCTCATAAAACATTTGTAAATTTTTTTTTTTTTTTTAAATTGTACATTGTTAACATCCATGTTTACTAGCTTGCATTCTTCTTCCCTGCTTTTTTTGTGCATTGCTCTGCTTCTTTGCGTGTTACTGCTGCTAACTGTCAAACAGCGCAATGACGCATGCATGTGCACAAACAAAACGGGAACCCACATGATAAACATTACTCAAAGTCGTCAGAAACTCCTCTAGACGACACCTTTGAGTTCTCACCATTTACACTGACTACATGCCAAGTTTATTATGTTTATCTATATTTAAATTTTTATTGTTTTCTTATCATTTTAGTTTGACCATGGTGCAAAGCCCGGGGACCTGATCGAGATCTTCCGTGGGTCGTATGAGCACTGGGCCGTCTATATCGGTGGAAATGAAGTTGTTCATTTGATTCCTCCAAGTGAGTGAACTGTTGTTTTTATTATATTCATTTTAGAAGACCATCTATAACATTCTGTCTGCCAATGTATCCTTTTTGAAGGCATTACCCTCAGATGGACATTATCAGCCAATAATGTACGTAAATGTAATATAACAGTAAAGACAAAGACTTAACGAATGTCAATGTATCCTTTCCCTCTTTGTCTGTATCCCTTTTCTTCTCCAATCCTCTTTATTCTAACTGCCTGTCTCTTCTATTATACAAACACAGGTGTTGATTCGGGCCCTTTCGGTAACCTGTTGATGCTCCTGGACAGCAGCAGAGCAGAGGTGAGGCGTCAGAAGATCTGGGAAGTGGTCGGCCGCCATCGTTTTATCATCAACAACCTCCTGGATGACGAGTACCGGCCTCGCGAGCGTCGCATCATCGTGAGGGAGGCCTGCAGGATGGTGGGCTGGGAGCTGCCGTACTCTACCGTCACTAACAACTGTGAGCACTTTGTCACGGAGCTACGATACGGCAAGCCAGAGTCTCGACAGGTGGGTGTCCCGTGGCTTTTATACTTGACTGCTTAAGCCTACATAACAAACATACTTATTTTAACCCAAACCACGATCTTTTCCTAAACCTAACCAAGTAGTTTTGTTGCCTTTCCTGTGAAAACGTATGTTTATTTTAAAAAGACAGTGTATGCATGTAATGATCAGGAAACTAACACGTGCAAAACTGACGCTAGAAACTGAGAGAAATAAAAGTCATTCTGACAAAAATCAAACCTCTCCACTTTAATCATAACAGAACATAACAGATGTAGTTGTCACATATTTTATTGATGTTTCAGTGAGAAATCCCTTTATCAAAGTGATGCACAGCCCTGATGTGTGTGTCTGCACCTGGATACTGGACGAGTTTATCATATAAGCGTCTCATTCGTTGTAACAATACACAAATCTAGCCCCAATCTATTTCAGTTGATAAGAAGCAGATGTGGTGCTAAATGAATTGTGATTGCTCATATTTCAAACAACAGACGATGATTAATAAGCTGATTCAAAAAAGCTTGTTTAATCAACCCACTTAGTGCATCTGTCACATTCACTATGTCGCAGCTATAAATAATTATACAGAAAAGCCTAAAAAAAGCCATTATTCATTTTTTTGGGCTAATTTTTATATTGTACGAGCAGTTAAAACTCTAAAACGTTGACATACACGTATGTAGAAATGCTGATATGAAACCTATTTTTGGTTCAGAAATGTCAAGATTCAACGTATAACCCCAAACCCACATTAATTATTTTCAATTGCAAATATAATCACAATTGAAATGGTTAAATGTTGACGTTCTCTTGCAGGTTGACAGAGCAGCCGTGATTGGAAGCGCAGCTGTAGCCGGTGTGGGTATCGCAGCTTTGGGTGTTGCTCTGTTCGCCGCCTTGCTAAAAGATGACGATGACGACCACAGAAGGAGACATCAGAACTGACGGCAGTGAGACAGAAAGATGAAAAAGGAAAGACCTTGCCATTGTTTGAGTCAACTCACCTGGCAGTGGTTATGATTTATACTATGTGAATAAACTATTGCACATGTGCAAACTGAAAAAGTTGGCTTTGTTGGTGTAGTGCTGTCAACACATAAAAATACAACTTTGGATAAGATTGAGGCAAGCTGCTCTGGAAGAAAATTAAGTTATAGGAAAATCTGTGGCTGTTATAATGTTATGGTTGATATTGGTGCTTGTCGAGTTAACTTCATGGCTGTTTGTTTAATGTCTGAAACATGATCCATTCGCCATATAAGACAATTTGTAAGATTTATTTTAACTCAAGTGACGAGTGACGTAATCTTATTTTAAGACTTGAATCTATATGCTGTAAATAAATGTTTGTAGGAGCCATCCATCACATTTTTGCTATTTGTTTACTGTATTATTCTTTTGTGATCTGTCCTTTATTGTATTATTACTGTATTTATATGTGTACAAAATAAATGTAAATCATTACAGAAAAAGAAAAATGTTTTGTTTTTTTACTTTAGAACTTTTTATTTAAGGACATTTTTATTTATATTTTCAAGATTTAGATTAAAAAGTAACATTACATGCAGACATAGTTGGTCATATGTATCCCCCCCAAAGCCTCAGAGTCCAAACGAGTAATTAATATTCATGTTTTCTTGGCAAACAATCCTGGTTGACAGAGAGGTACTGAGTGTAAAATCAGAGGGCATGACGGTGAAAAGGCAGACAGAGGAACAGGAGAACACGGAGTAATGTTTTTCTTATGGCCTGGTTAAGAGCTTAAAGGGTGTTTATCCCCCCGTCGTCTCTGTGCCAGCATTGTGCTGCATCACAATCTACCACTGTTCACATCGGGACCCCCTTTACAGCCGGGGCAGGTGGACAAGACCATGTGATCTACATGCTGTGTGTGCAACCTCTTGTTTCTCTGTCTTCGTGAGGACCAGTTAGACTTAAAAACCTTGAGAGTGAGGACATTTTGGAGAGTGGGGGCATTTTTTTTTGGAAGTTGGGGCTGTTAAAGGGTTAAGACTTGAGTTAGGCATGTAGCCGCAATGTTTAACGTTACGGACTAGGAAATGTATTAAATTAATCATGGTCCTCACAAGTACCAAAGTACAAAAAGTGTGTGTGTGTGTGTGTGTGTGTGTGTGTGTGTGTGGCTTGTATTAGTCATGTCGTGGGGACATATATCTGTTTACACAGTCACATTGTGGGGACCCGCCCTCCTTTTGAGGACAAAATGCACGTCCCCATATTATAAATCATTACAATTTAGGGAGAGGACTTGGTTTAAGGTTAGGGTAAGGTTAAGTTTAGGTTAAGGTTAAGGTTAAGGAAAGGGTTAGGATAAGGTCAATGTAAGGATCAGACAGGTCGGCCCTGCAAAGAACAAATGTGCATCTTGTCAACTAACTTTCTCAGTCATGTTTAAACTCTCAGTTTCAAAAATAAAAAGTCAATCTGTACAGTAGGAAATGTGACATTTGCAGCTGTTAATCCATTTCCAATATTTTTCAGTGCTGTAATTTCACACACATTTCAAAATTCAGATCTAAAATCAATAGCCTTAATTGAGCATCTTTTGATACTGCAGGTTTGTATTTTAATTTAAAACATGTATTTAGAGTACCCAAGTAATATTGATCAAAGCCAACCCACAAATTACATTTTTCTCATTATCTGATGAGGTTCAATAGGCATTTGCTTCAGGGACATGTGTCATTTCATGTGTAGGTGTTAAAGTCATTGACTGAGACATCACCATGAACCCTCATCAGCAGCTGGTTGGACATCTTGTGAAATATCTCGCTACCTGTTTTATATAAATAACAGATAAAATAACAGAAAAGGCAAATACAGAGGTGAACTCATGTTACATCTTAAAACTACATTTTGATTTGCAACATTCAGAGGTTTTAAGAGTCTATAAGTAGTGGCATAGACGACAGTAAATCTAATAGTTTACTACATTAACAGCTGTTGAGCTTAGTCAACGACACTAAAAACACAGTGACCTGGAAAAAATCATTTTGAAATCCTTAACACAACAATAAAATCCGATGATGAATTGGATGTTTTTTTACAGTGTAGAAACAGGCCTCGGGGCCGTGGCCAGGCCAGTAAAGCTGCTAGCAGGTGGGGCCAGTTGGGCTCGCCCGGTCCCCAGAATCTGAACAGCACCCCACATTGTTCCCGGGGTCACCGCCTGAGAGCTCCATGAAATCCAGAGAGGGCTGCAGAGGCTCAGGTCGTGGGACCGGCTCCAGAAATAATAAAACCTCATACTCTCCACGTTCCGGGGGTCGGAGAAGATGGCTTATCGTGGCTGATCATTAGGCTCAGAAATAATCACCATGTATAACAAATATGCAGCGATGTCATTGGTGGCCCTGATAGAGAGATGTATTGACAATGTGCAGGGTTGCAGAGTGAATGGTGATACAGCGAGGCCTCAAACTTAAACATTGAATGGACATTTGCATTTAGTTTTTTACCACTCAGTTCTTCGGTTTTAATCACCACCTCCATGGCTTGTTCTTGTGAAATCGGCTGCCCATTACAGTCAATAATGGCTGGCATTATGGCGTCAATTACAGGTAACTGTCCCATTTTGAAGGAATAAAGAATTAGGTCAAAGAAATATAAAGCCCCCAATTGGACCTAGTCTATATAACCCTTTTTTTAAAAATGAAACCAAGGTGATTGTCTCGTTCTGCCTCTCTGTTCCCCTCTTCACCCACATTCCCTCTTCCTCAGAGAGTATTACCAAGGCTCCTTCTTTGCCATTTCCCATCCGTCCACCGGATGCCCTCGGCCTTTCCCTCCTTTCCCAATCACCTGACTGCCACACCGATCTACACACCTGTTGCCACTTTTCTCGTCTGCTCTGCTCTGCCTTCCCCATCCACCTCCTCACCTGCTTCCCATTCCTTCTGATTAGATCCAGCTCAAATGTGGTGTTTCAACACATTCTCACCCCAACTGGTCACATACTTATGCTTTATCAGACCCCTTGGTGTCACTTTGTCTTAGTAAACACGTGGTTAACGATGTGAAGTCAAACAAAAACACTGAGGTTAAGGCAACAAAACCACTTAAGCCAAGTTCACACTACACAACTTGCTGTATTGTAATCGTGGTTTTCACACTACATACACTTTCACTAGGAGGGATCCTCGATGAGGTCTCCAAACTACATTTTGTCGCGAAAACATAGCAAGGCATCGTCTTTGAGCAGCTCACACATGACGCTCGAGCGCCAATGTGAGAGTGGCGAGCCAACAATTTACCTCTGATCTGGGGCTTTTGACTGGGACTAGGCATTAGTTTGGTTTAGGAAAAAACAACATGGTTGGCTTAAAATTACTACGTTTGTAAAGTGGAAATGAAACTTAACGCCCAGGACACAAACAGCGGTCTCCTGGATGAAAGTCCTGTATTTGTTGGTTTGTAATGTATTCTCTCAATCAATAATTTCTGTATGTAAAATGTTGGAGATTATTGCTTTTACTCCAAAGTTGACACATCTTCCCTCGCTAGCATTTTGCTGTTAAGTCACAGTTACGAAACAGGACTTGCTATTGTGAGTATCTATTGTGAACTGGGCTCAGAGGCAACACTGGGCCAACATGAATTACTACAGCCAGTAAAAGAGCAGAGCAGCCTGAGATAAAAGCAGCGTGACAAGCAGCCGTGGAAGCCAAAAAACCAACTACCTTTGGTGTCCGTGTCACTTTAGGATATATGGCTTCCCCCTCGGCGGCCTGTCACAGCTAACTTCTCACGTTCAAGTTCCCCCAGAGGCAGACGGAGGAGGGGAGGTGGTGCCGTGCCGAGGCCAGGAGTGCCATTAAACCCCCCAACTTCTTCCATTTGGTACAAAGATGTCATTGAGCCTTGTCTTTGCACCTGCTCAAGTCGTGGAGGAGATGGCAGAGGCTCTTCCTGTGTGTCTGCTGGGGGGGTGCGGGGGGGACACAACAGTCCGCCACCTCCCTGCTGCAAAACAAGCCCAACAAACACTGTTTAAAGATCTCTTTTTTCCAGAAGGCGAACTGCCGCCATGCCAGATAAGTCAACAAATGAGGGCCAGTGAAACTTTGTTCGTCGTGTGAGGGTCTTTTTGTGAGAGAGGTTGTGTAGAGAGAGGGATGGTGGGAGGTGGAGTTAGGACCACATAAAGAGGAGAGCCAGGAGGACGTGGCTTGGAGACCACCCTAAATGTAAGGTTCTCTGGATGCCTATGCCCGCTCAGGTGGCAGCAGTTGAAGCCACCACCTCACCACCTCACCACCTCCTCCCTCCCTCCGGGCTCACAATGAGGAAACTGTTTCAGCGAGACGAGGGCTCAGCCTCCGAGGCCACTGACAGGGAGAGATTAGAATAACAATGGCCTGGGTTAATGATGTTTGTGCCGTTAAAGGCACAAAGTCGTTACTAAAAAAGCCATTAGGCCTCCAAGTCAAAGAGAATGAAAGGGTTTTTTTTACTCTGATTATTTGCAGTGAATTCTAAACAGAACAGTGATCAACACACAAAACACCAGTGGCTCAGTGTCCCATTTTATGGCGCGTTCTTGGTATTTTTCATGCTGCCATAACTACTTTTTAGTTCACGAGATAGTGGCTTGTTTCATGAATTAGCTGCAGTTCCTTTCAGGCTTTTCACCCGACTTCTTCACTCGGATCCACTCATCATGTCGAGGCAGCAGGCAGAGCCGAGTTGGAGCTGGCAGAAGGGGGCAAAAAAGCCGAAGAGCAGAAGAAGAAGAAGAAAAAAAGAAAAAGAAAAGAAGTCTTTGAAGAAGACTGAGCTCGCAAAGCTGTATTTTAAAGTTGGATGGCACATCAGAGGCACGAGCAGCTACAGTTCTGGCTTTTTTTGAGGGATATATACTGCAGCATCCAAAAAGAGCATTCTCTTTAAAGGCAGAGAGCGCGGAGTGAGACCAAACAGTCACCGCCGGGCTCCGAGGCCTAATTATCCGTTGGATCACAAACAGAGAGCTGGTTTCAGCGGAGCAGGGACGAGCAAGAGGATGGCTATATGTGAACATAACTCAATGTGACATGATTTCAGCTGTTATTTACATTCACATTATAGGCTGACACTATCATTTAGAGTGACTTAGTGCACCACTAGAATAAGTTTCATTTCCTTCGCTTCCTGTGTCCTTGAAGTTCATGTTTATTAGAGATGTGAGACAAAAAAGGAATGAGCGTCGGGCCAGAAGAAGAGCTGAAAGAAAACTAGTCTTCGATTTTGTTGTCCTAAATATATTCTGTGGTTCAACACTTCAGTCTGAAGCAGCAGAAGAAACTGTATTCCCTTGAACACCAGCATAACAAGCAGCCTAGTAAACATTTATATGCTCAAACTACAGTTCTCAGACAACAAATGCAATATTTCTGGATACTGAAAATAGATTTAATTGGAGAAATAAAAGCTAAGTTGTTAGCCTGACAATGTTAGAGATGCCTCATGTTCTCCACCCAGTTGGACCAGAGCTGTGGTCCTACTGAGGGTAAAGCTGGATGTATAGTTTCTGCAGAGCCTTTGCATGTCGCGACGATAGCTGACATGCATCTCCTCAAATATTAAACGGTTTGCATACTTGCCAATCTTGAAACCTCAAAAATAGGGAGGATTTCAAAACCACAGCGGGGTTTCGGATGGGTCCTCCCCCAGAATGAAAATAACAAAATAACAAGTACACTGCAACAGCATCTTTATGTTAAACTTTTAATTTTACCTTTAATTCTCAGGAAAGAAAACTGAATAACTTGCCCCTTGAGAAATTAGGATGCCTTTTTCTGAAAATGATGAAGTGTGACATACGCTCAGCCTTCATCTAGACGCTCGCAGCCTCCCTCCCTCCCTCCCTCCCAGGCTTGGAGAGGTGACTGGGGAGAGAGGAGCTGAGGAAATGCCTGTGGCCAAGCCTCTTATTTTTCCATGGCAGCGTTATAAACATATAGAGCAATAACATCTCCTGTATGTACCCTCTCTGTCCGCAGAACTGTGGCTGGCCCTCTCAAAAGCAGCACTATGTTATTACCGTCTGCTATGAATGCCTTCTGTGTTGTGTGTGCGTGTGTGCATACATGTTCTTATCTGTCTTCTGCTGTGTGTCTGTGCATGCGTGTGTTTGCTCCAAAGAAGCGTGCAGCATATAATAAACGCAAATGTTTATTTCCGAAGGCTTCCTGTGTAAACGATCCCGCTCGGCCGAACACAGGTAGATTCAGGGAGCCTGACGCGTGGGCGTAAATATGTCACAGAAATAGACTGGAGGTAAATGGTGCAGATTGTGCGTCGGCTGAATGGGCCCGACTGTCTCGGCAACAGGAATAAATAGGTCTTTGCATCCACACATTTGCAGCTCAGCCTCCTCCCCCTATAACCAGTAGTGGTAAAACAGTAAAACCTAGCAAGTTGACCTGTTTATGTACATTAGGATTTTATTGATTATATACAGTATAACCATTCAGAGAAGGAAAAATCTCTAACAACACGTTCATCATTCAATATTTGTATAATATCAAGTTCCCCAGAGTGTCGCTGTGTGTCTGTTTAGTTTAGAAAAAATATGAATTTTAAATTTCATTCCATTAGTTATATTATTAGACCACCTATTACTTATTTACATCGTGGCAATTGATTTTTGTGACATAAAACTTTTCCCCTTATGTCCATGTGTTTGTCCAACAAGTTTCCATACCTAACGGACAAAATATATTGACGTGTCGTATAGGTTTTACTAAGTTTTCTATATTTTCGAGTTGCTGGTTTGTTAGCTATAACTAATACTGAATAATAGGCCTGTGAATCAATATCTTCATCTAATATTTAGTCTTCTATCATTGATATAAAAGGGGTGGTCGCAGTCTCAGTATAAAAATAAACATTCAGAACAAACCATAACCTCCAAAATGACCATTCATTTAATTAAATTATTAAACTGTTTCAACAAAATACTGTATAACCTTCATGAAGGTATGATTTATTCTTGTGCATTTAATGAACATACAACCAGGTGAGTATTATATGTACATACCTTTTTATGTATTTTATGATGTTTTATGTGTCACATGTTTAAGTTTCCCTAGCCACAACACTTGACATAAGACACATGATTGTTTTCACCTCCATTGTTGGAAAGAAGGCACACCTGTAGTACTTGTTTTCAAGTATAGGCGATTAAAACAATTTGGCTAAATTTAGGCATAGACCTTCTAAATCTGAGGTTCTCCATTTTTTTTTTCAGCCAAGGACCCCTTTGAAAAATACAGAATATACCGTGGACGCCTCATGTATGTCACTTGGAATAATTTGACAGCCCATTTTTTTACACTTCCATAGTCTTAGTTATGTGACCGAACAACACAAGAGAAATGTATTAGAAAGATATTAGACATGTATCAGACATATTTGCAGAATCTAAGGGTTATAGATTTGTTAGATTAGAACATAATAAAAAACTAAACAACATTTTGTAAAAAAACAAACAACATAAATAGCCTATATTTTTTATATATATATTATAAATGGATGAATCTGAAAATCTAAATGATTAAATGAAAACAGTGTTGATTGACAGCTGGTAGGAGAATAGAAAAATGACCCTGGAAATCCTAAATCTCCAAAAATCAAACACTTTGTAAGCCGAACAATCCTCCCTAACACATTTTGGTGTCTGCACATCTTCCAGCAGCTGAACCAGGTGCCTCTCAAGGACAACAAACGTCCATGGGAGAAAAAAGCACAGCAGCACACTGACTGATTTTTATTGCAGTATAAGAGCATCTCACCACTTTGAGCTTTGGTACTGAAAGGGGTCATTTTAAGCCTTTTGGAAATAAACATTCAAAGCTGTTTTAAGGACAAACTCATTTGTCTTTGCAGGGAATACCTACATACACCACTACTACGGTCAATACTCTGTGTTTTGTCAGGAGGAATATATTCATTCACCCAAATGAGCGAGCAGCAAGAAAGACTTCTGATCATATTATTCACTTGAAAAAAACTGTCAAACTCTGGCCAAGACATCCATCCATCCTCATCCCCTTGCACAAAGATGTACCAATATGGAGAGAAAAGGCTGTAAACATCTGAAATGGTACTTAAATTGTATATGACGAAAGGGAGAAATCATTTTTAGCTCAGTCCTCCTGGAAGGCCCCCGTGCTATAGGCATTTAAAAGTACATAAAAAGGTCAAGACAAACAACATGGGTGGCAAAAATACAAAAACAAAGCAGGCTAAAAGTAGTTGTCTGGAGGAGACCTGTGAGTCAGGGACTGTGTCTCGTGTTTTTCTCCTGAAGTTACATTTACAATATCTAATCATATAGTGTCAACATACTGTGCCATTGCTCCTTATTTACCACTTGTTTGGGATTTTGTTTTTGTTTTTGCATCCTTCCTGTGTCTGGATTTCTGGCTGTCTGGACATCACGCTTGTCATCTGTCTCTCTTCGTGTATTTGTGAATTGTTTTGTCTTATAATTTATCGGTCTGTTGACAGCAAAAATGTATATTCTCTAACATCGTTACGTGCTAACAGACACAACAAAACAATATAAATGTGTTGTCTGGTATTGTCTTTGTTTCTGTTTTTGTCTGTAATTACATGTCAGAAATACCATCAGAATTCCTTAAATTGTTCATTACGTGTTCTTGTCTCAGTGCGTGCTACCTTTTTAAGCATTTCTAAAATTACCTTTTTTCCAAAACAACAAAACATTTAAAATGCATTGTTTGGGAGGAGTGAGCACCCTGCAGGAATGTTTTCTCCATTATTCAGACACAGTGCACGATATCAACATGCCAGCCCTAAACAATGTACACGTTCCACTCGTCTTTGAACATTTCTTCATAGATTTACCAGTGAAACGCTTTGAACAGGCGTGATTTTGACTCAGTTTTGTGAAGATGCACCAGCTGGGCAGAGCAGAGCTCACAGTCTGCTTCTCTTTTCACATCCTGCCTCCTGTTATGCTCTTATAACAACATCCTATTAAGGTCTTTTTATCCAATCTCATGTAACTCATCCATACGGAAAGCCCTGAGAGGCAAGTAAGAAAAGAAAAATTCTGGTGATACATTTTCTAAATCTGATCTACTTTTCTCTTCTGTGTTGTGTTTATGACTTAAAGAGGACCTATTATGCTTTTTCCCCTTTCCTTTAGTGTGTTATGTAGTATTTTGTGCATGTAAAAGGTCTGCAAAGTTATAAAGCCCAGGCCAAAGGGAGTTACTCTCCCCGACAAAAACACTGCTCCTGAGCTGCCTGAAACACCTCTCTTGAAGTCCCGCCTTTTCTTCCGTAATGTGGTGATGTCACCAAGTAACACATTTGCATAATACCTTCCTAGCGCCTAGTTTGGCACGCCCTCAAACAAAGAGGAACTTTGAGAGATTAAAACCTTTTTTCACCCATTCTTAAGTAAAAAAACACAGGAGAGAAAACTATTTAGATCAGACTTAGAAAATGGATCACCAGAATGTTTCTTTCTCACTTGCTTCTCGGAGCTTCCGTACATCCACAAGCACATAAGCTAGGCCTAAATGACTTTGAATAAAGGTGGTGGAGAACAATATATCTGTCAATCCCCACTTGGAACAAGCAAGAACTAATAATCCACCATCAGTGCTAAAGAGTTTATACTTTTTTTGGTTCAACTCCTTTGTATTTCATGCCAGATGTGCAACTGCATTATATTCTGCTTTCCATCCTTTGGCTTCTTTAACTAAGACAGCAAAAGCAAAAGTCACAAACTCAAGCTTCAGTAACCCTTTTCTTCTTTGAAAGAGTGTGCTGACAGGAGCTTCAGAGCCAGAGAGTCTTCCCTTCTCCGCAACTCTCAGATTCTCATACATACATTTTGAGTTTTGTGAAACAGTTTTGGCGACGCACGATGATCCCCGGGGATTACTGTCATGGCCAACCCCGATATTATAGAATTACAGTCAGACAGAGCGACTCCTGGTGCTGCGCGGACAATTACTCTGCGGCCTGGATCTCAGTGGAAAAGCTGCATTAGAGGAAAAAACCTCAGTCTATCAGATGCTGAAAAACAGGGGAAGTGTTGGCAGATAATGTGTCAATACCAACCAAAGTAATCACAGCGGGGCTCAGAAGGGGTCTGACTGGCTTTATTAGAAAGATCCTCTCCAAGAAGAAACGCAACACCGGTGGGGTTTATGCAAAATGCAGCCAGGCTTTGACTAAAGAAACATTTATATTAGTGTTTGCCTTTGTTTTAAGACCATAAAGCAAGTTATTTGCATGAATACAAATCTTCTGGGTTAATGTTATCATACTGTAACTTCTTCAAAGACTTCCTCCTTCTCCAGGAGCCGTCTGAGTAAAACCACACTTTCTAGTTTGATGGCTCTTTGGCTCCTTCATCCAGAGACATTTTACAGCAGTGTTTATCTCCTGTGGATTCCTCCTGATCTGATCTGTCACTTCAGACTCCACACTGATCAGTGAGCTGCCTCCATCTTGTGGTGAATGTTATATCTTACATAAAAACCCTGAATATCTGGAGAATAGCCGGCACGCTGGGATTTGCCACAGAAAGAAAAGGCAGCTCAAGGTGGCAGTGTGTCTCCACAAGTAACAATATCTGAGCCAGAGAGAGATAGACAAGATTTACACTAAAGCACAAGGCTGCAGTAACAAACAGTGTCCTTATTGGTGCTCATGCTTTTATCTCCTCCAGACTCGATTATTGCAATGCACTTTATTCTGGTAATATTATCTTCATATTCTCAATAAACTTCAGTTTGGTGCGTTGATTTGTAGCTGGTTTGTTCTGGTTTTCTTGCAGGGTAACTGGTGCATGTAGGTGGGGCTGTCTCATCAGTGCAACTGGGATCAGGTGGAACCATGCAACGCTTCTCAAGCTCTATAGAAGCTCCCCTCCCGGTCTCTCTCTGTGCTCTGACTTGTGGTTTCTTTATCCTTTTGCTCACCAACGTTACCACACTACATTTTTCAGATCCCCACTCGGGTGTCCAGTCATGACTCATCAATCTCAACTGACCTACAGCAACACTGAGTCAGTCAATGCAAACTAATGCTGTGCAGCTAAACATTGTTCAACCCTACAGAACTTTATTATAAACTCTAGAGGAGAGACAACGTTTTCCAAACATAACAAATATGTCTGGCTGAATTTTAAAATATATATATATATTTTTAAAGTGTGTAAAATGATGTACAAGAATATTTCCATTTGATAGAATTGGACGGCCGTCAAAAACATTAAGTCTTCAACAGTGTAATCGTATAGCTTCAGTTAAGAGTTGCAACAATAAAATACAAGATATGACGCTTTCAGACGGTGTTGAATATGAATATGATATTAACAAGCTAATTAAGAGAAAATAAAGGGGTTAATAGGGAGGGGAAGTCCCGCCCCTTCCGGTGGAAGATCCCGTTTGAAATGCGACATGAATCACACATATAATGTTTGTCAATTTAAAAGATAATTTTGCAAGTCAAGAAAGTCAGTTTGTTGCAGTATCATTTAGTTTTGTGTGAAACCGCTCAGTGAACTACATCTCTCGTCTCGCACGATATACCTCACCAACACTAGCTAGGTATCTTAGCTATGTTCCACGCACAGATGAAGCATCCTCTATTTAACCCTCCTGTTGTCTTCCCGTCAACAATGTAACTTTTGCCGTCCCGGGTCAAAATTAACCCGGTTTGGTTTGACTTTTTATAAAGCATACAATATAAACTATCACCCAATTCTGTGTTACACCTTTTTGGCCAACTTTTACACTTTTTTGGGGGAAATTAAGGTTAATAAACCTAATTTCTGTGAAATTATAAAAAAAAATTTGGTAAAAAGAAAAAGCAGATATTGTGAATTATTTTGACTAAAGTTATTATCAGAGGAACATAATGTTGATGTATTATTACATACTGGTATATGTAAACTTTTAGTCAGAATATTGTTTTGAGTAGGCAACCATCCATGTTATTTTGGGGCAATTAGATTTAAGAAATCCATATTTATGATTAAATAAAAACGGGTCAAATCTGACCCGAGGTCAACAGGAGGGTTAAGACCTTGCGAAAGCCCCGGAAAAAGCAAATAAGTGGAGCTTGAGTTAATATTAGTAAGTCAAATTGCTTTTCCAAGGTCTCAAATGCGCAACTTCGCTCAATTTATTTAAAATGTAAATCTAACTCATCAAATCAGACAGCTGGTTTGATAAATCTGCGGTCTCTGCAGGTGAAATATGTTACTTTGATTTGCAGAAGTCAGATTTAAGACTCGTAGGACTCTGTACTTAATGTATGGTGTAACAATTCAGTAGCTCACAGTTTGATGCATAGTGACAGAAGTACATTCTTTATTCACTCATCCATGGGTTTAAAATGTACTTTTATTAGTGTTTCTGTCAAACAAAATGTAATCTCTCGTATTAATAAACCCACTTTTCAGCCAGCAGATCCTCGTCTGAATGAAACTGGAAACTCAATCATGGAAGAAAAGCCTTGATGAAAAGATAAAAAGCAAATGTCTGAATTTTTCTCCAGACACTTTAATTAACCACAAAACAAGTTTTAAAGTCTTCAAAGAAACTGATTTTTAATTTCTGGCCTGAGGATACGTAGCGTTATAAGGATCAAGAGCCGGGCGTCTGGATCGTCGAGCAATTTTCAGTTGAGCCCCTTTTTGACAGACAGCAATATTAATACATGTCATTTAATTTCACCCTTTAGCATTTAATGCACGTCAAAAAGATAATGATGCTTCAGCTATCAGTGGTCTGAAATGTAGCGTACATCAAACTGGCATGTATTGTTACACATAATCACCATCATTATATCATAAAACACAGGTGAGTAAATCTGATTTCAAAATATTCATTCATTCATCAAACAACAAATGTAAGCACACTATTGTGAGAAAGAATCAATATTTGGATTAGAATATATTTGTGTTAGGATGTTTTTGGCAGATAAAAGGTTTTTTAAATGTCAATCCTTCAGGGGTCGCCGGTGGCAGAACGTAAAGTGCATTCCTAATGTCTGCACTCCTGGTTTGAACTGATCAGTTACTGGTTTGACTCCTGATTGTTCTGCAGTGTATTTGTGCTTCAACATTTTTCAGGCATTTCATTTCACATTTCTTTATTTCCAGAAACGCTTTGAAATTTATTTCAGCTGTCAGCATTCACACTGCATTTTTTGGAGGAAATACATTTTCTAGTTATCGGTAGTAACCTTAATCTTAATTAGTATTTCATGTTGGATGGATAAGATCAAATATTAAAGTCAAAGTGCACATCAAATACACTTGAGATGGTTTCTGTCATTTTAGGTAGTTCTTATCACGCTGATGTTTGTTCCACGTATTTTTATGATACGTTTGGTTTTAATTCGTTATTTGATGCTATAAAAAGGGGGTGAGACGTCATGATTGGCAGCCGTGAGTCCCTCTCGTTGACAAGCTGCGTCCATGCTCGGCCCGCGATTGGTTCGGGCGGTTGACCTCGATACCGCGGCTCCACCTCCCAATATATACTACTGCGCAGACTCTGGCTCCAAATGACTTCAAAATCTCAAGATGATTTTTTTTTTATTAACTTATTTATTTATTGAAATTTATTATTATTATTATTATTATTATTATTATTATTATTATTATTATTATTATTATTATCTTCTCTTTGTATTATTATTATTTTTTATTTTATTTAATTTTTTATTTATTTAGTATTGTTATTATTATTATTATTATTATTATTATTATTATTATTATTATTATTTTGGCTTCACTTCTGTACAGTGGGAGGAAGTGGAGATGCATCGTCCATCTTTATATATACAGTCTATGGTTCGGTGCCTCATAGCATTAAACTTTAATTTACAGCTTTAAATTTTGTACAGAGTGCTGAACACCAGATTCACTGTGGCCCACTGACTGTCATGAGGACTTCCTAATTGGTTGGTGGTTTTTGCCTGGCCTGGATCTCTGTCCCCCCCCCCAGGCCTGTACTCTCCTCTCACTCCCCAGACCTGCCATCCTCGATCCATCCACTAGATGCCCTCAGTGCCGGTCACCTGACATCTCCTCCCAACTACACACCTGTTCCCACTCTCCTCATCAGCCCTGCAGGTACCGGACCGTCCCGGCCTGCTCTCTCACCTGTTTCCACTTTCCCTCATCAGCCCTGCAATTTATAACCGGACCTTTTCCATACAGTTGTTTCCTTGCCAGTTGCTGCCATCTGCTTTCTAGCAGCTGTTACCTATCTGTTGTTTGTTTCCTGGAACTCTGTCACCTATCTGCCTGCAGGCCTTGTGACTCTTTAAGTTTTTGCAACTTTCCCATAAAACCACTGAACTGATCCAGTCTGCCTGCTTTTGTCTGTCACCCCTGTGAAACCCACAGACCCACTGATGTAAAGCTCATGACATGAATGTGAATCAGAGAAATAAAACTTTGTTGCTGAAGCCCAGAAACTTCTTCAACACAGCAAAATAAGAAGAAAAGAGAAAATCCAGGCAGAAGGCTGCAAGATCTCTGTAGATACAGACACTTCTAGTGGATCAGAAGCGATGATTGAGAGGGATTATTTTAGTACCAGTCTATAATAAATGTAGTTGATCAATCTGAAGATACAGTATGACAATGTGAGAATACAAGGCAAAAGTGAGCATGACTCACATACCCATTTGGAAAATGTTGGAAAAAAAAGTCTGAAAAAATGTCCGTAAAAAAAAATGTCCCAAAAAGTCTGAAAAATGTTTCAAAAGAAAAGTCTAAACAATGTCGAAAAAGGTACAAAAAAAAATTCTGAAAAAAATGTCCGTAAAAAAAAAAGTCTGAAAAAAAGTATAAAAAAAAGTTTGAAAAATGCTGGAAAAAAAGAGTCTGAAAAATGTCAGAAAAAAAAGTTTGAAAAATGTCAGAAAAAAAAAGGTATGAAAAAAATGTCTAAAAAAAAGTTTGAAAAATGTTGCAAAAGAAGAGTCTAAACAAAGTCGGAAAAAGGTAAAAAAAAAAAAAAGGTCTGAAAAAAGTCTGAAATAAATGTCAAAAAAAATGTCCGTAAAAAAAAGTCTGAAAAATGTTGAAAAAAAGACTGAAAAATGTCAGAAAAAAAAAGTTTGAAAAAATGTTGGAAAAAAAAAAGTTTGAAAAATGTTGCTAAAGAAAAGTCTAAACAATGTCTGAAAAAGGTAAAAAAAAAAATGTCCAAAAAAGTCTGAAAAATGTTTCAAAAGAAAAGTCTAAACAATGTCGAAAAAGGTACAAAAAAAAATTCTGGAAAAAATGTCCGTAAAAAAAAAAGTCTGAAAAAAAGTATAAAAAAAAGTTTGAAAAATGCTGGAAAAAAAGAGTCTGAAAAATGTCAGAAAAAAAAGTTTGAAAAATGTCAGAAAAAAAAAGGTATGAAAAAAATGTCTAAAAAAAAGTTTGAAAAATGTTGCAAAAGAAGAGTCTAAACAAAGTCGGAAAAAGGTAAAAAAAAAAAAAGGTCTGAAAAAAGTCTGAAATAAATGTCAAAAAAAATGTCCGTAAAAAACGTCTGAAAAATGTTGAAAAAAAGACTGAAAAATGTCAGAAAAAAAAAGTTTGAAAAAATGTTGGAAAAAAAAAAGTTTGAAAAATGTTGCTAAAGAAAAGTCTAAACAATGTCTGAAAAAGGTAAAAAAAAAAATGGCCGTAAATAAAAGTCTGAAAAAAAATATTAAAAAAAGTTTGAAAAATGCTGAAAAAAAAGAGTCTGAAAAATGTCAGAAAAAAAGTCTGAAAAATGTTGCAAAAGAAAAGTCTAAACAAAGTCGGAAAAAGGTACAAAAAAAAATTCTGAAAAAAATGTCTGTAAAAAAAAAGTCTGAAAAAAAGTATAAAAAAAAGTTTGAAAAATGCTGGAAAAAAAGAATCTGAAAAATGTCAGAAAAAAAAGGTTTGAAAAATGTTGCAAAAGAAGAGTCTAAATAAGTCGGAAAAAGGTAAACAAAAAAAAAAAAAGGTAAACAAAAAAGTATAAAAAAAAGTTTGAAAAATGCTGGAAAAAAAGAGTCTAAAAAATGCTGGAAAAAAAGAGTCTGAAAAATGTCAGAAAAAAAAGGTTTGAAAAATGTCCGTAAAAAAAAAAGTCTGAAAAAAAGTATAAAAAAAAGTTTGAAAAATGCTGGAAAAAAAGAGTCTGGAAAATGTCAGAAAAAAAAGGTTTGAAAAATGTCTGAAAAAAATGTCTAAAAAAAAGTTTGAAAAATGCTGGAAAAAAAGAGTCTGAAAAATGTCAGAAAAAAAAGGTTTGAAAAATGTCTGAAAAAAATGTCTAAAAAAAAGTTTGAAAAATGCTGGAAAAAAAGTCTGAAAAATGTCAGAAAAAAAAAAGTTTGAAAAATGTTGCAAAAGAAGAGTCTAAACAAGTCGGAAAAAGGTAAAAAAAAAAAAAAAAAAAAAGGTCTGAAAAAAAAGTCTGAAAAAAAGTATAAAAAAAAGTTTGAAAAAAAGAGTCTGAAAAATGTCAGAAAAAAAAAAGTTTGAAAAATGTTGCAAAAGAAAAGTCTAAACAAAGTCTGAAAAAGGTACAAAAAAAAAATTCTGAAAAAAATGTCCGTAAAAAAAAAGTCTGAAAAATGTCAGAAAAAAAAAGTTTGAAAAATGTCAGAAAAAAAGTCTGAAAAAAAATGTCTAAAAAAAAGTTTGAAAAATGTTGAAAAAAAGACTGAAAAATGTCAGAAAAAAAAGTTTGAAAAAATGTTTGAAAAAAAAAAGTTTGAAAAATGTTGCAAAAGAAAAGTCTAAACAAAGTCTGAAAAAGGTACAAAAAAAAAAAATTCTGAAAAAAATGTCCGTAAAAAAAAAGTCTGAAAAATGTCAGAAAAAAAAAGTTTGAAAAATGTCAGAAAAAAGTCTGAAAAAAAAGTCTAAAAAAAAGTTTGAAAAATGTTGCAAAAGAAAAGTCTAAACAAAGTCGGAAAAAGGTACAAAAAAAAAGGTCTGAAAAAAATCTGAAAAAATGTCTAAAAAAAAGTTTGAAAAAAAGTCTGAAAAATGTCAGAAAAAAAAAGTCTGAAAAATGTTGCAAAAGAAAAGTCTAAACAATGTCTGAAAAAGGTAAAAAAAAAAAAAAAAAAAAAATGTCCGTTAAAAAAAAAGTCTGAAAAATGTTGAAAAAAAGACTGAAAAATGTCAGAAAAAAAAAGTTTGAAAAAATTTTGGAAAAAAAAAAGTTGGAAAAATGTTGCTAAAGAAAAGTCTAAACAATGTATGAAAAAGGTAAAAAAAAAAAAAGGTCTGAAAAAAATGTCTAAAAAAAAGTTTGAAAAATGCTGGAAAAAAAGAGTCTGAAAAATGTCAGAAAAAAAAGGTTTGAAAAATGTCTGAAAAAAATGTCTAAAAAAAAGTTTGAAAAATGCTGGAAAGAAAAGTCTGAAAAAACTCTGAAAAAAAAAAAATCAGAAAAATGTCTGGAAAAAAATGTCTAAAAAAAGTCTGAAAAATGTTGCAAAAGAAAAGTCTAAAGAATGTCTGAAAAAGGTAAAAAAAAAAATGTCCCAAAAAAGTCTGAAAAAAGTTTGAAAAAGTGTCTGAAAAAAAAAGTTTGAAAAATGGTAAAAAAAAATTCCCGTAAAAAAAGGTCTGAAAAAGGTCTGAAAAAAATGTCTAAAAAAAAGTTTGAAAAATGCTGGAAAAAAAGTCTGAAAAAATGTCTGTTAAAAAAAAGTCTGAAAAATGTCTGGAAAAAGGTAAAAAAAAAAAAAAAAAAAAAGTCTGAAAAAGTGTCTGAAAAAAAAAGTTTGAAAAATGTTGGAAAAGAAAAGTCTGAAAAACTGTCTGCAAAAAAAGTCTAAACAATCTGAAAAAGGTAAAAGAGAGAAACGTTATCGTCTCTCCTGCGGGCACAGCCGGGAGACGATAACGTTTCTCTTCCTGCTTCAGCCCCGGCACCGACGCACTTTTCCTGCTTCAGCCGTCCGGCTGAGGCAGGAAAAGCCAACACTAGGATCAGCATTGATTCATGGAGAGACCTTCGTCTGGTATATTACAACCTTTTTTCTCGTAAAGTTCTGACTTTATTCTCTTAATATTATGATTTTTTTCTCGTAATATAACAACTTTTTTTCTCATAATAATATGACTTTTTTTCTCTTAATATTACGACTTAACAAGGGAAACTGATATTGTAAAAGTTATTATTGCAGGTTAGTTGTTTGTTGACTGAGGTTTAATGATCTCAGCCCTCAGAGAGGATGTGAACCAGCAGCAGCAGGAGTCTGTAGTAGTGTGTGGTGTCTCTCCAGGAGGATTTGACCCTCTCTCTCTCCTGCTGAATGATCAACTCTCTGCTGAACCACACCCCCTGTTCCTCAGTGTGAGTGTCTATTGGCTGCTGGGAATCATCTGGTGTCTGGATGTGGCTGCTGTCAAGAGTTTATGCTATTAAAACTCACCAAACTCCTCCATCCTCTCTGACACTTGTTGCTGCTGCACCACCTGAACCGCTGAGCAGCATTTCCTTTTGGGGGATTTGTGATGAACTCCCTGGACCCTCAGTCCCATCACCAGAACCAGAACCAGCACCACACCTCCTCTCTTCCACCCAAGGCTGCCCAGGAGGCCCCTGACATGGCCGCAGTGTACTGCGACAGCTTCAGCAGCATGTACCATCAGCAGCAGCAGCAGCAGCAGCAGCAGCAGAGCCTGCAGAGCCTCCAGAGCCTGCAGGGCGCACAGAGAGCCTCCGGATACGGCCTCGGAGATTACGCATCGACTCCAAACCCGTACCTGTGGATCAACGCACCTGGCGTCAACTCCTCCGCCTCCTCTTACCTGCACGGAAACAACCCGTCCTTCATCCCGCCGTCCTACGGAGCGCAGCGGCAGTTCATCACCACCAACTCACCTGGGTTCGGAGGTCCAGACCTGGGCTGGCTGTCCATCGCCTCTCAGGAGGAGCTGCTGAAGCTGGTGAGACCTCCTTACTCCTACTCTGCTCTCATCGCCATGGCCATCCAGAACGCACACGAGAAGAAGCTGACTCTCAGTCAGATCTACCAGTATGTGGCCGACAATTTCCCCTTTTATAAGAAGAGCAAAGCCGGCTGGCAGAACTCCATCCGGCACAACCTGTCTCTGAACGACTGCTTCAAGAAGGTTCCGAGGGACGAGGACGATCCAGGTACCGTGAACGCACCAGGGAACATGCTATTTATAAACAATAGTTTCAAGTTTATTTATCATATGCATTTAAAAGTACAGTGAAATGCATTTTACCCTGGCTCTCTCTCAGCCCCTAAAAATAATATAAATATAATAATAATATAAATAGTACACTAAATAAATACTACAATAAATAAGACAATACCTGAGAATAAAATTATAAAACAACCTAAAACAGCCATTAAACAATCCACAGCTCTGCATTCATTTAGTGTTTTCATAGAATCGTATCAGTCATACGTGTGGTCAAATAAGTCATACATTTCAAAATAAGTTGTCATTAACTGATGCTGTGTGGTAATCTTTTAATTTATTACTTACTTACTTTATTATTAAAGCATCAAGTTATTAAAAAATATAACAGATATTGTAGCTGTTGTGATAATATAGCAATTTATATTTTCCAAAGGTTAATACAGATAAATTCCTATAGATTCATTTAAATGAAATAATTTCCAGGGGAAATGTTATTTATAAACTATATGTTGCATTCAGGTTCAGTTTACTCACCTGGGAGTCTCAGGGGGGTTTAATTAGAGGGGGAATTAGGTACAAAATAAAGTGACATTGTTTCTTGAATCCTTAAAATGTAAAAACGAAAAGAAAAACTTTTTTAATCATAGTTTTCATATGGTGGTCAAATAAGTCTTAGCAATATTTAATTCCAAATAAGTTTCACCAAGGTACCGTGAACGCACCAGGGGGGAAACATGTTATTAATAAACAAACAATATGTTGCATTCAAGGCAGCTGTATTTGTAGAGCACATCTCAGCAACAGGGCAATTCAAAGTGCTTTACATAAACATTCAAGAACATTGAGACATAATTAAAACAGTTATAAAAACATTAAAGATTAGAAAAATAAAAACAAGCTAAAATAAAAGCTATAGGATAGAAGGTAAAATAGAATATAACACACAAGAGTAAAAGCTCTAGTGCAGTATAAGATCATAAGTTTACCAGAAAAAAAAGTCGTAATATTATGATAATAAAGTCATAAGGCAAGGCAGCTTTATTTGTAGAGCACATCTCAGCAACAGGGCAATTCAAAGTGCTTTACATAAACATTCAAGAACATTAAGACAAAGTGCAAAAAAACATTAAGACATAATTAAAACAGTTATAAAAACATTAAAGATTAGAAAATATAATTAAGTTAAAAAGCTAGGATAGAAGCTAAAATAGAATATAACACATGAGTAAAAGCTCTAGTGCAGTATAAGATCATTATCTGGTTTAATTAAAGGCAGCAGCAAAGAGGAACGTTTTAAGCTTTGTTTTAAAAGAAGTGAGAGTTGTAGCGGTCCTGCAGGTTTCTGGGAGCTTGTTCCAGATATTTGGTGCATAAAAACTGAACGCTGCTTCTGCATGTTTAGCTGTGACTCTGGGGACACTAAGCAGACCTGATCCAGATGAACCTGAGAGGTCTGAAATCAGAAATATATTTTGGCCCTAAACCATTTAGTGCTTTATAAACCAGCATCAGTATTTTGAGGTTCAGTTTACTCACCTGGGAGTGTCAGGGTGGTTTAATTAGAGGGGGAATTAGGTACAAAATAAAGTGACATTGTTTCTTGAGTCCTTATAATATAAAAAAAGAAAAGAAAAACTTTTTTTAATCATAGTTTTCATAGAGTATTATCAATTATATGTGTGGTCAAATAAGTCAAATACAGTTCACCAACTGATGCTGTGTATTAATCTTTTAATTTACCTACTTTGTTATTTATTATTAAAGCAACTGTAATAAATATAGTAATGCATATTGTCCAAAGGTTGATACAGATAAATTCCTATAGATTCATATAAATGAAATAATTTCAAAGACATTTTAAACAACACAATATAATAACACAATTAAAGGCTCCCTTAAAATATAAAAAAAGAAAAGAAAAACATTTTAAATCATAGTTTTCATAGAAACTTATCAATTATATGATGGTTAAATAAGTCTTAAATTTCAAAATAAATGTCATTATCTGATGCTGTATGGTAATCTTTTAATTTATTACTTACTTACTTTATTATTAAAGCAACAAGTTATTAAAATATAACAGATATTGTAGCTGTTGTAATAAATATAATTTATATTTTCCAAAGGTTAATACAGATAAATTCCTATAGATTCATTTAATTGAAATAATTTCAAAGACATTTTAAACAACACAATTAAAGGGTCCCTGTTAAATAGTACAGATATATATTATTTTCCTAGAAATATTACTTGATTATTACAGTGTTATTTTGTCTACAATTTAGTGCATGTATTGGACTTGAACATGACTGAATGTTGTTTTTAATCTGAACCTGAACTGCAATTATAATTATTATTGTTCCCTTCAGTCATTTCAGAAAATGCTCAAAACTGGCTTCTCAGTAAACAGACAGAAATATGAGATACATAATAACAAATCATTTAATAATATGGGATATAAGTTTGCTATGACAGATTGCTGAAATTGTCTCCCTAATGTGTTGAGTCATATTTTTAAAGGAACAGGCTGGAGACTTAAGTAAAAAGAAATGTTGTATTTTATTTAGACTATATAAGTTGGATATATTAGGCCCCATCAGCTAAAACTGATTAAGTTCTAATATGTTTTGTGTCTCATCTTTAATTACAGGAAAAGGAAATTACTGGACGTTGGACCCAAACTGTGAAAAGATGTTTGACAACGGAAATTTCCGCCGGAAACGGAAAAGACGTTCAGATCCGAGCAGCGCGGGAGGAGCAGCAGCGTCATCGGTGGCAGCCGGGGCCACAAAGGTGGAGGACGGCAGGCCGGCAGCGGGGGCGTCCTCGCTGAAGCCCTCGGACAGTCCTCCGCTCCTGGGGCCGCCCTCGCCGGAGATGGAGGCCATGAACGAGAGCCACAAGAGCTCGTCGTCGTCCTCGCCGCCCGGCGGACTGGCCTCGGCCGCTCCTTGCTTTAACAACTTTTACAGCAGCATGTCGACGCTCAGCTCGGGGGCCCCCGGCCGGCAGGGGTCCCTGGGGCTGGTGAACGAGCTGTCCAACAGGAACATTACGGCCCTGAGCCCCTACCACCTCAACCACGGCGGGCAGGACACGGGGGCGTCGGAGCACAGCGAGGGCTTGCATTTCAACCGTGGAGTGTACTACAACACGTTTGGCGGCGGGCAGAGCGGACAGTTCAATGGTCACTTCTACAACAGCTTCAGTGTCAACAGCCTTATTTACCCCAGAGAAGGGACAGAGCTATAGGAGCTGATTCACCACACTGTCGTAGGGACTCGCTGCTACGTGAAAAACACACACACATGCAGACGTACATGCATTTCAGCAGAGCGTGCTTCTCTGCGTCGTGAACGCTCCCTTCACTGATCAGCTCACGGAGAGATTAGATTTAGTATTTTTTAGGTGATTTAACTTGACAAGCACTCAAACTGTGGAAACAGCCGATAACAAAAATGAGCACTTATCTTTTTACTCTCTCTTTTTTATTATTATTATTATATCAAAGCTCCTACTTTGCTCTTCAAGCTAAAATAACTGCAAAGTAAGACAACCACTGAACACTTGTTTTTGTGATATTTCAACAGAAAGTTTCTATATTCTTGTAGTCAAAGCCACTCGTTCATGTCCAAAATGTAAATGTATTTTTTACCAAATCTTGCCCATATTTTTTTGGAGCGGCCAAATTCTTACAGTTGATTATATATGTTGTTTATTCATATTCATAATCAACTCAAATCTGCCAAAGTTGCCTTTTATGGGACCGCCATTACCTCAAAAAACAACCCTCCTATGAGACGCCCTGCTCTGAAGGGTTCACCCGTCGATTCAGACCGTTTCCAAATGCAGTAATTGATTTAATAACAAATATGATCCGATGGGGCTCGCCTTATTTTTTTATATCCTCCATGTTGACTGAAACCACAGCACTAAGGCTCATGTAAATACATGTGGACTTTATATAAATGTGTATTTTTGTAAATTATAAAACAAAAAATAGTTTGTGACTATTTATGCTATTTATGCTAATAGGCATTGTTTTTCTACTTTTTTCTGAACATAGTTTGATTAAATGACAAACCGTGCCGAACACAGTATCACCAGATGTCATAAATATATAAATATATATATTAAAAACTATATGCTATATCATGGTTTCTCTCAGGATTCAGTGTGACAATCATTGAATGGCTTTTGTATCTATTGTCTTTTTTTTTTTTTTATCTTTATACAGTACATCCAGCTTACAGGCAGTTTCAACTGTGACTATTAATAAATATCATGTGGTCTCTATTGTATTGTCATGCATCTTTTTCAAATAGGGCACCAGTGTATTTAAGGCCTTCGTTATCAGGTCAATGCACACCCATAGATTTACTTTAATCTCGTATTTAATTACTTCTACTCCATTTCAGCTCAATGCAGCCTCTTAACCAGCTGTATAAAACAACAACAAAACATGCATCAGGTCTTTACTGTGAAGTTTAGTTTTGTAAACTCAAGTGACCCTATTCTCCAGAAACATGTTTACATGTGGGGTTTTTATTGCAGAATTTAAATGATTCAAATTTGACATATTTATAACCCAGTCTGACTCATTCTTCATTAAGTTTCACTGTCTAACACCGATTCTCCTTTTTGTTATGATGATGGCGAGACACCCGAGGCAAAAACATGCTTTTTCATGCACTAATCTTTGATGATTTAATGATTTTGGGATATTTATAACATGTCTTCTTTCAGACTAGTGGAAATACACATTTAGTTGTTTATTTTACTACTTTGTCTGTTTACGTCTGCAGATTTCTCCTGAATTCACCAAAAGTTAGCATTAGATAATGCTTCATTAACATGTTTAAACCTAACATTTAAGAAAACCTGTAATAGAAAAATAATTGTCTTAATGTGAGTCATAAACTGGGGAAGTTTCAAGATTTTATCTATTAGTTAAAATATTTTGACTGAGTTATGGAGTCATACAAAGAGATATCTAAAATCCCATCTGTAAAATCATTTGACTCCGATATGTCAACAAGATGAAAGAAGAATTTTGAACCCGGTTTTATCTGCAAATAAGCTCATATTTAATAAAAGAATGCCTCATTTGTATATTTAAACATCAAATTTCAGAAAACTTGTAATGCAAAAAAGAATTGGGTTAATTTAAGCAATCAACTGGGGAAGTTTCACGGTGATATCTATTAGTTAAAAGTTTCACCCTATTCACCTGTAATGTCTCCTCTTAAGACCAAGTTCATGTCCAACTAAAACAATGTTAATCCGTCTTTTATTCCAGTAAGTCAGCTTCTCTTCCTGTAAGATCAGTAATTAGTATTCAAGGAGTGATGTGACTTCTTAGAAGATTTTGTTGCTGAAAAACGTGTAAAAAGTAATTTACATTATTTGTGACTGATTTGTTTTCTGCTCCTCTGAAGTGGGAACGTTGTCGACCCCCAAAAAAAGACCCTGAATGAGAAGGTCAAAAGAGAAGCTCTGTGAAAAGAAGAAATTAATTAATATCACTGCAAACATTTTGTTATAAACAGGAGTGTTCACAGTAATGGTTTATTGCAGGTTATAATTTCCTGTCATTTGGTACAAATAAGGGCAGTGTTCAGTTGGTATAATTCCAATTAATTAATTAAATATAATGCATTTTAGTTAGTGCACAGGTGGTCAGTTTAACCTGCAAAAATGTGTAATTTTTCTACAAGAAAGCATACAATTAAACATGTAGAATAAAGAAAAATGAATTCATATCTACGTGGGTTTAAACTGAGCTTTATTTTCAAGGAAATCCTCTAAAAATAAGATGTCTATGTTGCCCAAAGTTGTGAAATAATTCTATATTAATGTTCAATTTACTGATCAGGAGTTTCTACGCAGCGTTACAATGAGATAATTCTTATTTTTTATTAAAAAATATATGTAACTCAACAGTTTTACATCCTCAAAAATGATACTCCACACGCTTCACACTTCATCCTGCTCTTTGAGACAAATAATCCCTTTCTCAGAGAATATATTATGTATTTCTGAAAAAATTACCACAGCTGATGTGTCCTCCAGTGCCACAGGCGGAGACGAGCTGAGCCGGGAGAGGCTTTCGGCAAATATCAAGAGAGAAAGTTGAAGTTTGGAGGCGAGCCAAGCTCCCTGCAAAGACACCGCAGTTGACAGACTTCTGATTCAGAAAACAGAGAAACAATGGAGCTATTGTCCCCGGTCCTTCACGCCAATCCCCATGTATCAATTAGGGAGTCTCTGAAGAGAGGTGAAGATATCCCCCTTAGACCGACGGGGTTTAAGCATCTCTTTTGTCTCCATTCTCCAGGCAGTGTTTGCCCCAAATTGAGAAGAGGCCATTTTGCTTTGTTCCTGCTAAGAAACGACGCACTGAGAAATTCCCTCTGCAAATATTTGCCACCCATCGTGCAGATTAGAGACAATGATTTGATCATTTATTTAGTTTTCACAGTTTATGATTCACACCATGCATGTGTTGAAGGTACTTACAGTGTTATGCCGTGATATTGATATGATAGTACTGTCGGTTTTGGCCCTCCGTGTATTTATAGTGTATAGTTATGGGAATAACTGCAAACTAAATAGCTGGTTAAAGATGTGGAAAGCAGCTTTGTTTCTGTCATGTATCACTTTTATTTATTTTATTTCTAAATATGATAAAACATTGTTGGAAGTATTTTAACTCACTCATTCACTTGTGAGGCCCATTTTTAATGAATCATGCTTTGACTTATTAATTAAGGTCTCTTCATGAACACAACTTCGTAGCCAAAGACTCAAACTGTTGTGATCTAATGTGCAGAAGCACCCTGGTGGTAATTTTGCCAGCTATTTTTTTCATTTAGTCTTGATCTTAGTCCTGTGCCAAATGTCCTCGTTAGTTTTAGTCAAGTTTTAGTTGACTAAAAGTCTGGGCATTTTAGTCGTATCCTAGTCAAAGAAATTGATTTAGTCAATGAAAACTGTTGACTGGTTTAGTCTTTTTTAGTCATTAGTTTATATTGAACATTTAAGTCATTCTAGTCTCAACAAAATATCACCTTGTTTCTTTCTCCCAAGCACTATTGTTGTCATTGTTATCTTTAACGTAAGTAAGTTACTCTGAGTCCTCTTGACAGAACAGGAAACTGGCACACACAGCACAGCACAGGACAGGACAGGGAACTGGCACACACAGCACAGGACGGGAAACTGGCGTGCACAGCACAGGACAGGACAGGACAGGGAACTGGCACACACAGCACAGGACGGGAAACTGGCGTGCACAGCACAGGACAGGACAGGAAACTGGCACGCGCAGAACAAGACAGGAAACTGGCACGCACAGCACAGGACCGGAAACTGGCATGCACAGGACACGACAGGAAACTGGCGTGCACAGCACAAGACAGGAAACTGGAGTGCGTAGCACACGACAGGGAACTGATGCATGCAGCACAAGACAGGAAACTGGCATGCACAGCACAAGACAGGAAACTGGCGTGCACAGCACAGGACAGGAAACTGGCGTGCACAGCACAGGACAGGAAACTGGCGTGCACAGCACAGGACAGGAAACCGGTGCGTGCAACACAGGACAGGAAACTGGCGCTCGCAATACAGGGCCGAAAACTTGCATGCATAGAACAGGACAGAAAACTGGTGCGTGCAGCACAGGAAATGGAACTACTGCATTGAAACAAAGAAAAAGAAAATAGTCTATAATATTTCATCACCACTTTTTTGTCAACGAAAATAGAGAGATTTTGGTAAATATTTTATTTTTTAAACAACATTTTAGTCCTTTTTCATCAACAATATAGCATGTAGATAGTCAAAGTTAGAGTTAAATGATGCTGGTGCCATCTCGTATCGTCTTAGTCATGGAAAAAAAATAGTGTCCGTTAATAAAAGTAACACTGAAGCACCCCAATCCACTGCTCAGAATACGGGCCAGTTAACATTTATTTTACCATTTTTGTTGGTATTAAATATGAGTTTCTCTGTCTGTGAGGTCTGCTGTCTGATGCCTTTAAAACACGGTAAGACAAGCATATCCAGTGTCCAACAGGATGGGTGCTGGATCAAAGAAATATAGCAGAATAAAACAGATAGATCCGCACACCAAATAGCTTCTGTTTGAAGGATTTTTATTACGCTGTAACGTTTCAAGCACCAGACTCTTCCTCAGATTTATGAAGTCTAAAAATCCTTGTAACCGGCGCTATTTGGTGTGTGGATCTGTTTTATTCTACCGTCTAATGCCACCATGACTCAGTCTGATACGCAGATCTGACTGTAGAGGTCGAACTCGGTCGTATGCGTTGCACTGGCGGTCTGAAACTTTTCCACTCTGGCAGACTGCACCAGTGCTGCCAAGTGTGAACTTGTCAATTAGAGGGGGATCCACTGACCCAGGCTCTGTTTGATCACCTTCTTTTGCGCCTGGAACATCAGGCACCCCGTCCTAATTTGGCACCCGCACCCGCTCCATCGGGTGACATTTGAAAAGCGCCATTGTTGGTCCGGCTGGGAAGCAGGTTGAACACGGGACCCTGGGTGCCATTTCGAGGGGTGAGTGCATACTGTAGATTTGTGTCCTAAAACGACCCCACAGGACCCGTAACCCAAATTGTTCCCCTAATAATGGACAGGGAGCAGGCGACGCCTCGCTAATGAGAAACATCTTACAGGGAGCACAGAAAGCAACTGTTCGGTCTTGTCAGCATGTTTCACATGTGAAGGGCTGGGGATCAACTTCATCAAGGATCTCTGACTGTGATGTTAAATAAGGACAGTAGAGTGATGCTGTGTCCAACTAGTGGCTCATTTCAGGACAGGCATCAGCCAAACCAGGACAAACTAGATTTTCATCAAAGTTTTAAATGTTTTGTTATGTACAGATTATGACATCCAGTATATGCAGAAGATAGTGAGCAAACACTTTGAAAATAGTATCTAACTTGTTGTAAAATTCTCATTTTGAACTGATTTTAATCACTAACAACACAGGCAAACTTTACATCAAGGTGGTTCCAAATGGTTGAACTTTACTTTCCAAAACCTTATGTATAACTTGATGCTTTTAATTTGCACACAGCACACTCACGATCACCTCAACTCAACGACCAGTCTTTGGTGTTTTATAAAACTTTACCAAACTAATGAAAGGTTCAAGAGATCATCATTGGTGAAAATTGGAGAAATGCTGTTTTGGTTCACTGGTAACTTTTTTGTCACAACCTGTTTGGTGGACAACTGACCCTGACTGACTTCCAGGTGTCTCAACTGGGAGGAATGGGATGCTCGTGCCTGCTGCAGCCCTAATTTGTGATTTAGTCGCGGTGTATGATGCTTTTTTTTTGTTTTACAAAAATCTACTTTAGGCAAAAAAGGTTAAAAACGAATTAGGTGAGATAGCATCTTCCATTGTGCTGAGCTGTGTGTTTCAGTCACCTGCATGAAGTTACCGTGAGGAACTTTTCACTGAAACAGTCTCAATTTAATACGGATTTCTCTACAGAATATGACCTACATAAGTAAACAAGACCATGAGCAAGAAGATTTGCCATTTCTATATAGTTATTCTTAATGCTTGTCATTGGTGCCACGGGGTCCGATTCCGCGAGAAATCAGAAGAAATCATGCAGTCTCCATTGGGGCCTTTGGCAACGACCAGCCCGTCGCGGACAGACCCACATCCGGCCTCGCTGCTGCTCCGCCTTGCTGCTGCTCCGCCAACACCGACACCATGCTGCTGTAGGCCCGGGCCCATTGGAGGGAAGGGAGGCACGACCAGAACCAGGACTACGCGGGGCAAACTGTCAGACCCTTCTGCAGTAAAATGAGAGGTTTTCTAAAGGGACCCTGGTGCTTGGAAACACTACCACTTTTGTCCACAGGGACCGCCAAAAACAACACAAAATGAAAGTAGCTTCAAGTAAAAAACATAATACCTTATTGGAAAACAAGTAAATGTCCTGCGTTGAAAATGTTATTTAGTTTTATCAGAAAAATGTAGCTTGCGCATTAAAAGTAAACGTAATCTATGGTTTACCCGCCTCTGTTAGATGCGCAGAAACCATCAAAACAAAAGAAAACAGTAAAAAAGTGTGTGTGTGTGTGTGTGTGTGTGTTTGTGTGTAGGAAAATATCTTGATGGGCTGTGTCCAGGAAGGAGGTTGAGGTTGGGGGGTGGTGGAGGTGGTGGTGGTAAGGGTTGATCGCGGGGTGGCTCGGGGGGGTCCTGAGTATGATTTGATCCTGGAAGGCTCAATTAAGTGGTTCGTTTACCCCTCGTGTGGAGCTGGTGAATTGGAGCCAGGTCAGCTCCGGGTTGAGGTGTTGTTCATTATTTTTCCGCCTGTCGGATCCCATGAGCGGCCGCTGGAGACGGTGGCTGCTCGGCGGCCGAGGAGCAAAGGGCCTGCCGGTGGGGTACGTCAAACACACTCAAAGCCTCTCCCCTTGCCTGGGGGATTATGATCAACAAAGCATGTCCCACACCTGCACCGGCCAGCACAATGGAAACTCCGCGGGCCAATGGAGATGCAGGGAGAGACCAGTTATTAGAGTCCCCCACCAATGAAATGGATTACATTAACCCCTTCTGTTGTTCCTCCTCCCGGAGCTTAAACATCGAACTGACAGACTCCACATCCCATTGAGAAAAAATCCTGGTAACACTTTGTTACAACAGCTTTATTCCGGTTTATCCACCAATGGGGAAGTATTGTGTCTCCACTGTTAAACAGTGAGATGACTTGGTGAAGTGTTGGTTGGTTTTACTAACAGTATGCATTGTTGTTGACTGTACAAAATACTGAAAAGCAAGTTAGTAAGAACAGCCTTCTTTTACAAGTAATAAACAGAACAAAATGAAATCAAAACACAGTAAAGACAACACAAAACTAAACTTAAGGAGTCAGCTTTAGAGTCTGTTTTTAATTGACAGTTTTGACCTACGAGGTCTTCTCAGTGAGGGTGGAGTAAGTCAGGTGTCCGACCATAGAGAGCTCTACATGTAATCATTGGTTCTTAAAGTGATACTCCATCTCAGAATCTACTGTTTGAGGATCACACTCTCCCTGTAGACATGAAAAGTGGCTGTAAAATTGGTAGTTTGGGCTGTTTGGGTCTTTATGGACAACGGAGGCAATGGTCACCTTAAATTCATCACGGTTGCAATTTATATGGTGGAAAGAAAAGCATCAAATCCTCGATAGAATACCTTCTGCAGCAAGTTCTCCATCAATATGTTCCAAAGAGTCACATATTAGCCAAACAGTTTGCCTGAGATCGCTTCAGTGTCAATCCTCACACATGCCCCAGCCGAGCTGCTATGCTAGGCTCGTTCATTGGTTTGCACGTGTAGGAACACCTGCACCCTACTTGGCATAACACTTCATGATGCCAAGCTGCAATATTTACCTGACTGTCTTGAAGAAGAAACATCTTGAGTCATTTTGGTTGAGAATGAATTCATATTCTCCGTACTTTACTGTTTGTTATAGACCTTTTCAAACTTCACAACATAAACATTTTAAAAGGGGTCCCTTTGTATTTCCTGTTGCGGTGTTTGTTATGCAGTAGCTGACAGGAAGTTAACTTGGACCAGAGCTGTTCCCCTAGAAACAGAAAGGCAATGAAAAGGTCCACAGGTCTGAGTATAGGTGTTTGTTTTCTTGCTGATTGTTATTCATATGTAGGCGTTCCAGGGTTTCCTGCAATCTATAATAGCGGCGGCATACCACCTCACCTGAAACAACCCGCCTCCACTAACGTCAGAAGAAATCTTATACACTTGAACTTGTAAAAAGTTAACAATTCAACAAGGCAGCTGTTTTGACATGTATGTAACTTATGACTCATGAGACAAGACGTGGTTTTAGCTGCTCCATCTGAAGCTACGTTCACACTACGAGCAACAAATGCAACAAAACGGCAACAAGCGTGGTCAGCTGGTCGCCGAGTTGGCGTTGAAGTGTTGGTCAAGAGCCCAATGACGTAGTTATGTCGGTAAATAGCGCTGGGAACTGGCTTACGGCATCGTTTTGACGGAACGGAACAGAGAGAAACAAAAACATATGATTGGTTGACTTATGATTGACAATACTTGTACATTGTACAACATGCAGAATGTGGTTTGTGGTTAACAGACTGAAATACAGCAGCATGGTCCTTTAATCCTATTCTGCTTTATCACTCAGTGTAATCTGCTCTGGATAAGAGCATCATCTGATCATGTCAGATTAAACTTAAATGTCATTAACTTCGCCGCCGTGCTGTATTTCTGTGCCGTACTGGTGTAGATGAGAATCTTCCATATTCTCAGTGTCCCGTTTCTCAAACTGTATCAACAAGTAAACAGCGTTGTTTACCCATAACTGTGCAGCGGTAACGCAGCCTGAGTGTGAGTGTGTTTGGGGTTTGTTTCACATGTGTTTTGGAACAACAGAGCAGGAGGATACTCAAATATTTTCGACGAAAGAGGGTGTCAGTCCCCAGGGAACTCGTCATGGGCGAATTAGACCGAAGCTCGGAGGAATGCATGTTGCTGCCCTCGTCCTCACCCTCCCACCTCCCACCCCCTCCACACATTCTCCCTCCTCCTCTCTTTTCTCCTTTAATTGGGCCCGTTTCCTGGCACCTCTCCAGATCACACTGTCACTTTACACTGCGTAATAAGCTATTAGCCCCGGCCGGACCGAGCTCGGCCACCACCCCGCGCTAATCGACATGGACGTGGTCATTGTGTGCGACCGGGACTCAAGGACAGCACAGTCCAGCTATTGTTATTGCCTGGACCTCGGAGCCCTTGATGCCCACACCCCTGGCTTGCTGAGGGATGGGGGGGTGAGGAGGGTGGGAGGTAAACAGAGGGGGAGATCAAGGAGAGGTGAACTCGCTCTCGCTGCCCCCTAGGACACGACAAAACAAACTGTAACACCTTTGGTTCAGCCGTCTTGCTTTGGCAAAAATATGACTTTCTGCCGCGTCCCAAAACACTGGAGCACCTGTTAGAAACGAGACTGAAACTAACGAAGCAATTAATGATACAACTCACCTTTAATATTCAACATTCACAAATGTTTCTCAAGAGTTAGACAAGGAGACACATTTAGCAACATTTTTTTTTTGTAAGAATACATATTCACATGAAGTCAAATTTTTATTTTCCTTATAATTTTGGATCACAAAGACGACTCTTTACAGTACAGTTGCTTATGTAGGATTAACAATAAAAAAAGCACATAACATGCACAATGTTGTAACATCACATTTGGTGGACACCTAAAAACAAGAATAAAGGTCATTGCCAGAGCCGGCCCTGACCAATCTGATGCCCTAGGCAAGATTTTAGCTGGTGTGCCCTTCCTCTTTTGGGATGCTTGGAAGCACATGTAAAACAATTTTTTGCATGCCCGCAAAGCGCGCCCTTCCGGGTTCTTAAACAGTGTTATATTTGTGCATACAGGATACACATAGCCTCTTAACCAGCTTATAATATAACTACCATATTGACCTTGATTGTGAGACACCCCCTATATTTTAATTACTGTGCCTCTGCCTCTGACTCTGCCTCTGACTCTGCCTCTGCCTCTGCCAGTGTCATTTTCACTGTACAAATGTAGTATTTTTAAGCCCAACCATGTACTTGTTTTCTAAACCAAACTAAAGTGGTTTTGATGCCAAAAATAAACCACAACAATTGGTGTGACAAAAGCAGCAGTATGTGACGAGTTGGGATGAAAACGTGTTGTAACATTTGCATTCGTGGTGGCTCTGAGAGGTCAAACAACTCTGACGGATGTGAAAAACTGCAGAGTGTACTTGGGGAAATTTGCAACCAAACAAGCCAAATTTAATGTCATTTAATTGAAATATTATTATCATGATACAAGTTCAACTTTGCCCTTGATGTCAGAATTTGTACACATGAAGCTCTCAAGTCTCTCCCACTTCACTGACGCTCAATGTTCTTGATTCGGTCTGTCTGATGTGTTTACTTGATGAATATCACCTGTTTGTTTTGGGGGGTTTTCTTCACTGTCAAAAATGGGATAAACCTGAATCTTGCCAACCTTTGTGGTATTAAAGAATTGTTGCAGAAGCATGCAAAGCCTCTTTGTCCAGGGAAGGGTTCCCAGTTATTAATTTTATTTATTCATTTATTAATAATTAACCTTGACACTATTGACAGAAAGCCATTCACAAAAGCATTGTTTACACATATTTATGCACAACAGAAACCTGCAGTTCATTTCTCCTGCAGACCTTTGATCAAAACGTATTTAATACGAATGCAGCTTTGCTCTGCATGATGGGACTGAGGAGGGAACCTTCCTTAAACCGTGTTCCTCCTCCTGAACAAGTCCTGACACCTCCGGGCACAAAATGAAGGGGTTAGACGAGGCCTCGGCGCTGCAGCCTGTCTGAGGAGCTAATACTTGCACACAGCCGGGGCAGGGAGGGAGGCAGGGACCTATTTTGTGTCGGGGATGTACAGTACAGACATCACGCTCATCTCCGGGTGACAAACTCTGACTGATTTGTCACCAGGAGGAGATTTTGCTGCTGTGGGATTGATACGCAGGTAGATAAATCCGCTGTGAGGAAGTCTGTTGATAGGAACACGGCTTAATTACCCTGCTGGAAACCCAAATAGTGAAGACCTCTTTTTTTTTAGGGTTTTGTGTCTGGGGATATCAAAGATGTCAGTTCATGTGTGTTTGGAGGAATGCTGCAGGCCGGGACAGAGCTGTGAACAGGTGCATGATGGGGTGGGAGTGTGTGTGTGTGTGGTGGGGGGGTTAGGGGGTCTTTATGTCCACAACTTGAACTACTACACACCCAGGTTCTTCAAATGGAAATGAAAAACAGAACTTGCTGCTTCTTCTCTAACTTTCATAATTTTATTTAAAAAAGTTATGCAAACTTTTTTTTTTTTTTTTTTACTTTTGGAATATCTACAAAAATAAAATAGTAACACTTTATAATAACCATCATTTATAAATGGTAAATTGATAGTTAATTAAACTTATGAAATGATAAATAATCATGTTTACTAATTATTAGTGATGCTATAATTAATGTTATTTTAACAGTTTATTGTTGCCCACATTATAACATTTTATATACTATATATATATATATATAAGTAATTGCTAATGATTAAGATATCATTTGTAAACCTTAAAGAAATTGTTTGTAAAACATCTATACACATTACAACACTTTTTAAATGGTTAATAATTGGTTTGTAAACCATCTATAAACATTATTTGGATGACTATTTAAAAGTTACACCTGATGATTATAATACCTTGTTAAATGGTTATAAAATACTTTGTAAAGCATCTCTAATCATTATTTAAATCGATAGTTAATACTTTGTCAATGGTTACTAATTAGTTTCTGGTCCATTTATCTATGTAATATTTATAGATGTTTTACCAACAATTTCTTAAAGATTTATAAATGTATTTATTTATTTATTATTATTTTTTTTACCTTTTTTTCCAAGATTGTTTTCATATACGCAATTTACAGTTCGTAAATACAAAAGTTTATAAACCAAATTTTAAGTAATGAGCTTTAAACAAACAAATTAATTACACTCAAAGTATATACAATGTTATATGTGTGCAACAAATAAACGGATAATAAATAGTTTACTAATGTAATCAGAATGTAATTGCTATCGTCTCTTATCAGCTATGATACAATATATAATTTACAAACTAATTATAAAATAACAAAGATTATAGCATTATTAATAAGTATGCTCAATTAGCATTTTATTGTTTATTAACAGTAAAATAACTATTTACTTAGTTTAATTAATTATCAATTTATCATTTATAAATGATGGTTATTATAAAGTGTCAATAAATTCTATCTATCTATCTATCTATCTATCTATCTATCGTAACCCCCGTCTCCACACACCCTTCCAGCCTCCACCCTCTAATCCAGCCCCCTCTGAGCTCAGGGTCTCGGGTAAAGGTTCATCCAGAGGGCGGAATCAGCCTCCATGGCGAAGTAAGAGCTGAGGAGGTGGGTGAGTGAGTGAGTGGGGGGGATTTGAATGTGGTGGTGTGTGTGTGTGTGTGTGTGTGTGTGTGTGTGTGTGTGTGTGTGTGTGTGTGTGTGTGTGTGTGTGCGCGCGTGTGTGCGTGTGTGCGTGTGTGTGTGTGTGTGTGTGTGTGTGTGTGTGTGTGCGTGCGTGCGTGCGTGTGTGCGTGTGCGTGTGCGTGTGCGTGCGTTGTTTACAGTTTACACAGCAGCACACCGGCAGAGCATCAAAACCATGTTGCTTTTTGTTATGAGGTAAACACAACCCCCAACCCTGACGCAGGGCCAGGACAAACAGCAAAACCACGGGAAGCCGCCCGGCATCCATGATACCCCGACGCTCCAAACCTCCAGAGGAACACTTCTAGTCCCAAAGAGTGACACTAAATCAAATGTGACTCTTCTAAAATCACAGTAAATAGTAGATATTTCTCGAGTAGTCATCCTTCGTGAACGAGCCCAGATGTTTCCAGTCGTAAAGAGATCACTGTACAAGTGAAACACATTGTTTCAAAACACGCATTAACACATTAATCTCACCTTTGTGTGGTTTGTACGAGTGGTTTAGAGTGCAGCTTTCTTCTGTGACTCATGTTGACCTGCTGCGCTGCAGGGAAGCCCAGAGAGATAATCAGCCTTTTAGAAAGACAGATAAAAGTAAGTCATGTGTTACAGTAAGGAACAACCAAGTCGCTAGAAATAATGTTGGCATTATACATGCACATTTCTGCAACCCACGGGATACGCTGAATGTCAACAGTTCTGAATCATAAATATGTTTCATAAATACCTTTCATATCTGCCTCGTATCACATTTGCAGAAACGGACAATGCTACGTGGTTAACGTTGTGAAACGATTGGTTAGTTCAGGCAACAAAACTACTCGGTTAAGGTTAGAAAAAAGATCATGGTTTGTGTTAAAATAATAACGTAACAACGTACGAAACAACCCAACCGCCATCCTTCCCACACAACATTAATGGAGTTTCTCACTTCTTATACACATTATTTTACCACGTAACTGTCAATACTTTTCACTCTGACCTTTGCAAACACAAACAAAAAAACCCATCCACATTAAATGTATCCGTGATTTGCATAAATGTATAATGGCAAAACATTTTCCTGGTAACTGGGCTGGAAGAAAATAACAAAAATGGATTGAGCTGAACATAAAAATTGATAATAACAGGACAACAGTATTTTTAGATGAGAGGAATTTTCCCTCTAAAGCTGCAGCCAGTCTACAACAATATGTATGTTTCCTTTCTGTGCAACCCTATTCTCCTACAAAATAACATTTCCATACAGCTATAATGCATACTCAATTATGTTTTAAGCGAAACATTTTGAACACATCTTAAATGAAAACACAAAAAACAAAAATGCAATAAAATGATTTGTTCAGGTTTAGTAAAACATTATGGTTTGGCTTCAAATAAGTATGTTTGTTACGTTATTTAAGTTATGGATGTAAATTAAAATAAATCAACGTTGACTTTTGGTTTCACACGGGTCACAAACAGCGGTCTCCAGGGTGACAGTCCTGTGTTTGTTTGACCCATCGACCCCTACCTCTCGTCTACGTTAACCTCCTTGCACTTTGATGAGAACTGTATTTGTGATTTGCAATTTTTTAGGAGACCCGGCTGTTCTGTGAAGTCCTCTGAAACATTGTTGTTATATCATATCTGGCAACACTTTATTAGCTGACATGACGGTTAGAAAGCCAACAGATTGACATTATCAAATACAAAATTAGTTTCTTGTCAAAAGTGGCAAATAAATTAACAATTTAATGTAAATACACTCCACTTGTCCACGCTGTTAGGACTCCCATGTCTCCATCTCCTGATAAGTTTTATCTTTAATTCAGCAACATTTGGAAGCAGCTTTCTGTCTGAACAGTTTCTGGAGTGTTGCTGAATTTGTAGGCCACCTGATTAAAACCCACAGAAATGGAAAGAGAGTTATGGTCTGGGGGTTGTGTGCGTGTATGTGTGTGTGTGTGTGTGTGTGTGTGTGTGTGTGTGTGTGTGTGTGTGCGTGTGTGCGTGCGTGTGTGCGTGTGTGTGCGTGTGTGTGTGTGTGTGTGTGTGTGTGTGTGTGTGTGTGAACCGAGGGGGGGAAGAGCTGGAAAGCCCCCGGTGCAGGTGCAATCCAGGGCCATCCGCGACGCTCCGTCAGCTCTGCGCCGGGCCAGCGAGGGGTTCAGACAGGGGGGGGGGGTAGAGGGTGAGATCTTCTCACCCCGCTGGCCTTCTTCTGCGAAGTGGAGCTGGTAATTTGGACAGAAAACTGGACTTGTGCCCAGCGGAGCCTGGGCAGCGAGGCAGCGAGGCAGCGAGGCAGTGAAGCAGGCCGCGGTCGGGGCTCCCAGCGGGGGAGAGGGGCTGAACTCAGGATGACCAATATGTTTTCACTCGTTCATTCATTCTGCTTTTCCTCAGATTGCCTCTCGTCTCCCCCCTTCTACCTCCCCCTCCTGTTCTCTCACTGTACCGATCCACTTTTCTGTGATCATCAGCTTAGTCTGCCTCGACACCTCCGGATGGGTCATCGACTCCATTGTTAACGTCGCATACCAGTGGAAATACAGTTTATCTCTGAAAATGGGCAATTCGCCTATTAGAAATTAACTTTAACTTTTTCTTTTGCAATCTGGGTAAGAGTAGCGTGGACTGCTTTTTGGTTTGGTTTATTTTTTTACTGAAATAACTGCCTGCTGGTGCTGTAAACGTGGGTGATGATAGCGCTGAGAGTGAACCACAACAGTACATTTGCTCCTGTAAAACCAAAACAATGAGCTAAAAGGCACATAGAACATGCTCAAATTAGCTCATTTATTTGTGTCCATCATTAAAATGTGACTTGAACATCGGTGTCAGCTCCAGGCTGCCGTAAACTGTGGTCTGCCTGTGTTGTTGGGATCAACAAGTCACAGATTACGTAATCCTCCTTTAAAACTGCTGCTCTTTTTTTTGCCTGTTTCTGCACCCAAACAGAGAAGCAGTGTTGCAGCAGTCACCTGCCAAGCTGTGTTAGTCAGTGTGAGGTCTGCATCTGCCAAGGCAGGCACAGCAGAGTAATAGAAGGTAATAAAGTACCCCGTAATAGAGCATCGCAGAGGAGGTAATTACAGCGAGGGGTGTCTTTTAAAGGGTTGTTTGTAATGATTCATGGTTGCACAAGTGCAATTTTCATTGTCACTCCCCTCTCATCACTCACTGCTGCTCGCCTGGATCTGCAGGTAACCTTCTTCTCACCCCTGAGAGGAGCATCTCCACTCGACTTGCCAGACGCAAGTAAAAAAAAGAAAAACTTTCCATTCACTTCATTCTAATCACTTCTCTACGCAATTTCTGGTACAAGCGTAGCTTCCAGCGCAAACTGTTTCTTTCATCCCGCCCACCAAAACAGCTCTTTCCCTGAATATTATTATTATTTGCTGCTGGCAAAAAAAACGTGCAGGATTATTAAAATGAAAAAAAAAAACAATCTGACACACTCCAGTCAGAGTGTGTGTGTGTGTGTGTGTGTGTGTGTGTGTGCGTGCAGACATGAGTGAGGTACAAAGCACAGACATCAAACCTTTTTAAATTCACAACCAAGCAGCTTTAGGTGATAACGGCCCAGCTGACTGTAGCAGCCTGCAGTTGCTACAGGATAAAAAGAAAATGATCAGGTTTTTTTTGGTTATTTGTTTGTTTGTTTGTTTTTATAAACATACAACCTGTAAAACATAATACCAACAACAGGAAGAAAAGTGAAAAGAAACTGTATTTATATTGTATGCCTACTTGCTGTAGCCAAAAGTAGATTTGACAAAGTTGATAAAAAGAAAAAGATGAAATTGTGGATATTACAGCCTGTGGGTTACTTAAAAAAAAGCAAAAACACAAATTTACAAAGTTGAAGAAAAGGTCAATAAAGGTCATCATTGACTTATTCTTGACTTGCATATCTGTGCTGAAATATTCTAAACTTAAAGTTACTGTGAGGAACTTTTAGCTGGTTATGAAACAGTCTCTATTTAAAGGTTTAAACTTCTTACACTCTTATAAATCATTGCGGGTTGGTGTCCCATGCTCGCTCTCGTGTGGCTACGCTGTTCCAACACAAACTACACGGAAGCACCAAAACCGCAAAGTTCTATCTAGTGAAGCCCGTCTTGCAAAACAGTGTTAACTCTTCCTACTCCAGCACCCTGACCGCGGCTAGAAGACACAAAGGAGACCGTAGCTTTGGTCTCCAGGACTGGAGTCTCTGCTGTACTCTGCTTCTCTGCCTGCAAGCCTTCACTCACAACCGCGCTCGCTTTCGCTCGCTCTCTCGCTCGCTCTCTCGCTCGCTCTCTCGCTCCACCTCTGTGAGTGAAGGGACGGGGCTCGTTATTGTCTCCGACCAAAATTCCGGTGTCTCCCCTGTTCCCTGGCTGAGGCAGGAAAAACCAACA
Organism: Sebastes umbrosus; assembly: GCF_015220745.1. Lineage (NCBI taxonomy): Eukaryota > Metazoa > Chordata > Actinopteri > Perciformes > Sebastidae > Sebastes > Sebastes umbrosus. The sequence goes on along the minus strand of NC_051284.1, from coordinate 28,416,641 downwards.
CTAGGATCAGCATTGATTCATGGAGAGACCTTTCGTCTGGTCAGCTAACATTACTGCCAAGCAGCTGAAATATAGAGTGATATTGTGGTTTTAGCTGACGTGTGTCGCCTCACTGTTTTGATCAATGCTCGTTCATGTCTATGTAGAGCGAGCAAAGCGCGAGCAACAGGACAATGACTTTTGTTGACTAAACGGCCACAGGTGTCGCTGTTAACAAGCAATTTCTGATTCTTCCATAGAGGCCCTTTAGTACTGATGCCTGTATGGGATCTATTATATAAGCAAACAAGACCATCAGCGAGAAGATTGGTTATTTCTATATAGTTATTCTTAATGCTCGTCATCGGTTCTGATACCCTGCAAAATCAGACAGAATGATTTACAGCACACAGGTTCACCGGACACTCCCAGAAACCGGACCTTCAGCAGAGAGCCAACTCCGACACCACGCTGCTGGAGGGAAGAACCAGAACCAGGACTGCACAGGGCAGACTGTTAGACCCTGCTAACGTAAAATGAAGGGACTCTGGTAGGGCTGCAACTTACGATTATTTTCTTGATTAATTGATTAGTTCTTTGGTTTATAAAATGTCCGAAGCCCAAGATGACGTTCTCTAATGTCTTGTTTTGTCCACAACTCAAAGATATTCAGTTTACTGTCATAGAGGAGGAAAGAAACCAGAAAATATTCACATTTAAGAAGCTGAAAACAGAGAATTTAGACTATTTTCTGTTAAATAATGACTCCTAGTTGACGATTAATTTAATAGTTTACAACTAATCGATTAATTGCAGGTCTAGACTCTGGTGCTCGGAAGCATTAACGCTTTTGTCCACAGGGACTGCCAAAATCAACACAAAATGAAAGTACCTCGTGGTAGCTTTAAGGTTCACTTACTAGCTTTTTTCGAGGGCTTTCAACTATATTCCTTGGCCTTCCTCAGCGAATGGAACAGGTGTCATTACCTGACCTATGAACTGAACTTAAGGATGTGATGACAAATAATGGGGTTGAGATCCATACATGTATACATACATTCACTAAGAGATACTGGGATGTGGTCAGAAGCCCACGAAAAAAAGCGAGTAAGTGAACCTTGAGTTTACGATATTTTATAAAGATCATAATACTGTATCAACTAGCCTCACTTGGGATATTCCAGAGTCATGGATTGCTGTACAAAGACAGACTACAGTGAGTGTAATTGTTCCAGAAAAGCCCATCTTGACTTTATTTCGTGGTTTTCATGTGATGTATCGGAGAGGTCATCATCTCTGCCCCTGACTCATCTCTGATCCCTCCGTCTCTTAGTCAGTCTTGACAACTCTATAGTCCCATTTGTCACCACAAGAAAAGCTTCTCAGCAGCCCGTGGAGCCCCCCTCTTCTTCTTTAATAACCTGGGTTCGCATGAGACGTCATTCATGTTTCAGAAAACCGCTCAGGTGGGCTGGAAGAGACTCGCGGGCAGAGCATGCTGCAGCACACACCTCCACCTCCACCGTCTCTCTCTCTCCCCTCCGCATCCTGGCCCCAACCCCAGACCCAGACATCAAAGGCAGGTGGAGTGAAACCATGAAATTACAGGTAAGGTGTCAATTACCCTTTGAAACCAAGCACTCTCCAAATCCAGGCAAGACCCAGCCGGTCCCTGGAATTAGAACAAATAAAGAGGAACTGAAGGGGAGAATGGCAGAGGAGAGGGGTGGAGGAGGAGGTTTTTACGGGCCGTGTTGACAATATGGCATAAGTATAAAAGGTCCTAAATCAGCTTTAAATTACCCCCCTGTACTCCTCTCCTCACACAGCCGTACAGCCCCCGCCTGTTTGGGTGTGTGAGGGTGTCTTGTCTGGGAGATAGGTGGAGAAAGGACCGGGTGCAGGTAAAAAATCTGCATCTTGTTTTTACTCACACCGACTTTCTCCTGCAGAGCTTTTTGCTGCAAAAGCAACACAATTACATCCCAGGTCTCGGTCACACACTCCTCTCTGTCATTCAAGGCTCATTTCAGCATGTAATGGAGGCTGAATCCATGTGAACGCCTTCTAATTTAGCACATTTTTATGAGAGACATAAAACTCTTTATAGGGTGTATTACGCTAAGTAGCATCAAATTGATGTTAGTCATTCAAGTTTACAGTCTTTTAACGCATAAATATAGTTATTTTTCTTTATAATTATGTTTATAGCAGGGAAATTATTTCAGGAAGCCTTGTTTTGTTAAGTAGTGAAACATAAAAAAAAGCTGTAGTCAACACCAGCCCTTCAATACAAACACAACAATCTCATATTTCGCTCTGATTCCAGTTTAACAATATACTTCATTCATAATTATCTCATCAAGGAAACTGTCACTGTGGGAATTAATTGAATTAATTATTGTTCTCTCTCTCTCTCTCTCTCTCTCTCTCGCTCTGTGTGCCATGCAGTTGAAAGCTCATGTGGGAAAAAAAAAAAGAATCCAACCACAGCTTTGGGTTACACAACACTCAGCCGCCCGCTGAGCCACAGACAGCACTAGCCTGGTCCAGCCCAGACGCTGCAGAACACCCACAACGTTTCCCCGCCCCTGGCCTGCCTCCCTCTGCCAGGTGGCCCGCACCAAGCTCTCCTGGCTCTCAACTGATCTGGAGGAAGGGAAGGATGGGCCGGGAGGAGGGGAACTCTCTGCTTTACAAAGAATCTATTTAATACGTGAGAGTATAGATTGTATCAGAGGAAGTAAATAAATCTGGGAAAGCTGATATGACGAAATAGGTTGGGTGAACTAAATAGAAAATGTAAGTAATTGAATGTTTTTATCCACCTTGTAGTGTGAAGAGCATATGCACATCACTCATAAGACTAGATTTACCGCCTCGTGGTTGTACGCTTCATCATTTTATCCTGTTAGGCCTTTGTCTTAACCTTTCTGTTGTCCTCAGGTCAAATGTGACCCGTATTCAAAATTCACTATATCATAAATATTAATTTCTTTCATCTAATTGCACCAAAATACCATGGGTGGTTCCCTACTATATGGTCTTTGCAAAAACAATTAATGACCACTACTTTCGTTGAATTCTGGGTGTTTTATTCTAATTTATAGCATCTGTGGTCAATTTTTGAGGACCACAGGTGTCATTAAAAATAATGTTTTCAAAACAATATTCTATCTAAACTTTTGCATCTACCCATCTGTGATAATGCATCAACATTATGTTCCTCCGATAGTCAAAATAATTCATAATTTCTGCTTTTTTAAAATAAAAAATTAGGTAGAATTTCACCAAAATTAGGTTTATTAACCTTAAAGGGACTATTTGTAACTTTCAAAAATGCTTGTTAGCAGCGACACCTGTGGCCGTAAATTCAACGAAAGTCAGCGTCGGGCTCGCGCTTGCTCGCTCTAAATAGACATGAAGGAGCATCGCTCAACACAGTGAGGCGGCACACGTCAGCTAAAACCACAATATCACTCTATATTTCACCTGCTTGGCAGTAATGTTAGCTGACCAGACGAAGGTCTCTCCATGAATCAATGCTGATCCTAGTGTTGGCTTTTCCTGCTTCAGCGCAGGCTTCAGCAGCGGGGCTCCGCAGCCAGTCTCCCTGTTCACTCCGCCCGCAGCCAGAGTGAACAGAGGAGACACCGGCACCCGGTCGGTAACGAGACAATAAAGTTTCTGCAGAGCCCCGTCACTTCACAAGACACGGGAAACCTCTGCTGGTCTGGAGGAGCTGCAGCAGTTATTTCTGCCCAAACGTCCACTCTACATTCACTAGATATTCTCAGAGCTAAACTAACTCTTTTAACTAATGAGTTGGAATGAAGTCGGCCAAAACGGTGTAACACAGAATTGGGTGATAATTTATAGTGTATGATTTATAAACAGTCAAACCGGATTGGGTCAATTTTGACCCGGGAAGATAAAAGTTGCATGGTCGGCGGGAAGACAACAGGAGGGTTAAATTGTTATAATTAGCAGATGAATTCTGGCCAGAAACATGTGTGCGTGGTCACACTGACCTTTGACCACCAAAATCAAATCAGTTCATCCTTCCAGTCCAAGTAGATGTTTGTGCCAAATTTGAAGAAATCAGAAATGATATGATTAAAACAGGAAATATTCAACAACAAATAAGAAGTAAAAGACAAAATTGTATCCTATGTGTAAATATTTACAAAAATGCGTCCCTGTTGATGTCAGAGTTTCATTAGACGTTTTGTTGTGCAGATCTGTTTTCCTCATTCAGAGGCAACCTCAGCTCAATAAGAGTGGTTTCCTCTTACACTGAATGTCATTACACTAAAAGTGCATTCAGGAAATATTCACACATTTCACATTTTATGTTGCAGCTTTATGCTAAATTGGTTAAATTATTTTCCCTCATCAATCAACACCCCATAAAGACAAAACTAATTTATTAGAAAATAATAAAACAAAACCAAACTGAAATATCACATTTACATAAGTATTCAGACCCTTTGCTATGACACTTGAACTTTTAGCTCAGGTGCCCCCATTCCTCTTGATCATCTTGAGACTTTTCTCCTGAGTCCAGCTGTGGTAAATCCACTTGATTGGACCTGATTAGGAAAAGACACACACACCTGTCTATATAAGGTCTCACAGCTGACAATTAATATGCATCAGAGCAAAAACCAAGCTGTGGTAACAAAGTACGGCGTTAGGGGTCTGAATATGTTTTCTTTTTAATAAATTTGTATATCCTGTTTTGTCATTATGAGCTGCAACATAACAAAATGTGAAAAGCTGCAGGGGTCTGAACACTTAGACCTGCAGTAGGCAGAATGTTTTTGGCATCATTGGGCAAAAGATTTCATAATAACCTTTCAGCATATTGTAATTCAAGTTTTCTGAGAGAAAACTAGACTTCTGCACCTCCTCATGGCTCTGTTTTCAGGCTTTAGAAAATCTAGCCCTTGACGGGAGACTTTGACCAATCACAGGTCATTTCAGGTCGATTGCTGATGCACTAAACACAACTTCCTTATTTCAAGCGATACTAGAGTTTTTGTTTAGTCTACTGTCGAACAGTACATCTTGTCTGCACTCTGAGTTCCTCCTTATTTTTTTTTTTTCATGTATTGTGTAACTGTCTTGAAATGTTCCAGCACCAATTAATGAAGTCAAATTCCTGACTTGGCATGTAGACGTGATCCTGACGCAGAGCCACAGAAAAACAGGTTAAAGTCTAATTCAAAATCTCAATCGCCATTCCTTGAGTCATAATGGGTAGACGGTTACCATGGAAACAACAGATCGTATTATGATGACACGCCTCCTAACGCCGACAAATAATGAAGTGAACAGAATGTGTCTTTGAGTCAGATGGCAGTTTTGGGTTACACCCACTTTTCCATTACTAAGTTTGTGTGTAGACTCCTTCCTGAGGTTTTAGTAAACTACACGCTGGTTTTACGCTTTACTAAATCGGGTTGCACCATTTAAAACATGAGGATTGTCACATTAAAAGGCAGATTGCAATCGAATAGTGCTTCATGAAAGTACAGGTGTAAATGCACCCAAAACGCATTGAGGGCGGATGACGATCCGATCGGCCAAAACACCTCTGGAGTATAAATGCTATTTCGTTTAGATACACAAACAACAACTACGTGGCGGTAGTGATGCATGGGTTGACCCTCAACGATCGGGTGAGCTTACTAGAAAATATCACGGGGTTCAGGCAGGCGGGACAAAAAGTGACAAAGCAGCGTTCCCAGTAAGTTATTAATAACTTCCAGTAGCATTGCGTGCAATAGTCCACCTTCTCATCCCCTCTCTGTCACTGCCAATCTGGATACAAGATGCATTTTAATGCAAGGTGTAAAGGGGGTCTTAGCTAGTAAAGACTTGTGTATCCGTTACCAGGAAACAACTCTGCCATCCAACCAGCTACCGCACACATAGGTCCAGAGGTGGTCCAGGGTTTAGCTCAAAGGCTCTGCCTCACTGTTGAGGAATCAAACCCATGTATTGAGACTGTGAATTGCACATGAAACCGCTATACCTGTAGTCATCAGCTCAGTTTACCTTCAATTACAATCATTATAAACAGATAGGATGTTTACAAATCATTTGTTAAACTGACTACTTATATCCTAATGAATGTTGGAGTATAATATGCATGTAAACAAGCTAGCAGAGAGGGAGGCAGACGGTGCAGACAGTACGTCTGTCAACGGTCTGATGACAATAATAAGTCATCTACCCATTCAGGTTCATAAACAACTTCCCATTATTAAAGAGTGCTGTGATTTATTGTGGGCTTGCGGTCTGCAGCTCATCACAGCCAAAGTAATTTTACGCATGAAGTGTGTTGAAAAGTTGTGTGTGGCATAGTCTCCAGCCAGTCTGGGCCAAACATCTGTCAATTCATTTTACACTTCCTAATGAACTTTTAGGCTTAGTGTCTTTCATCATCAGGCGGTTGTGCCTCGCCTTGGACACCGCTGGCTCAATACTGGGCACGAATCCGTCTTTTGAGACCAAACTATACGAGCATTCTGTTAGAGACAGTCTTTAAATAAAGAATCGTGGGTTAGGTTTCTTCTGTCATGAATTTTCAGACAGCTTGTGTGCGTTTGTTCTAAACAACAATAACGATTCCTGCAGAGGTTAGCGTAGATGCAATACTATCAGTTGTATCAGAACTGTAGAATATTTCTTCATCGAAAGAAGAGCTAAGAACGGCACTGAAGGCTCTTCGCGATGGAAAAGATGTTTTCGCTCTTCTCCCGACTGGCTTCGGCAATAGTTTGATTGACAGATTGTTCGTCCAATCATCTGAAAAGTGTTTTATTTTAAAGTGCCTGCCCTTTACCAAACAGTTTCCAATGACGACTTCTCAGATGGTTCTGTGTAAACAAACCATCTGACAGGGTCAGGTTAGTGTTTTAGTACTCGAGTCTTAGCAAATCACAGTCACTAAACAGCTAAGATGCTACATTCATGAGTTAGGCATATATACTATTTTTAACTCTCAGAAGTGCCATGCATGTTACATAACCTTTGATCAAGTAGCTGTTAGAGACGCTGGGCTTTCAAACAACGTGTGAACCGGCCTTTTGTCAGAGCCGCACAGATAACGACAAGTGAGTGACACTTTTTGTCTGAGTCGGCCTCACAGAGGAAGTGATGCAACGTCGAGGCAGGAGGATTCAAAAACAACACGGAGCCCAAATCAAAGGGGTCGTCCTGCCTCGCTGACAGACGAGGTACTTCAGTGGAGGAGCCGTGAAAAAAGTCTTAAAAGTCGGTGTCACTTCTCTGGTGTCACTCACACACATTTAGATGAGTTTCAAGAAGCCAGTTCTTCTGGGCGAATATGAACAAGCTCCGAGCTGCTTGCCTACGTAAGTGTGTGTTGGATTTCCTTTTCATGACTCAAACATAAATTATAGACGGAGATTACAAAACATCACATCAGTCAAGGTTTGATGAGTAAAAACGTAGCTGAAAACACGTGTTAGTACACATAAACCGAGTGTTAGAACATATGAGTAGTTTCGCTCTCTGGAGGTCTGTTGTTGTTGCTCAGCTGGGACAAGACAGCTGGCCCTCCGTGCTCTGTCCTTACATCGGATCCCCTTATTAAAGAGAATCCCAGCAGTAATGGAAATAACCTGTCGTCGCGGGCCAGGTAGCTTGACAGGCCTATAAATCAGCCCCGGTGTTTGGGGAGGCGAGGGAGGGAGCAGGGAGAGAAAAAGTAGGGTAAAGAGACGGAGGGAGGAGTTTCCTGTGCTTGTTGACAGGCTCAAACGAGGCCTGAGCAAACAGGCTCTTCAAGGTGTGAGGAGCTCAGACAAGTAGGTAAGTAGGTAGACGGGTTAGAAGCAGCGAGACTGGCCGAGAAACTCTAAAGTAGTTCATTTCAGCTTATGAGAATAAAAAATATTCCCCGGCAACAGCAGCATAACCATAATGATCCAGACAAGTTTCCTTCTTGTTACCTTTCTTTACTTGTTCTGGTGTCCTGGGAGGGTGGGGTTCACTTCATCAGAGTGATTCAGGCAGTGGGTTTGGGAGGAGTTGGGATATTCATGTCAAAGTTAGTGAACATAAATTCAGCATGGAGCAGGTATTAGTGACGGTCTGTCACTGCCTCAGTTGTTCCTGAAGATAGTATTCATCCAATGTTTGACAAATCCATGCTTGATTGGTTTGAGGGTTTGAGTTACCTGAAACTTAAGTGTGAAGATGGCACAACACAGAGTCTTTGTACTACTAGTTATGGTACTACTTCACATAATACTGTGCATATTTGATATTAAAACATTAACTTTCCAGATGCCCAACGACAAATTGGCTAATTACAGTAAGCAACATTAAACAATGAGTATAAAGGGTAAGCTTGACACAGTCTCATAAAAATGACATGCGATATTGCATATTTGGAAAGATTAAATGACCAAAGCGCAGTTTATGCATGCCACATCTAAAAGTGACATCACATTATTAGACACGGCCCATCGTGGGGGTTTTCACCAACTTTTTTAATTACGTGGACGCGGATGAGCGGAGAAAATGAGGAGCTTTATGAATGTCGGTTTGCCGCGAGGAGAAACCAGCACGGAGTATAAAAGATCCAAACGATTCCTAGTCACAATTCCACGTCAGCTCATGTTTGTGCGACCGTCCTTGCAGAAACCGAGGCTAAAGAGTCTACAGCGGCTTTGTGCGGCTCTACTTAGACACAGTGATGCTTTGAGCTAAATTCTAACATGTTAACATGGTCACAATGCAAAATGATGTTAAGCATAATGTTTACTGAGTTCACTGTCTTAGTTTAACGTGTTAGCATGTGTTTGCTAATTAGGTAATTGGCTAAAAAGTCAAATGCAGGACCTGCAGTAGTGCACCACCCAGCTCGCTAACCTCAGAGCGCTTCCATTGACTGCTGATGCAAATTGTTTGGTTTGGTTTGATCATAATTAGCAAACACACATGTAATCCTCGGTGGTTTGCTTTGAAACAATTTGTCAAAGAGAGGCTTGTGGCATCACAATAATCAAAAGCTAGTCTCGGATTTGTTTTACTTGGTCGGGATTTTGGTGATTTGTCTCTGGAAAGGGGTTAAATTCCTTGTGGTGCTGCTGCTGCTGAACAATCCTGCCACTGTTTCTCCTCCTGAGTTATGGCTGATTGAGTGTCTAATTATGATCTCGTACACTAAAGGGGGGTGGAAGCTCTCTGATCTTTATGGTTTATGTTGATTAGCTATTATGATGTTTCATTGCTGTGTAATGGAGCCAGAGAACTCAAGTCAACTGGTTTGAAACCTGCAAGGAAAGGAAATTGCAACATCTTCTGTCTGTTGTGTTTTAATCCTCCTGACAAAGCACGCAGTGTTTTATGATCGAATTAAGGCCTGACTGCCAGAATCAACACTCGTCTGACATCCTCCTCTGTCCTACTAAATAAATCAAGTCTACTTGGTCTTGGCAACCCCCCACAACCATATGCTTCCTTTGTCTCCCAAATCCATATGACTGTGATGATATGAATGTGTGACATGTTCTGATCTGCCCCCTCTATGGTAAAGGTTTGGTTAAGTTTAGGCAACTACAACTACACGGTTAAAGTCAGGGCAAGATCAAGGGCATGGGTCAAAGAAACCAACTTTTACTATAAGTAGTAGACAAAGTTACCTGCACTATGATCTGCAGCAGCCATCTCAACCCTCCCTCCTACTCCTACATGCAGACATCTGCAGGTGAAACGCACGGCAAACCACAAATCAAAGCTTTCGCATATTGATTTGCTTGGTGTATGAATGGTCTGTCCTTCAATTTTCTCGACAACCGTTCATCAAAGCGACTTCACACTTGGCGGGTGTGTTGCTGCTATCACTCTCAAAGCCCCCCTGAGGCAAATTTGTGATTTATGATGTTGGGCTATACAAATAAAATTTGTACTCTCCGTCTGCTCGCTACAATATTAACTGTTACTCCGCCAAACGGTAGGGTGCAGTTCCATCTGCATCGCTGGCTACAGTACATTCAAGAACGGATAGAGCGGGCCGGTTGCTTGGAAAAAATGTTGGCATTGTACATTGTATTGGGACTTTCACCCAGGGAAGTCCAATGTTTCGGGTCCCGTGTTTTAGTTTTGTTGCCTAAACCTAATCAATCATTACAACATTGTACACGTGCCATTGTGCGTTTCTGCGAACGTGATACAAGGCTGATATGAAACATATTCTTTGGTTCAGATACGTTGACATTCAACGTAACTCATGGATTGCAGAAACATACAATGCCAACATTTTTTTTCTGGCAACAGGGTTGGATAGAGAGACCGTTGGTAATTTTCTCAACAACCATTCATCCAATCGACTTCACACTTGGCAGGTGTATTGCTCAGGACTCAAGGAAGCGCAGTGTCCAGTGTGAAGTTGTTTGAATGAGCGGTTCTCAAGCTATACTGGAGGCCAAGCAATCGGCCCATCCTGAACAGGCACTGCAGTCATACCTCTCAACTGCAAATTTGCCCAGATTTTGTGAGTTTGTCTCTTCAGTGTTTAGCACTACATACTGTATGCATCAATAATTGCTAGTTTTGGCAGCATGTTTCACTGGTTGTTTATTCACGGATGAATCTAATCCAACTGTGAAGAAGAGGTGTTATGTTTGAGAGAAATCCAGAGGGAAGCCACTTAGAGAGCCGCATTTATCACTCCCATTAGTTAAAAACCACGGAGGAAAACACAGGCGGGCACTGAGCACAATGGCGCAATTGTTTTCACTGGGTAGGGCAGGACGATATTAAGTGCTTTTAATATTCACATATATCTGTTACCAGGTTGGATTGCAGGCGTCCCCTCCTTTCCAGGAGGGTAGGTTTTAGCTGGAGCCCTGGGGGGGAACAGGTGGATGCTAGGTGCGTTCTGCGTCTGCACAAACCCACGCACGCCAGCAGACGACATGGCATAGTTCAAATGTTTTTTAATTAGCGAGTAATAGCGCCCTTTGTGTCTGCATCATTTGCATGCACCTCATTGGTCGGAAAAGGGCGATTATGTTCCATCATGCCACCCATGGATGTTTTTCTTTGGGCATGTGATGCTATGTGTGCTTGGCAGGGGTGCCGCTCTCCATATTTCAACACAAAGCATTTTGTTTTAGTGCTAATTACACGGCAGGCAAAGGCAGATGGGCCCTGTTTCTTCCTCCCCTCTGCGGGTGACAGTTATTGACAATTGGCCCTGTCTAGCCATAATACGCCCGAGGCAGTCAATCAACCACTTCCAACGTAAACACTGCAGGTAGAGCAGCTTCAAATGGGACAGATTCTACCTTGACAACTGTAACTATGTTCAACAATTAGTCCCAGAATCCCTGGGTGTTTACACTCCTTGAAATGAAAGAGATTGCCTTTCCTCTGACTGACAGTAGGGATTCTGCAGATTTAGGATTTTGTTTTCATTGCCGCGGTCGTGAATGGGCACAGCGGATGACACCCACTCCAAGATGCCAGTCTGGTTCTCCAGATCTGATATGAGTGTGTTTATGAATGGGTGTGATTGCCAGAGGGTCACATTGTATTTGCAAACAGTTCTGTATCGCGTTCCAGATTCACTGCAGGACAAATCTGAACAGTTTGGCTGTCGCTTTACAGAAAATTACTCTTGGTTTATTTTTTTAAACGTTTTTTTCCGCCTTAATCTTCTGTCACTCACCCTCGAATAGTCTTTCTGAAGCCTAGATCAAAGATCAGCAGCACAGGTCTATTTACACCCAGAGATTACTTGCTGTCTTTCCCCCGTTGAGTGACTCTCAATCTTGTGTGAAAACGGTTGGAAGGGTCAGCGCCTGTGAGTGACCCTTAGCTATTCCCTCGCTCTTCTGATTGTCCCGCGTCTGCATCCGACACTTAGTCACACCATCTTCAAAGCAGGCAGCCCGTCACAGCCCCGCACATCAAAGGTTCACTGTCAGCATCCGCGCCAGTCAAACTGTACAAGTCGGGGAATCCATACGCACCTAAAAGGACCCACAGATGTCACATCCTGTTGTCCCAAATAGACATTAGTTGTGTTTCAGTTCAATTGTCAAGCGAATTATAAGCAAACTTTTGAAATGTCGCAAAGAAGAAATGTGAATTAGGACTGAAACTGAACTGAAACTCGGCTACAGCGTGGTCAGAAGTTGCCGCTATAAGCTTCACATGGCTGTAATCCGCCAGTACAGAGTAGAAGAAGAAGCAGAGGTTGCAAACCGGAAACAAAACAAGTCGCCTTGGCCATCTAACCATCTACGAGAGAAACACGGAGAGAGGTCTTCATGAATCTGGTCGTGTTTCGTGCTTTCCACAGACTAGAGCTGCAACGATTAGATCAACAGAAAAATAAACACCAACTATTTTGATAAATGAGGCATAATACGGTTTATCAGTTGTTATTAAGACATAAAAAATAAGAAGAATTTGGGTTTGCAAGTCTACAGATTAAGTGGAGCACATGGTTATTCTGTCATGTCATTACGCACCCAGATGTTTACTGCCGCAAGAGGACACCGATAAACCACAATTTACAGTAAACAAGGCCTCACTGCAACATTTACAGCTCACAACATGCTTCAGGTGATAGAAAGTAAAGAGAACAATCAGGAGAAAGTGAGTGAAACGCCAGTAAAGTGTTTACACTGCAAATAATATTTTAAGATGCTGATGCAGAGCGGTAAATCGGCTGTGGTGTGTATACTTGATTGATAGGTCTCTCAGACCAGACCTGGATTATGTCTGGCTCAATCCATTTTTCAAGTGCAGTTCCATTGACCACCACAAGCAAGTTTTTCTACAGCTTGTTATGACAGATTATTACAGCTCTTTTTCAAATAAATATTACTAATAATTACCAGCCGTGACAGCGACGCTTGTTTCTGGTGTTTTCACATTGTGAGTCAGTGTGTGAGCCAGGTGTTTATATTTCTGTCTGTTTGTGGACAGATTTTTATCACCGCGATAACATCGCAACCGTGCAAGATGCAGTCACGAAACTTTACAGGTGTGTAAACCGACATGACGATGAGTGAAAGAAAGATGGGCGCGGTACACACACACACACACACACGTCCGATTTGGCGTGGCGGCTGATGTGAGCCCATCACAACATGTCTAGTTAATACATTTTGTTTCTGTTTCAGAAGATTGTTTCTGTGCCATCGAAATTAAAACATGTCCTCTCCAGTACACCGGGCTTTATGGATTATATTTGTTCTAAAAAAAGATAGAACCATTGGAACTTGGGTGTGTGACTAGGATGAACTGTGAATATTAAGGGACAGAATAATTTTGCGTATATTGTGTGTGTGTGTTTTATTTTAGATGGATTGCGTTGACGCTCACACTGGTTTTCATTTCACTGTGTGTACATTCTCAAAGTTAGATTTGTGTGCACCTCAGGGCCACCGTAATTCAGCCATTACTAACACCTTATGAAAAGTATGTTTTATTGTGAGGTAACGCCAGCATTACATATTCCTCTACTTAAGAACTTGGCAGAAATTCATGCAATTTATCATTCTACTTTCAAATCTACCTGCAGCTTTCTTTATAAACCCTTTATTATTCACTAATCTGTTCCTTAATGCCCAAACACACAAAAATTGTTTTTAAAAGGTAAGATGAAGAATGACGGGGAGGCAAAGATACTATAGGAGAGAGAGAGATGGAGAGAAGAAACAGTGGCTCGATACAGCCGCCTCAATTAAAGCATTGACAGCTACCAATAGATTCATCTTCCTTAACTCTGACAGTTGCTTTACGCCCTCTGAATAGCTCCAGGCTGAGACACATACATGTACACACAAACACTCTGGAGGTGTCAGACTGTCAGAGCAGCTCCTCTGTGAGCTGTTTCTGGCCTCACATCTCATGCTTTAGTACAACACCGGTGTTCTGTCTTCGCTCTCTCTCGGGGGTTTGCAAGTTGCTCACATGAGCTGCTGAGTGCATGCAGGTGGTCCCATATTCTGCCAAAGTGATCTGAATCTGAATCTGCGTAAATTACAGCGTCTGAAAACCTCACTTTCACGACGTGTTCAGACGAGGCTCGCGGCCGCAGATCATCTCTCTCTCTCTTTGTCTGCATGCTCATGTTTTCTTTGTTTCCCTCCTTTTTTTTCTCTTCTTCTTTTCGTCTTCTGACTTTAGCTGAGTCTCACTCTCTCTGTCTACTCTGTCAGTCTTCTCCTTTTTCTCGCTTTTTCAGAGAAATAGTCCAATTTCATACAAACCATTGACCTGTTGCAGTACAAAAAATTGTAATTTACTTTCATTTCTGCCACCTTAAATGAAGTTACAAAAAAATATGATCAGTATGTGGATGAAACATGTTCATTTAAAATCCAAAGATCAGCTTGTACAGAATGTGTTTTACTGCAGTATGTTGTGGCTCAGTTGGTAGAGCGGGTCATCCTTTAATTACAAGGTTGGCGGTTCGATCCCATGCTCCTCATGTCCACATGTTAAAGTGTTCTTGAGCGAGACACTGAACCCCAAGTTTCTCCCCGGGTGCTTTACAGCAGCTCACTGCTCCTAAAGATGCTTAGGATGGGTTAAATGTCATGTATGTATGTGACAACTGTAATAGTGTCGTATAAACTACTGGAGAGGATATTCAGAATATATTAATCATATTTGTATATTTGATCTAGTTAATGATAAGATTTCTCTTCTGAAAATGTCACCTGAGGTTTGTTATATACTGTATATACAGCCCAATATGACAAATCACAAATTTGCCTCAGGGGGCTTTACAGTCTGTACAACATACCCTCTGTCCTTGGACTCTCGCAGAGGAAGACTAAAAAAGTAACCAAGAAAAACCTTTACCGAGGAAAAAATGGAAGAAACTTCAGAGAGTAACTGAGGAGTGATCTTCTTCTCCCTGGAAGGATGGACGGGCAATAGATGTCATGTGTACAAAATAAACAACATAATAATATTACAACATAGTCCATCAGAAATGATACATATAACGAGAGCAGTAATTGCAGTAGTAGCAGTAATAATAGCAGAAATAATAATAGAAATACGATTAATAATAACAGAAAAAGTGGATATAATAGAATGATAATAATAATAGCAGTATTGATATTAGAAATATGACTAATAATAATAATAATAGTGGCAGTGGATGACGATCCAGGTGTAACCCCGATCTATGGAAACCTGCGAGACAAGAAAGCACAAAGAAGAAGTTAGTAACATGCATTAATGGGACATGAATGTATAGAGACAGAGAGGAAGAGGAGCTCAGTGTATCAGAGGAAGTCCTCCGGCAGTCTGGGCCTTTATGGAATTAATGGGGTTTAATTATTGGAAAGATTAAAATCAATCAAGCATCTATTAGTCTAAGAATTAACTCTCAAACTAGATCATTGTATTTTGTTTAAGAGCACACACTCGTTCATCAGACCAATTAATTAATGCAAGTTTTAGTTATTTATTGCAGTATTTTTACAACTTTCTTGTCACATTATAAAAACCTTCTTTGGTAAAAAAAAGAAACTTTTGTCACTTTTTTATCTTATGTTAGTTTATATCCCTCTATCTTGCTCTCTCTGTTAATTTTCTGTACTTCAGATGTCAGAGTGGAAATCAATGGTTTAATTGTAATTTCAAACAGGACACTTGTGTAATATAAAAAATAGAATTAATTAAGTAATGAATAAGTGGTACAGATGTACTATAACAGAGCAAAATTAAAGAGAAAACAATGAAAATAATAATAAGGTTCTTTTGGTTTAGTTTGTAAAAGCTTATCTTTGTCACATTTTTTGTCACTTTTCTTTGGATCTGTGTACATTTTTAGTTTCTAGGGCAACAACCTTGAATTGCAGCGTTGTATGGAGACATGAAATGCAGTAAAAAAGGGATGTGTGAACAGAAATATTCATGCCTTCTCAAAGGTTTCCCTCCAATTTTGGACCTTGAGATTTGATGCTGTAACTTCTTTCCAGTTATTTTTTTTAAGCTCTGTTGTTTATTTAGAGATTAATATTTCTTCCCTCGAGGTAATTACAGGTACAACGTTTCTTATTCTCTCTATGAGTGTGTTCTGAGCGTTGTGGGAATGTGAGCAGCCGGTCTTCAGGTCTGTGGGACAGTCACACGTTCTCACCAGCTTCTCTGGATGTACAAACAAACTGAGGCGCTGTGCGCAGATGGGGACAAAAGGCAGGCTTATGGGCGAGGCGGGGAGGAGTCAGGTGGATCAAGGAGCGATGTGGGAAAGGTGGAATCTTCCGGCGATCCTCCTGGGACCACCACCAGGAAGAGGAACGTCAGATTTGGAGGATTCACCGTTCTCCTGGGAAACTAGGAGGCTTTGACGCACTCACATACAGTACAGGGCAGCTTTCACACACTCTTACTAGGAAAATTGAATTACTAATATTAGGTAGATGCTTTTACATGTTTCACCATTCCTGAGAAAAACAAGCTGATGGACTTCTCACACAGGCTAATACAAACATGTACAGTTACTCATTGCCTCTAAAACTCTGGCTGGAGTATCTGACTAACTGTATACGCTTACGATCATGCAAATTCACACAAAATCACAACTGAAGTCAGATGATTCACCCTTTGATGGGAAAATGGTAACAAATACACTCACTCACATTCACACCCAAACAAACATGTATATTTACAAAATCCTCAGAAAAGCTGCTGCATTTAAAAATCCATACTGTATATGAATTCAAATAACACATTTTGTACTGTTAATTAACATGTGAATATATTTCAACTGCCATCAGACGGCAACCTCCGGGTCTGAAAAGTGAAGCCAACGCTGAAGTGCATTAAACTGTCATTCTCTCTAACAGCCAGCAGGGGGCGACTCCTCTGGTTGCAAAAAGAAGTCTGATTGTATAGAAGTCTATGAGAAAATGAGCCTACTACTCACTTGATTTATTACCTCAGTAAACATTGTAAACATGAGTTTATGGTCTCAATCTCTAGTTTCAAGTCTTCTTCCATACAACATGATGTTCATTTAGTAAATTATGGTCCCATTTAGAGTCAAATAGACCATAAAGCAGGGGATGCTTTAGGGCGGGGCTACCTTGTGATTGACAGGTCGCTACCACAGCGTTGTCCATGTTTTCGTCTTAGAACTTTAACCCTTTCACAGTGTGTTTTCACTTCATGAAAGTTAATTGTAACATTTTTGGTCGCTTAAAAATGTCTTATTTAGCGTTCGTTTGTACTTAGCTCCACCCTCTCGTGTCACTTCTGGTTGCAAGATGTCGATGGCAAAAAAACAAGATTTTTTTCAGAGATAGTTTAATAAAATTGTTACATAAAGC
This sequence comes from Sebastes umbrosus, assembly GCF_015220745.1. Classification (NCBI taxonomy): domain Eukaryota; kingdom Metazoa; phylum Chordata; class Actinopteri; order Perciformes; family Sebastidae; genus Sebastes; species Sebastes umbrosus. The sequence goes on along the minus strand of NC_051284.1, from coordinate 28,399,311 downwards.
ATACATGTTCCATTTTTCATTATAAACATTGCCGTGAAAATATTTCACAGTATAATAATAGTATAAAATAAAATTTAACATGAAATAACTAAATGTAGGGTAAGGAAAAGGAGAAGAATAAAAGAAAATGAACAAACAAAAACAATCGGTGTCTGCTAAACAATTGGAGTAAATTTAAAATGTCTAGATAATCTAATAGAGTTTTAAAATCAGTATCTTTAAAAATATGAAAGGAGGGTAATGAAGCCTTATAATTTTCCCAAAAACCAAGATGGCAACGACCAAAATGCTGAACTCGAGGCTTCAAAACGTCAGTCTACAAACCAACGTCGGGTAACGTCACGGTGACTATACGTCCACTTCTATATATAATCTATGACTGAACATACATGTGACAGAATATGGCAAATATGTTCACCCTTAACTGCATATGAAAACTTAAGTGTCAGACTCCTTTTTATTTTTTAAATTACATTTTATTTTCCACATATATCGGTAAAAGCGGATGTTTTACATTTTGTTTGGATGACTGCATTATTTAAATATTGCAATTTTCTATCCGATTAAAAGACAATATCCAGAAAACCAAACATACAGTTTATATGTTGAGGTGTTGTCAGTAATGATTACCTGAAGCTTTATCATGGTTCAGCTCTGAAGTATAGTTAAAAACACCATCATTATTTTCTATGGTTTCCCATTGGGGGTGGGGGGGGGGGACATACACACCTTTAAAAAAGTTGCTGTATTCTCCAAAGTGAAAATACAGGCTGTCATGTTTTCTAAATGTCTCTGGGAGAAACTGGAGTGTGAGGTTGGCAGGTCTGTGGGACCCCGGCCTGAAGTAAGAAGAGAGATTAGAGAGATTACAGTTAAAGAGTATCTCGTCCTGTGGAGCCCCTTCTAAACACCGGCTCCCATCAGAAGGGCCTGGACTGACGGAGGAAACAGCAGAGATTAAACCAGTTTAACAGTAATCCCCCCTCCTCTGGAGCAACGCCAGCACCGAGCAGAAGACCACCGCTGAAATATTCACTGAGCCAAAACACGTAGAAATCCTGTAAAGTTTGTTGTTCTGTTTTATGAAACTTTATACCCACAAAAGCATGAAGAGATTAGGGAGTTTGGGATTTCATTCCTTTTCCAGTACACCTGTGTTAAGGTGTCCATCTTTTACTGATAAAGGTTTGTTTTGTGAACTTATCTGGATCAAGGGTCTAAGGATGGATCCATGGATGGATTACTGATCAGGCCTACCGAGCACATGCCCAGGGGGTCAGGTGGCCTTTGGGCCAGAGTCATTGTTTAAAGTGACTGTTAAAGGAATATAATATTCATAACTATGTTTTCTTTAGTGTATAATCACCTGAAACTAAGAATTGTGTTTTCTTCAGCTTAGGATGAACCCTTCATATCGACATAGGGAACGGTTCTTCCTCACGGAGTCCGCCATGTTTCTACAGAAGACCAGAACGGACAAACCAAACTCTGGCTCTAGAGAGTCTTTCATGTTTATACATTACCTGAAGAGCCACCGTAGCTCTCTGACAAGCTTGTGAAAAGGAGGGGTGAGCGGAGGAGTATTGAGTTGGTTGCAATCTGCAGTCTCACCACTAGAGGCCACTAAATCCCACACACTGCTCCTTTAACTGCTCTAAACTCTAACATGGTCTCATCCATCCTCGTCACATACTGCCGCTTTGTCAGACCCTTCGTCGTCACTTTTCCGTCACACTAAACACTTACTTAACGTCGTGAATTAAACAAAAGCACTTGTTTAGGTTTAGGCAACAAAATAACTTAGTTAGGTTTAGGAAAAAACAAAATGGTTGGGTTTAAAACTACTATGTTTGTACAATGAAAATGTGACTGGAAGTTGTGAACACGGGACACAAACGAGCAGCTGATCGTAAAGAGAAAGTGAAACGCACGGGACACAAACTGTGGTCCCTTGGATGAAAGCTTTGTGTTTGTTGGATCCGTCCACCTCCCCTCCAGCCCGTCTGGTGCATGTTTTCGCGCTTTAAACTATGTCACCACACCACTTTCCCTGAGTGTTTACTGTTGCCGCGGATTGGTTAACATTATAGTTAATGGTAAGCCCGGTGCGTCTCATACCAACAATAAAGGTTGCCTTGTGCGGCAGTATCTAATGTTGTATTTGACGCCCTTGGGAATAAGAACAGGCTGGAAACTGACAGAGCTCAGTTAAAACTAGAGATCCCTCCCTCACTTTTATATTCTATTTATTTTTTGCTTTAATATTGTGTATATATTGAGTCTCTTCATCTGCAGTATGAACAAAAGACTGACGTTTAGGTGCAGTTTTTGGACAAACAGCAGCACCTGAGAGTTCTGGTTCTCTGCAGAAAGACGGCATTTAGCCGTTTTGTGTCTCTCAGTTTGGGTGTTTCGCTCCTTTTACATGTCTGTGCCCAGAGGCCCGTTGTCTCCTAATCCGTCCATGTGCAGATTGTGAAAGAAAAAGCCCTCAAGGAAAAACTTGTGCTTTTAGACTGTATAAATAAACATGATCAACTTAGAATTTAATTTGGGCCAATATGAGTCTTTCAAGTCTCAGTAAGCTCCAGAATGCAATTGTTGATCCTTGCTTTTGCAAATGCAGTGTTTTTATGTGTGTCAGTATCTGTCAAAATGTTTCCCCCTCAACAGATCACCTAAGTATCTGCATGTGTTTATGTGAGACTGATTCACCAGTGACTCACTGACTTCTGTAAATCAAAACTGACACAAGAAGCCACAAATGAGTCATGTTTAATTGAATAGTTAGACAGTTAGTTGGCCAATCTGCATGTTTTTGAACAATTAACTGTATGTAGCTTTTTACACATATAAATAGTTTTTTTATTGCCGGTGTGAAGAAACCGGCAATAACCTAAGAAATGAGACCTTCCGCGTCTTTCTGGGTTTCCTCTATCAGCCTGTAGACTGCTTTTAATGTGATGAACCCAGGCCCGTTAATACCGGGAAAATCCAACGGATGTGACGTCATGCACGCTCCAGAGTGCCTTTATTTTCAGCTCCGCTTACAGGGCTAAAGGTGCCCAACCATAGCTAATGTTTGGTTAGAAATGGAGTGCATTAACGCCAATAACCGACCAGCCCCAAACTCCACAGAAGCACATGGTGGGACCTTCGTTTACGAGCAAAAGCGCGCACAACAAGACGCTGACTGTCGTTGACTTGACGGCCAAAGGTGTCACTGTTAACAAGCAATTTATGTAAATACAATGTTTGGTTTTAGTTGTGCACCGATAGAGATCTGACAGTGCCTTACAGCGTTATACTATGTGTTTGTATCTACGGCTTTAAATACACTGAATTAATAGTTTAAGAAACAAAACTCTCTAACAGGCCGAGACCGAGGAGCGCTCAGAGACAAATAAACTGGCAAAGTGAGTGATCGGTTGATGGATAGAAAGAAAGCCATGCCAGACAGACTGACAGCTCGCTGCTGACTCAGTGTCTGAGAATGAATGTGAGAGATTGGAATGAGCAAGCGAGCGAGGAGATACAAGCAGAGAGAGAGAGAGAGAGAGAGAGAGAGAGAGAGAGTAATGAAACATTTAGAAAACATAAAGTGGAAAATGACTCTGATAGCTCACCTCTGATAGCTGGTTCTGTGCCAGACCACACACATGGAAGAACAGATATGGATATCTACACACACACACAAACACACAAGGACACAAGTAACAGACAAACACACACACACACACACACACACACACTGCATACCTGTCTGGGTGGGCTTGGTAGCTCGAGGCTACAGTTGTAGCTGTAGCTCGTCTCCATGGCAACAACAAGAACGCTCAGGTGACAGTCAGAAGTCTGATACAGGCAGCAGACAGCCAGTTTATACTGCTGTACTGCAGTGGTGCAGTCATTTCTACATTATGTACAGTATTGTGCATGAGGGAAAATATAATAAATATAACATGCATGAATTAATTACTTCAAATTTGCTTTAAATGTTTCGTGAATCACGTCGTGATGCTGTTTATTTTATTTTGCGGCAGCTAAATGAACTTCATCATCTTCTCATCATCATCCGCAGTAGGTGGATACAGATGTGTTTGTCAGGTTTAACCTGTAATTTCCAACTGTTATGTTCCCCCTAACTTGTAATTGTGAGTATATGAGTCATGACTTAATTGGCGAGGAGTAGAAAAAAAACATTTTATAAAGAGGTATTATTCCCTTTTTATCCACTTTACAGTAACGCGACCACAGGATCATCGTCAGGTCAAACCCCTGAGACAGCATAGGAGAGGAAGTGTAGCTTTAATTTTCATAATAGGTCTGTTCCTGAGAAAACAGACATAATGATATAAAATTGGCATCCAGTTCAATCAAGTAACATTTTTTGACATGATGAGACGTTTGTTTGTTTTACTGTTTAACATTCACTCAACATTTACTTTAATGGTTTCCAGAGTCAATACGAGCTTTCAGCAGCACATTTACTATTTAAGTCAAAAGATAAATGATGAACTTCTTCATTGACATTGATGAGTGTTTTCTAGTAGTACTGGTTTGTCCCTGCAGAGGGCGGTGCAGGTCTACAGTTAGACCTGGTCTGAGCTGTTCTGGGTTATGTCTCTGTGCTGTGTGACAGACATCTCTAAACCATCACAGACTTACAACAGACCACATGGCTTCTTTGGCAAAATTTAACACAATATATTGACATGCAAATCACTCAGTAACACAATCTGGCCTAAATACAATGAAACAGTGATGTCTGCAACACTTTATTTAACAAGTTTAACCATTTTTTTCCAAGGAAGTTTCCTGAAAAGAGCTATGGGATTTATTACTAATTTTAGGGAAAATACAAATCAATTGTTACACTTATTTATTATTATTATTATTATTATTATTATTATTATTATTATTATTATTATTATTATTATTATTATTATTATTATTATCATTATTATTAGTAGTAGTAGTAGTAGTAGTATTATTAGTATTATTATTATTATTTATTGCAGTGTAATATAGAGGGTATTTCAATCTATACACAGCAGGTCACCTGATAGAAGACAAACAATTCAACATACATGAATATTCAAGTTTCTATATAAATAAATAATATTTGAATATTCATTCGGGTTAATATAAACTTTATTTAATCAGGTAATCTCACTGAGATCAAGATCTCCTTTTTTGCAAAAGAGACCCAGCAGAGAGAAATAAAAACAATTATTCTTATCTGCTTATAAAGTCAACAAATTAAACTCCAAAAAATAACTGAAATAACAGCAGAGGTTGGACCAAGTCATTGTTTTGCAAGTCTCAAGTCTTTACACTCAAGTCCTAAACTTTGAGTTTTGAGTCCTAAACAAGTCATAATGCACTCTTCACCAAATGTAACGATATAAAACGAGTTTGTTAAAAACAAGTGCGACTGAACTTAATCATAAAGATCTGGGGAATTAAGTGTGTGCAGCGTTAATACCATTAGTTGATTCAGGAAGTGAATTGATTCGTGGCACACTTTTTAAATAACATGTTTTTTAATCTTTGGTTTTGGGGGAAGGAGAGTGGGGTCGCTTGGGACATTTTTGTATCAACACCAAACTTCCATTACTCACAGACTACTTTAACAGTAACAAACATAATTTGATCCCTGAACAGATACAGGTGTCTGCTAACAATTTATCAAGTGTTTTAGAGCCCAACCAAACGTGAAAAGCACAATTTTGTTAAATGTATAAGGAGTGCATTTTCCCCAAATTCTGCGTCCCCGGTACGGTTGGGACACCTTGTTCTAGGATAAAGAGAATATAATTTAAATTGAAAAAAAGCAGTCTAAATTTGAACACAATGTGACTTGAGTCCACACCTCTGAATAACAGAACATCAGCTCTATTCTCCCAATATATTTTTTTTACGAAACCTTGTAGAAAATGATAGGAGAATTAGGGATCCATTAAAGGGACTGTATGTAAGAATCAGAAATGCTTGTTAACGGCGACACCTGTGGCCGTTAAGTCAACGAAAGTCAGCGTCGGGCTTGCGCTTGCTCGCTCTAAATATACCTGGACGAGCATCACTCAAAACAGTGAGGCGACACACGTCAGCTAAAACCACAATATCACTCTATATTTCAGCTGCTTGGCAGTAATGTTAGCTGACCAGACGAAGGTCTCTCCATGAATCACTGCTGGCTTTTCCTGCTCAGCGGGAGACACCGGGGGCTGAGCAGGAAATGCGGGTCGGTGCCGGGGCTGAGCAGGAAGAGAAACGTTATCGTCTCCGACTGGGTGCCGCTGATAACGTTTCTCTCTGTGGAGCCCCGTCACTTCACAAGACACAGGAAACCTCTGTTGGTCTGGAGGAGCTGCAGCAGTTATTTCTGCACAAACGTCCACTGTACATTCACTAGATATTCTCAGAGCAAAACTAACTCTTCTGCAGTGTGGAGTGAAGGCAAGCAGGCAGAGGAGGAGAGACAACGACCACACGCGAGCGCGCACATTTAGTTACAAACAGTCCCTTTAACTTAAAACATTTAACATGATGTTAGATATTATTATGTGACATAGTGTGTTGCATGTCAGCACAATCAAAGACATACAAACTTTTGTTCTTGAACTTTTTTGATAAAACTAAATGTAATCACACTAAACTATAATTTATGATTAAGCTGGCATAGTTTCTTCAATTAAAACAGTATAAAGTTTGGTAAACCACAGGTACAGGCTGCACAATGTTGGCACTGGGAATAACATAAATCAAGGTTGACAGAACATCCAATCTACACTAATCACCAGGTGCAACAGACCTTTGCTGAAACTAAACAGCATCGATATATTCCCCAGCATAGAATAGTTTACTCCTTAATCTCATGCAAGGCCTCTTCTCCCCTGTACAGTACCTCCACCCCTAATATGATCAGCCAAACACAACATTCCCCAGACCGAAAGGCAATATTTCTCTACAAGTCCACAACAGGATTATTCTGTCCAAATGGACAAACATTTCTCAGAGCTGCTCTGGAAGCAGAAACAAATTCGTGGGTTGAATTCTGCACAAGAAGCAGTTTGTCAGAACAAGTCACACCAAACTAATGCCAAGTTAAAAAGACAAAAGGTGAAGACAGTTGGAAATAAGTCATATTTAATTCAAGACACAAAGGTTCACAACACTACAATTATAGTCTTTCTCAATGTGAGCACTTATAAAACCCGTTGGCAAAATGAAATCCTGGCTTGAACTCTGTGTATTGAGAAAGAGACATGTTGTGCTTCAGCTGAGTTGAGAGCTTTATGAGCTGCATCATCTTCCGCACAGTGAGATTGGCATTTACCTGTCAGCATCACGTTTGAAAAAGATATTTCATCTGAATCTGCGCGTCATGAGAAAGTCCGGAGGGGGTCCTCATGACGTCTGCTGTCTGGTTCTGTTCATGTCTGGGTTTTCTTCTCTTTGCCAGAAGATGCTAAAGACAGTGAGGAACTCCTTTACATCTCCTCCTACAGTATCTCTGCTCAGGTGCTGCTGCCTCTGCACTGGCCCAATATGTTTGCAAATAATGGAAGAAGAAGTTCTATTACCTTTTTTATGAGTAAAAAAAAAACATAGACTGACTGGATTGGAATTTTGAACCGAAAATGAGCTTTAGTCTGCACTTCATCATACATGTCATACACATACATACACATATTAATCGGGGGGTCAAAATTTCGAGCGTCAAACACTTCATTTCCTGCATTCTGGTGACATTTTATGCACCAATTTCTGCCTTTTCTGCATCAAGTTATGGTGGAAAATGTCTTGAGGTTAGAGGTCAAGGGAGCCCTTTGAAAATCACCATGCCAATTTTCCCTCACCGAAATGTAACCTAAATTTGGAACGCTATTTAGCTTCCTTCCCAACATGACATGATTGATACCAGTAGTATTCCTGGTAATGGTGCTTCCTTAGGTTTTCTAGTTTCATACGATATCAATATCTTCACTCTAGCTTTAAGACTGCTACAACCACTCACATGACCACTGATCCCGCGGGTGTCAGAGGGTTTGATCATTGTTTTTTAGGGGTGCTGAGATGAAATTTCGGTGTGCTTGAGCACATCTAAAAAGAGTCTAAAATCGCCAATGTCGGTCACACTGTCTTTGGTGAAAGTTTTTGCACCCTCATCTTGGTGTGAGCGACAGAATAACCTTAAACTAGATTATTTTATCAGTGCAGAAGATTATAAAAACAGAATTAAGGACTATTTGACCACTGAATGTACATGTCTGTTACTGAACACTACTATTTCTTTGTTTGATTTAATTTGTAATTTTATGTGAAATTCATTATGTTGTTTGTTTTAACTTTTTTCCTGTTTTTTTTTTCTTCTTCTTCTTTTATTTTAAACCTTTTATGCTGCCGTCTGGGCCAGGACTCTCTCTCAAAAAAAAGATCTTGTCATTTAATGCAACTTCTTTGTTAAATTGCATTGTACTTAGATTACATTCTTGCAAAGCATTTTTTGTAAAAGAAAATATTGTTGGGAACAGTGTCCATATGCAGCAGCTTGTATTTTGAGATGCTAAAACTGCCAATATTCACTTTTTGTAAGATCATGTCAAAGACATGCTGAATAATCTGTCTCAATAAATATTTGCAGGAAGGTTTGTGGGCCTACGTTAAATTCACGACACTCTTATGGGAAGTTTATTTTTATTTTGTGCATGTACTGTACAATGTAATGTTTGTGCACAACATACAGTGCAATGGACAAGCCTATCATTGGATAATATTTTGTGACTTACTGTTATATACTTTCTTGTTCCAAGATTGGCCGTGTTTCATGTTTTCCTGCTGGATTTACTGGAAGAGAAGAAGAGGATAATGTACTCAAGAGCACGGGGTCAGTGGCGGTTCATCCAAATCGCAGCATTATGTAACTTGAAGTGTCATTAAATTACACTAAAAGTGCACCATTTCTGCTGATGTCAATGAATATACACACTTTAGATGCAAACAAAGTGTGTATCTATAGTAAAGAAATGTGTGTGTCATTTTTTTCTGATCTAAACTTCAGAAGTGGGTGAAAAAAACATACAATAACTGAGCATGAAACTTATTTTAGTAGTTAAAGATCCTGTAAATGACAAGAATAATTGTCAATAAACATAGAGATATAAATATAAAGATGTTACAGAGTGAAGAGAGGATCTGTGAGAGTAAAAGATGTCAGTAAACATGTTGTTTGCTTTCCTGTTTTTCATTCCTGGAAACAGGGAACGGGAGGATGTCAGACCCCCTCTTCTGTCTTCTGTCTTCTGTCTTCTGTCTTGCACCATATCTACTTGATTTATGTTTCCTGTCTTTCTGGTGGAAGCCTTTAAAACACCAGAGTTGCTGGTTTTGGTTCAGTTGAGTCGACATCATGGCGTCAGAGAAAGACCTTCTTGTGGCTGCTGCTGTTTTTATTTTTGCCCTCATTTCACACAGTGAGTTTATTATTATTTACTAACTAATTTGATTGTATTTTAAAAACAAAAATTGTAATGCTACCTCATTTATTTTTTATTTTAAATCAAAAATTGGAATAATACCTCATTTGATTTTGATTTTAAAACAAAAATATATTATTATTTTTCATTATTTGTATTTATTTTTTAATTATTTTTATTTTATTTTATTTCATGCTTGTTTTCTGTATGAAGTAATGAAGTTTCTTTGATATGAAATGCTAAAATGACCCATTATTATATTTGCCAATAACCCTCTAAATAGCTACTGGGCAAGGTGGCTTATTGTATACAACCAGAAATGTTAAGATAGTTGGTTTTTGAACATTTTCTTTTTGGTGGATCGTTTCAGGTGAGGGCATACTCGGTGGCAGAGAGGCGGAGCCGCACTCTCGGCCCTACATGGCCTCCATCCAGATGCCAGAAGGAGATAATATGAAGCATGAGTGTGGAGGTTTTGTGATTGCAGATCAGTGGGTGATGACTGCAGTCCACTGTCTGCCAACAGGGTGAGGAAACCTGCTTCTAACCATCACTCATCAGCACATCCTCCTCTTACATCCCCCTGTCCTTTTCCTGTCCTTTCTTTTTCCTCTTTCCTGTTCTTTTCCTTTCCTTTGTTTTTGTCTTTCCTTTCCAGTCTAACTCGTGTAAATGTTCTCTGTGTGAGAGCTGATGTAGCTCAGATTCTTTTGTGAGTTTTCTTTGGGAATATTATCATATTTGTTTGTTCTGTTTTCGTAAATTATTTTGTTCATTAACTCTAGTTAACTTTTTTTTGTAGGTGTATGGGTCATTTTTTCTTTTGTTAAAGGTACAGTGTGTAGGATTTGGCAGCATCTAGTGGTGTGGTTCCAGATTGCAACCAACTGAGTTCCCCTCCGCTCAGTCCTCCCTTTCCAGGACTGCGGTAACTTTAGTTGCCAAGTGCAAAACCGTGGTAACGGCGTTCACTTCGCTCAGAGGCCATCCTTACCAAAATAACACAACTTTATGAGCAACAGAAGTCAGGCGGCGGCTGGCGGTACCACGGTTTTGCACTCTGCGGCTCACGTTACCGCAGTTTCACAAGCGTGTCGGAGAACTACGGTGGCCTTCAGGTAACGTTAAAACGCGAAAGTCTCTCTCTAGAGCCAGAGTTTGGTTTGTCCGTTCTGGGCAACTGTAGAAACATGGCGGAAACAAGGTGATTATACACGAATGAAAACATAGTTATTAATATTATATTCAATTTTGCTATAAGATCCTCCTAAATCCTACACACTGGACCTTTAATATGGATATCTTATGGAACAAAACATGAAGTTTTATCATCACTTTTCAAATTCCCTTTTTGTGATTATAATGTTTATTTATTAGAATATTAATATTATTCAATGCTACAATATTATTGTGCTCTTTTCACAGGCCCAATGGAAGGAAAGTAGTGCTGGGTGTCCATTCTCTGAGTGAACCTGTACAGACAAACCAGACATTTGATATTTTGGAACTTCACAATCACCCAGACTTCAGCACATCAAATTACGACAATGACATTGCTTTAATTAAGGTAAATGTAAAGTTTGTTTTAATCGTCAGTGGTACTGAAATGTATGTTGTTCTGTTTTGGGGAACAAAATATATCTATCAAAACTAAACAATTCATTTTGGATCAATTTTCTGTGTGATTTTTTTTGCAGTTGGATCGTCCGTTCAACACCTCTGAGGCTGTTCAACCGCTGGAGTTCCTGCGAGCAGGCGGCACAAACCCCGGCACGGGTGCAGAGGTGGACACGGCCGGGTGGGGATCCATGGATAACCTGGGGTCCAGACCAGACAAGCTCAAGGAGGTGGTCGTCGAGGTGGTCAGCTCAGCTCGGTGCAGACGCAGCGACTACTTCGGCAGAGGAAAGTTCACCAATAACATGATATGTGCAAATAGAATATGCTCACACCACTGTGATCAACCTACAGAAGACACCTGTGACGTAAGTTCTTCTACTAAATGGTGAAACTGTAAAAGTTGTCAACAAATGTTAGGATGACCATGAGACAAGTACTGAATATTAAAAGTATACAAATGGGGTTTTCTTCTTGTTTTTCCAGGGACATTTGACAATATACTTAAATACAGTAACTTCCTGTTAAAGACCCTTTCTGCTTGTCTTGTTATCGTGTCTCAGGGCGACTCTGGAGGTCCTCTGCTCTACAATGGCATCGCGGTTGGCATCACTTCCAATGGAGGAAAGAAGTGTGGCCAAGCTAAAAAGCCTGGAATTTACACGGTCATCTCCCACTACACTGCGTGGATTGACAACATCATGGCCCTGCAGCCCACTGGAACACCAGACCAGAGCAGCTAAATAAAGGAGAGCGCACATCACATTATTAGCAGCACATTTTTACACGTTTTTAGTCGCAGTCCTGCTTCTACTGAGTCACTGATTATTCTACATGGATATGTTCATATGTTGGACAGAAGTGTTCCTTTCTCATTTGCAACTAATGCATGGCTCTAGTGATAGACCTTCAGTATGTTGAACATACTACAACCACCTGTACAAACATTTGCCATCACTTCATAAAAGAATCAATAAAATACAGTTGATCACATTCAGATGTCTGTCTTCAGTTGTTTAGTATCTTGTACAGCAGCTATTTTCAACCACTGGGGAGGTAATGCCAAATGGTTAGATTAACCTTCAAAATCTGAGGCCGCTATTCTGTCTATCAGAGGTTGTAGCGGGCTCAGTTATAAAGCTAGAGTGAAGATACTGGTATCATATGAAACTAAAAAACTATTGGTCCCAACCAAGTCAGACTAGCTTGTCGGATAAAGCGCTAAATAAAGTTTGGCTAAAGTTTGGCGAGGAAAAACGGAGGCCATTTTCAGCTTTTTGTTTTTGTCTATGTTGGAAACAACCCTACACAAGTAAAAGCTCCAAAGCGTGTGGTGAGGAAATATGACCCTGAATACTTTAGATTCATAATGGCAGGCAGTGACGGCTGAGGGTAAGCTGAATATTTATGTGGGTCATTTTAGCTGACCGTGGCACAATAGTCATTTATTTGGGAAAGTGGTCCTCAAGTTACAAAAGGTTGAGAACTCCTGTTGTACAATAAGCATCAGATGCAGTACAATAACAAAGAAAGATGTGCTGGGATAAACAGACATTATAGCATACTAAATCACAGATTGAACATAAATAAGAGTTGCACAATAATTGCTATGATGAAATCTAAACAAGGTTTTGCATCAATCTTGTTTTTATGCAGTTGAATCAGTTTGTCGTCCATCTGAAGGATGGCGTTAAAGAATGTAACTGTTAGGAAATCAAGATATCAAGGAGCAAATCTCATGAACTTGTCAGATAAGTCCTCGAACCAATGGGGAAGTAAATAAAATTAAATAAAATCTGCTGCAGCTTCTTCTCCTCCCCTCCCTGAACTATGCAGATAAACAGAGACATGAGTTAATCACTGATGTGTTCTGCTCTTCTGTTTAGTTTGCAAAATCCCCACACCATCGACACCACCACAAATTTTTTATGCACGATGCAAAATCTAATAATCAGATGCAGTTTGGACATAAATCTCAATTTGATTCATTTGATGAATATATGCCTAGTATGAATATACTATTTACATAATTTAAAATATATAGAAAGATAATCTTAAAAGTGACATATCATGCTCATTTTCAGGTTCCTATGTTCATCAAAAAAAAAACATTATTTTTCTCATATTATGTGTCTGAATATACCTCTATTCACTCTCTGTCTGAAACGCTCCGTTTTAGCGCCCACAAATTATTATTATTTCACAGTTTGTGGGTTGGTAGGAACTCCAGATACCCAAATGTACGTGCACAAGCACCGAAAAAAAGTGAGTTTTTCACGATATGTTCCCATTAAATTGCAATGGTTTGAGATTTAATGAAATTCAGCCATATACAGCACCCCCGGTGGCAATTTTCTGCAAGCAAATCCCAATGACTGCATCTATAAAAGCTATAAATTTGCAATGTAATTCAGTCCAGTGCTAAATCCCTGCTAGACTGATTCCACATTGAATAAACTCTTCTCTGACACCATCTTAACAAAAATAAACAAATGATATAATCACACATTTAATCACATTTTACAGGCGTTGCATTTATTGTGTTCACCCCTCCCTGCCTGTGAGTATAGAAATCAAGCATCTCTTAATAAGTAGTTCCCCTCCAGAGCCCCCTCCTTCCTCTTCCCGATCACTGTCTTCCTCTCCTGCAGCTCCTGCACAGAGAATCTCTTGACTGAGTACGGGCGTCCTCCGTGTGAAGCTACCACCTTGTTGATCCCTGACAGCAGGTCTTTCACCTGAGGATAGCTCAAAGCATTCTGGGACTTTGTGACATTCAGCTCATAGTAACGGCTCCCACACTTCCGGATGAGATCCTGGAGGGTTGCGTGGGCTCCGGCCACGTAGTCGTTGATCTTCTGAGGCCTGTGATTGTCGCAGTCGAAGCGAACGAGGAGGACCACGGCGTGCTCTGCAAAGTCTCGTCCAAAGACCTTCTGCAGTTGGCCCAGCATCTCGCACTCGCCCTGGGTGAAGCGCCCCACCTGGAGCACCAGCAGGAAGACGTGGGGTCCGGGTAAGGACAAAGCCAAGCAGTCCTTGACCACCTCCAAGTTCTCCAGCCCGTCCTCGTCCCACAGCTCGGGGGTGTCCACCAGGATGAGTCGCCTCCCTGCTGCGAACACCTCCTTCCTCTCACAAAACAAGGTGGGCTGAGGGGCTTTGTGACTAGACTCATTACTGGAGTACTGATTACCTGCTCTCTCTAGAATCAGGTTTAGAGCAGACGACTTCCCGCTGCCAGAGAGACCCAACAGGATGACCGTCATCTTCTTTGTGCCATCATCTTAAAGCCAATAAGAAAAGGAGAAATGGCTGTTAGAGAGTTGTCTCTAAAGTATTCTTATTGTATTCATAAACTTTAATGCGTCATTTGCTATGTTGCAGTTAAAGTTTGAATATTTTTTTACTATTTTGTAAAACTAAATATTAGATACTATATACTGTAGATTGTGAGTGATGGCTGTCCATAACAATGTGTGACTGTATCACCCTCTAGTGGGAGAAGTTTCTGCATCAGAATGTGTTAAAATGCACTTCAGCAAAAATGAACTTTCATGTTGAGAGAAAGTTTCTGAAAGTAGACAGATTTCTAAATCTTTTTCTAAAATATGAAATAAATGTTGATCAAGAAAATCCCATGGACCTGTTCCAGTAACCATTGTGCATTGTGTATGTGTATAGATGTAAATGTTTGGAGCGCAGGAAAGAGATTTCTTTATCTTAAAGGGGACATATCATGCTCATTTCCATTTTCATACTTTTTATTTTTGGTTTCTACTAAAACATGTTTACATGCTTTAATGGTAAAAAAAAAACACTTTACTTTCTCATGCTGTCTGTCTGAATATACCTGTGTTCACCATAAACTGTATATAAGAAGTGAACGTATTCACGTGACGTCACCCATTGGTTTGTGGATTGCCGTTTTGAAGCCTCGAATTTGGCATTTTTATCACATTTTTCTTGGTCTTTTGCAACCAGAAGTGACACGAGAGGGTGGAGTTAAGTACAACCGAACACTGAATAAGTAGTTTTCAAGCGTTCATGTTGTCCACAATTAACTTTTATGAACTTAAAACACACTGTGAAAGGGTTAAAGTTGTAAGACAAAAACATGGACAACTCCCAGACCGGACAACGCCGTGGTAGCGACCTGTCAATCACAAGGTAGCCCTGCCCTAAAGCATCCCCTGCTTTATGGTCTATTTGACTATAAACGGGATCATAATCTACTAAATGAACATCATGCTGTATTGAAGAAGACTTGAAACTGGCGATTGAGACCATTAACTCATGTTTAAATGTTTACTGAGGTAATAAATCAAGTGAGAAGTAGGCTCATTTTCTCATAGACTTCTATACAATCAGACTTCTTTTTGCAACCAGAGGAGTCGCCCCCTGCTGGATGTTAGAAAGAAGTTTAAGACACTTTGGTATTGGCTTCACTTAGCTCCTGTCTCTTTAAGCCCCCCTCCCGAAATAGCCCAGTCTGCTCTGATTGGCTTGCAAGAAAAACATTTTGGTGCACCTTTGCAAAGGTCTCAAGCTGTGGGTGGAGATACTCAGATGTGGGGCGGTACATTCTAATGAGCCTGCATGTGACATAGGAAGGGGAGCCAAATCTGAATGGCTTGTTGAATCACATGTTTTCTGATCTAGACATCCCACAAAAAACTGACTGGGTCGTCTTATTTCACAGTTTGTGGGTTGGTAGGAACTCCAGATACCCAAATGTATGAGCACAAGCACTGAAAAAGTGAGTTTTTTTCATGATGTGTCTATTTTATTCCGATTTAAAACTCTAGAAGCAACTGAAAAACAAGTCTTACCATCAGTGGCACTTATCTTGAGCTGCCTTATGGCCCTTTGGCTTATCACATCCTCCTCCAGGCTCCCTCTCTTTGTCTCATATTGCTGTTTATCAGCTGCCTCCTTCCTTCTTTCCTCAGCATGTCTCGCCTTCAGCTCCTCCATCTCTTTGGCTCTCCTCTTCTCTTGTTTTTGAACCAGTTGCTTGAACGCCTGCTCCTCCTCCTCGACCTTTTGCACCTTCTGTTTCAGCATCTTCAAGACTGAGTCTTCTTTGCTCCTTCTCTTAGCGTCCGTCAGCATGGCCTCCGTGTAGCCGGTCACACCGTTTTCAGCCAGCATGTAGTCGACCATCTTCAGTAGAGCGCGCAGTTCGTCTCTTGCTGCAGATGATGTGATTCGGCAGTATCTTCCATCGCACATGTTTAGCATCTCCAGGAGTGCGTCGTCCAGTGTGTCAGCAACCTGTCCATCTTCCAGAGAGATGACCACCAGGTATTTTAAAGCCTCAGCTCCAAAGTGTGCCTGCAGTGTCTCTACCATTCTCCTTTCCCTCGTTGTGTAATGTGCACCTTGGATCAGCAGCAGGAATGTACTGATTCCACCGGTACAAGACTTAAAGCAGCCATCTAACGCCTGGCTGATGCCCTCCTCTGTCATGTCTTGTTTTAAATCTGCATAAAGCAAGCTGATCAAGCGACCATCCAATGTCAGGTCACAGACTTGATTTGATCCCAGAGAACTGAAGGTTAACTTGAGATGCTTGTCCCCTGAGTTGTCCTGCTGCAGAGACTTCAGAGAGGACCATTGCTCCACTGTGGATATGACCACCATCATCTGCCTCATGTCAGCAATGCCGTCTGCCAAACAACACAGTAATGACTTGTCAATGGCTTGTGCACACACCAAGTAAAAGCACATATATTGAAAATAAAATTAGCATTGAATTTGTAGGAAAACACAAATGTACGCAGAAAAGAATTACTTACTGTGCGACATGGCTTTTGCAGGTCTGCTTTAAGGTCCTTGTCAGCTCAAGATAACACCTGAAACTGGATTCTCTGCCTCTGAAACAAACTTTATGAGGGTGAAAACAAAGAAGATGCTTTCTGATTACAACCTTTCATGTGTGACCAGCAGGTTTGTTTTGTCGAGGAAGTGCATTCCACAGCACAACCTGGAATGAACAAGCTACTTCAGTCCAGTGCATCTCCCTCATGCATGCCAAACTGTAAAACACTGTCTTAACTCTCTCTTAACATTAACCATAACCACTACAGGCCTAACCCTAAGCCTAACCATCACCTTTACCAAAAAACACACACTTTAGTGGTTTACCTTTTAGCGACCAGCCTTGCAACCTAAAATACAGTAGGTGGGTCCCCATAATGTGACTGTGTGTACATATTTCTGTCCCCAATGTGAACACATTTTATGCAAGAGTGTGGCAAGAGTGGTGGGGACAATAAGTTGAAAGACTATAACCGACAACGTCACCTGGGGACTTGCACCTCAGGAAATACTAAACAAAACCTTGAATACTTTTCTGGTAAATGGATAAGGCACAACGATTCGTTACTGATGAGGCTGAGACGCATTTGCAAAATAATTCAAATATTTTTTTGGAATTAATCAAAGAAAAAGCACTAAATAAGATGGGACTGGAGCTTAAAAATTACACAATCTAATATGGGGTTATTAAAATGGTTCTTTATTTTTATTTTTATTTCATTTTATATTACAGCTGCCAGTCCAAAATTAAAGTAAACAAAACTTAAGCTGAGACCACTACTGGAGAGGCAGACTACACTGAGGAGGGTGTAGGGGTGTCATATTTGAGGTGAACATTTTACACTGAACCATTATGGGAATTTGCAAAACTCCTAATCAGTTGGCCTGATTCAGTTTCCTTTTCCTACCTGACTCTATCAGTTTGCTGCCCTCTGCACAATACAAAGCCAGACTGAGCTGCATCCTGTGATTGTTTCTTGTCTGCATTATTGCTGCTGAATCAGAGTCAGCAAAACAGAAGTGGTATATCTTAGTGCTATGACATGCAAGATAAAATGTGAGCCAACATCTTTGTGAACATGCTGGTTAACACTGATGGCCAAAAGGAAAATCTGTTTATAAGTGGCAAGAATTTATGTAGCTTGATGTAGCTTACCATGCATCCTTAAGGTTCATCACAAATTGTGCAGCTCTGACTCACCACTGTGAGTTGTACTCTCAGGTGGGATGGCCTGCACTGGCGACCCGTAGGCTCTCCCATTGGTACATCCTTATATATAAGGTGATTCTGGGTCTGCTCCCATAATACTTAACTGTTTTTATTATGCAAAACAGTATTCACTGCGTTCACAGGACCTCTTTGTGCTCTCTGTCCAAGAAAGCTCGGAAAAAAATTGGGGAAAGGGCTTTTGCATATTCTGCACCCTCAGCCTGGAATTTGCTCCAACATGACCTAAAAATCAAGGAGCTGGTATCATTAAATATTTTTAAATCTCAAATTAAGGCTTTAGAAGCAGACTCTATGGCATGCCAATGTTTTTAGCTTCCCTTGTTGTACAGCTGACTCCCAGAAAGTTTCCTTTGTGTCTCCCCATTTGTCTTCAGATAGTTCTCTTCTAATGCAAATTTTAGTGCTTTTAGTGTTTGTGAATTGTATTTTATCTCTATTTGTGTCTGCAACTTTGTGTTCTTGCTGCTGACCATCTTGGCCAGGTCTGCCTTGGAAACGAGGTTCTTAATCTCAATGGGACTAACCTGGTCAAATAAAGGTTAAATAAAATAAAAAAATAAGAATTTATCATAGAAATAAAAACATTTTTTCTGGTTGAATTAGCTTCTAAAATACTTTCTTTATCTTCATAGCACTTATGATGGAAACAAAGCATGCCATTATCATTGATAGCACATGCATTAGGCTATAATACTGGTATAGAAACAGCTGCAGGATATGGAGGGGTTCCCCTACATCCTGCATACACAACAACAGAGGTTACTGAGGGATTGCACCATCTACCTCCCTGTGATGCTGCTGCTGCTGCTCTGCTGTCAAAACAGCCCAAAACAAGGCAGTACCACAGCGTAAAATGGGGAACCCGTCTAGTAAATTCAGATACATTGCTTTTTATTAATCGCTTGATTCGGCCAATATAAAATATTATTATTATAATATCTGAATCTTTACGAAAGTATGATAATTCACGGTATATATTGTCACTATTCCCCCTAAGTATTATAATGATAGTTTGGACGCCCCTAAACATGACATGGTTTGCTCCGTTGCTACGCTATCTTGTGTGGACATTCTCCAGGGTGATGAAGAAGACGATGTAGTTATTCGGCCTGAAGAATAAACAACGTTGTTCGGTTTTAAAACGTACATTTGTGTGAACCGTGACATTAAATACCATGGCCGGTATGAGGAGAGTTAACGGGAAGTTCTCTGGAATCAACCCCGCTGTCAGGTAACGTTAATATAGAATAGTGTTTACAGAAAACGCCTCAGTGGAAGCTGTCAAGCTAACATGGCTAACGTTAGCATGAGCCAAGGTCCGTTATTTACCAACTTTAAACATCATTAACCGTTAGTTACCCGTTAACCGTTAGTTACCATTAGTTAACGTTAAACATCAGTTACCGTTAGTTAACGTTCAAACATCAGTTACCGTTAGTTAACCGTTACCGTTAGTTAACGTTCAAACATCATTAACCGTTAGTTAACGTTAAACATCAGTTACCGTTAGTTAACCGTTAACCGTTAGTTAACGTTTAAACATCATTAACCGTTAGTTAACGTTCAAACATCAGTTACCGTTAGTTAACCGTTAACCGTTATTTACCATTAGTTAACTTTAAACATCAGTTACCGTTAGTTAACGTTCAAACATCAGTTACCGTTGGTAACCGTTAGTTACCATTAGTTAACGTTAGCATCAGTAACCGTAAGTTAACGTTCAAACATCAGTTACCGTTGGTAACCGTTAGTTACCGTTAGTTAACGTTAGCATCAGTAACCGTAAGTTAACATTCAAACATCAGTTACCGTTGGTAACCGTTAGTTAACGTTAGCATCAGTAACCGTAAGTTAACGTTCAAACATCAGTAACCGTTAGTTACCGGTTAAACATCAGTTACCGTTAGTTACCGTTAGTTAACGTTCAAACATCAGTTACCGTTGGTAACCGTTAGTTACCGTTAGTTAACGTTCAAACATCAGTAACCGTTAGTTAACGTTCACATCAGTAACCGTTATTTACAGGTTAAACATCAGTAACCGTTAGTTAACGTTCAAACATCAGTTACCGTTAGTTAACGTTCACATCAGTAACCGTTAGTTACAGGTTAAACATCAGTAACCGTTAGTTAACGTTCAAACATCAGTTACCGTTAGTTAACGTTCACATTAGTAACCGTTAGTTACAGGTTAAACATCAGTAACCGTTAGTTAACGTTCAAACATCAGTAACCGTTCGTTAACGTTCACATCAGTAACCGTTAGTTACAGGTTAAACATCAGTAACCGTTAGTTAACGTTCAAACATCAGTTACCGTTAGTTAACGGTTAGTTAACGGTTGCGTTACTGTTAACGGTAATGCTAACGTAAGTAATGTAGGTTAACGCTGTCAGTATAACTTGGTTGGTTAAACTATGCTATATTTTAATTAGTGCAACGCCCATTCCTAGAAATCCCCCCACATCAGTCAAGTATGTTTTTATTGCAACAACCTAAAGCTAACGGTATCTTAATTCAGGGGTCAGCAACCTGCGGCTCTGGAGCAACATGCGACTCTTTAGCTCTTCTCCAGTGGCTCCCTGTGGATTTATAATTTTTTTTTAGTTTTTTTGTTTACAATTTCATTTTTATTTATCATTGTTGTAGGTCTATGGTACGACGGAGTATTAGGGCCACATTGAGGAAAAATAAATAAATCTGAGATTTCGAGAATAAAGTCATAATATTAGTAGTATAGTAGTAGTAATTTGACGTTTTATTTTCTGTTTTACTCGTAAAGTTATGACTTTATTCTCGTAATATTACGACTTTTTCTCGTAAAGTTCTGATTTTATTCTCGTAATATTACGACTTTTTCTCGTAAAGTTATGATTTTATTCTCGTAATATTATGACTTTTCTTGTAAAGTTGTGACTTTATTCTCGTAATATTGCGACTTTTTTCTCGTAAAGTTATGACTTTTTTCTCGCAACATTACAACTTTTTTCTCGTAAAGTTGTGACTTTATTCTCGTAATATTACGACTTTTTTCTCGTAAAGTTATGACTTTATTCTCTTAATATTCTGACTTTTTTTTCTCGTAAAGTTATGACTTTATTCTCGAAATCTTGGATTTTTTTCCCTCAATGTGGCCCTAATACTCCGTCGTACATTTGCACTTGGGCCCTCACCGTATGTACTATACTAGTATACTACATATACTACATACTTAGACTATAAGCTGTGTTACCTTCATCACAATGTTCAAATGTTTTGCGGCTCCTGCTGGTTTACAAAGCACTAAATGGTTTAGGGCCAAAATACATTTCTGAACTTCTGCTATGTTCTGAACCATCCAGACCTCTCAGGTCATGCTGCCTTTTATTAAACCAGATAATGATATTATACTGCACTAGAACTTTTACTCTTGTGTGTTATACTCTATTTTAGCTTCTATCCTAGCTTTTATATTTAGCTTGTTTTTATTTTCTAATCTTTAATGTTTTTATGTTTTTATAACTGTTTCAATTATGTCTTAATGTTCTTTTGCACTTTCTCTTAATGTTCTTGAATGTTTATGTAAAGCACTTTGAATTGCCCTGTTGCTGAGATGTGCTCTACAAATAAAGCTGCCTTGCCTTTGCCTTTGCCTTGCCTTGCCTTACTGGCTATTTCCAAGGTGGTTTGTTGTTATCAAACTGTGAGATGTGGTTGAACTCTTTGGAAACAACAAGCAAGTTGGACCTTGTGTTGAGATCTTTATCAAACTTGCTGTTATTACTGTTAATAATTAACAAAGCCATGACTATATTCTTTTTATTGTGATATTTTCCAGTTGCTGTCGCCTGCGACTGGTTCAGTCTCTGCTCAGTGGGGGTGGCAATGCCACTCCTGATGGCATCCTGTGCTCTCTTGGTATGTTAAGTTGCAAACTTCGTTATCTTTATTTGGCCTAGTTAACTGCTCTGCCAACTGCTAAGGCTAGAGGAAATATTTAAAATTTTTCAAAACAGATGATGAACAAAACAATTTATATGATCTTTCCAAAACAGCCAACAGATATTCATGTCATTCTTTATGTATTTTAGGAATTGACAGCCGATATAATGAGGGGTGCACCGAGCTGGCGAAATACCTGTTCTATGAACTTTATGGAAGAAATCAGCTGAATCTCGAACATGTCCTGGAGGAATTTCCTGATGAAATGCTGGATGGTGAGTTTTTCAAGTGTTGTTCACTACATTTGCAGTCATAGTTGTATGCCTGCTTTAGTTTTTATCTACTCTGACGCATTGCTTGCCTGCTTTTCAGATGTTATCCTGCTGATCAAGGCGGATTGTGTTCATCTGTACTGCAACCCAATGAACTACAGTTACCTGTTGCCCTACGTGTCCCACTGGAGGAACCTGCATCTCTACTGCATGACCGAGGCAGAGGTTAAAAAGCCCTCTTATCCTGTTAATTTCTGTTCCTGTATGCTTAAGTTAGGAGTAGGAACTTTCTCAAGACTATTTAGGCATGGTGATTTATCCACCTGGCTGCAATTTTAACCTTTGCTTGACTATTAATCTGTGTATTAGACAAGTCATCTTAAATGTTGCACCTTGTCTACACAGGCTGCACAATGAAAGCAATCATCAATGACAGTGTGTTGTAGTTTTTACCTTTGCAATGTGTGCACATTTGGCTAGACGTCTTCAGGTTATGATTGCCATTGCTGAAAATTGTAAATATGACCCTTTGTAGCAGTGTTTGTGATTGCTATTCCTGAGATTGAGTCGTTTTCTAAATTGTCGACCCCTGTAATCTATACACAGTATGAAGATGAGGAGGCAGCAGAGGAATTCAAAATCTCCAGTTTTGTCACAATGGTGCAGGACTGCTACCGTATCGGAGTACCTTACAGCTCACAAGGTACACATATCATCACATTTTAATCTCCACATTCATTCATTCAATACACATATGTTAAAGAGATAATGGAATGTATTAACACACTAACTACATCACACTACATCTGCTGGAATACAATGTAGTTTCACCTACTTGACAGTAAATACACCAACAGCACAGGTAACTGTTTGCTCTACTGTTACTTTTAGGACCCATCCAGAGGTTTGATATGTTTACGGTGGAAAAGTGGCCCCTGATTCAAGCATTTGCCCTGGAAGGCATCGGTGGAGGGAGCTTTTTTACCATGAAATACAAGGTACCATCAAACAAAACAAAAATATTTGTTATGTTTGGCAAAATTGAAAGATATTTCATATAAAATGTATTTGTATCACTATGTTGTACTGCACTTTTTTGTTTCAGCTTGTTTTATATATTCTTATATCTATATTTTTATATTTATATCTGTTTCTCCAGCTAATGGACATGAGTGAGAAGCTGTGGCAGGTTTACAACAGACTCGACCCAGTGTCCCTGGATAATCTACTCACAGAGGTAACACTAAGCTTCTTTTTTTCATCAGCATCTTCATGTCCAGAAATCCATTGTGGTTATAAAGAATGATCAATAATTAATTAATCAAAGGAAATCATGAAAGTTAAAAGTTACAGTGGCTGATCAATAGTTATATTTTAGTATGTGAAGTTGTGAACATGACCACTCAGTATGATATGTACTCTAACCTTGGTGGTGTTTGTTGTATTTTAGGACTTGATTAACTTTGAGAAGCAGTGGAGTGGCTTTTTCTCCAGCATGGATCTTGAGAGCCATCTGTCCATCTTAGAGCTATCTGAAGCACAGGCAGGAGAGGTACGTTTATTGCCATCTATTCCTACAAAAAAATAGGTGGAGTGACTGGAAAGAGATCATGTCAATGTCTGCTTGAATGACTACTTGTGCATTTGTTGTAAATGTTATGTAGTTTACCACAAATGCAAAGAGTATTTTCAAACGGCATTGTTCAGTGTCTGGTCTTAGTAGTCAGCTCAATGTACTTGTGTCTGCATAAAGTGTAATATGGGTCACCGGCGTTATCATGTGACTAGAGCGTTTATATTTAAAGACGGCATCTCTGTGCATATTAATTAAGTATGAAGAAGAGCATCTGCTAAAAAGGTCACTGCTTGAAACTACTTGAAGATGTGCTAATAAATTGCACTTAAGGAGCTACAGTGTGCTGACCTTTTTACATTTTTCATTGCATAAAGTGTATTCTCATCAATCCACAGGCATTCCGTACTTATTACTCTCATGGACTGATCTCAAGCAACATCACAGATAAAAGGTATCCTTCTTATTAAACCATCTTTGAATACTGAAATAATGTTCATCTGTAGTTTTGTGATTTGTAGAACGAAAAGCTGCTATAGCTTAATCAAATGTTTCTTTATTTCAGTACAAGTCAGCAGCCCTTTGTGTTGTTTGGGAAGCATTCATCCTTAGAGGATTTGGAGAGTTATTCGTTCAACTTTCCCTCAGAGAGTCATCAGGTCCGCAACACAGGACCTCTGGGTTCTGCAGCCAGACAAATGGTGAGGAGCCTGAAATGGAAAACAGTATGATGTAGCAAACACTGCAAACATGCATTACGATAGGAGCCCTCTTAATGGCTTGGCACCTGCCAAAGTGGTTAGTATAGTAGAAGACCTGCCACTGTGAAAACTCTCCAGCATGTCAAATGGCATTGATGTAGTTTTTCCATTATGTGTATTTAATGTTTTATAAATGTCTGAAGTAGTTGAAGAGGAAAACTGTTCTGTAGCACCACCTGGTGAAGTCATTTTGTACAACTAGTTTCAGAGCTATGTTGACAAATCATCTTTTCAGGAAACGTGATTACTGCTTCTATGTCTCCTGTAAATATGAGATTTAGCTCATTTTGCACCACTTTTGTCTGTGTCATTTGTGAAGTGGGAACATGCTAACATGATTATATCGTTCAAAAGAAACCCATTTCTTTTTTGTCCATTAGATCCTGCAGTGTGTGGCTCCCAAAGGACCTCTAGCCTGCTCTCGGACCTATTTCTTTGGGACCACCCACACTCCATACCTTGGTGAGGTTTTACTGTATGACTTTGCTTATTTAATATTGATCAACTTGTAAAATTATTATTGTTTTAGAATGTATATTTGACATTATTGTCCTTTGCATCACATTTCAGAGGTTACCCTGCTGCAGAGCATAGTTTATTAACCCAGGGGTTAAAGCAGTACTGACTAACCCTCTGTCAGAATTGCTAGTGTGAAATGTTGCTCTGCATGGAGTTAAATGCAGGGTCCAGAACGGGCTTGGCTCACCTGGGGTTAAGTGTAATATGAGAAGCCCTTATTTGTATTGTTAGTATATAATTTGTTTACACTCATCCACAGGAAATCAAAACACAGAGCAAAAGAAAACAGAAGTCTTGTAAGTGATTTCATTTTGGATCTCATAATTAATATGTTTTTCCCTGTAAGCAATGGGTTGGCCATTTGTTAAATTATGTAGAATGTCTGAATGAAATTTTTTTTTTTCAGAGTTTTGTCACAGATTTATTCAGCGGCTGTTCAAGCAGTCCTGTCAGGAATCAAATGTTACTCCTGTACCTCCAGTGCTACCAAGGTAAGAAGAAAGAGGAGTACCTATTTTAACATTTACTGTATCGTTCAGCATGTTTCTCATTAAGACATGTTTATTATTGCAGGCTAAGGATGTAGCAGAGAACACCTTTCTATTGGCTTTGGACTCAATGCATTTGAGCCAGTACCGCAGTTCTCTCAGGTACAGATTGATTTTGATTTTCAGCCAAGCATGAAATGTAACCTGTTGTTTGAATGGCTTTGACTTTTTTGTTTTCCCTCCTCAGGTCCAAATGTGAATTCGGCATTCAAGCAGTGAATATGCAAGGAAGGTTGGTGTTAACTAGCACTTATTGGTCATTTTTACAAGCATCTGTATTTTCTAACACAGCTCCTTGAAAATTTCATGTGTGTTATCTGAAAAATACATACTAAACCAATGCTTTCTT
The DNA here is from genome assembly GCF_015220745.1 of Sebastes umbrosus. Taxonomy (NCBI): domain Eukaryota; kingdom Metazoa; phylum Chordata; class Actinopteri; order Perciformes; family Sebastidae; genus Sebastes; species Sebastes umbrosus. The sequence goes on along the minus strand of NC_051284.1, from coordinate 28,373,220 downwards.
AAAAACCTTTTTATAAATATGTGATTGCCTGTTTTACTTTTGTTTTCAGGATCATTCCTCTGACTGATGAAGACAGCCGTTACGCAGTAAAAACAGTAAGTTAGAGAAGCATGTTCTATTTTGTACAGTTTTCCTCTGAAAAGCTTTTTTTTCTCATCTTGACTAATTCTACTTTTGATCTAAGGCCTCCATGACTGTCCATGACATCCCGAACCTGCAGTGGGGCGGGGGCAACCTGGGCTCTGTGGTCTTCTCTGAGTCCTTCTTGGAGTCCAGCATCAACATTCAACAGAAAGGTACAATATTGATCAGATTAAGTCTAATTAGAATGGATTGCTGATTGATTCCTCAAAGGAAGCTTGATTTTACATAATAAGCAGGACAAATCAGGTCACTGTTAACAGAAAGAGGCAAAACAACAGCACTAGTCTGAAAATAGCTTATTTCCTGCTCCGAGGATCAAATTCGTGATTCATCTTCCCTGTTTGTCATTCTTTGGCTTTGTTGTTTGTGCTTCATTTTAAACAAGACTGTTTCCTCTCCTGCAGATGGCACTGTGTCCTCAGACAGCTGCTACACCATCATGACTACAACTGTGCCTCGATACGCCTGCTGGCTGGTATGTGTGGGGCTGAAAATCTATTTCAGATTAATGAGATAAACACAATGTTTGGATACAGACTGAGTTACTTAGTCTAGATTATTTTTTACAGTTTAAGTTTTCCAAATCACACATTTTCAGTCTTCTATCCAGAAAACATGTTGCTTCATCCTTAGTTTAAGGAATACACAATTTAATTTTTTCCAACATTGTTTGTTTGTTGTCTAAAGTCTTATGGTCATGTTGTTTTAGATGGAATCTGATGTCAAGCAATCTGAGCAAGCCCAACATCTTGCTAAGGTAAGTTCAGAAGCTTCCTGTATCCACTGCAGTGTATGAATACATGTTTATGTATGTACTGTATGAGCGTCATCACTTACAGTATGTGTTTTAAACAGAAAGAGGAAGGCACTTGTTTGGGAACCGCTCTGACTGTAGCAGACGCTGCGTATGTGTTCTCCAGCAGCCAGCTCTCCACACCCGAAGAAGGTGACACTCCATTAATATTAATATTTCTGCCTATCTTTCTATTTTATTGATTCTCAGTATTTCATTTCTGTTTAAATGTGAATATATTTTCCATATACTGTATTGTGGCCAGTGTCGTACCTTATGTGACAAAGAGTTGTGATTCTGAATCATTTTTTTATATTTCTTCAAATGTTAATCTTAGGAAAAATCATTTTCTTCTCCGAGGGACTCCTGTTTATCCATTCTCAATATGGAAGCATTACCCTGTCCAAGGATCACATCAGCACCATCAAGTTCTATGATCCGGTAATATTTACAGTTATGACACACATATGATCACATATATACTTTTCTACACAAGATCTGCTTTGTTGTTACATACTGTAGTACATCAATGATTTATAAGACAGTTCTTTACTTGCTTTTCTATAAGATGCATCTATAAGATGCAGTGGAATTCCTGGTTCCTACTTGTGTATGATTTCTGTGTCCGCTCATTACCAGGACTCCGGTGCTGTGGCATCTCTGCTTGTGGAGTATAAGAGCAGCCTGCTCCCCCACCTTCCGTTCCCTCTCCACAGCGCTGACCATTGTCTGGTCTTTGCTCTTCAGCCCAGGTCTAAGAGCCACAGGGCCTTCTATTCCAAGGTAAGACCTGTAGCCAGTGACCTCTAACAATGCATAGGATTCAGTCTCACATCATGCCTGTGTAACAATAATCTAAGGAATTCTTTATAGCAGTGGTTAACATAGTTATTACAGCAGCATTAATTAATACAGTTTCAAAAAATACATGTTGTCAAGTATTTAACTCCCACTAGGAGTGATTTTTCTTCTTCCTTTGATGCTAATTAAAGGCAGCTCCAGCTGTATGAACCTTATCTCTCTTGGTTTCAGGTTTTGTCAGTGTGGCAGAACTCTGAATCTGGACTCACTCTGCAATTGGTGGACCAAAAGCACCTGACCTGGAACCAGAAAAACATGTGAGATAACTTTATCCCCTTTACAATTTAAGATCAGTTGTCTCTACGCTAGATTTAATTGCACAATCTTTGGAGTATGGAGTATAGTTAGATTTTTTTTGTCCTTGAAATATCACACTTTTAGAAAATGTTAATGATCTAATTTGATCCAATAAGATCAATTAAAAACAAATCAAACCAACTATGCAGAAGTTTTTGATTAATTTGGATATGATACTGTTTGTTAATATAGTTTATGACTCTGTTAAATAATCTTTTAACAACTGTATTGACTTTTGTTTCTCAGGCACACCAGACTGCAGAAGCTGCATGACAGTCAGGAGCCACCAGTGGCCAAACGCAGAGGCAGCCTGAAGACTTCGTACTCCCAGCTGCCAGAGCAGGACATGTTAGTACACACTACTCAAATCTCTCAGTAAAGCACTTCACAGTTGGACCAAACAAGTCATAAAACCTGATGCCAGGTATCGCTTGATCATCAGTATGGCTTCCCAAAATAGCATTTTAAGCCTGTGTTTCTTGATACACTGTATTCATCATTGGAGACCATCCACCTCTACCAAAGGTCTTTTCTGCTGAGAGAAAGTATAATAAGATAATGAAGCTTCATTATCTGGCCCAAAATAATTAACAGTGCACACATTTTCTTACATGCAAGGATAACTCAGCTTCTCGGTCTTCCCAAATCTGTCCTACATCTGTCACCTGGAATAATTAGACATCCAACTGTTTTAAAGGAACAGTGTGTAGCATTTCGGGGGATCTATTTGCAGAAATGGAATATAATATTGATAACTATGTTTTCATTAGTGTACAATCACCTGAAACTAAGAATCATTGTGTTTTTGTTAGTTTAGAATGAACCCTTCATATCTACATAGCTCACGTTACCGCAGTCTTGGAAAGGATTGAGCGGAAGGGTACTCAGTTGGTTGCAATCTGCAACCGCACCACTAGATGGCGCCAGATATTGCACACTGTAACTTTATGCATTTGCACCCAAAATAAACATACCGTTCCGTACTTATAAACAATTTTGCATTATCAGTCTCATTTCTAAGCGCTCTGTTCCAGCACACATAAAAACTAAACGTTCTGCTTTAACTGTATATGAATGCATACTGCAAATACTGGAGCAAATACGAGTAATAAGAATTAAAGATGTGACTGGTGGAAGGAAATCTGAAGTCTAAGCTGTAAATTGTAGCACTCATTTTTGTCCATTGCCTTACTTATACATGATGGGTCCCAAAATACTTGTTTTATCTAGTCGTGCCAGTCAGTTGTGACCTCGTTTCTGCTTACTGATTGTTTTATTCTGGTCTGTGCCAGGTTTCTTCAGCACTTTGCCTTGAGTAGCATCGGTCAGGAGCCCATTCTGTATGACCACCTGGGGGTGCTCTTCCCCTCTGCAGAGCTGAGGAATCCAGTCAACAGTCAGGGAGACAAGGTGAGCATATTGAAAAATCATTTCTGGTTCCTTCAAAGAAACCTTTCTCCTCTGTCAAATCTGATGAGGTCTTTTTTATGTGTGAAAAGGTTGTCGTTACCATCATCACTGGATTACCAGGAAGCCATAAGAAGAGACTCTGCAACTTCCTGGTCCAGTTGAACAAGGAACATGGAAGGTGAGAAAGATTTCACATTTCTTCGGTTTGCTTTTTTTTTGTTGTTACATCTTTAGCTCTGTTATTATTTATAATCTTAAGAATAACAACACAAACAAAAACATTGTTTCAAAATTTAAATTTCATCCCTAGGTGGGTGGTGTACAAGCCTGACAGCTTCTCAGCCTCTCACCTGCAGCAGTATTTGTCCAGCTTCCTGGAGAGCCAGAGAGGCCCTGGAGGCAAACCCCGTCTGTTGGTGCTCTCACCTGGGTAAGAAAACCCGCCGATTAGCTTGATACAGCTTGGAACTGAGAAGTCAAGACTCCAGTAGACCCAGTAGAGCAGAGCCGAGCTAAATGGGAGCATTTCATTCCAAGTTATCTGACATTCATCATTCAATGTCTTGAATACTAACAATTTCATCCCACTACATAAAACAGATCTTAGCATCTGTGCCTCATGAGTATTTAGAGACTGTTGGGGTATTTAAACCGAACAAGAACAGACAGTATTTGAAGAAATTAGAAAAAGACTGAATTAATTTACTGTTCTTTGTCTCTGTGGGATGGCTTATTAATTTGTAAATGTTTCTACTTGGGCAGATACACAGATGTTCTGGATGTGGTCCAGGCTGTGCTGTTCCACCCTGACCCAGTTGTCCAAGCGTGTTTCACCATCGGCGCTGTCGCTGCCTGTGTGGACCCCCTCGCCTCCTGCGTGGAGCACAGGTGAATATTCTTTCTGCAGTAAATTAGGTCTCAACTCTGCTGCTGTTAAAGGGAAAGAAAACTAAACAAGCTTTGACTGCCATAAAGAAATGTATATCAGATGAAATCATGTCCACTGACATCAAGCTACTCCTGTTTCTGAGTTGAGTTGATTTGCCATTTTACAAAACCGCACAATGTCTAACTGAAGTAGACAACATTCCTGACTGCTTGGATTACCAAAACGGACTGGAAAATGGCGTGATGGATGACAGTAAGATCAAACAAAGACGTCAGTGTACTATTCAAGGGGGCTTTTCACACTGCATGTATAGCCCTGTGCTAAGAGTTGACCCTGGGCTAACTTAACCCCCTTTCACACACACATTAACCCAGGGTTAACCTAAGCCCAGGGCTATACAGTTCACAGTGCACTTCTGCTAGCCCTGGGTTATATGTTCATTGTAACACGTGACTGCTGTTAACATTCTAGAGTTGGAGTGTTTACTCTAGCCCTCTTTCACACTGGCAACTTTTAGCCCCGGGTTTGGTCGATTTTCAGGGGATAACCCCACATATTCGGTGCTAACCCTGCTCCGGAGCAGGGTTAGCAAGCCCTGGGCTAAAGTCGTGGTTAGCCCACTTTGGAATGTGCCAGGATTGTGCCAGTGTGAAAGCTTTCTTAGCCCCAGACTAACAGCTCCCTTAACCTGGAGCTAAGCGCAGTGTGAAAAGCATAGTCGACGTGTCTCACATTGTACATGCAGAAGAAAAGGTTCAGAACTTGTTTTGTTAGCGTTAAAATCAAATATTTGAACTTCAGCATAAGATAATATGACCTAATTGATAAAAGATGAGTAATTTAATTATATTCTCAAACTCAACACTTCAGTAAATGTCACAATCCTGCAGCTGCTTCACAGTAAATGCCCTCAAGCGGCGCCTCCTTCTTTGTGCCAATGTTTTTATCAGATTCCCAAAGACTGGAAGGCTTTTATTAGGAAGCAGCTGTATGTGTTACATTTATATTAACAGCATCCTTAAGAATACGTCACCAAAAATCTATCCAATCATTAGCAAACATGTACCACTTGTAGACTTGGAACGTGACTCAGAAAAGTTTGTAGCTTGCTCCTTCACAGAGGACGGCAGTTGCAGTCAAACAGGATTCACAGTAAAGGATTGACAATGGATTTGGTGACCCAGTTTCACAACAAAAAAACCATCAAATCACTCCTGCAGCTCAATCCGCTATTCTGCCATCTGTCTGTATGCTTAGCATTCGTCAAAAACATACATTTTCCAACAAAAATAGCTTCCATTTGTTCCTAGCACGGTTAGTTAGTTGCTTATATTTTTGGTTTGCGGCCACTGTATGCAAATGTAGCTGCATGCAGCTGCATGCAGCGAGCAAGAAATGTGTATTTTAGTCATATTTTGGCCTATTTTGCAAAGTCAAAGAGGCTAAATAAGCTTAAACACAGCAGTGACAGAAGCTGAGATTCAAGTTGAGGGTTTCACTCAGTTATGTTTCTAAGTAACATGTGGACAGACAGACAGACCAGATGATGACAGACAGCGCCGGATGTTGATAAATTGTTGAAGCACTAGAGGTTTCCAGGACGAGGTTACATGACACTTTTAGCTATTGAAAGTCAAGGCTGCCTCCCTTTTGCAGAGAGGATCAGTCCTACATTTAATCTCACTCTCCTTTTGTTACAGGCTTTAGATGTAGCTTTACAGAGCTTCTCACTGTCGAAGATTGACTGAGCTGCTCCACACAATATGACATACCACTCCGGGTAATAGGCTGTTTTCCACTGCACCGCCGAGCTGCGTTGGCCAGTGATACTTACATACAGATGAAGTCAGTCTAGTTTTTACAACATGCTCGGAAAACTACTGCTGCTGCCTTTCTTCACCAGAAATTTAGATGAAAAGCCAGTAGGTGTTGCCCTGGTATATGCAGGATAAAAGTTCTACCTGGATCTCTCCCAGTCCTTTAGATCAGGTGATTGTCTAGTGAGCTGAGCTTTAATAATACATCTTAAAACTCTGACAAGCCCCACTTGGCTCAGCAGTGGAAAAATGTGTTATAAGAGGTTTAGTTAGCAATGTGGTTAGCACTGACTTTTCCATGTGAGGCATCTTCATCAAGCTGCCCCCCCCCCCAATCACTGTTTGTTGCCATAGATTGTGTGGAGATCTGTGGACCCACTATGGCGCTAATTGGGTGTGGTTAGCCCAGCTTAGGCCTGACCTGCCTGTCAACCCCCTCAACATAGCCCTCTAATCCCCCCAGGTCCACATGTGCGACCAACACCCCCCCCTCCTCGGCAAAGCTCATCAGTCAGTCATGATCCATTCTTTGTGATGAATGTAGACAGTTCATTACATCAGGACAGGAAAGATAAATGCCTTTCAAATTGCTGATCCCCCCAGCCTGCAGAGCCTGCAGGGGAGGGCCTGTGGTGGTCGGAGGGGGACTTGGCTCAGAGTCACAGTTATTCACAAAGTGGTGTATAACACAGATCGATTTGAAAACTCAGGATAAATTATGTTAGGATTAAATGAGATTACAAAAAGCTTTTACATTGGTCGGTTGCCAGTCATAGTCATGATGTCATCTTATGAAAAATGCCTCACGATTGATAACCGGACTGCGAGCCAAGTAAAGAGCCATAACATGGAATTAGTCTGTTTATTGCTGCACAACTTTGGTAAGCATCCATTAGTCTTAAGTAGAGTTATTGTTAGTGATGATATTGTGGAACGATATCAAATAAAGAGGACTTTTAATTAAATACATGAAAATACAGTTCTGAGGCTATGTTCACATTATGCTCAATTCCCATTCCACCCCCCCAGATCCAATATTTCAGCCTAGACTGTTCACATTCATATTTAAAGTGACCCATATCTGACATCAGTGTGAACGGATCTCTGACCTGAAATGCCTCACATGCAACCAATAACGCCCAAATGATTTGCGGCTCGGATGACAATTTGTTATTATTATGTTGAGGATGAGGGTGAGAAGACGAAGGAACGAAAAAGCCATAGCTATAGATATTTTAGCAGCTCTTGCTGGTAGTTCTGTGGAGAGAGAGGTGTGGATGCGGGAGAGGATGTGGAGGGTTTCAAAGGAGGAACAGTTCTTCCAAAACTTTAGAATGTCCAGAGCTACCTTTCAAAGTTTCTGTCGACGCCTCATGACAAGGCTGTCACGGCAGGACTTGTTCCTCTTCTTTTGAAGTTTCAAAGGACTGCTCAGATACTGTATGGTGAGTGATCTGTACCTGCGCAGCAAAGTACTGATGTGGAAAAACACACATCAATTCCGACATGACCGCTCTCACAGCGGTCGCATGGACAGTGATGGGATATGTGTCAGATTTAGGACTAGATACAGTATGAAAGTGGCCCGATCTGATTGGGAAAAAAAAAATAATTCTGTGTCCACACTACTAAATTTGTAATTTTTTTTATGTGAACGTGTCACTCAGGAACAAAAACCCTATATTCGACATAATCTATCCACAATGTAACAGTGACCATCTCACCCTCTCCTCAAGTATACTGTATATTTAACTAAAGTTCTTCTGTCTCTTGTCTCTCACTGCAGGTTTGCATTTCCTAAGCTGTTGGAGCAGTGCAGCCAAGGTAAGTCCTGTCTTTTTCCCAACAAAATACATTGAGGATAAACTTCTTTCATGGAATACCAAGGAAACATCATATTCATTGATATTGATTAATTTCAGAAGTGTAATGCTCTTTTGGAAGCCGTACAGCGTAGCCATTCATAACATCTGCCATGCTGCCAGGTTGTACAATATGACCATCAAAGAAATGTATGATTTCTGTCAAACTAAGTCAGAGGAGAAGCTGTACATGTGTGACAAAAATAATACTCTCACATCACAGTAGAGTTGGGATGCACCAATACAGATACCTGATCGGATTTCAGGCCGAAACTGACTCAAATAGCTGCATCGGATATCGGTGACAATTGGGCCGATATATTCATTTCATTTCTATGTTTATATACTATATACATTATAGACTGAAATTTTAATTCCTGTTTAATTTTTGACCAATCTGTTGCTGCATTAAAAAGGTTTACAGTTGAACTGCAATTCCTAATAATTTTTTACCAAGTTGCCAGTGCACGATTCATTATTTAATTAATAAATAAAAGTTCAGTAAATTTATATTATTTATTTGTTACATTTTGTTTTCCAAAGTTAAGAAAGCAATGTTTAAGTCAAGCCTGATGTTGTCTTAGACATAAAAGAATGATCCCAGTCACATCCACACAGTGAGGCATACAGCTTATCAATTAAACACTGGTATCGGATCGGTACTCGGCATCGGCCGACACCCAAAGCCCAGGTATCGCTATCGGTATCGGAACTGAAAAAGTCGGATCGGTGCATCCCTATAGTAGAGTCAAGTAGCAGATCCAACACAAACACCCAGTGAAGAAGTAATATATTAACATGTGCAACAGTGCTTTATTGTTATTTTTTTTTACTTGTGAAATATGTTGCATATTTGACTGCTTAAAAATGCTAAATTGTAACTTATTGTCAACATGTTATGCAAATATGGAGGTCTATGGAGCATTGACGATCTTAGTACACCTTGAAATGAATTAACATTTGGAGGTTGTGTTTGCCATATTGATCTCACAGTGATGGTGGTCAAAACATCACCCAGCACACAGTTATTCTCCACCACTATTGTTCTTAAAGGTTTAAGATAAAGTCTAACTGAGATCTTGTAATATAAAAACCTAAAGGGTTCAGGACCCTTTGCTCCAACCATCACTTCACGTTTGAGAGCACACGGTTCACATCCCATCTTGTATTCTGAAGTGACATATTGAAGATTTTATTTGGGGTTACCATGCCATCTTTTTTGGCTGGAACCAGAAAAAAATCCCAATTTGGGCAGCAGGGAGAAAGCCTGGCTGTCACAGAATTATTTATCACGCCTTTTATATCTTACCAATTGTTTTGAAGGAATCAAAATGTCAATTTCCCTAAAAAATACAGCCTGCAAGCACAACACAGCAGCAGCAATGCCAATAAATCAAACCTAGTGGGAAATATTTCTGCAGTGGCTACACAGATGTGACTTTGTATTTTCAGGAAAGTGAGCCAGTTTTCTCCCTGAATTCATATTCCCCTTTTTTGCGCCTCGTCGTATGTCAGGTATTGTGAGTACAGTGGTGTTCACCGGGCTGACAGCAGAGCAGAAGCACCCTCTCATGCAGCATGTTCAGCAGTTGGTACGCTCTGCCAACCCCACCGCAGCCTTCATACTGGCAGAGAGAGGAGCTGTCACCAGGTAAGCGCCCACAGAATTGTGATCAATGCCGCAAACAGTCATTTAACTGCTTTTATCTGTGCTTAAAATATTCACTCTAGGCTACATTTTATTCCTTTTTTTGAGTCTCTGCTGGGTCAGAGCACTGCTCAGTTAGAACAGTAATGTGTAATGAACATTTCTCAATGCATTCTGTACTTAAAGAAGGTGTCGTTTTAGTAATTAAAAGCCCATTATGGATAAAGGACAAGTAGTTATTTGTTGTTTTTTCATGTCATATTTGACAAGTCAAGTGTTGCGTATTCATTCTGTATTGTTTTTTTTATCAATTAGGAATGAAGATGTGAATCTGATATTTTCTGAAAGCAGCTTCTATGAGCCACAGATGCTGAGAGCACGTTATGTCCTCTACCCCGGATGGTAAGACCCTCACCCTATGTTCCACTCTACTGGTTGTGACCCCCATGTGTGTCCCCCATGTGTCCACACTCAACCTTTTGGCCGCTGAGCGACAGATCGGCGTTGATTCCTGCCTCAGCGTTCCTCGGTCCTCCTGCCTCACCTCCCTCCCTGCAGTTTAATTGCCACTCGGCTGCAGCGGTGGGGGCATCGGCCGCTGATTGCTGTAAAGCCCCTCAGGGCATCTTGTGTTCTATCACCAGCTGCCTCCTGGCAGCACAGTAACAAGCAGTTGGCCATGCAGTTGCCATGTACACAGAGGGGGTCTCCTTCCCTTTGGACCAGATCCATTCAGCCTTCATGCCTCAGTTGTCAGCCTAATATGAACCTCTGCTAAATCCTCCCCTCAGATCATAACACTGCATATCTGGCCAGAGTGTGGCCCCTTTTGATTTACCCGTCTTCCAGCTGTATTTTGTGTGTATGAGAGTGTGTTTTGAGGTGCTTCTTACACATCCAACCAAGACAAGAATATTTTTTTTCACCTGCTGATGAGAGTATCTACATTTACAGATTTCTCATCCACTTCCACAATCACAAACACTGGCCTCTTTCCTGTGGGCAGCTGGTAGAGTAAACAACTTTCCAGCCAAAGACAAAATGTAGCACAAACATTTGGCTTGCTCTCTAGACTTAACTTTCTCACCATTTGTGTAATGTGCAATGTGTTCCGTGTTTCAGGTGCAAAGGGCGCTTCTTCTCCGGTTCTGGGTCTCTGGTCCTCACCCAGCAGCGCGTGGCTTTCAGCCGGCCCCTAGAGAGGCCTCTATTTGTCACCCGCTGTAAAGGTGAGACGGAAAGGAATTCTCCCCCCTTTTTTTTGACTCTTAACACGTGACTGAGGTTCCAGATATGAGCTGGCAGCGTTTGATGACGATTACATAAGCCGCCTTTTCCCTCCAAATATGGAAACAACTGAGGTCTCAACAGTAATTGTCTGCTGTTGCTGTGAAACAATCTGTATTCCCAAACACTTATGACATCTTACTGCCAATTTTGCTGATCATTTAAATGATCAGGAAACTGATCATTTAAATGAATATTGTTAATTTATTTCACAGTACTAACTGCTAAACCTCTCATCATTTCTCTTTAGCATTCAAGTCATCACTAAGGCCAAGCCCCTTCCGAGGAAATGTGTACAATGTTTGGGGAAAAGTCAGATTTTCTGGTAGGAATAACATACTTTCATTTTATTTTTTATCTTTAAAAAAATACATTGCCACTTTTGCTAAGGTTTGAAACTTTCAGATCAGATTTTTTAATTCCAGAGAACTTGCTTTTGTTAAGCATTACTAAACAAATGTGACTTATTTCCTTGGTAAATATTTGACCTGCATTTGCATTTCCCAGTTTTTGGGAATTATTAGAGAAAAGGTTGCCCTCAAGGCGGCCAAGAAGCTCCTGACGGTAGGAATACTGCTCGGTTGTTGCTCTGGTGTCTGGTGTTTAGAATTCAGCTCATAGTCCACTGGTTTGGTTTCCTCCACGTAGTTTTCTCACTCTTTTTTTCCATTTGAAGACCTGTGTAGAGTTGTTGCATGAGGAGAGAGTGCAGGTGCCTGTGAGGAGATGACGTGCAGAGAATGTGCAGATATTTGTAGAGAGCTGGGAAGATGCAGTAGTATGGAACGAATGTGGAGACTGAACTGAACCATCCTTATCCTAATACTCACATTCCCTTGGTGTCAAGTGTGTATCTCAGTCACTGTCTTTAGGCTAGTAAATCATTTACATCACTTTATATTTAGTTATTGTACTTTATTTTATTTTTTGTATTTAGCTGTTGCATATACATATTTTACATTGAGTTAGGACATATTTGACATGTTTTATCTTGTTTTCTTTTACCACACACGTGAGTTCTGTGAGTCATTTTGAGAACAGAGAGGCTGTATAGATGTTAAAGCATTAACACCCCACCAACAGCATGCTGTAACCATATGAAGCTGCTGTAGCAGGTGTTACACAAGGTGCGAACTGTATGTGCGACTCTGATGTGAGCTCCTTCATCTCTGGAACCTCCAGACTCAGACCGACTGATGGAGGTGAGCTACAACACAGCGAGCGGCAGCCTGAGCATTGTCCCGGACCAGAGCACTGACCCTCTGACCCCGGGCCCCAAAGAGACCAGCACGCCCTGCTTCCTGGTCTTTGATGGTGTTGGCCTCACAGAGGATGGCCTGAAGGACTGGCTCAGACTGTGTGCCAAGCAGGTAGACATTTAAATAGCCTGAGACTCATGTAGAGATCTATTATTATCATGGATTAAATACTGTATACGTAGAGAAATTAAGGCTGTTGTTTCTGTTTGGTGTTTACAGAGGCAGACAAAGAAGCTCAAGATGACAAAAAATTCGCTTTCACCACAACAAATCAAGAGCATACATGTGAGTGTGTTTATATTTATAATGATTTACAGTATAATATATTTTTATATCCACCAGTGGTGTTATTTTGTGTGGACAGAAGGGCATTAAAGCTAATCTATGGAATTTTGTCGACCTGGAGCAATGTTTTTATGAGCTCACACCTGCTTGTTGTGTACCTATATTGAATTACTAGCATGCACGCAATGACAGGCACTTCCCTGCTGCTGGTTTCATGCTTGGTGGCTGTCAGGCATTCAGCAGTGTGCCAGCAAAAGATGGAGAAGAACATTTCTAGTTGATGTAAACCTGGATGTTAATAATGCAGGTTTCAAAATATTCCATCAAACCTTGCTTTGCAAACATGTGGAATGAAATGCAACACATTTGTTAGACCCTGGAGATACATGGATATACAGTATGCTTTGTGACACAACAATGGATGTAAACATATCTGTGTTTGTTTACAAGAAAATTCCACAGGCTACCTTTAAGTTTATTGTCAATAAATGCCACGGCAAGAGCGAAAAGAGTATGAAATCTTTGATGTTGGATACAAGCCTCACTAGACATGCTCTTTGTGTGTTTGTTTTTTTTGGAGATTTTCCTTGTCTTCTAAGAGAGCTCGGGCTGGGTCGGCCTGTTATTGATGTGGGCGTTTTCGGTCAATAACCTTAGGTCTTTTCACATAGTTCTAATAACCTCCCTTTTTAGTTTATCCGTCCCGCAAGAACCAGGAACAATCGTAGTTCTTAGGACACCGTTTTGACTTTTTTAGCTCCCAGAGTAGGTACTCTCAGCACAAGAGGAACTGTGAGTGACACAGATCTATGGTGCAGACATAAGTGTACATTGATTGGTTAAACACTTGAGCCAATGCAGCAACCGCCATTTTTAATAACCAAGTTAGCCATGTAAACAACAGACAGCTCAAAACATAAACAACAGCTCGTAACAAAAAACAAAGGAAGAAAACACGGACAAATGGACCGACAGTGAATTCCAGGCTTTACTGAGCATACTGTATATGCGACGAGGGAAGTACAACGTGATTTTGACTCATCAAAGCGTTGCTACACCAACCGTCGCCCAGCTTACGCCACTTCAGCGTTCCCATTGGCAGTGTGAATGCAAAGAGAAAAGAAGCCATTGAATGTATGTAGTCCTCGGGGGTGCTCCCCAGTGGGCCGTTCCTCTCAGGGAGTCCTCAGAAACACCTTTTGACTGAATTTGATATTCTATATTTTTGTTTAGATGACCAGGCACCTGGACCCCCTACCACAAGGCTTCTTCTACAACGGCTATCAATATGTTGACATCTTTGGAGAAAAAATTAACTTCCATCCCTGTATCCTTTTCATCGTGTTTACTGACTATTGTAGAACCTCAGCTACATCTAATTTGTCACTCAGGCTTGGAGTACTGTTGATTTGTCATATTTCAAAGCCTAGGAAAAAAAAGAAATGGTACTCTTAAGTCAGCTGTTTAACAAAAACATACCTGCTGTGCATACAGCTTGGATGTATAATAAGACCTGGAAACGATGCCGCTGCTCAGCCTTGCTTCCAATTTTATCCAGTGGCCACTCGGGTATTGCAGTGAAAAATCCCCCTGGAATTTCCCCATAGTCCACCTTTGTAAAAGACACGTCTGTATAACTGTTGACAGGACACCTGGAACTGCAAACAAGGGCAATTATGACTCTTTCTATTATGACTTTTTGATCCATAGAGATGTTATATTTGTACAACTTGTAAAACATCGGGAGAAACACTACTGCACATATTCAGTGGGCTGCATACCCGGAAGTAAACCTGGAGGCTAAATAACTTCTTTGCCGTATGCGCCAGGCGAGCAAATCTCATTGGAATGAATAGGCACCTTGCATCTCGAGGTCCGGTATCCAGTTCTTATTATACATCCATTGCATGGCAGTCGATGTGAGTCAGTTTAGGTAATAAAAATCAAGCTCTGTGTTTGATAAGTCATAGAAAATTTGTATAAATGTTTATATTTTTTTGCCCTAAAGAGAGCAGTGATCATGAATAATTGTGCAGGTCTGCTTGCATCTACATTTACTGTTGTTTTTAGTGATTGTGCTGCTGTTTCCCTTACATCGCTGTTACCGCAGACATGGAGGAGTTTATCAAAGACTACCTCTCCGAGGCCAACAAAGAGGTTGAGCTATTCAACCGTCAGCTGGAGCTGCAGGGGCAGCCCGACCTGTTTGATCCGTGATAGAATCTGTCTGTATGTCCGCTGCCTCCATCTGTCTTATTTAACTCTAAGGGAACCACAGTGGGGAGGGACAGGGAGGGCACAGGGCTTATGTACCGAACACTCCACTAGAATGGTCAATGTGTGCTCGCACCACATGCATCTGCGGACGCTGCTGCTAGAAGTCCGTCCATTATCTACGTACTATGTCACTTTGTTTCCTAATTTGGTGGCATGAACCGGTTGAGTGCAGACGAGCTTTTAAACAATGACATCACCCATCAAAACCAGTTATGGCATGGCTGTTTGCCTTACTCCCCACTGCAACACCACCAACTGTACACTTAGCACTGTGGCGTGTCAGTCAGGCATCATATTAATCAAATGAAAGTGAGAAATTGATGTGGTCCCTTGTGTTAATTCAAATTAAGACATGTTTGTCAAGAGAGGAGAGTTGCTCACAGACGAATCTGAAACATAACGCAACACAAGACTCCATCTTTAAACCGATGCGATTACGCCACTAAGCCTGCGAGCTATGAGACTTTCACAATCGAAGGGAATTTCCGACCGCGCACTCCTACCGCTTGTGCGTTTCTGTTTATCACAGTTGGCAAATTAATGCCTCTATTTCTGGACAGGCATGGATAGCCGTGTGATTCTGGTGGGCTCCCTGGTGGGGTTTCTCAAGAATCGCTCCTCCTCTGTTGTCACCCAATCCGTGGCCCACCTGTTATCTTGTCTGCGTGCCACGCTGCAGCAGAGGGAGCGTTTGGCCATTGAGCTGTAAACATTGGACAGGCTGCTGGCTGCAGACAACTGATGAATGATGCCATTAATCACATAGCTAAACGCCATCCCAGTGCTTTATTTTAAGACTCCTAAAGTGAATCTAATGAAAGTGCAATAAAGCAGACTTCAGTCCTTGCAGGAAAGTGTTGTATTTATAAAACAGGCCGAGGCCGTCAAGAAACACATTGACACCCAACAGAAATTTCTCATTCTGTTTTTTTTATAATGCTGCTAGTTAACAGTGAGAAACCAGGTCGACATAAAGTTAAGCTAAGCCTCACTGCAGCCAGGTGTGGATCACGCATTTCATCATTTTAGTCAAAATGTTCATTTGTTAAAACATTCCCACGTTTTGTTTTGGGTAGGACAAGGGGAAAATAATCTGGGAAAACCTAGGTTTGGTTAGGTTTGGGTAAACATGAGTAGAGCCTTTAGTGAAAGGTGTAAGGCTTTGTATCAGCGGTGTGATGTCGCAGAGAATCAGACTTCTCGCCCTGTTTAAATGAGTAGTTACGCTACTGTTTGCTCTGCGTTCGTGTGTCACACTAATGTTCTATGCATGTCTTCCTCTTATCAGGGTTCCTACACTAGCTAGTCAGTAACTTCTGTGGAAAACCTGCGTTGTTGTCATTTGTGCAGCAGCATATTTGGGTCCTATGAGACCCACTTAAATTATTAATTGTGATATCTAACCAAACAAGCATTTCAAAGTGGAATTTAGAAGTTGAAAATGTGTAGGAACCCTGCTACAATCTGTGGAGATTTGATGGCTTTCACTCACTATGGGGTCAGCAGTGTAACATGCAGACTAATTAACAATCTTTGGGTCAAGTGGCGCCAAGTTTGTCTTGTTGTGAATTGATACGGAACATTTAAGTGCACATAGAAGTGTGCACATACTGCTGCTACTACAATGTTACTATATATTGCATTTGTACCAAAAGAAATGGCCTGTATTCACTAATGAGTAGATTCTTCTGAGATGTCAGATAAGAGAGGAAGGGTGTTTTTGCTAAGAGAATATAATCTAATTCCTTAGCAGAGGGGGGGAAATGCTCGCTATTAGGTTCTTATCCGAGGTATTTTTAGATCAGTGGTGACCTTAGTGTATTTTGGGTCATGTTTTTACATGTCTGTCTGTCAGCGCTGTCAACAGCCAGTAAAAAGAATCAGTAATTTAGTTTCCAGCTGGCAGACAAAAGAAAAAGTGATAACATCATTAGTGAGTTATTTCCCCCCCAGATGACCCGTGAGAATCTGTGCAGATTCAAATAATCCTGAATCTGAACTCAGCCCGACACTGCTGGCCCCATCCGTCCTCTCAGTACTTTGATCTGAACGAGCCATACCACCTTATGCTAGATGTGCCACTGTCTTTTTAGAAGAAGAATAGAATAGCACATAGCAATGAAGTATGCCTCTAACATGTATTTACCCTGGCATGTTCCAGCCAGCAAAAGAGGGGTTTCACATGGAGAGGAGGAGCTCACCCCAAGTTACTCCATTCCATTAACTCCTCTCTTACACTCCTTCTCTCTTACTCTATAAAAGAAGTGCAATTGTACCTTGTGTTTTTTATATATTGTACTTACAGTACCCTCAAATAGCTCTTTAAGGACAAAGCCGAGGAAACAAATGAGCTGCTAAATTCCCAGTCTCTCACAGCTTGTGTTCTGTGGTCTGCTGCTTTGAGTGCTTGTAGCTCACATAACACCGTAAAGGGTCTTAACAACAAGCGAAGGGTTTTGTTGCAAAATGAGATGAAAAAAAAAGCTTTACCTCTGCTTACAAATAACAACGTAAAGCAAACAGATTACTGTGCTTTTTAAGAAAAAAAGTGGAGCACAATAATATGGAACATAAATCCTTTGCTGACAAATAAGTGTTGTTTAAGCTGGATCCTCTTGTTTAACGTTTCAGGGATGCACTCTCAAAGCAGTCGGTTTTAGGAAGAGTTGCTGTCATTCTGTAGTTACGTAATACTGCAGAGAGTTACCTTGATTGACAGTGAAATAGTTGTGAGAAGCTGATGTATGGGAGACTGAAGGTTCCACAACTTTGAAACCTGCTCCACATGTCAAAGAGCAGACAGAAAGTGAAACGAATTGGCCAAGAGATCAAAAAAAGGTAGTCCTTGAAGAGCTGAGGGTTATGTAAGATGTTTGTGATATTTAAATCAAATTTACCACTAACGCATATACACGACTACGAGTACGTCTACACTATTTTGCATGTGTTGAGATGTCATGTGAGTATGATGCCGCATATATTCTAGACAGAATTGCCTTTCACCAAACTGGTACAACAAAGAGAAAATAATCACATTTATTTTACTGCTAAGAATTTGAATTACCTCGAAAACGACAAATAGTATTTTTGTAAGACTGTGAATTGAGCATTCTCGATGCAAGCAAAATGTCTCCTCGCACAAGCTACAAAAAAAGCAAAAGCAGATGCAATTTTTTTTTTGTAGAAACAAAAAAAAAAAGTGAAAGAGAATCTGATCGGTTGTGAGATGTCAGGTTTCTCTGATCCAGCAGTGCCTTGGCTACGGCTAAGAAAAGCAGAGATTAAAGCTGCGTTCAGAGCTCCATCCTTCTTCCCTGTCACAGGGGGGAGGCGGTGTTGTCAGGCGAGGATCCGTCCTTCAACAGCGTTGGTGAAAGGAATCCATAGAGTCGTTCTTTAAAAGCAATGTGTTTTTACTAAAGTCAGAGGGTAAAGTAGGTGAGGTCACACAGGGGGAGGCCGCCGGAGGGCTCGGGGAGATTCAGGTGTTCAGGTAAACTAACCAAAAAGATGTTGGAATACGGGCTGGGTACCACAGCGAGTACAGTTTGGATGCTTAAAGGAACAGTGTGTTGCATTTAGGGGGATCTATTGGCAGAAATGGAATATAATATTAATGTTTTCTTCAGAAACGTTGTGTTTTCATTACCTTAGAATGAGACGTTTATATCTACATAGGGAGCGGGTACCCTTCACGGAGCCGACCGCCACGTTTCTACAGTAGCCCAGATCGGACAAACCAAACACTGGCTTGATAGGGCCTTTTGCATTTTCGTGTTTTCACGTCGGCCACCATAGTTCTCCTGCATGCTTGGCAAAGCAAACACTGTTTTGGGCCGGAGTGGATGTCATTACTCACTTCTGTTGCCGCCGCTTTCTCTCTCGCTTCACCACTCACTTCCCTCGTACACACACACACACACTACGCAATGGCTCTGCTCCAAATGACCTACACTACTCTTACAACAACTTGCTCTAGAGAGGGCCATTCGCGGTTTTGTGTCGGCCACCATAGTTGTCCTACACGCTTGGCACACGGGAGAAGCTTCAGTTGGTTGCAATCTGCCACCCACTGCTAGATACCGCCAGATCCTACACACTGTTCCTTTAATGCTAAGCAGCATTTTTTGTCAATGTTCCTTTTAAAATCAATAACAATATCTAAAAGTAATGGGAAATAAAACTGTTTTTCGTCATGCCCAGCCCTAGTTGGTATACAAAACCTTGACGTTTTGTATCAGAGTACGGACAAAACAAAAAGAGGATTGAGTTTGTTGGGTGACCCCTACTTATTGCACATGGGGGGCCCAAAGAGCCCTCCACAAGCATCTCAGTGTGACCGCTACGCAGCTCTCTGGCAAACTGAGCACCCTGGTGTCTTCATCCTGTACGTGGAGGCTAGCCATTTTTGTAGCTGAAGTTATAGGACAAAAACAAAGTTTGGTGTTTAATTGGTTTTATATAAAGGGGGCAAATGTGGCGTTTCTCGTACTGCAATGTGACGACGCAGCGTGAGAGGGGTTTTGTTCTTTTCTAGTTTTGAAGATTGGCTCCAGTGTTCAAAAGGGCCAACTGTGTGGAATTTATGCACTTCTTGAAGAAGTGGATGTTTTTAAGGTGTTTTTGTGCTTATTGGAAATGGATTTTTAACCGTCCAAATATTTCTCAGGCCTCAGGGGACTGTTGATACTAATTGTTTGGGCTGTTCTGTCCCATCGAGGTTAAAAGGGAATCACAGGCTCTTCACCCCCACAGTCGCTCACAGACGGCGAGAGGAATTTGCTCAGGTGTTACTTATTATTTCCATACCTGAGATTGCATACTTGCCCTATAAAACCCGAGTGTTATAGAAGAAGATGGGGGTGAAATTGTGGTTAATATCTTCTGTCTGTAACTGGCCGGCCGCACAGTCGTGTACAAAAAAAGGATGTTGTTATTCGTGTCAAGTAACTGTGACGATTCAAGTTGGGAGGTGTTTGATGTCGTGATGGCAGAATTAGATCTGGGAAAAAAAAGAAAAGCAAAGGGCTCATTTCTTGTCCCCTATCTACAGGCCGTCCAAAGTAAAAGGACAAAAACTTCAAAAAGTGCCAAACTGACTTCCACATTTTGTTTTGAGGGTGTTCACAGAAAGTGAGCAAAACTGAATTGCATTTGCACAAAAACTACTGTAACTTCTGTTTTTTTCCTGTGACTGATGCTTTTATAATCTAACTGTTGTTTTTATTGCACCACGTAATCCATTAAATATTTATATGGTTGATATGTTTGTTGTTTTATCACTTAATGCAACACTCAAATGTCTTCCTTTCTATTGCTGTACTCTGATTGTGTGTTTTGCTCTCAGATGTCAGCAGCCTTACTCGCAGCCAGTTCAGCATAGTAGTGGATTTGTCACTTGGTGAGACAACATGGACTCACTCTGTGCATCCGAGCCCCGTATCATCACCAGCTGAGGCCGGGAGCTCTCTGTTACCGGGAGGTAGACTAAATAGAAACTGTCTGCGGAGAGAGTGTGTGTAAAAGAAGAAAGAAAGAAATGGCAGCTGAAATAGTGCTGAGAGAATGTGAGGAATCTTGCACACACAGTTTTAGCCCTCCATTTCCTCATGCTGTGTGCGTGTGTGTTGAAAAGAAAGGAAGATGTGTGTGTGTGTGTGTGTGTGTGTGTGTGTGTGTGTGTGTGTGTGTGTGTGTGTGTGTGTGTGTGTGTGTGTGTGTGTGTGTGTGTGTGTGTGTGTGTGTGTGTGTGTGTGTGTGTGTGTGTGTGTGTGTGTGTGTCCCCTTGTATTGTTGCCAGGCAGATACAGTCCTCCACATGGCTCACCTCTGACATCAGCGTTTCCTCGCCTCTCTCCTGCCACCACCGCCGTGCCGGCAGTTTCTCCCCAGCGACTCAAGGCAAGATCCCCCCCCGCCCAGCTACACTTGACACACTTAAAAACACACTCTTACCATATCGCTTCCACCATTAACCGCCCTTTTTTCTTCTCCCCGCCCCCCTCTATTGTATTTTTACTGAGGCAGTGAGCCGAGGCTATTTGTGGGCTATTATGACAGCCGCATGTAAACACTCATCACTCTCACTGGCGTCTGCCAAATCCTGCCGAGTGGGCCCAGGTCACTGCAACAACAGTGCACTGTACAGTGCTACATGTGTTCACTTTATTAAGTGGGATTGTGTTTTTTTTTCTCTCTTTTAAACTGAAGCTAATAAGTCAATATGTTGCATGTTTTAGTGGGATGGAAAGGAAGGTGTCACCAACATAATCTGTCTTCTGGGTTTCACAGTTTCCAGCTGCATGGGACGAGTTGTTAACCATGACATACACTCAGATGCCAGTGTATTATGTACACCTTGCTGAAACCAATGCAGTCTAATACAACAATCCTGCAGTAAATCGTCCCTTCACAAAGGTCATTATGTTCAGTTTTTGAGAGCCGTTGATTTAAATTTTGGAGGCTACAGTTTGCAGTTGAATTGACAGGTGTTTCTATTATTTTGTCCACCCCATTTACATCAGTGAGGGTAGGCTAAATAACAGAAACACTTCTCTGTATAATAGAATACGGTTCAGCAGCACTGCAAACTTCAAATTATAACCTTCATAAAGGCACGAATTATTGCAAAACTGTTGTATTAGACAGTGTTGGTTTTAGCTATAGGTGTACCTAATAAACTGGCAACCACAGGTGGAGGGTAGGGGAGGCACGGGGGAACCAGGACTGAGTGGGGGTAGACTGTCATACCCTGCTGCAGTAAAATGAGACATTTTCTAAAGGGACTCTGGTGCTCGGAAACACTACCGCTTCTGTCCACAGGGACCGCCAAAGTCAACACAAACTGAATGTTCCTCGAAGTAGATTTAAAGGGACAGTGTGGTTTAGTTTTGAAGTGGGGTTATATGAGGTACTTCTTCATAGTCGGTGTATTACCCACAGTAGATGGCGGTCGGCGTGCCCCCAGTTTGGAGAAACAGACAGGAGTACAAGCACGGGAGCAAAGCAAAACATATTTTAGCCACCTAAAAGAAACGCTCACCTAAAAAATGTTATATTTGTATAAATGTACGCTATATTTAGAATATTTTCACTGCTGTATTTTGCTGTTAGACAGACCTTTCTAACGGGGGAACTGAACTGAAAGTGAAACTCATCTATGCTCTCTCCAAAGCCAGCAGACTTTGTTGATAAAAACAGTATAGATACGTTTCAGTTCAGTTCCCTGTTGGAAAATATGCTAAATATAGCGTACACTTAAACAGATATTGATTCAAACTGAAGCGGTGCTGACCGTCATCTACTGTAGGTAATACTCTGATGGATACAACCCCACTTCAAAGCACCCGAATTATCCCTTTACGTTTAGGCGCCTTAACCCTTAGGCTACCAGGATTAGCAACAAGTTAAAGTTATACTTGATCATGAACTAAAACAAATGCTTGAAGATCACTAAAATTACAATGTTATGCACCCGTGCGTGTTTGGGGGGAGAAAGAAAGAGTCATCCAGATCTAGATGTTGTTTTCACAGTATATTTTTATTGCACGCTTTTTGACAACCATCATTTCATAATGCAGGTTTACTTCTTAAAACATAATAATAAGAATGCACTCTTGATGAGTATGACATCACGGCTGAGCACCACAGCTGAGCACCATTTTTTAAATTCTGCACTGAATACTACCTGGATCAAATAATAGCTATCAAAACAAATCCCAAACAATTGCAAACAGGTAAGTTTGGTATTGCATTCACTTCATTGCTACAAAGTTTGCACATTCACAGAACCATATTTCAAATTTCATACACCTTGTTATGACTCTGTGTGTGTTCTGTTGATGCAGTTAAACCTGAAAGATTATTGCTCACATTTTGAGTATTGATATTTTCTACCCCAGTGTGATTTGCATTAGTCCGTTTCAATAGCTTCATTAGGCAGTTATCAGCTATGTTCAGATCCATCTGGTCTCCACCAGCCTTTTTCACACTCCCTCCGACTGCTTGATGTCAAAGGTCATCAGAACAGCCATGTCGCTGGACTCTCCCGAGGTGGCGGCGGCCAGTTTCAGTTGCTGGAGACCGTTTCCACTGAAAACCTCCCCCTCCCAGACTCTGCTCTTGTTCAGTTTCAGATCAGTCCGCGTCTCTCCCATCATGCTCACCCTCTGGGCCCCGGGGACCCTCACCCTGAAGCGGACCCACGAGAGGGGCTCCAGCAGGCCCACACGGGGCTCAAAGAGCACGCAGCCTTTCCTCCAGGCGGAGTAGACGCTGGGGAACGGAGGCCCCGGCTGATCGCAGCTGTTCCTCAGAACAAAGTCACACATGGGGTTGAAGTCTCCACCGGGGGTGATCTTAGCGTACAGGCCCAGCCGATACACCCCAGCATCAGGCAGGCTGACGCTCACCGTCACCTTGCTGTCTGTGTACGTGCAGAAGAGCTGGCGTGACAGCGGGATGGCTGCCGGTTTGTTCTCTTCTCTGCTGAGCACAGTGTGGAGCTCAAGGTCCCGCTGGTTGTGGAAGGTGATGTTACACTTGCCCTGCTGGGTGCTCACTAGCGCCGTCATGTGGCTGAATTTGGACAGCCCCGCCTCCGATGTGCGGGTGCCCGGCCCGCACACCGAGCCCAGGTTAGGAGGGTAAAGCTGATCCGGACCGATCACCTTCCCTTTGCAGTGCAACAGGAAGTTAGCAGCGTTCTGGAACTTGACGTCTGTTTTCTCGTAGTCTCGCACAAACACCGACAGCCGGTAGAAGCCACGCAAAGGGCACAGGACGTGGCAGGTCAGGACATCCGGTTGGATCTGAGTAGCCAGGCAGCGTTTGGCTACAGCAGCTTCCAGCCCGGGGTGGACCAGTTCACACAGCACCATCAGAGGCCGGGACGTCTTCAACGCCAACTCAAACACACCTTCTTCCACCTCGGCAGCCTTGCTGCCCTGACTGCTGCCCTGGCTGCTGCCTGTGATGCCCAGAGACGCTGCAGCAGGCTGCAGGCCCCAAGACAAGAAGGGGTTCTCTGGGATCTCCTCCATGGCCCTGGGGATCGGACACTCGACCGTGAAGGAGCAGACCCAAATCAGAGGCGTGGTGGCGGTTTCAGGCCTGGCGAACACCTTCACGTCATACACGCCACTCGCAGGCGGCAGGAGCTGCAGCTTCATGCTCCGATGGGAAACCGTCAGGAGGCCAAAGGAGGAGTTGTTGGACTCTTTCTGCTCCGGAGCTCCACAATAGAGAAGGTCCTGGTGCTGTGTGATCTCATAGGTGAAAGTTGCTGGCCTGGAGAAGCTGAGGGACACGTTGGCCTCGCCGTCAACTGAGAAGGAAATCAGAAGTGGAAAATAAGATTGTTGGTTGGCAAAATTCAAATGGAATTGGCTGAATTCATATCAAAGAAACAAATACTTACTCATTGTTGGACAATAACAAATGCATATAATGTAATATTTTGAGTGCATAAAAATTGTGTAAAAACGGGAGGATTGATGTAGAAGTGAGGACGGACCTGTGACGATGCGACACAGGTGAGGCTGAATCAGCCGGAGCCCCATGGTGAAGAAGGCTGATGTCTTGAAGACCCTCCTCTCAAACTCCTCCAGGGGGATGGGCGTGTCCAGGAGCTGCCATTTCTCCTCGTCGGGGAAGTGCGAATCTATGAACTCCTCTGGGTCCGTGAGGAAATAGAAATCATCGAACCTTGGAGGCAACAGATGGAGACAGCAGACTGGTTTGAGGCTCAACTCGCTGCTGGTTTCGTTTAAATGATAACGAGCAAAAGAGCAAACCCAAACTGGTCACGGTTGCAGTGTTGTGGTGCTTTTATGGAATCGCTTGCAGTAAAAAACAAAAGGATGCTAATCATTCTTCCATTTTCCAACCTTTTGACGAAGCTTTCATGTTCCATATCCACCCGTCCTGCTCCCCAACAGGCGTCCAATAGGAACCACTGTCCCCCCAGAAGCACAGAGTTCCACAGGTGATCAGATTTCACATTCTGGAGGCTCTGGCCCTGGAGGTACCCGATGCCCTTACTGTGGCCCGGCACTTCTTGGCACTCGATGCCAACCTCTCTGTAAACACAAACCAAACAGAGCACGCTCACTGCCTTTTTTTTTTTTTTATATCTCGTGTCCTTAAACTCAAGTTCAAGGTTAGCCTACTGTTTGTGCTGTATAGGTCTTGAATACAATCACGCACTTCAGATTATTTATACTGGAAACGTCTATGTTGAACCAGAAGGGACCAAGGATGCAGAACGCAGAACAATACTGAGAGACTGGAGGGAAGAATGGGAACAGAATGAGCACTTTTGAGTGTAGGTGACTAAACTCAGAAAAATGTACTGCAATATGGAATCCTATTGTGCAGTATGTTTTTCTCTGTACACAGTAAGTATTGTGTTTTCATCCTTTCAACATGTCTCTTGAAAAAAATTATGAAAATCTCCGTGAGGCATAAAAGCACAGAGACCTTTTTTTCAGAAGCATTCTGTTATTTTCCATTTGTTTTCAGCTTTAGTGAGCCATATGAAAGTATACGTGATTTGTAGTAAAAAAGATGAAACGTTAGTCTTAGACATTGGGGAGTGTCTAATATATTTAAGGTGAGACACTACAGGTAAAAACGTTGTTTTTCATGCACTGATCAGTTTTGAGATTTTGGGCTATTGCTTCCATAACATGTCGAAAACATCCAAAATACACATTCAGATGTTTATTTTACTACTTTATCTATTTGCATCTGTAGATTTCTCCTAAATTCACCAACAGTTATAATTAGATAATTCCTCATATTTAAACAAAAATGCTGGGGAAGTTTCATGATTGTATCTATTAGTTCAATCTTTTTACCCTACTGACCTGTAGTGTCTTGCAAAATGTATGGAATTTTACAATCCATATCTTAAAAGGCCAGTTTTTTTCTCAGACTCTGAGCCAGAAATCACCTCCTTCAGCAGCACTTACATCCACCAAACCTTCCAGTTTCATTCCTATCTATATTCTGAAGGTTTTTACAGAGGGAACTGTTCATATATCATTCATAGCCTGTTTTATAGGACATTTTATTCCTAAAAATGTGGCAAAAATTGATATTTTTTTATTGCTGACAGTATTTTCAGATATATGGAGTGATAAAAACAGATATCTAAAATCCCCTCTAAAAACCTTTGATTGTAATATGTCAACAAAAAGAAATGAGAATTTTGAACCTGACTTTATCCAATGTCCACATGTCTGTTCTGATTATGCAAATTAGCACATATTTAATAAGATAATGCCTCATTTACATGTTTAAACATCAAATTTCAGAAAACTTGTAATACAAAAAATAATTGTCTTCATGTAAGTAACCAACTGGGGAGGTTTCATAGTGATATCTATTAGTTAAACGTGTATCTTATTCACCTGTAGCGTCTCCCCTTAAAGATTGTGTTGTGTTTACCTGCACATCTCTGTACAGAGGCAGGCGTAGCCGCAGCACACACCGCGACCGGCCGCTATCACCTCCTCCGGGGAGCTCAGCTTCTGTGAGCGGCCGAGGTACCCGCTCACATCATACTCTATGAAGACATCACACAACAGCTCTTAAACACAGATACATCACCTATCCTAAAACTGTGTCTGTGAAATGTGGTGTATTACAGAACACTAGGATTTATAGTTCAGTGAAATACCCACCGATGTTGTGGCACAACCAGATCCAGATGGCACGAAGCCTCTCCAGCTCATTTCTGGCTCCTTGTGTGATGCCCTGTGCTATCGTCTTCACATCATACACACACTTTTCCTTCAGCTGCAACACAAAAGATATCAACTGTTAGATAAAGTATGTTTTTATAGGTAATTAGTCCTGTAAGTTATACACTGGTATCCAAAGATGGAGTGTTTATGTTTTCAGCGTCCATGTAAACCATTGCCACAGTTTGTTTTTCATCATCCTATTTGCCAGCATCTTTCAGTGTATTGATCAAACCGGGTTACTCATCCATGCTCAAGGATGCGAGTGCTGCCTGAGAGCTGCGAGCATTTGTTATGTTTTTTTTTTATTGCAGTAGATGAGTAGATGTTATCATTCCTCAATGCTCAGGAGCACAAAGACCCGTCTCTGTTGTGGCTTTGTTTGTGGTGTTCTTAGTAAGCTTCGGTTCAGTTTTATCCTGCTGCAAATGTCCTCTAACTTCAGTTTGGATGAGTTTGAGTATAGATCATAATTTTGTTGTAGCTTAAATGGTGAAGCATGGACTGATGTAAGTCACTTAAAGATTCTGCACTTTGCCCGGCAACAGTAAAAACGTCAGCACTTCCTGTGTTATGTTATGTTACGCCAGGATGTGTCAGTGTGGTCACCTCTGCTCCCGCCCTGATGACATGTGAGTCAACCCTGTGGAAGGTCTCAGAGTTGGTGAAGAGGTCCTTTCGACGCCTCCTCTTCCCTCCCGCCACGGGGCACGCTGACACCCTCTGTCCCAGGTGTGCTTTTGGCTTCAGGTGCCTGTGTTCCTCCATTTCCTTCCTCACCGCGCTCTTCTTCACCACGGTGATGGTCCTGGCTGCGCTCTCGGACGACAGCTGCCTTTTTGCCACGGGACGCTGATCTTCACTTTCAGCCGTCAGCTTCTCAAACACGCTCTTCCTTGAGCTCATCACAGCATTCTGGGAAGCTTCAGCAGCTGCCGTGTCTCCCCTAGCGGGAGGAGGCTTTGGACTCCCCTGGGCCTGGTTCTCATTGCGTACCAGAGCTCCTATGACAGCAACGGGGCTCGCTTCGCTTAAGATTCGGTGCTCCTGGAGGTCATGAAGCTCCAGGGCCCTCACCTGTACGCATCCCTTCTGGGTCACCTCATCTTGCTGAGAAAGGTGTGCAGCACAGGAGAAGGGGAAGGAGAACTTCTGAATTGCAACCTTAGCTGACATTATGCCGGAAGCATGGCGTCCTAACCAAAGAGAAGGTAGATACTATTAAAAACAAACAAAGAAGCCATTTTTCTTTGAGCTATTTTTAGCTGATGTTCTTAATCCTGTGAGCAGGTAGTGGGAAAGATCCACAGCGCTGTTACACAATCTGCACCGGGTGAAGCAGAAAGTATATTCCATACAGTACGTTCTGCGTAAGACAGTGATGAATTGGCAATTATATCATGTCTATTCATGACCAGAAATGAACGCAAAGGTTGGAATCATTAGTCACTGTCACGGTTAACGGCGGAAAGAAAGTCAAAGCCTTCGCCAGATTAGCATGACCTTATAACTTCCTGTATGTGACCAACCTGCAGATTGATGGCCGTATTCAAACACGCCTTAAAAAGAGAGCGACATGTGTGAACATGTTGTGACTGTAATCTGTTGAAAAATGACTTATTCTGTTTGAAGGGAGAGCACAGGTTGGCACGGGGGAGACACTGGCCGTCCTTCCAACCAGATGACCCGGGCTGGACCTCCGTGTTGGCAAGTATCTGCCCAGCTCAAGTGTCCTTCAGCAGCCCACTAAGTCCTATCAGCTCTGCGGGCGCTATGCTGCGGCTGACCCTGACCTCTGACCTTCCTGGAGTGCAACTAAGGAGAAGGTCCCAACGGATATCATAAGGTATCACCACTCAATGTTGGAGTAAACCCCGTCCCAAAATAAAATCATGATAGTACTTATCTCCCCCCCAAAAAACACACAGCATTTTATTATCACTGATCTTCAATGTTCATGATAACTCTTCAAAATGCAGATTTATGTTAGATTAACACTCATAAAAGTAAAGGTGGGTAAACCCAGTCTAGGTTGGTTTAGCTCTTGCTACATCCCTAAAAGTCACTTACCCTGAGAGGATTTAAAATGCCTGCTGGATGTTTGCTGGAGTGTCGGGCAGAGATGTTTCCACTGTGTGTTCTCAGTGGTCCCCCGTAGCAGGGGGGAGGTTTATATACTCCCCAGTGGCCTGCCAGGACAGGCCCCAGAATAACAGGCCTAAAAATACTACAAAGCAGTTAAGACCAGCCAATAGAGTAAGCCCCAACTGAGGAGTGTGACGTCTGTGTGTGTGTGTGTGGCTTACAGATGTATGTTCTGATGTGGTGTGTGTGCTCTGTACATGCATTGGCTAATCAGTGAATACATACTGCATATGCATATCTGAGTGTGAATGTGTGCGTATGTGTGGCGTTGATGGGCGGGCGGGAAGGTTGGTGCGCGAGCATGTGTTGGGTGCGACGGAGGGTTTCGGATTCAGCGAAGAGTTGGCCGTTCAAAGAAGGGTTTATGAAGGGTCCTGGCATACGATAACGCCCGCATCAAGATTAAACACACACTCAGTCACCCCTGTTTCTGTCACACACGCACAAATACACAATTTACTTCGTCTCAGTTGCATTTTGCAGAGCACCTGTCTGAATAAATGCTAATCGCTTTTATTAGATTAGACATGTACAAAAGAGATGTTGTGAAGTTAGTGGTTGCACATTCAAAGAAAATATAGATAACAAATGAAAGGGAAAACTAAAAAAAGAAACATTTAAACCTGCAATAACTGCAATTTATGGGGCCACTTGGGAGCAGCGGAAACGAGCTTTAACACACCACTGGATATAACATTATAAAGTTGATATGGTGAACTCGTTAGAGAATAAGGGTACAGTGCTCGGTGGAGTACTTGTTAAAGCTGCTAAATGCTCCACTGTGTTCACCAGCTAGTTGCTAACTTTGTCTATCTGCTGTTTAGTGCTGGGCAGGTGGCGTACAGTTGGTTTATCTGTACTTTTATGGCTAAAAACAGCTGCCCTCTGCAGTCCAAAACTACACTATGACACTGATGAGAGTTAACAAAAACAGTATCGATGATAGTCTAAGGCGTATAATAGTGCAGTTAAAATAAATATAAACATAAGTAAATATAATATAGTAATGTAAATGTAAGCTGGGATGAACGGACAGCTCTGGGTGATGATTCTCTGTGAGTTCATCAATACAAGTGACTCCTTTTACATTACACATGTCACACTGTTGTTATTGTAGAAATATATATTTTTTTAATGGACAAACATTTGGGATAAGCTGTTCAAAGGGAGATCCTCAGGTGGTTGTGCAATAGAGAAGCAAATGTGGAAAAACAATTACAAAAAGATTTAACATACAGGAAAGTTGTAACACTTATAAATATTGGAAAAGCTTTAAATGTAAGATTGGGTAAATTGAGTAAAAGATGGACATGAAGGGGCAGAAACACTGACACAGTCCTAAATATACTTTAATCAAAGCACAGTCGAGTCGATCATCTTCTATGATCATCACAGGTGATTTGAACTTTTGAGCATACTGTAGATTAATACTGCATAAAGGAAAGGAGTCTTTGAAACCAGCTTTTGTCTGATTGAACCACCACAAACCTGCAGAGAGAGAGAGAAGGAGAACTTGTTGGTTGATCAGCGTTAACACCTCACCCCACAGATCCAGTATTACATAACATCGCCATATGTCAGTGTTGATGTTGACGCGTGGGCAAGGTGGAGGGACAGCCACCTCCGCCGGCGGTGGTGGTGGTGGTGGTAGATCCTGATTCTGAGCCAGCTGACTGTGAAAGCACGGAGAGTAATAATGCCATCTGGAACAGCTGTCAGCCAAGGAATCTCGCTCTGGCTTATTAGGGGAGAGCAGAGGAGCAGGGGGGGATTCTCTCCAACTCAGAGAGAGGTGAGACACTCGGAGGGGAGATGAGAAGCTCTGATATGAAAAGGAAATCACTGCAGTCTGAAAAGGAGGAATGCTAATCTGCTTCCAGGCATTAGTGAATTTATTATAGTCAGAAAATGTGGATTTCAGTCCCCTTTAGAGTTCGGGAGCTTTAGATGTCTGGTTTATGCTAAAATTCAGCAACCTTTCACACTATTTAACCACCAGACGAAGACGGCTTCTTCATTTTAGAGCATTTACATCATCTAAGTGAGAAGACTGTGTGAGTTTCCAGCTCAGCGGTCACTAAATACACATCCAAAACTTTGCTCCTGGGATCACACATTACGGCAAAGCATTATTATTATTATTATATTTTCACTGCACGATTATTGTGGCCAAAATAATTCACACTAACAATATTATTGCAATATCTATAGAACATTTTGGGGAACAAAATAATAAATTAATCTTTGTTTATCGTGCATTTTGGCAAATTAATTACACACAAAATAGGAGTGTAAGGAGGTGGAGAGAGAGTCTGTAACCATAACTGTATATATACAATGATTAAAGAGGTGCTGGATTATTTAAACAATATTATCATATATGTATCATTAACATGATATAAATATTATCACGGTTATCATCAATAACGGTATATCGTGACACTCTTAATTGGCAAGTATAAATGTTTTTATACTCATTATTTCAAAACCAATGACAGTGTCCACTCATTAAAGTACTTATCTCTGTAATTTAACAGACAAAGTGTCACTAAAGGTCCTCTTACTGTTTTTTTCTCACACTCAAAGACCTGCACGTAGGTCACATGATGACAATGAACTCCATGTCTACTGCACAAACTCCATCTGCAGAGGAAGACAGTGAGATGTTGAAAAAGCAGGCAGGTGGACCTTAAGTTGTTTTTGTCAAGAATGAACTTTGAACTTCAATCTAAAGATCGTAAGTTGCGTTAAAGAAATTAATTGCATTAAAACAAATTTGCATTAACGTGTTTTTAATTGCATTAACTTTGACAGCACTAATTTAGAAGTAAATTTAATAAAAATGCAGTGGAAGAAATTAATGAAATTTGGACTTGAAAGTGTCTAAAGTTAAGGTGCATCATGAGGTGGTCCTGGGTGTGTGCAGCGTAGTCGCTAAATCCACCTTCACCATGTTTGCTTCTGACTGGAGGCACAACAACCTGTTTCCTTGAGATCTAACGGACCAACTGGGTTCATATTCTTCAAACATATCAAAAACATATTTTGGCCTTCGGCTGTTGTGTGATTTCATAAACTAGCTGAGGCACTTTAAGATCTATTCTATAACTAACTTGGAGCTGCTGTAATGTCCTCAGCTGTCTGGCTTCTCGTTATTGTAGCGGCAGCAGCAGCATCAGCAGCAGCAGCAGCAGCAGCAGCAGCAGCAGCAGCAGCAGCAGCAGTCAAAATGTGTGTCTTTTTTGAGAAGATCAAGAACAAGAGTGCGTTGCACCCCGCTGGAGATGAAGGCACGAATGAGCTTCTCTAAATCTCACGTGGACATGAGACCTTCTGTTTCTGGCTATTTTTGGAGGATAAAAAGCTGATTTATAGTCATTACTGCTGTGGCAGTGCCGCTGTGTTGATGCAGCAGCTGGAGCTACAATCTTGAGTCCATTAAAAGAAGATTTCTGACTTGGACTTTAGTTTTTAGAGCAAATTGTGAGAAAAAGAAATGAGAAAGTTGCAGAGTGCAGTACGACTGCTGCTGTATGATCAAAAGGCTGACTCCCACCTACAGATACAAATAAAAGTTTGATCAGATCGAGTCTCTGGGATACAACCTTTGTAAAAGCGTTTTAATAAGGGTGTGCTGCATAAAGCACATCTACCTGGAGGTTCTTGGTATATGAAATAATGAAATTGACCCTGTGAGTATCCAAACATACCTGACACAGCAGAGAACTCCCAGCACTCAGCTGAGAGCAGTTCTCCCCGCCGATCAACAGCTGGTGAATGCAGCTTAAGAACAGCATAATCTGGACAGCTGGGCAGCCTCTGTCATAATGGATGAGTTATACATTGTAATGTTAATGCATTGTTTTACCAATAGTAAACATAGCCTGTGGTTATAATACCACAGAAACTACAGCACAGTATCGGCCTCATACAAATGGGACAAACCGAATACTGACTCTAGAGATTTGCATTTTCGCGTCGGCTACCATAGTTCTTCTACATGTTTGACACACGGGAGACGTTTCAGTTGGTTGCAATGTGCAACCTCACCGCTAGATGCTGCCAAATCCTTCACACTGCACCTTTAAGTTGTTGGTATAACTGTTAGGATCTTATGTTTAAAGGGACTATATGTAAGAATCAGATAATGCTTGTTAACAGTGACACCTGTGGCAGTTAAGTCAACGTGGTGGGGGTCGGTCGTTTAGTGTTTAGCGGACATCATTTCTAACCGAACGTTAGCTATCGTTGCACACTGTTAACCCTGTAAGCAGAGCTGAAAATAAAGGCACTTGCGAGTGTGCATGATGTCACATCCCTTGGATTTTCCCAGAAAAAAACGGGCCCGCGTTCTTCACATTAAAAACAGTCTACAGGCTGAAGGTCTCATTTTTTAGGTTAGGTTACAACTTGTTCACACATTGACAATAAAACATGATTTAGAAGTGTAAAACTTACATACAGTCCCTTTAATACCACATTGCTACATATAATACTTTTACTATAATATTCTTTAGCTGAATTAGGCTTTTAATGATGATGTGCTGTGTTTCTGGAATAGTTTGCTTTAAAATGAACACAAAAGGCTGCATCTGTAAAAGTTTAACCATATAGAATATACAGAATATGTCCGTAATTAAGTACTTTGTTGTTGTTGTCCTGACCCTCACAAAGGGGTTGTAACTAGACAAATCAAACGGGTCATGATGATAAACAGGATAGGAAAGAACACATACAAAAAATACATCTACTAAACCAAATTATCTTTATTTCACTGACTCCTCTTATTGTCTTCTAATTTAATCGTCACAAGCCATAAAATGTTGGGGAAATACTGCCTAGACAATTTTCCATAAAGTTTTATTAAATAAATACTCACCTATAGGCTACTTATCTAAAAGAAGAACACATTTTTGTGTTTCTCTCTTGTGTTTCTAAAAGAAAGGGGTCTGTTTTATCCAGGTGTTTATAAACATCATTAGAAAACATTTATTTGTTTTTCATTATTTTAATTTAGATAATAGATACTTACATTCATGTTAGATTTAAAGGTCCCATATTGTCAAAAGGGACATTTTTTATTTTATAAAGCAGGTTTAAGTTCTATATGAATACTGTGAAAGTATCGAAACGCTTAATCCACAGAGAAATACACACAGCCCATATTCAGAAACTGCTTTGAAACAAGTCATCTGGATTTCTGGATATATTATATTTAGACCATTACACGGTTTTAAACATAAACATTCTAAATGTGTCCCAGTTTGTTTCCTGTTGCAGTGTATGTGAATAACGTCAGCTGACAGGAAGTAAACATGGACCCAAACTGTTGCCTAGCAACGAAATTCAGTTGCAATTCAGTTGAAATGCATCAAAACGGAGCGTTTCAGACAGACCTCTCCTCACACATTTCTTGTTTTGTTTTCATGACTGGATTTTGTGCAATTTATGTATGTGCAAATAAATAAATAAATAAACATGTTCTAGTAGAAACACAAAATAAAAGTATGAACCTGAAAATGAGCATGATATGGGACCTTTAATTATTTTCTCGTTAGTATCAAAAGTCAGTCCCAGAGGAGAGTTTAGATTTTGGACAGATTGTACCTTTAACTAGTATATTTTATTGCTGTTTAGAGACACAGCAGCAGTTACTGGTTGCAGGTGTCACTTTTAATGGCCGGTTAAACTCCTGTATTACCAGTGGATCCTCTCAGCAGGTAGTAACGGTTGCAGGTAGTAACGGTTGCAGGTAGTAACGGTTGCAGGTAGTAACGATTGCAGGTAGTAACGGTTGCAGGTTGTAACGATTGCATGTAGTAACGGTTGCAGGTAATAATGGTTGCAGGTAATAATGGTTGCAGGTAGTAATGGTTGCAGGTAATAATGGTTGCAGGTAGTAACGGTTGCAGGTAGTAACGATTGCAGGTAGTAACGGTTGCAGGTTGTAACGATTGCATGTAGTAACGGT
Organism: Sebastes umbrosus; assembly: GCF_015220745.1. Lineage (NCBI taxonomy): Eukaryota > Metazoa > Chordata > Actinopteri > Perciformes > Sebastidae > Sebastes > Sebastes umbrosus. The sequence continues at coordinate 28,338,528 of NC_051284.1, read as the reverse complement.
TGCAGGTAATAATGGTTGCAGGTAATAATGGTTGCAGGTAGTAATGGTTGCAGGTAGGAACGGTTGATACTGGGTTTGGAGTGCCGGCGGTGGGCGGGATTCATTGGTCCTAGTGATGTGTTGGTCACGAACGAGCCGGTTCATTGAGCTGGCTCTTTTAAGTGAATGATGGGCTCCCATCCGAGAGCCTTTTTTTTTTTTTTTTTTTAATTCAAGGCAGAATGATAGGACGATCTTCTCCGCGCCGCGGGCACTCCATGCACTGACTGTGACTGAATGTTGTGTTAATGACGTCCGTGCAACCAATCATGTGATGAAAGACAAGGATCATACCATCAAGCAGGGAGGGGCGGCGCGCTGACGTTCTACAGGTACAGAGCAGGAGTGAGAGGAGGAGAGAAAGAGAGAGAGGAGTGTGGTGCACGAATAGCAGACAAGATGAGTGACAGTCGGAAACGAAGCAGCATGTACAATCAGAATCAGAATCAGAATCGTGTTTATTGCCAGGTTAAACAGTATAATAACAAAAGAATAGATAAAAACGTTAGAATAAAATAAAAATAAAAAATTGAAATTCTACCAATATACAATATACAAAATAAGTTATAAACAAAAATAAACATGATATAAACAGATATTGCTGGTGTGCAAACAATCAGGTAATTATTACGGTATACAATTACGGTATTCAGGAAATTATAGGGTTTAGTATAATTATATTGAATAATTTAAGTGATATATGTGAACACATACTAATCAAAAATCAAAACTGCGCTAAATTTGGCTGAATTATAAAAATGCAGAAGTGAAGTAAAACGAAGAGCCGTTTGGGAGCCGAAAGAGCCGGCTCTTCTCTTCTTGGTGAGCTGAGCCAAATGATCTGGATCACTAAAAAGAGCCGGACTTCCCATCATCACTAGTTGGTCCTGGCACTCGTCTGGCGCGTGCTGTCAGCTCACCTGATGATGACTGATGATTACTACTTCATGACTCTCTCTTGACTTTCAGGTAAATATAGTTACCGGACAAAACTACCGGCTCTTTAACTCGTTTCAAAGTGAAGAAGAAGAGAAGAAGAGAAGATCTCCCTTCGTTACCTGGAGACCTGGAGACGATATGAGGTCTGTTAGAGACGATGGAGAGGTGATGGAGGTGTCAATTAATCAATTTACTGGAGGTAAGAGACATCTTTTAGTTCTTTAAGTTGTTTATAACGAGTTTTCACACTGTCCTTACATTCATGCTTTAGTTGTGAAAACTGTATTTTTTTGTCTGATAAATGCTTTAATATTGTAAACTACTGTATACCAGCTACTTGTCATGCATGATGGCATGTTACTGTGAGAGAGCTATAGCTGGCTGCAGAGTTAAACTGCATTGTGTGTGTGTGTGAGAGAGATGGAGAGATAAAGAGAGATGGAGAGAGAGATTCTCTTTAATTAAATGTGACACACAAACTGCACCAGAGGAGGACCAATTTACTAAGAGAGGACAATTAGCCAGAGTGGAAACAAGACTTAAAGAACAGCCTCCATTATGTAGTTTGACTTGCTCAGCAGTGTTTGTGGCTATTATGTCCCCACTATTACAGTCATTTAGTACTAGTTTTTTTTGCATTTTAGACTTCTTCAATATGAAGGCAATACATTAAATCCACACCCAGCACCACTCTGAAATCCCCAGGATGTGTTCCCTAATCAAATCAAAAAAGAAAATGCACATATCACAGTCATTGCAGAAATAGTAAACATATTAGGACTCTTTCTTTCCTAATGTGGGACACTGAAAAGTCTATTCAATGGGCATCTGTTATAAGGCTTAAATCACCTTAAAGGGGACATATCGTGCTCATTTTCAGGTCCATGTTTGTATTTTGGGTTTCTACTAGAACATGTTTACATGCTGTAATGTTAAAAAAAACACATTATTTTCCTCATACTGTCTGTCTGAATATACCTGTATTTACCCTCTGTCTGAAACGCTCCGTTTTAGTGCATTTCAACGGATTTGCAATGGAATTGCGTTGCTAGGCAACAGTTTGGGTCTATGTTTACTTCCTGTCAGCTGATGTTATTTTACATACACTGTAATCAGGAAATAAACTGGGACACATTTAGAATGTTTACGTTTAAAACTGAAATTTCCTGATGTGGGACACTGAAAAGTCTGTTCCATGGCCATCTGTTATAAGGCTTAAAGCACCTTAAAGGGGACATATCGTGCTCATTTTCAGATTCATGTTTGTATTTTGGGTTTCTACTAGAACATGTTTACATGCTTTAATGTTAAAAAAACACATTATTTTTTCTCATACTGTCTGTCTGAATATACCTGTATTCACGCTCTGTCTGAAACGCTCCGTTTTAGCGCATTTTCATTGTGATTCTGATTGATCAATCACAGCGTTCTGCGGTCTGTAATTTGTCTTTAACAGACCGTTGCTATGTATAACAGACCGTTGCTATGTGCGCAGCTCTGATGTCGGACACTGGCGGCCCGTTTTTATGTCAAAATATTGATTTCTTAAGTAAGTAGCCGTGTAATAAGCGATATAATGTACAGCTAGCGGGTCATTGTTGTGAAAGAATCCCCTTCAGGGCGAGGAGAGACCGCCTGTGGGCGATTCTTTCACAACAACGACCGGCTCGCTGTACATTATCCCTTACGAAATGTATACCCTTAACATTACTTTTGTCTAAACACTATGTCATTGACCTTTGGGTGGTGCTCTTATTTGATCAAATAATGTACAAAAAAAACAAAAAATGAACAAGGCAGATTGTAGTTTAGGTGAATTTCACATGGTCTTTGCACACCTTTCAGTCGATTCACATATAGGCCTATTTGTCATTGCATTGACATCTTTGCAGGTTTTCACCCGAGACATGTTCTGATGTGTCAGGAGATGTGTGAGGAATACAACAGAACTCGTTATATATGGATAGAGGAGAATATTGAACACACAAGGGGAGTAAACAGTGTCGCTGGTGCCAAAAAACACATGTAAACAAGCAGCTTTAAATCCAACAAACAAGGAAATATGGCATCTTGAAATCTTTCCAATGTTTGCAGCCTCACATTTACTGTAAATATTAAGGCCTCTTAGAATATATGAAACAGTAAACCTCCTAGATCACCAATATTTTAAGCAAATAAGACACAAATAGGGTGGCAAAAATACTGTATTCCCATAAACCAATGACAATTTACTTATCTGAATTGTGGGAAGAAATCCAAGTGCAAACACAACACAAGAAAAAGACCAAAGATGTTGGTACAGATAAGTAGGATGTCTATCTTTATATCTATACATCTATAAAATACTATACATTAATGTAATCATGTGCAAGTCTTTTGTCCGATACTGAAGTTCCATATGTGCCTGACACACTGACTTTTGACCAATACTATTCTGTGACATCTTATAGCCTAATAGATATAATGTTGAGTAATCTAATAAGCATGCAAGTGCAGAAATCAGTGGCAAAAGTATTAGTTGATTAAAGGATAACTTAGGTATTTTTCAACCTAGACCCTATTTTCCCATATGTGGGGAACAAACTGCAATGTAATCTTTCGGGGCAACCTGGTACCGTCAGATTACGTCCACTAAAAGTGCTTGTTTTTGCCACTGACAGGCTCAAATTGTTATTATAAGTGTCTGACAACATTATAGAAAGAACCCTACAGAGAAATAAAATCTTTTTCTTACCTTTTGCTTGATCCGGTCTGTTTGTTATTGTATGTCTTGCTCGGAGAAGCCTCACTCTGAAATCTCGCATTGCATCCACATTGTTGAAATCATCTAAATATTCAGCCATGACATTGCAAAATCTTTTAGATATCACTAAACTACGCTTTCTGTATGCCAACATAACAAACTCTGACAACACCGGCAGTCCTCTCTCCAACTCTCACTCATGTTTCCATCGTTGTCGCTTCCGTCACATGTCACATGACACAATGACAAACGGAAAGCAAAATGTAAGAAAAAGGTTTTATTTCTCCATAGGGTCCTTTCCATAATGTTGTCAGACACTTACAATAACAATCTGAGCCTGTCAGTGGCAAAAACAAGCACTTTTAGTGGACGGATTGGTGATACTAGGTTGCCCCAAATGATTACTTTATAGCTCGTTTGGCTGCTGCCGTCTGCAGCGGTCTCCCTCAATACTGGACCAATTTCAAAAAGTGCTGTCACTTAGACACAAAAACATGGGAGAATAGGGTCCAGGTTGAAAAATACCGAAGTTAACCTTTAATCAATTGTTTATCAAGCCAAGAAGCTAAACATTCGTTGGTACCCGCTTCTCAAATCTAAAGATTTGCTGTTTTTCTTCACTTTAATATTACTGTAAATTAAATATCTTATAACTTTTGGGGTGTTTAGCAGACTAAAAAAGGCATTTGAAGAGCGAGGGGCATTTATTTTTTTACATTTGACAGACTAAACGGTTAATCAGTTCATAACGCTTTTGTCCATCGGTCCATCTTGTTGCTAAATAATAATTAATGTGCTTCTAAAGACATGTAAATCCAGAGGACAGATGGTAATTTTGTAATGGGTTATGTATGAATAATTGTGATGTGTTTGTGTTGTCTGATGGGTCTTACTTGTCTGTCTGTCGATGGTAACAGTATGTCTATTGTATGTGTACTTTTTCTCAAACTGAGCTGCCTATGGATGCAAAATGAATTTCAGTGCAAACTGACAATAAAGTCGTATCGTGTCGTATAAGAAATAATCAATAGTTATTGCATAATGAAAAAAAATCCATAGAAACCACGTAAAATGCTATTTGATATATGATATAAAAAGAATCAGAAAGACAGGTTTTCCTTCATACAGTAGGCTTGCAGTAGCTTGATTTTTTTGTTTTCTTTTACTACTCAGTTCCTACATCAAAATGAAATCAAGATGCTTGTAATTGGAACACTTCACAGAAAGACACACTATTAGCCTTTTGAACCTTACTTTGCTTTATCTTGTATTTTTAATTGGTCGTTGCGGAGCTTTAATGCTTTAATGCCCTGAAATCCTTGCAAAGTTCAGAGCCTTCTTTAAATAAAAATCGCTATTCCTGTGACCTTGAAATTCCCCAAACAAGCACTTCTTTCCATATCATCCAGTGTGTTATTGTGTAACTGTCTGCCTTCACCAGGATTACCTCTTTTTTTCTATGCCATTTGGCTGGCGCTTTCATCCTGAGCTCCTGGTGGACTTGAGAGTGCATACATGTTGTTTTGTTCCGCTGGGAGTCGAGCTTCTATCTCTGACGCTGTTAACGCCATGCTCTACATGTTGACCTACTCGGGAGAATACACCATGACCCTGTTAGCACTGTACAGTATACATGAAAAAAATAAAATAAAAAAAATGTAGAGGTCAAGCCATATGGGTTGTTAATGGTTGATTACATTTTTAAATGGAATTCACGGTTAGCTGATGTTCTGTGTGGGATACAGTACACAACAGTATTTTAAAATGCTAAATGTAAGGGATGATGTCCAATGAGTTGTCCATTATCAGGAATTAATGGATGACGTGGAGGCCAGAACCGGCCCTTCGCAAAGTCCATTAATTCCTGATTATGGACCAACACAGTCTCACGGCAGTTCGTCAAATAATAACAAAATGTAATCTATTTGATTCGTGTACATTGACACGAATTTCCTTTTTTTTTTTTCGTGACGCTCAGCACGACTTTCAACAATGGATTTTTCATGCGTTTTCCTTCGAATGTCCAGGAACAGTACGCACGAGTCAATTTCCACTCCAGTCTTTTCAAAAATAAAACTACTTTGTTAGGTTTATGAAAAGATCGACTTGGTTAAGCTTAAAGGGACTATTTGTAAGATTCAGAAATGCTGCTTAACAGCGACACCTGTGGACTTGAAATCAACGAAAGTCAGCGTTGAGCTTGCGCTTGCTCGCTCTAAATATACCTGAACGAGCATCGCTCAAAACAGTGAGGCGACAGACGTCAGCTAAAAGCACAATATCACTCTATAGTTCAGCTGCTTGGCAGTAATGTTAGCTGACCAGACGAAGGTCTCTCCATGAATCACTGCTAATCCTAGTGTTGACTTTTCCTGCTCAGCGCAGGCTTCAGCAGCGGGGCTCCTCAACAAGTTACGTTATCGCCTCCCGACCGCAGCCGGCAGCCGAAGACACCGGCACCCGGTCGGTAACGAGACGACAACGTAACTCGTTAAGGAGCCCCGTCACTTCACAAGACACGGAAAACCTCTGTTGGTCTGGAGGAGCTGCAGCAGTTATTTTTGCACAAACGTCCACTCTACATTCACTAGATA